>NC_053035.3:472452327-473076077 GCF_002575655.3 Aegilops tauschii subsp. strangulata
CGGCTCTAGTTAAACGATGCACACACCCCGCTTTAGCTACACATAATAAGGTGATCCGTGAGGTGGCTAGCTATTAGTTAGTGCGATGCGAAGTTCAGTAGCAGTCCAGAAACAAATATCGACTTCTACTCTCCAAAGCAGACCAGAAACTAGTATCGACTTATCCTCGGGGGGAAGAAGTCTTCATTGGGCCCATTGTCAAATAGCTCTGAGGCTATTTTGAGAAATTATATATAATTTTATTTGTCAAATAATTTTTTTCTATTCAACCTCATTAAATAGGTTTTTACATACATCAGCACGCTATTTTGGAGTTTTATCAACAATTTGCTTGTGTAGGTGGGGACCTGGTATTTTCGGAGTCCTTATGCGAGGAATTACAAAAGAATTTTTTTCAACAAAAATGTGAATTAGGAAGGATTGGTCGACGAAATATGAATCGGAGACTTAATCTTGATATATATTAGATCACCGTGGGAAACTTCCAAATGAGTAGTGGTTACCAGTCCATCATTCAAACAAACCCTTCGATGACTTATCGGCTGCCTTGCTTGAGGAAGAGTGTCACTAAAATGGAGACGAATCAGAATCACGTTCGATCTTGTTTCTTGATTGAGTAAAAAAGGGATATATGAAGTTCGTTCTCTTCCTCTGTGCATCTCCCTTATGGGTAAATCCCCATAATAAAGAGACAACTTTCGTGTAGTTTGTGATTTGATGTTACTGTTTAGATTTTCTCTCCGAGAAAGATTTCTTTTAATGGATCTCCTCTTGTTCCTCAATCTTCGGAGAATACGGCGTTGGATTAGAGAAAGTTCTCTGTTCCGAACATTTCCTGGAAGTAGACGACACGTTTTAAATCTTAATGTTGGCATGGCATATTTTGTTGAATCAGTCTTTTTCGCCACATCGCGTATAAAGGGAATCGAACCCAACTCTTCCATGAACCCCCCACGAATGGCCCTCCCTTAATTCAATGAACTATGAGAATTCCTTTTTTCATTTTTTTTCTTTTCAGTTCTCATAAGTCCTTGATATACTAGCAGAAACTCAATACTTGACCGACTGCGTCACAGTGCTCAGGTAAAGTGGCAGTGGTTGAAAGCGAGCGGAAACGTCAGTGTTTTCTGTGCGTTACGATAGTAGTGGTGAAAGAAATTCCAATTCAAATATCTCAACGTAAAAGGAAAATTGTTTCACTTTGAAAGGAAAGCTAGCTATATGAGATCGAAATCACTCTATCTACGATATTCATTGCACCATGATTGAAGGACAATGAGGGGCAGGTTATATTCCCTTTCTTCTGATCGATTGAGGAATCGCTGATAATGACACCACGTCTGTAGCATCTACTGCTATTGCAAGGCCCCACTCGATCTATCTCCCGTTCAATTAACATTATATATAAAATTATAATTTTATATAAAAACCTATTTTTTTGTTTTTATCTATATCTTTTTTATTGTTTATTTATTTAAAATTATACATTTTTATTTAACGAACTTCATATATCCCTTTTTTATATAAAATCCTCCTTCATTTATGCAAATTATTTACATCACCACATAAAAACCTATTTACAGTCCGTCCCCATTAACCACTCGGGCATCGACCCAGGAAGAATTTATTCTAGGGTTTTTGCTAATCTATGATTAACCTCCTTTCATAATACCCCTACCCCCAGGGGAAGTCGAATCCCCGCTGCCTCCTTGAAAGAGAGATGTCCTGAACCACTAGACGATAGGGGCATCACTAGACGATAGGGCCATATACAACCGCTCGTGATTATACTATAATCATAGTATGAGCATTTTTTGGAATTGTCAATATACTCGAAAAGTATAAATAGATCCAAAGCAAAGAGTTTTTCCAACTTTTCTGTTATGTTTTCATCTAGGATTTTTTTAGTTGATCGTTATAGATTAATTCTCCGTGCTTCATTTAGTGTTCAGACCAAAAATACATCCATCCCGCACTAAGTCATAAAATTCTCTAAAAATATAGAGAAAGTTTCAAAAACAAAGAAAAAAACTGAATCAATTTAGTAGAAAAGTACTCTATCAGATTCGAACCAACGACTTACGTCTTAGCACGAGATTACTCTACCACTAATTTAAAAAGCCCTTTATCGGATTTGAACCGATGACTTATGCCTTACCATGGCATTACTCTACCACTGAGTTAAAAGGGCTTTTTATTTAATTCAAAAATTATCCACTTGGATTTCCCATTATGGGTCTACTGCATAATGTACATATTATATACCCTGTCAACGGATAGGGAGAGAACAAAAGCTGGATAAATACCAATTCCTATTACTGGTAAAAAGATACAGATTAAAATAAAGAGTTCTCGTGGTCCAAAATCCACAAAATTTGTGTTTGGAACATTAAATAGCTTGTATCCATAGAACATCTGGTGTAACATAGATAATAAATAAATAGGAGTTAATATCATTCCAAATGCCATTACAAAAGTAATTAGTGTTTTTGGCATTAACAGAAATTTTGGACTAGTAATTAGTCCAAAAAATACTACTAATTCTGCGACAAAACCACTCATTCCTGGTAAGGCAAGAGAAGCCATTGAAAAGCTACTAGACATGGTAAAATTTTTAGGCATTGGGATAGATATTCCCCCCAGTTCTTCGAGATAAACAAGACGCATTCTATCAGAAGCGGTTCCTACCAAGAAAAAAAGTGTAGCACCAATAAATCCATGGGATAATATTTGTAAAATAGCTCCATTGAGTCCAATGTTGGTTATGGAACCAATTCCTATAATTATGAAACCCATGTGAGATACAGAGGAATAAGCTAAAATAATTCAACAAGCTGTAGAAAAAAATTCCTGGAGGACCTTATGAGAATTTAGAAGTCCGACGCTTTAAGAAAGAAAAGAATTCTGAATGGAAAGATTTTGAGTATAAATTTCTTGGTAAAAAACCTTCGCCCAATTTTGAATTGTCAAGACAAGAGCTTTATGTAAGAGTAGAAGCCCCAAAAGGTGAATTAGGGATTTATCTAGTAGGAGATGATAGCCTTTTCCCCTGGAGATGGAAAATCCGTCCACCCGGGTTTATTAATTTGCAATTTCTTCCTCAGCTAGTTAAAAAAATGAAATTGGCTGATATCATGACGATATTAGGTAGTATAGATATCATTATGGGGGAAGTTGATCGGTTAACCCTCTTATACCGAGGGTAAAGACCCTAGTATAGAAAATATCTATATAACCGCGATTATATGACCAACTGTATATATTTTTTTACTTGATCTAAAAATTCTTTTTTAGGATTTCCTTTGTAAAAAGAGTTTATTAAATCCAAATTCTAAAAAAAAGAATAAGCGGATCCATAGAAGATATATGCTATGAATAAACCAAAGTGTGGGCCAATCCACTTTGACTCGTTTTTATAGTTTACATACCTTTGTACTGCCTCTGCTTACTGCCGTATTTATGTTAATGCACTTTCCAATGATACATAAGCAAGGTATTTCGGGTCCTTTATAGGGAAGGCATATCATAGAGAATTATAATTATCATATATCATATCGGGTAGGTTTTGGTATTTCCTTTTATGGCATCATATTAATAGTTTGTATTGCTATGCTTTGAATTTATGCGAAATACATGATTTTACTTGTTGTTCTGAGGACCCTAGAAAACACCTTCGCTTCCAATGCGAGTTTAAGTATAATGGAATCTTATCTTCTTATGCCAAGGGTGTTTATAATTACTTTGATATTGAACAAATTGAAGAATTTGTTGCTTTTAAGGGTGCTTATGAAATTGCTTATTTGATTGAAAAGTATGATGCTACTCCTTACAAATCTGAAAATTTTGCCATAATTAAATATTGCTATGAAAACTATGCTTCTAATGCTTATGTTAAGCCATATATTGAGGACTCCTCCGCTGTCCAAGAGGAGACTAATATTTTGCAGGAAACTATGGAAGAAGAAATTGCTGAAACTGTGAGCTCATTAGATTATATGACGAGGAGAGCGAAGAACAAAAGGAGGAAGAGCGGATTAGCTACCCGTGCCCACCTTCTAATGAGAGTAACACTTCAACTCATACATTGTTTAATTCCCCTTCGTGCTTACCGAAGGATGATTGCTATGATAATTGCTACGATCCCTTTGATTCGTTTGAAATATCCCTTTCTAATGAAATTGATGCTTGCTATGCTTGTTGCCATGATGCCAATATGAGTTATTCTTATGGAGATGAACTTGCTATAGTTCCTTATGTTAAGAATGAAATTGTTGCTATTGCACCTACGCATGATAGTCCTATTATCTTTTTGAATTCTCCCAACTACACTATATCGGAGAAGTTTGCTCTTATTAAGGATTATATTGATGGGTTGCGTTATACTATTGCACCTGATGATTTTGATAAATATAATATGCATGTGCTTGCTGCTCCTACTTGCAATTATTATGAGAGAGGAACTACATCTCTGCCTCTCTATGTTTCCAATACGATAAAATTGCAAGGAACTGTTTATACTATGCATTGGCCTTTACTTTGTGTGCATGAATTGTTCTTTTATGACATGCCAATGCATAGGAAGAGAGTTAGACTTCGTCATTACATGATATATGTTGCTTTGTGATCACTACTAAATTACAAATCATTGGTAATTAAAATTGACTTACCTTGGGATCCCGGTGGATCCATTACTTGAGCACTATATGCCTAGCTTAATGGCTTTAAAGAAAGCGCTGCCAGGGAGACAACCCGCAAGTTTTAGAGAGTCATTTTTCTATTGAGTGCTTTTAAATAGTTTAAAAACAAAAAACAAATAAAGAGGGGAACCTAAAACTTTTTCAAAAAGAAAAGTGAAAGTGAGAAAGACGAGCATTGTTAAAATGGGAGCTAGCCTTGAACTTTGTTCATGCCCATGGAAACTTTGTGAACCTTGATTACAGAAACTTTTCAACAAAAATAATTATCCCCTTGTATGAATCCATTGTATTATAAAAATAATGTGCCAAGATTTGCCTTTAGGATGATTAGATTGCTTGTTTGGCATGTGCGATGTAAAAACAGAAACTTTGGCTGTAGTGCGTGATTTTACGTTTTTTACTGGAAAGTCAAACGCTTCTGAATTTTTTGCACAGTACTTCTACACAAATTGTTTATTTTGTCCTAATTTTTCAGATTTTTTGGAGTTACACAAGTATGGTAGATTTTTAGATTGCTACAGACTGTACTGTTTTTCACAGATTCTGTTTTTGATGCATTGTTTTGCTCGTTTTGATGAAACTATCTATTGCATCGGTGGTATAAGCCATAGAAAAGTTATATTACAGTAGATACAATGAAAAAATAAAATATGAATGAGTTTGCAACAGTACTTAAAGTGGTGATTTGTTTTATTATACTAACGGATCTCACGAGGTTTTTGTTAAGTTTTGTGTGATTGAAGTTTTCAAGTTTTGGGTGAGATCACGATGGATGAAGGAATAAGGAGTGGCAAGAGCCTAAGCTTGGGGATGCCTGAGGCACCCCAATGTGACATTCAAGGACTCCCAAGCAACTAAGCTTGGGGATGCCCCGGAAGGCATCCCCTCTTTCTTCTAACGATCATCGGTAATTTTACTTGGAGCTATATTTTTATTCGTCGCATGATATGCGTAAATCTTGGAGCGTCGTGTGCTTTTTATTTTTCTTTTAATAATGCACCATGCTGATATGAGATAGTCCTTGGTTTATTTATAGAATGCTTCATGCACTTCACTTATATCTTTTGAGTATGGCTTTATAGAATGTTTCATGTGCTTCACTTATATCATTTGAAGTTTAGATTGCCTGTTTCTCTTCACATAGAAAACTGCCATTTGTAGAATGCTCTTTTGCTTCACTTATATTTGTTAGAGCGTGGGCATATCTTTTGTAGAAAGAATTAAACTCTCTTGCTTCACTTATATCTATTTAGAGAGTTGACAGGAATTGGTCATTCACATGGTTAGTCATAAAATCCTACATAAACTTGTAAGATCACTGAATATGATATGTTTGATTCCTTGCAATAGTTTTGCGATATAAAGATGGTGATATTAGAGTCATGCTAGTGGGTAATTGTGGGTTGTAGAAAAATACTTGTGTTGAAGTTTGAGATTCCTGTAGCATGCATGTATGGTGAACCGTTATGTGGTGAAGATGGAGCATAGCCAGACTATATGATTTTGTAGGGATAACTTTCTTTGGCCATGTTATTTTGAAAAGACATGATTGCTTTATTAGTATGCTTGAAGTTTATTGTTTCTTATGTCAAATGATAGACTATAGCTTTGAATCACTCGTGTCTTAATATTCATGCCATGATTAGATTACATGATCAAGATTATGCTAGGTAGCATTCCACATCAAAAATTATCTTTTTTATCATTTACCTACACGAGGACGAGCGGGAATTAAGCTTGGGGATGCTGATACGTCTCCGTCGTATCTATAATTTTTGATTGTTCCATGCCAATATTCTACAACTTTCATATACTTTTGGCAACTTTTTATACTATTTTTGGGACTAATTAACATATTGATCCAGTGCCCAGTGCCAGTTCCTGTTTTTTGCATGTTTTTTGTTTTGCAGAAAATCCATATCAAACAGAGTCCAAATGGGATAAAAACTTACGAATATTTTTTGGAATATATGTGATTTTGGGAAAAAGAATCAACACGAGACGATGCCCGAGGGGCCCACAAGGACGGAGCACGCGCCCTACCCAAGGGGTAGGGCGCGCCCCTAGTGTCGGTGTCAAAACCGGCGGATCTCGGGTAGGGCGTCCCGAACTGTGCATCTAGGATCGATGGTAACAGGAGACGGGGGACACGATGTTTACCCAGGTTCGGGCCCTCTCTATGGAGGTAATACCCTACTTCCTGCTTGATTGATCTTGATGAATATGAGTGTTACAAGAGTTGATATACCACGAGATCGTAATGGCTAAACCCTAGAAGTCTAGCCTGTATGACTATATTAATGTGTATCCTTTCCGGACTAACCCCTCCGGTTTATATAGACACTGGGGGGATCTAGGGTTTACATAGAGTCGGTTACATAAGAAGGAATCTTCATAATCGGTCGCCAAGCTTGCCTTCCACGCCAAGTAGAGTCCAATCCGGACACGGGTACAGTCTTCGGCCTTCATGTCTTCACGGCCCATTAGTCCGGCCCATGGTTAATAGGCCAGACGTCCGAGGACCCCTTAGTCCAGGACTCCCTCAGTAGCCCCTGAACCTGGCTTCAATGACGAGGAGTCCGGCATGCAGATTGTCTTCGGCATTGCAAGGCGGGTTCCCCTTTCCGAACTCCAAGATAGTCTTCGGACGCATCGATAGTATCCGGACCTGCCACATACACACCATACATGACCGCAGAGAGAATATTTTTTTTACACGAGTTCTATCTGCTGACAGCTTTTTTTAATAACACGGCATCATGTCTGTTCGGTCATAATTTTGAACCATTTCTTGTCCGCTGCTCCACGTTTTGAGACGCGGTTGCCATTGGCACGTCTTGTCAAAGCAGAGATCGTGTCCCCTTATCGCGGGATTCTCATCAATGCGGGCATGGGTAATCCAACCATGCCGTTTATACGGCCCTTGGGAATAGGCGAGTTTTCAGGGCGAGTGAGGAGGCTTTTAATATTCGCTGCCTTTATAAGGGGATAAGGACTCCCTCTTCCTCTCTCACGCCTTCTCTCTGTCTCCGTCTTTCCAATCTCGAGCTCTAGCGCCAAAGTACTCATCTCCTTTCCACTCTAGAAATCATGTCCGGATCCAGAGGCCAGGGCAAGTGGATGGTCTCCTCCGTCAGGGAGGAGGATATTACTGAGCTTCGGGCGGCCGGGTATTTGGCGAAGGAGATCGACCACCGTCTGCCGGCCGAGGGACAAGTCGTCCCCACGCCGAAGCCTACGGAGAGGGTAGTATTCATCCCCCATTTCTTCCGCGGGCTAGGGTTTCCACTCCACCCTTTCGTCCGCGGGCTGATGTATTATTACGGAATAGATTTCCATGATCTGTCCCCGAATTCCTTCCTCAACATCTCGGGGTTTATTGTCGTGTGTGAGGCCTTCCTCTGCATCCAACCCCACTTCGGGCTGTGGCTCAAAGTCTTCAACGTGAAACCGAAGGTGGTGGACAGCCAGCACGCGGAGTGCGGGGGAGCCATGGCGAGCAAGCTATCCAACGTCTCCTGGCCCAAAGGCACATTTGTGGAGAAAGTAAAGGAGTGGCAGAAGCAGTGGTTCTACATCACAGAACCTCGCGGCACCACCTGGGCCGCAGCAGCCGAATTCCGCTCCAGTGCTCCCATGCGACTCACCTCCTGGGTCGAGAAGAGTCCGGACTGGTGTTCACCTGACGAGTTGATAGTGCTGCAGACGCGTGTTCAGAGCATGGTGACCAAGAATGTCAAGCTTGTTGATGTAATCCAGGTGATGCTGGTTGGCCGGATTCTTCCGTGCCAGCGCCGAAGCCGCCCTCTGTGGGAGTTCAATTCAAAGAAGCACCAGACCTTGATAAGGCTCTTCGAGACTACTCACGAAGGCGCCTGGAAGTTGCTCTTTAAGGGCAACGAGAAGCCACCGGCCACGGACTCAGACCGTGGTCACAATTGTAAACACCCCGCCAGCGAGGTATGTTATTTCTGACGTATCCCCAACTTAATTGTTTTGAGGATGATGTCTGAGCTTTTATTATTGCTCTTTCAGGACTGGATGGAGAGGGCGAAGCGGATCCAATGTCCGGCTCCGCTGCCTGAAGAACCGGTCATCCCGCGTCTAGCGAAGATGCTGGTGCCGGTGCCGTATAAGGCGCCAGAGAAGAAGGCCAAGGGGGCCAAGAGTTCTCCCCATCGCAAGGGCACTTCAGACGTGACATCCGAAGACGACGAAGCCCATTCTCTGTCCCTGAGGACAATGACGAGGAAGAGGAGGAGGAGGAGAAAGACAACCCTCCCCCCGAGGAGAAGAAGAAAAAGAGGGCAGCCTCGGCGCATCTGGAGGCGGAAGCGCCCAAAAAGGGGAAGGGCGCCCCATCGGTCAATACCGCGTGGGACGTTGACAGTAGTCTGGAACGACGCCCCCGCACTAAGCCCCAGTCCGCATCGTAAGTGACATGGCTCATTCATGTGCACACCCATCCCTTTCTCTTTATTATTTTAACATAGTTAACTGCACTATTGCAGTCCGGCCCGTGACCTTATCCAGTGATCCTCATTTGGAGGTTCGTTGGCTCCGTCGGAGATGGTGAGCATGTCTCCACCGCCTGCTTACTCCCCCGGGGCCAGGGACGACACCGAAGTGTTGTCCCGGAGGACCGCTCTGAAGGGAGGAGCCCAGGACGTTGTCCGGGAGGCGCCACAAGGTGAGACCTCCACTGCCGGACACATGGGGGGCCGATCCCCATGGAGACTAGCGAAGAGGGCCGCATCTAGTTTGGCCCTCAGCCGAATACGATTCCGGAGACCCATATGGCTCCGGAGTCGGGCGAGCAGCCCCCTTTGAAGGAGGAGGGTGCGCTGCTTCCGCCGGTGGTCCCTGTCCATCCAGGGACGCCGGATAACCTGATGGAGGCGCTACGAGGCGCCTCCGTTATGGACGAGCACCGTGTCCTTATGGGCGCGGTGATCGAGAGGATCAATCTTTTATTGTAGGAGACCAACGTGATATGTATGCATAAGCAGGTGTCGCTGTTGGCCGCAACCTCGCATGCTGCCGAAGTCTCTGAACTGAGGCAGAGGCTGGAGTGGACCGAGAGCGAGCTCGGCAAGGTTAAGGTTCGGCTCCAGGAGAAGCAAGGTGAGTAACGACTTGCTGTGTATTCAGAAAGCATAGGCGCTGTGTATTGACTGTAGTGTCGTAATATGTGCAGGAGCAGCGACCGAGGTCGAGGCCCTGAGGAAGGCCCTGGGCGAGGCCGAGGAGAAGGCTGTCCAGCAGCAAGCCGCCCGTAAGAAGCTCAAGGCCCGGGTCAAAGAAATCCAGCAGGAGCTCCAGGATGCGGTGAAAAAATTTGAGACCTTGGAGCATGATGCGTCGGCTCGAGGGGCCGAACTCACCAAGGCTCGTCAGAGCGCAGTGACCGCACGGAATGAGGCCCAGGCCACCCTCTAGGAGATCCAGGAGGCCAAGAAGATCACTATGGGTGAGGCTTTTAAGATGCAAAGCAAGTATGCGGAGAAGCAGTACCTTTTACTAACCCGGGTTCGGAGTTCCCCAGGGGCTTTTGCTGATTTACCACGCAGTGTATCGGACGCCGTGGAGTTCTATCGAGCCGAAGGAGGGGGTTCTACAGAGAAGCTATTCTGGTTGCAATATGCGGTGTCAGAACCTCCCGTGTCCTTCACCGATCAGCTGAAACAGCTGGTGGAGCTGCATAGGGTGGCCAATTTAGCCATGAAGGATTTGATAATCCGGCTATGGCCAGCCGAAGCTATGCCTAGCAGCTACGTCGGGCTCGTGAGGCGGATGGTGAACGCCTGTCCTCGACTGGACGTCGTTAATCGCTCTGGATGTATTGAAGGTGCCCGCATGGCCTTCGCTCGTTGCAAGATGTGGTGGACGAAGATGAACGCCGTTGAAGTTGCCAGCGGGCCGCAGGAGGGCAAGGAGCACCGCACACCCGAGCGATATTTTGCGGATTTCATAGAAGGGTCTCGTCTTGTAGCAGCTCAATGTTCGCAGGACATTGTATTTGAATAAATGTATTCATGTTGCCCTTGCCTTGTATTACGAAAACAAAGCCTGTTTTTTGTAATGTAAGTTTATTATACTTTAATTGTTTCCTCCTGTGCGGCCGTGTTGTTTGTAATCTGAGGGTTGGCCAGTCGTCGGCTTCTGCCCTCGTGTAGATAGTACGGAGGTGTTCGGGATGGAATCTAAACAATCTTGATCCAATTATATGGTCCTTTGAAGGAGTTGTTTAGCGCAACGAACAAGGCAATTAGACTATACAACTTAAACGCCCTCACTTAGCCATAGGAGCTTTATAATAAAGCAAGTGCGCAGCCCCTGGTCCAAGCCAGGGTGCTGTCAGCATCTGATCGGGAAGTGCCGATCTTTCGCATAATGCGGAAAAAATCTCCAACGATTTTGTAACCCTCGAACAGCTGACTGGCTCTCGCCCTATCATGACAGTCAGTTTTCGGCTTTCTCTACTGAGGTGCTCATCCGGTCAAGGCCAGGGCACAATCGCAGTAGTTCTCCCTTTACTACCCTAGCCGATAGAACGGAACGTAGGGTAGCAAGCACAGGAGCCGGGCAACCCAACTATCGACCAAAGACATGATTCGGAGCCAATGCATATAATGCTAAATTTGGGGTGCCGAACTTATCTATAAGAAGTGTTCGGACTTTGCTGCCGTATTGTGGCGCGATAAGTAGCCCCTGGTGAATATGAAATGTACAAAAGAGTACCGATGCAGCCGATAAGCAGATCGAAATAAAATGAAGTAAGAGGCGAAAACCAGATAAACTAGGCCACAAACCATTTTTATTATAACTGGATGGATACGTCAAGGCGTATCTTGTACAGATGGTGCGATAAGTATCCGGGCTATTTAATATGCCGGAATCAATAGGTCGCAGCGTGCGGGTCCTGAGAAATAAGTATAAATACCGTCAAGAAGAACATATAGAGGTTACCCTACACACCTGTGCTGCTTGCCTCCGTTGTATGCCAACCCTTCGAAAGGACTGGTGATCAGGCCCGCGGAAGAACGAACCTGAAACAAGAAGAAAAATTGAAAGTATGTGTGTCCGGGATCGGTCTAGCCGAGCTGTATATCCTGGGTTAGCTTGTGCCTCCGTCGATGTCCATGGAATTTTGAGTGCGTAATTATGTACGCGTGGTACGAATGCCACTACTTCATCGGGACTGGGACGGAGGCCGAATTGCTAATCGAGCTCTTGATGAGTCGCGCTGTCCTGTTGCAGTGTAGTCCGGAACCTCTTAATGATGTCCAGGGGCTCGACAGCCGTACTATGGTGCTGCTTGAGAAGGCCGCTCTGTACTTCTGCTGCTAGGGCGGCGGTGTGCTCCTCTGTTCGGAGGGAGCGTTCTGTATTGCCATTGACAGTTATGACGCCGCATGGACCGGGCATCTTGAGCTTGAGATAAGCATAGTGTGGTACTGCGTTGAATCTAGCAAACGCGGTTCGTCCGAGCAGTGCGTGATAGCCGCTGCGGAAGGGGACGATATCGAAGATTAACTCTTCGCTTTGGAAGTTGTCCGGGGAACCGAAGACCACCTCCAGCGTGATTGAGCCCGTACAGCGGGCCTCTACGCCTGGTATGACTCCTTTAAAGGTAGTCTTTGTTGGTTTGGTTCGTGAGGGGTTAATGCCCATCTTCCGCACCGTGTCCTGATAAAGCAGGTTGAGGCTGCTACCACCGTCCATCAGGACTCGTGTTAGGTGAAACCCGTCAATAATTGGGTCGAGGACTAGTGCGGCTGAACCGCCATGGCGGATACTAGTTGGGTGATCTCGACGATCGAAGGTGATCGGGAATGATGACCACGGATTGAATTTGGGGGCGACTGGCTCTACCGCGTAGACGTCCCTAAGTGCTCGCTTGCGCTCCTTTTTGGGGATGTGTGTAGCGTATATCATGTTCACCGTTTTGACTTGAGGGGGAAATTTCTTCTGTCCCCCAGTGTTCGGCTGCCGGGGCTCTTCGTCCTCGTCCTCACTTTGTGATCCCTTTTCTTTGTTTTCAGCGTTTAACTTGCCAGCCTGTTTGAAAACCCAACAGTCTCTGTTGGTGTGATTGGCTTGTTTGTCTGGGGTGCCATGTATCTGGCACGGACGGTCGAGTATGCGGTCTAGGCTGGAAGGTCCTTCATTGTTTCTTTTGTAGGGCTTCTTCCGTTGGCCGGATTTGGAGCCACTGAATCCGGCATTAACTGTGGTGTCATCGGTGTTGTCGGCATTGCTTCGGTGTTTGTGTCTATTGCGCCGGAGCTTGCTGGTGCTGTTCTTGGCCTCGGAGGGGCCTGCCTCGCTGGCTGTGTTCTTGTTACGAGCCAGCCAGCTGTCCTCACCCACGCAAAAGCGGGTCATGAGTGCCGTAAGGGCTGCCATAGACTTCGGCTTTTCTTGGCCAAGGTGGCGTGCTAGCCATTCGTCACGGATGCCGTGTTTGAAGGCTGCTAGGGCCTCAGCATCTGGACAGTCAATGATCTGGTTCTTTTTGGTTAGGAACCTAGTCCAGAATTTTCTGGCTGATTCTCCAGGTTGTTGAACTATGTGGCTTAGCTCGTCGGCGTCTGGAGGCCGGACATAGGTTCCTTGGAAGTTGTCCAGGAAGGCTTCTTCCAAGTCCTCCCAGCTGCCGATAGAATTTTCAGGCAGGCTGTTAAGCCAGTGCCGAGCTGGCCCTTTGAGCTTTAGTGGGAGGTATTTAATGGCGTGGAGGTCATCTCCTCGAGCCATATGGATATGGAGAATAAAATCCTCGATCCATACTGCAGGATTGGTTGTGCCGTCGTATGATTCGATATTGACGGGCTTGAACCCCTCGGGGAATTCATGATCCAGTACTTCATCTGTGAAGCAGAGAGGGTGTGCGGCGCCTCTATATCGGGCCGCATCGTGGCGTAGCTCAGATGGAGTCCGTCTGCGGCATTCAGCCTGGGCGTGGTTAGGTTTGTCACGTCCGAATATGTAGCCGTCGTCGTCGTGCCTCGAGGCACGTCCTCGCTATCCGTAGATCGATTGTATGTCCTGCTCTACTGTCCAGGGTCTACCGGAGGTCGTACGTATGACCCCAAACTCTTCCATCTCTATTTTTATGGGGCGGTGGGGCAGGCTGCTGTTCGGCCTGAGTTGCCGCTTTATCTCGACCACGGGGTGGCCGGTCGGCCACCCTGTCTCGACCACGTGGTGGTCGTTCCGCATTACGTGAGGGAGATATGTGCTCCGGCGCCTCCTCATCGAATTGAGGCAGCAGTCTGCGTTTCGGGTAGCTCTTGGCTGGGCGCTTGAGGCCGTATTCTTCGGCTGTCAGGACATTAGTCCATCTGTCGACGAGCAGATCTTGTTCATCTTGAAGCTGCTGCTGTTTCTTTTTCAGGCTCCTTGCAGTGGCTATGAGCTGAAGCTTAAAGCGCTCCTGCTCTAGAGGATCCTCAGGCATGATGAAGTCTTCGTTGCCGAGGCTTGTCTCCTCCTCGGAGGGTGGACGGTAACTATCGTCGTCCGAGTCATCTTCTATGGCCTGTTCATTAGGGTTATCTTGCCCGTTGTCGTTTTCCTCCTGTTCGGATGCAGCTCCGACAGGGTCTTCATTGTTTTCGACGTCGCCCGGAGTACTACTTTCTCCGGTGCCAGTGTTGCCATCCTTTGAGCGATGGGGCTTAGAACGGCATTTGGGCCGCCAGCGCTTGGACTGCGTCTCAGAGGGTTTATTCGCATCTGGCTCTTCTTTGTCGTCGCCAGATCCTTTAGGTGTATCAACCATGTACACGTCGTACGAAGAGGTGGCCGTCCAACGTCCAGTGAATGGCGTGTCTTGGCCTTGCTCCTTGTCGGCATTGTCGTCCATACCGTCGTTGTCTTCGGAGCCATAGTCAAGCACGTCGGTTAAGTCATCGACAGTGGCTATGAAGTGGGTGGCGGGTGGGAAGAAAAGTTCCTCGTCATCCGCCTCTAGCTCGAACCGAACATAGTTCGGCTGTGAGTCTTTCTCCAAGGACAAATTCTTTAAAGAGTTTAGCACGTCGCCCAAAGGTGCATGCTGGAAGATGTCTGCGGCGCTAAATTCGAAAATCGATACCGATCCAGCTCGGTGTCCGCAGGCGTACCTGGTCCGGAACTTATAGCCGGAGACGAGTCCGGAGTTCCATTGATGCGAATATTGCGGGATGTCAAGTCCATGTGTGGCTCCAACGCCGCGGACTTTGTGGCCTCGGAGGGCACGATCTGCTTCGGTTCTAAGGCCGTTGCAACAACAGGAACCATCTCCTGGATGTGATCCGATGACAGATCTAAGTTATGTTCATCGGGGCGAGGGAGAGCAATCGCTGCGGTCTCAAACCCAATGAAGATCAAGTCTCCAAGGGTGTCCGCGATGTAGTTCATGCTTCCACATCTGACCCGATGGCCAGGGGCGTAGCTATCGACGTGCTCCAGATGGCCAAGCGAGTTGGTCCGCAGTAAGAAGCCGCCAAACACAAAAATCTGTCTGGGGAGGAAGGTTTCTCCTTGGACAGCGTCCCTATCGGCGATTGAAGGAGCCATCGAACCTTTCGTCGATGACACAGTGGAACTCTCAATGAAAGCACCAATGTCGGTGCCAAAACCGGCGGATCTCGGGTAGGGGGTCCCGAACTGTGCGTCTAGGATCGATGGTAACAGGAGACGGGGGACATGATGTTTAGCCAGGTTGGGGCCCTCTCTATGGAGGTAATACCCTACTTCCTGCTTGATTGATCTTGATGAATATGAGTGTTACAAGAGTTGATCTACCACGAGATCGTAATGGCTAAACCCTAGAAGTCTAGCCTGTATGACTATATTAATTTGTATCCTTTCCGGACTAACCCCTCCGGTTTATATAGACACCGGGGGGATCTAGGGTTTACATGGAGTCGGTTACATAAGAAGGAATCTTCATAATCGGTCGCCAAGCTTGCCTTCCATGCCAAGTAGAGTCCAATCCAGACACGGGTACATTCTTCGGCCTTCATGTCTTCACAGCCCATCAGTCCGGCCCATGGATAGCAGGCCGGACGCCCGAGGACCCCTTAGTCCAGGACTCCCTCACCTGGTCCTTGTGGTCACCCCGTAAGGTGGTTGGTGCCCTTCTTCTAGCGCAAGAAAGATAATATCCGGATAAAAATCGTGTTAAAATTTCAGCCCAATCGGAGTTACGGATCTTCGGGAATTTAAGAAACGGTGAAAGGGCAGAATCGGGGAGCGCAGAAATAGAAGGAAACAGAGAGAAAGATCCAATCTCAGAGGGGATCCCGCCCCTCCGCCGCCATGGAATCCAAGGACCAGAGGGGAAACCCTTCTCCCATCTAGGGGTAAGGTCAAGGAAGAAGAAGAAGAAGGGGAGCTCTCTCTCCCTCTCTCCCGGGGGCGTCGGAACGCCACTGGGGCCATCATCGTGACCACAATCTACACCAACAACTTCGCCGCCGTCATCACGAACTCTCTCCCCCTCTATGCAGCGGTGTAACACCTCTTCTCCCTGCTGTAATCTCTACTTAAACATGGTGCTCAACGCTATATATTATTTCCCAATGATGTATGGCTATCCTATGATGTTTGAGTAGATCCGTTTTGTCCTGTGGGTTAATTGATGGTCGTGATTGGTTTGAGTTGCATGTTTTATTGTTGGTTCTGTCCTATGGTGCTCTCCGTGTCGCGCAAGCATGAGGGATCCCCGCTGTAGGGTTTGCAATATGTTCATGGTTTGCTTATTGGTCTGCATTGCGTGAGTGATAGAAACACAAACACAGATAAGTGGGTCATGGCGTATGGGAATAAAGAGGACTTAATACTTTAATGCTATGGTTGGGTTTTATCTTAATGATCTTTAGTAGTTGCAGATGCTTGCTAGAGTCCCAATCATAAGTGCATATGAACCAAGAAGAGAAAGTATGTTAGCTTATGCCTCTCTGTCATATAAAGTTGCAATAATGATTACCGGTCTAGTTATCGATTGCCTAGGGACAAATAACTTTCTTGTGACAAAAAGCTCTCTACTAAAACTTGCAAACCTTTCCTATCACACCTACAAAGTACTTCTAGTTTCATACTTGTTCTAGGTAAAGCGAACGTCAAGTGTGCGTAGAGTTGTATCGGTGGTCGATAGAACTTGAGGGAATATTTGTTCTACATTTAGCTCCTCATTGGGTTCGACGCTATTATTTATCGAGAAAGGCTACAACTGATCCCCTATACTTGTGGGTTATCAGGCTCCTTTTCGGTTCCATCGAACATTCTCTTGCACACTTTTCTACATCTTATTTTCCACCTCTGGGTCGGCAACGCCAGCTCGGGGGCTAGCCGGCTAGCCCGCTCCTCGCTCTTCCACAACCGGCCTAGTAGCGTGCGCGCCGCCAAGCCCTCTCCTCGCCCTATGCCACAGAGCGGCTCCCGGCTTTCCGACTGGCAAGAGCCAAAGGCCGAAAGCACCCCCCTGTGAAAGAAGGTTTCGAAGGAGCGCCTGGTCGGGCGACCCGGCTGCCATTCTCGCCCGTTGTCGCCCAGACTGGCTGGGCCCCAACCGGCTTTGCCACATGTGCCCAACCAGCCTAATGGGTGTTTTGCTGGCGCTCAAGTCCTAAACCTAAGTACTGTGCATTTCGCTCCGAGACCAACTTTCCGTCCCAGCTACAGACCGGCTCCTGGCTGTCTGCCTAGCGGGGGGAAAGGTCAAAAGAGCAGGTGAACAAGAAAGGGTCGGAGGACAAAAACAAAAACGAGCCACCAATTGGCAACCGCACGCATAAAAAGAAACACACGCGTTCATATTTACAAGAGGCCCACGGCCGAAATTCAACATGTTTACAATACACCCCTAGTGGGTGGAACTGTGGAATAACTAATTATGATTATTCGAAGCCTGAAGAACAGAGGGAGAGCACGACCTCCTAGGTGGTGGATCCACTGGCTTCGGATCGCCCCTCTCCCTTCGTGATGCCGGTATTAGCCTCGGCAGCATCAACGGCGTACACCCCACTGGTCGAGCAGGTCCCTTCGTCGACCGTCTGGGCCTGGCTGCCGTCCGGGTCATCCAAAAGCAATTCATAGGTGTCCTCCAGGATCTCCTTACTTCCAGCAGCTCACTCCCCAAAGAACTCATCATAGGGGGTGAAGGTGGCAATTTCGCTCGCACGCCTCGCGAGCGGCTTGGGCCCCGCTGCCAGATCCGCCTCCGCCTCGGCCCGCTGGGTGGCCAGCTGGTCCAGTCTCAACCTTGGATACCAAGAAAGCGTAAGGCGAAGCACCATTGCCGCGTCGGCCCACACGCCGGAGGCTCGCCAAGCGTTGATCCGGGCAGGCGCCATCTCCAGCCACCTCGCCAACCGACTAACGGTCATCGGTTGCACCGCGTCCGGCCAGAGGGCGTGCGCCTTCGCCAGGCCAGCGTCTTGGAGCCGTTTCAGGTCGCGCGTAATGATGACCCACAAGTATAGGGGATCAATTGTAGCTCTTTTTGATAAGTAAGAGTGTCGAACCCAACGAGGAGCAGAAGGAAATGACAAGTAGTTTTCAGTAAGGTAATGTCTGCAAGTGCTGAAACGGTAAGTAGCGAGTAGTTTGATAGTAAGATAATTTGTAACAAGCAAGTAACGATAATAGTAACAAGTATGCAGCAAGGTAGCCCAATCCTTTTGAGGCAAAGGACAGGCCAAAACGGTCTCTTATGGTAAGCAAAGCGTTCTTGAGGGTACGCGGGAATTTCATCTAGTCACTTTCATCATGTTGGTTTGATTTGTGTTCGCTACTTTGATAATTTGATATGTGGGTGGACCGGTGCTTAGGTGATGTTCTTACTTGAACAAACCTTCTACTTATGATTAACCCTCCCGCAAGCATCCGCAACTACGAGAAAAGTATTAAGAATAAATTATAACCATAGCATTAAACTTTTGGGTCCAATCGGTCCCTTACGGAATAGCGCATAAACTGGGGTTTAAGCTTCTGTCACTCTCACAACCCACCATCTATTTACTACTCCACAATGCATTCCCTTAGGCCCAAATATGGTGTCATGTAGTCGACGTTCACATGACACCACTAAGAGAACCGCAGCATACATACTATCAAAATATCGAACACATATCAAGTTCACATGATTACTTGCAACATGATTTCTCCCTTGACCTCAAGAACAAAAGTAACTACTCACAAATAATAAACATGATCATGATCAGAGGAGTATTAAATAGCATCATGGATCTGAACATATAATCTTCCACCAAATAAACCATATAGTAATCAACTACAAGATGTAATCAATACTACTAGTCACCCCTAGCACCAATCTATAGTTCTGGTAACAAGATTGAATACAAGAGATGAACTAGGGTTTGAGATGAGATGGTGCTGGTGAAGATGTTGATGGAAATTGCCCTCCCTAAGATGGGAGAGTTGTTGGTGATGATGATGACGATGATTTCCCCCTCCGGGAGGGAAGTTCCCCCGGCAGAATCGCTTCGCTGGAGGGCAAAAGTGCTCCTGCCCAAGTTCCGCCTCGAGACGGTGGCGCTCCGCCCCGAAAGTATTCTCCTTATTTTTTCTAGGTAAAAATGACTTATATACCAGAAGATGGGCACCGAAGGTGGGCCGAGGAGGTGATAACCCACAAGTATAGGGGATCAACTGTAGCCTCTTTCGATAAGTAAGAGTGTCGAACCCAACTATGAGCTAAAGGTAGAACAAATATTCGCTCAAGTTCTATCGACCACCGGTACAACTCTACGCACGCTTGACGTCTGCTTTACCGAAAACAAGTATGAAACTATTTTGCAAGAATAAAACTACGAGTACTTTGCGAGAATAAAACTACGAATAAATTG
The DNA here is from genome assembly GCF_002575655.3 of Aegilops tauschii subsp. strangulata. Lineage (NCBI taxonomy): Eukaryota > Viridiplantae > Streptophyta > Magnoliopsida > Poales > Poaceae > Aegilops > Aegilops tauschii. The sequence goes on from NC_053035.3 coordinate 472,471,886, forward strand.
CAAGGTAATAAAAGTGGATAGCTTTTGTCAACAAGAAAGTTATTTGTCCCTAGGAAATCGATAACAAGTACCGGTAATCATTCTTGTAATTTTATATGAGGGAGAGGCTTGAGCTAACATACTTTCTCTACTTGGATCATATGCACTTACGATTGGAACTCTAGCAAGCATCCGCAACTACTAAAGATCATTAAGGTCGTGAAACCCAACCATAGCATTAAGTATCAAGTCCTCTTTACTCCCATACGCCATACCCCACCTACTTGGGTTTAAGTTTCTGTCACTCTCGCAACCCACCGTAAGCGAACCATGAACATATTGCAACACCCTACAGCAGGGGCTCCTCACGTTTGCGCGAGACGGAGGGCATCATAGGACTGCACCATAAATAAAATATACAATCATACCAACCAAGATCACGATTAACCCATAGGACAAAATGGATCTACTCAAACATCATAGGATAACCATAGATCATTGGGAACTAATATATGGAGTTGAGCACCATGTTTAAGTAGAGATTACAGCGGGGGGAAGAGGTGTTACACCGCTGAATAGAGGGGGAGAGAGTTGGTGTTGACGGTAGCAAGATTGTTGATGTAGATCGCCGTCCCGATCGTTGCCCCGGCGGCACTCCGGCGCCACCGAAAGCGAGGGGGAGAGAGCCCCCCTCCTTCTTCTTCTTCCTTGGCCTCCCCCTAGATGGGAGGAGGAATCCCCCTCTAGTCCATGGTCTCCATGGAGGCGGAGGGGCAGGAGCCCCTCCGAGATTGGATCTCCCTCTCTGTTCTCTTCTGTTTCGCGTTCCCCAGATCTGGCCGAAAACCGTTTCTTATATTCCCGGAGATCCGTAACTCCGATTGTGCTGAGATTTTAACATGATTTTTTCCAGATATAAGCTTCCTTGCGCCCGAAGTAGAGCTCCAACCGACGTTCGCGGAGGGCACAACCCACCACCGCGCACCAGGGGCCTCTGGCGCCCTAGTGTCTTGTGGGCTGTGTGGGCTTCCGTTTGCGGTGATTCCAACTCCCAAAAATCACAAATATTCCAAAATAATTGTTCATGCAATTTTATTGCATTTGGGCTTCGTTTGATATGGATACTCTGCGATACAGAAAACATGCAGAAAACAGGAACTGACACTGGGCACTGTATCAATAGGTTAGTCCAATAAATCATATAAAAAGTTGCCAAAAGTGTATAAAAGTTATATAATATTGGCATGAAACAATAAAAAATTATAGAAACAACGGAGACGTATCAGCATCCCCAAGCTTAATTCCTGCTCGTCCTCGAGCAGGTAAATGGTAAAAAAAATTGATGTGGAATGCTACCTAGCATAAACTTGATCATATATCTAGTCATGGCATGAATATTAAGACATAAGTGATTCAAAGCAATAGTCTATAATTTGACACAAAGACATCAATACTCAAGCATCCCAATAAACAATCATGTCTTTCAAAATATCAACGCTAAAGAAAGTTATCCCTACAAAATCATATTGTCTTGTCATGCTCTGTCTTCTTAACACAAAGTATTTATCATGCACAACCCCGATGACAAGCCGAGCAATTGGTTCATACTTTTTAACGCGCTTTAGCTTTTTCAACCCTCACACAATACATGAGCGCAAGCCATGGATATAGCACTATGGGTGGAATAGAGTATGATGATAGGGGTAAATATAGAGAAGACAAAAAAGTAGAAAGTCTCACACTGACGCGGCTAACCAACGGGCTATGGAGATGCCCATCAATTGATATCAATGCGAGGAGTAGGGATTTCCATGCAACGAATGCACTAAGAGCTATAAGTGTATGAAAGCTCAATATGAAAACTAAGTGGGTGTGCATCTAATCCTATAATGAAAGATTCCCACTAGTATATGAAAGTGACAACATAGGAGACTCTCCATATGAAAACATGGTGCTACTTTGAAGCACAAGTGTGGTAAAGGATACTAACAATGCCCCTTCTCTCTTTGTTTTTTTTTCTTTTTTTCTCTCTCATTGTCTGAAGACTCATCCTGACTTGTGGGGGAATCAGAGTCTCCATCATCCTTTCCTCACTGGAGCACTGCTCTGAATAATGATGATCATCACACTTCTATTTACTTATAACTCAAAAGAAATAAAAATTACAACTCGATATCTATGACAAAATATGACTCTATATGAATGCCTCTGGCATGTACCAGCATGTGCAATGATCTAGCGTAACATGTATGAAAAATGACGAACGGCGGTTGTGCCACAACTACTATGTCAGCTATATGATCATGCAAAGCAATATGACAATGAATGCTCAAGTCATCAAACGAAAGTGGTGGAAGTTGCATGGCAATATATCTCGGAATGGCCATGGAAAAGCCATAATAGGTAGGTATGGTGGCTGTTTTGAGGAAGATATAATAAGGCTTATGTGTGATAGAGCGTATCATGTCATGGGGTTTGGATGCACCTGTGAAGTTTGCACCACGTCTCGATGTGAGAAAGGGCAATGCACGGTACCGTAGAGGCTAGCAAATTGCGGAAAGGTAAGAGTGCGTATAATCCATGGACTCACATTAGTCATAAAGAACTCATATACTTATTGTAAAAGTTTATTAGCCCTCGAAGCAAAGTACTACTCCCTCCGTTTCTAAATATAAGTCTTTTTAGACATTTCAAATAGACTACAACATACGGATGTATGTAGACATATTTTAGAGTATAGATTCACTCATTTTGCTCCGTATGTAGTCACTTGTTGCAATCTCTAAAAAGACTTATATTTGGGAACGGAGGGAGTACTACGCATGCCCCTAGGGGGATAGATTGGTAGGAAAAGACCATCGCTCGTCCCCGACCACCACTCATAAGGAAGACAATCAATAATAAATCATGCTCCAACTTCATAGCACAACGAAATACTATACGTGCATGCTTTGGGAATCACAAACCTTAACACCAATATTCCTACTAACCACAACCATTTACTAGTACCTCCCACACACTACTAGGAAAACCCTTACCAGTAGCGCTGGTTTTTTGGCTATTAGTAGCGCGGGCAGGCGCGCTACTGCTACGGCGCTACAACTATTTTTTAGCAGTAGCGCTTGTTTGAACCAGTGCTACTACTATCTATATCTAGCAGTAGCGCGCCTCTGTCCATCGCTACTGCTAATACTAGTAGCGTGCCCCTTCGAAAAAACGCTACTGGTAAGCAGCGCTGCTACTACTCGAATACCCCACGCTACTGCTAGTATTTTCTTTTTTTTATGTTGCTGTATTCGTATTTTTACAGGTTTTATACAGTTACAACATACAAATACACTGGAACTATATGAAAAAGGAATGTCTCATCATCATCATCGAAGTGGTACAACATAGTCTCATCATATCAACATAGTCTCAACACAAATGATGTCGATCTCATCATCATCTCAAAATAGCGATACAAGTTAATGATCACATGTCTCTTACATTGTCACCGTAGACACATGTTTCATCATCTACCTAAACTAAGACATACACGATAAGAGCGATCACGATGATCAAAAGCGGTATTATGTAGTAGTTTTTGCAGCGGCGCTGGTTCTGAATCCCCTGTTGTGCTATGAATCTCAAGTAACTAGCTTCGGCTTCTGCTCTGCTATAAACCCTTTCTGGCTTCCGCCGGAGAAGCCAGAGACTTGGGCCTAACACTCTGGCCACTCATCATACACACCCGGAACATGCCTACATACACGGCATACCACTTCCTCGTCATCGTTGATCTATATACCTGTCAGAGATGCACATATATACCATGAAGCGAATTCAACAAAATAGTTATGAAACAGAAGCAACATATATAGTAAACATAGTTAACAAATTTCATCGTACCAAAAGTAATTAACTAGAGCGCGGCACCATACATCTAATAGTTTTGTCGTACTGAGAGATTCGAAGTTTCGTCGTACAGAAAGTAACAAGTAACTAAACAGACACATTGTTTTTAAGCAGTGCACTCTTCCCATCTATCCATATCCGGAAGGGTGCACCCAATCTTAGTGAAAGGCGTCATGTCCTGACGCTGTAGGGCAATGCGGGTTCGGACGTCAGCTCGCGATATTGGGCCGCCGTAGAACATCCCATTCTCTTCGAGGACATCTTTCATGATGATGGACGCAATTTCCTGTTGGATCTGGTAGAAATCATTTCAAAGTCGGTTATCCGGCACGGCTCCAAAGGCTTCGGCCCATCTCTGGATATGGGTATCGGATGAAGATTTCATGCAAAGTGATTGCACATCCCTTCTGTGCTCCATCATTAGATGGATGACGTAGAATCCATCATTCTCACTTCTTGCCGGTTGCTGGATGCAACAGAAGTCAGTCTTGTGGCTGAAACAAAGCCCGGCCTTATTTGTTTTTTGCATTGGATGTAGCCACCCCGCATGCTGAAGCCCAACATAGCTCTGTCCAGAACATACTTTATGTGTGTGTAATCTTTCTTCTGTATGTTCTTCGACGGGTCCAAATATAGAGCGCGGGAGTGACGCGGGTAAAGAACAATGAGAACGGCACGACATCCCCCGCTGCGCAAAATACACGATCAAGTTTAGCCTCCATGTGTGCAAAGTAACTATTGAAATGCACGAAAGGATGTATGTGTTATAGTGCTATCCGCGGATGACTTACATGGGATGATAAGGTAGGAGAATCGTTTCTTTGTCCTTATTGCTGACCAAGAATTCTTCGATGTACTGACTCACATATTGACGGTTGGCGTCGTTGATTGACAAGAAGCCCTCATGCATGTAGTATGGGTCCGCGACCGCAAGACCGGTGACTTGCTCTCTCCTGACGATGTAGTTCATGTGCAGCGCATACAGGCGGACGAACGTAAAATCAAGTGTCCTCATTTGAAACATCTGGAAGATGTAATCAAACCTCGGGAAGAAGTGGTCCGCGGGGCATGTGTGGACATACATCTTGCAACTGCTCGGCACATGAACCGTATAAAGTGGGTATCCTGGATCATCCGAGGCGAGGAGGCTTCTCTATGTCGAAAGCACATGGTCATGGAGTCTCTTGAGATCCCCTTCTATGGCAGCTAGTGCATTCGCCGGTACCATTGGCTCTCCCGCGACACGGATTAATGGCGCATGTTTCATCGGTACACGGTCAACCTTGGTCGAAGGCGGCTGGCTGCTAGAACCAACATTGCCAGCTTTATTGGATTTTCTCGCCGCCGGTCTCTTCCTCTGCTTCTTCTTGGTGGGCTCAGGTGCTGGTGGGTCTGTCAGACCCTCCCTGAGCACCACCCCTAGTGTTGTCGGGCTCAGCTTTGGACGACTCTGGCTAATTAGTTGAGCTTGGGTGGAGCCGGCATTTGGAGGCGTGTCCTGCGAGGATTGCATGAACAAAGACTTCTTGCACTCCCGAGGACGTTCCGGCTCTGGTACATGCATCTCATATTCATATGGTTGACTCATTGTTACTTCGTTGTCAAAGGCAGTATTGAGATACTGGAGAGGGTCATCGGCCTCCTCCATGTCATGATCCATATCCTCTTCCATGGGGCAGATGGCATCATCTGCCGGCGGAACGGTTGGCCCTCCTTCTCATGTCTCTCGATCTCAGCAAGCAGCACAGACGATGATTGTACTTGTGTATGTGGTGTTGTGGTCATACCTTCCTGAGGTCCCGTTGGTGTGCTCCCGGCCACCTCGACACGAAGAAGATTTTTCAGCCACAGGATCGGCCAATGTTTGCATTGCCCAAGCTGCGTGGGGGTCTCGTCATCCTCTCCATCGGTTTGTATCGGACGAGGGAGACCCTCGTAGCCCGCTTTCACACTCGCCACGGAGACCCTTAAGGCGTTATCAGGCATCTGCCGGCGGTGAAACAATCGATCCTTAGGCTTCACTATACTTCCCCACATCCACCAACCCGCCTTTCATGTTGTAAAGGAGGGTGCACGGAGTGGAGTCGGCCTACAAAGACATATACGTGCGGCGTCAGAGATCCAAAAAGAACGGCAACTGAAGATTAATTAATTAGTTGAGTTGATGAAGGTGCGACGACGCGTATTTACCGTGAGGGCGTCGAGCTCAACCAATGTCGACGGCCCGACATTCAAGCCAGAGACGGAGCTAGGGCTGCTGTGAGAGCTGCGCGGAGGAGCAGGTGCTGGAGGAGGTGCGGGTGCGGTTGCCATACTAGGTACGGGTATGGGTGCGGTGTTCATTGAGTTGCTCCCGGTGAAGCTGGGCATGGGAAAATCACTTGGTGGCGCGTTTGGATTTTGTTGCACCCATGTGACCACTGTTGGAATCAAGCTTGTAAAGCAGCCACCATATCAGATCTACAGGCAACGATTATCTCAGCTTTGGTCTCAGCTTTTGCTTTCTCCATCGCCCGCGCCACCTTCTCGTCGATAGTCACTTGACTGAACTTCTTTCTCTATCTTTTGGCATCGGGGTCCTCGTTATAATAGTACTTCCACGTGGCCCCATCCCCGGCGCCGTGCACACGTCCATATTGCGGCCGCTGGCCGGGCAGGTGTCCCATCATTATGTTCATGGCCCGGTTGAAAGGAGTGTCCCACTTGTACTTCGCCGACGACTGAGTCGACTGAGTCGACGAGTCGCTCTCGGCCGCAAGCTTGTGTTGCTCTCTCTGCAAAATGGACCGTGAATCATCTACGAATGCGACTAGAATGTAGTAGACTTCGTTGATCAGAACCTAAGATGTAAGGTGGTAAAAGGATAATTACCAGTATTCTCATGAATTTCCTAGTCGGCCCGTCGGTGAAAAAAAATCTTTTTCTTGGGGTCCCATGATAATCGGGCCCTGATGAAGTCGTGCTCCTGCTGGTCGGTGAACTCAACCAATGAGTCTGGGATCCCCTGACGTTCACGTTCTGCGTCCTCCTTAGCCCACACGGGCCTCTTTCCCATGTAACCACGACTTCCAAGGCGGTGGTTCCCCATGTCCTTTGCCTGCAGCTGCTTGCCTCTCTCCGACCTGGCCTTGGCAGCTTCTTCATTGCAAGTCTCCTTGAACTTTTCAAAGTCCTCTATCGTAATTTTCGGATTGTCTGCAACAATCTCGGCGTAGGTTTCATGGTCTACTTGAATCGCCTTTTTCACCCTAGTTTTCCAAGCGCTCAATGCTTGCTGAACTTCCCTAGGGCTTTGTTGTTGATTTTTTTCATGGCATCATCATCCCATGGGTCGACTTCGTCATTCCGACCGGGGAACAGGAATCTTGCGTGCAACCTAGTAAGAAGCAGCTTCTTCAAATGTTCATTCTTCCGTATTATTGTGGTGTTGATGTTAGCGGTATCCCGTAGGATGCATGCTAGTTGGTTGCCGTAACACGCTGCCACTTCTCGCGGCTCTATTGGCTCGAACTCGCCAGGGTGCACCGCCGTGACCACCAGTCTTCCGGTGCCGAGCTCATTTGGCCGTCGTGTCCTCTTTTCCTTCTTTCCCTCACTGGCTTGGGAGGTCCCACCTTCCGTGCTATAGTTAGGAACATCATCAACGCCAGTCTCAGTGCCGGTGTCGTTGGTGGCATCAGTGTCGGTGCCGGCGCCACCACCGTCATCATCCATCATGACAAGGCGGTCCGGACACCCAGCTTCCTGTCTCTCCTGATCCGCCAGAAAGTCGAGGTAGGTGTGTGCTCGACCTAATTGGGACTGAGAACCTCCGTCCTCATCGGTGTCGGTCATGTTTCCTAGGGTTCAATGTCGTAGTCGTTTAATTATCAAGCTTTATATAATAAAGTGAATAATGACAAAAAAGTGACCTTTGTTTTGCCAGAAATGTCGTTTCATTCCCGTCGCGACAAATCTCAAGCACTCGATATGTCCAACTTTCTAGCACAAGTCATGCCGAAATTCACGGAAAATTTCGGCATAACCTTTGCTAGAAAGTGCACATATAGAGCGCCTGAAATTTGCCGGAATGGAAATGAATCAACATTTCCGGCAAAACATAGGTCACTTATTTAACAGCAAGCATTTCAGCACTCTAACAACCATTTTAACAGCCACATTATGAGCACTCTAAGAAGCTGAAACAAACATCACAGACTTTGTTGCTGCTGACATATACACAATCATGATCATTGCTGCCCAACTGATGCAAAAAAGATCAACTACCATAGTAAAACCGCAAGCTCATTAACCAATCTAACAACTCCACTCCCCATTGCATCATTATGAACACTTTAACAGCCACATTATGAACACTCCCCCTTGCATCATTATGTGCTGACATATGAAGAGGGAGGGAAGAGGGGGTGGCGCACCTCGGGGTTGGGATCGGGGTCGGGGTCGCCGGTGCAGAGGGGGGCCCGGGGGGGGTTGAGGGCGTCCTTCTCCTCCTTGTCGATCTGCGCCTAGCTTTGATCTGCATAAAGACCTAATTTGGTCAGAGAGAGAGAGAGTGACCAAATTTTCAAACACTTCCATTAAAAATCCTCATTTTCAAAATGGACAGCAACATAAGCTAATTTGCAAAAACTGTAATTTTCATTTAAAAACAAAGCAACATAAGCTAATTTTCATTTCAATATTCTGTCAAAGCTCATTTTAATTCTCTGTCAAAACAGAAACCACCACAGAAACCAGCAGAATACACTAACTAACACTAACAGCAATTAAGCTAAGCACCATCACTGGGCTAACACTAACACTAACTAACACTAACAACAATTAAATTAAGCTCGTACGCATGGGGCGGGGGGAGGGGGGAGGGGAGGGAAAGGCACCTGTCCACGAAGTGTTCGCTGGCGCTGCTGGGCGTCGCCGGCTGCTTCATGGAGGGAGGCGCTGAGGGGTCGGGGTCGGTGGCCGGCGTCGGGGTCGCCGAGCCTTGTTGATCTGCAGAGACATACCGGAGCGGGAGGGGGTCAGAGAGAGAGAGAGAGCCAGGGCTGAGGGGTCGGAGATGAAGGAAGAGGGGGCGGGGGGCCATACCGGAGCGGGAGGGGGTCGGTGGCCGGCGTCAAGGTCGGGGCTGAGGTCGAGTCCGGCGTCAGCGGTGGCGTGGGTGGTGCGGAGTCGGCGGCATGGGCGGGGTGGCGTCGGCGGCAGCGTGGGCGGTGCGGCGTCGGCAGTGGCGTCAGAGAAAAGGGGATCGACAAGTGGCGCGAGGGAGAGATAGGAAAGAGGGGAGCTAGCGGACCGGTGCTGTAGGCAGGTTAGCTATAGTGTGTGTGGGCAAAACGCGCTATAGCTAAGTTAGCTATAGCGCTGGTCTAGCAAAACAGCGCTACTGCTAATTTTTTTCTTTATATTTATATTTTTCTTTTTCTTAGCTATAGCGCTGCCCAGGATAAAACACTCTACTGCTAACTTTTTTTCTTTATTTTTTTCTCTTTTTCTTTTTCTTTTTATTTTTCTTAGCTATAGCGCTGCCCAGGATAAAACGCGCTACTGCTAACTTTTTTTCTTTTTCTTTCTTTTTTTATTTTTCTTGCATTTCATTTTCCACAACTTATTAGTTTATTTTTCTTTTTCTTTTAATTTCATTTTGCAAAACTTCCTTTCTTTTTCTTTTTCTTTCATTTGCACTTTTCTTTTTCTTATCTTTCTTTTGCACTTTCCTTCCTTTAATTTGGTCTGTCGTTTGAGCAATACCACTGTTACCCTCCGGATAATAATTAGTATAATATATCTTACATCATTTGACCCTCCGGATAATAATTAGTATAATATACGAAATAGCTAGACACACACAAACTTTGGGGATTAGTTTGTCAGCTTGGGCGACGACGACGCTTCAGACTGATCTTCTTCCCTCTTTTGTTCATTGTCGGATAATTGAGCCCATGGTCGTGACTTTTCCTTCTCCAGGATTACGATCTTTCGTAGGCAATGTAGTGTTCATTCTTATTTTGACATATGTTTCGTCGTCATCAACATCATCTTCCCTCATCGGATCACCGTACTGGTCATAGTCTTCCTCGTTGGCGACTCCATCCATTCCGGCGATGCTCCTTTTGCTTCTCCTCACGACAACACGGCTGGGATTGATCAGATCAGTTATGAAGAAACATTGTGTCATGTGTTTAGCGTGTACCCATGGCTCATTTTTGGCGATGGCGTTGACGGTACCGCTATCGGAGTTGGGTATACACATGGTAGTGAAATGTCGGTTTTCTCTGTGTACATTCTTAGCCCATCTGACACGGAACATCGTCGCGCTATGCAATCCAGAGTAGTTAAGCTCCCATATCTCTTCAACCCTTCCATAATATCTTTCAATTACATTCCCGGTCATGGCTTCCATCGTCACCCCTAAGTTTTGGTCATCACTGTTTATATCTTTCTCCTCCGTGTAGAACGTGTATCCGTTGATATAGTATGCTTGATAAGTCGCAAGGTTGGTCGAGGGGCCATGTGCTAAGGCGTATATGAGTGTTCCGTTCGGACAACCCTCTTCTGGGGGATTAGCCAGAACTCGCTCTTTGAACCAACACACGAAAGTGGAGTTGTGCTCTCTAATAACTTCAGCGTCCGTCCTGTGCACCCCACGGTCACTGTACTTCTTTGCGATGGTCTCTTTGTGGAGTGTCACGAAATCTTCTAGCACATCTAGGTGTTGTAGCACTACTAAGTTTGCCCTGTCAAGGTCGTTTTGTCAGCCCGAGCGTAACACATTCACATCCCTATGACTGTTGGTGTGACCTTCGCCTTCGAGCCTTCCAGAGTGCTTGTTGACGGGCAAACCAACAACAGGGTCTTTGGTCAGATAACTCTCACAGAAAGAGATGCACTCTTTGGTCAGATATCCCTGGGCTATGCTTCCATCTGGACGGGACATGTTACGAACGAATCCTTTGATGACCCCATTCATCCTCTTGAACGGCATCATGCTATGCAGGAATGTCGGCCCTAGGTCGATGATGTCGTCCACGATGTGGACACATAGATGCACCATGACATCAAAGAACGCGGGCGGGAAGTACATCTCTAGCTCATTCAGTATGACAACGATCTCTTCCTGTAGCCTATGGAGTTGCTTCACACTGATCGACTTTCGAGAGATAGCATCAAAAAAGTGGCATAGGTCAGTAAGCGTCTCACGCACATATGTGTCCATAACCCCTCTAAGTGCAACCGGGAGTAACTGCGTCATCATCACATGACAGTCGTGAGACTTCATCCCACTGAACCTTTTTTTTCTTAGTGTCCAGATATCTGCTTATCTTCCCACAGTATCCGGAACTAACTTTGATTCCGGCAAGGCACTTGAACAATTGATCGACCTCCTTCGGATCTAAGGTGAAGCAAGAGGGGGGGGGGCAATATTGTTCTTCCTTCTTGTTTACTTTTTTGCCCCTATCTTCCGTCTCCGTCTCCGTCTCGGTCTCCTCTGACGACCTTTTACCGGGCATTTGGAGATCTTTCTTGATTTTCAAAAATTCCAAGTCTTTTCTTGCCTTCGGTCCATCCTTGGTCCTCTCCGGCATGTTCATCAATGTTCCAAGCAAACTCTCAAGGATATTTTTTGTGATATGCATTTGATCAAGGCTATGAGGCGTGTCGAGTATGGGCCTGTATTCCAAGTCCCAGAAAACAGATCTTGTCTTCCATACCTTCAGCAGGGGCTCCGACACCTTTTTCTTCGTCTTTCCCGGCGAGGGGCACTCTTCCCAGTTCTTCAATAACTCATATATTTCTGCACCGCTACGTTTACGTGGAGGACCTCGATGCTCAGCCTTACCATTGAATAGATCTCCACGCTTTCTCCATGGGTCATCCTTCTCGAGCCATCTTCGATGCCCCATGTACACAATTTTCGAAGACCCGCCATCTTTCGATAGCTGCAGAGAAGTTGTATCATCCATGCACCTCGTGCATCCGCAATATCCGTGGCACACCTGGCCGGAGAGATAGCCGTAACCGATATAGTCCTGCACCGTCGTGATCAGCGCGGCTCTCATGTAGAAATACTCTCCTTTGCTTGCATCCCATGTCTTGGCCGGCGTTGTCCATAAGGTCTGTAATTCCTCTTTCAGTAACCCGAGATACAGATTTATATCATTTCCCGGTTGTCTCGGCCCTTGAATAAGCATAGCCATGTGTATGTATTTTTCCTTCATGCACAACCAGGGGGGAGGTTGTACATCCATACAAACACGGGCCATGTGCTATGATTGGTGTTCTGGTTTCCAAATGGATTCATGCCATCACTACTAGCGCCAAGCACGATGTTCCTTGGATCATTTGCGAAAAATTCAAATTCAGCATTTAATGCTCTCCACTGGCTAGCATCTACGAGGTGTCTCAGCTTCGGCTCATCTCCGTCATCTGGCTTCACCCTCTCCGCGTGCCAGCGCATAAGCTTTGCTTCCTTAGGATCTACGAAATAGCGCTGTAGACGCGGAGTGATCGGAAAGTACCATACAACTTTCTGTGGAGCTTTCTTTCCGGCCTTTTTATATCGTGAAGCATTGCACTTTGGACAGATGGTTTTTTCCGCGTGCTCGTTCCGATATATGATGCAATCGTTGATGCATGTGTGATATCTAATATGTGGCAGATCAAGAGGGCACATGATTTTCTTTGCCTCCTCGACACTAGTAGGACACAGGCTTCCCGCGGGAAGAACCTTCTTTAGGTACTTCAGAAGCTCATCTAGGCTTGTATCTTTCCATTTGTTTTTTGCCTTCATCTTTAGAAGTTCTAGTGTGAAACTCAAGCGGGTCACCTCGGGATTGCAACCATCATACAAAGGAGCCATTGAGTCTACCTCCAGTTGCGCCAGTTTGGCCTCCTCTCTAGAAGCAGCTCTGTCGCTAGTCTTCTTCTTGCGAAGCAGGTCTCGAATATGCGGGTCCCGCATGGCTGAACTTAGTAGCGACGAAGACGGCGACGTGTCCGCGTCTGCTCCGCCTTGAACTGCCTCTTCGCCATCGACATTTCCGAGGCCGTCTTCCTCTTCGGGCACATAATCGGTCATCTCTTCGTCTGGTGGCCCCATGTCGTTATTTCCTGCCCCGTCGATGTCCTCCTCCTCCTCATCATCATCTTCACTTATCCACCGAGTATGGCCATGAATGAAACCATGCATGAGCAAGTGCGCCTTGAATTTACCACCCTAAAAGGGGTCGAGCCTGACTCTTCCTTTGCATTTTCGACACGGACATAAAACATCCTTCAGTCTTTTTTCATACATGTCATCCACAGCGGATTGCCATTATCTTTCCACCTTCATGATCACCTGCGCGCGAAGCAAGTATTTTAAACACGTATATATGCATGCATGGATCAAATTCATACAAAAATTCGGCATGACCTTCCCTAAACATAGGACATATTGAGTTTGCATGCCTGGAATTCGCCGAAACGGAATTGAATCGACATTTCGGCAAAACATAGGCAACTCATGTCACTCACATGCCACACACAATTCGGTATATTCATATCACACATAGTTTCGGTCCTAATCGCAAACACACATATTTCCATTCTTGCACAACTCTTTTTTTGCTCACCTATTTGTCGAGAGGAATATCGAGCACCTTCTTATAATTAGCTAGTAGCTCTAGATAGAGCTATGAGAGGGAGGAGGGAGGGCATTAATGGAGGGGGTGGTGGAGGGGCAAAGAAGAGTAGGGGAGAAGGGGCAAAAGAAAGGAAGAGGAAGGAGGGAGGGCATTAATGGAGGGGGTGGTGGAGGGGCAAAGAAGAGAAGGGGAGGAGGGGCAAAAATAAGTAAGAGAAAGGAGGGAGGGCATTAATGGAGGGGGGAGGAGGGGCAAAGAAGAGGGGGAAGCATTGAAGGACAAGCAAGTGCAAGAGGGAGGGGGGAGAAAGAAAGGGGGCGGAAGTAGAGGGGGGGAAGGTGGCAGATATTTTGGCTGGCAACCATAGCAGTAGCGCTGGGCACCAAAGCGCGCTACTGCTATGTGTGCCAGCCAAAATATCTACTGGTACATAAAACTAGCTATAGTGCTTGCCCAAAAAACACGCTACTGGTAAAAGATTACACGTAGAAGAAGTAGCAGTAGCGCTTCTTAGTGGCACCGCGCTACTGCTATTTTCTTAACAGTAGCGCTTGTTAGGGTACCAACGCTGCTACTATTTTTTGGCCGGGGTGTGTGGTGTGGCTAACTTACCAGTAGCGTGCCCTCTAGAAACCAACGCTGCTGCTAAGTTCTACCAGTAGCGCGGTTTGTAACACACGCTACTGCTAATTATCAATAGCGTGGGCTCCAAAACACATGCTACTGGTAAACTTCTATGTATAAGCCTTTTCCTAGTAGTGACATATTCCATCTCTATATCGCAAAACTATTGCAAGGAATCAAACATATCATATTCAGTGATCCATAAGTTTTATGTAGGATTTTATGACTAACCATGCAATTGACCAATTCCTTTTGACTCTCTAAATAGATATAAGTGAAGCATGAGAGTTTAATTCTTTCTACAAAAGACCATGCTCTAATAAATATAAGTGAAGCAAAAGAGCATTCTTCGAACAACGGTTTTCTATGTGAAGAGAAATAGGCAATCGAAACTTCAAATGATATAAGTGAAGTGCATGAAGCATTCTATAAAGCCATACTCAAAAGATATAAGTGAAGTGCAATGAGAATTCTATAAATCAACAATGGGCTATCTCATACCAGCATGGTGCATAAAAGAAAAATAAAAACTAAAAGCAAAAGACGCTCCAAGATTTGCACATATCACATGAACGAAATGAAACTTAAAATATATCGATACTTGTTGAAGAAAGATGGGATGCCTCCCGGGGCATCCCCAAGCTTAGACGCTTGAGTCTCCTCGAATATCTACTTGGGGTGCCTTGGGCATCCCAAAGCTTGAGCTCTTGCCTCTCCTCTTTCTCCTCATACCGAAACCTCCTCGATCTTTGATCACTTCATCCACACAAAACTCAACAGAAAGTTCGGTAATATCTGTTAGTATAATAAAGCAAATCACTACTCTATTTATTGTTGCAAACCAATTCATATTTTGCTTTTGCATTGTAGCTACTGTAATATAACTTTTCCATGGCTTAATCCACTGATAGAAATCGATAGTTTCATCAAAACAAGCAAACAATGCATCAAAAACAGAATCTGTCTTAAACAGGACAGTCTGTAGTAATCTGAACATTCACCATACTTCTGGTACTCCAAAAATTCTGCAAAAATTAGGAAAAATAAAAAATTTGTATATAAAGATAGTTCAGAACCTTTTGATGTTCCAGTAAAAAATGTAAAATCACGCACTACAGCCAAAGTTTTTGTTTTGCACCGCATAAACCAACAAGCAATGTAAACATCCTAAAGGCAAATCTTGGCACATTATTTTTATAATACAATGGAATTGTACAAGGGGATAATTATTTTTGTTGAAAGTTTTATGTAATTAGGATTCACAAAATTTCCTTGAGCATGAACAAAGTTCAAGGAGCTCCCCCACTTCAACAATGCTTGTCTTTCTCACTTTCACTTTCCTTTTTGAAAAGTTTTGGATTCCCCTCTATTTTTTTGTTTTTAAACTTTATAAAAGCACTCAACAGAAAGAAATGTCTCTCTAAAACTTCTGGGTTGTCTCCCTGGCAGTGCTTTCTTTAAAGCCATTAAGCAAGGCATAAAGTGCTCAAGTAATGATCCACCCGGATCCCAAGGTATATCAAAGCCAATTTGAATCAACAATGATTTAGCATTTAGAGCACAAAGCAACATATATCAAGCAATGACGAAGTCTAACTCTCTTCCTATGCATCGGCATGTCATACAAGAACAATTCATGCACATCAAGTAAAGGCCAATACATCGCATAAGCAGTTTCTTGCAATTTTATCGTGTTGGAAACATAGAGAGGTGGAGATGTAGTTCCTCTCTCATAATAATTGCAAGTAGGAGCAGCAAGCACATGCATATTATATTCATCAAAATTATCATGTGAAATAGTAAAAGGCAACCCATCAATATAATCCTTAATAAGAACAAACTTCTCCGATATAGTGTAGTTTGGAGAATTCAAAAAGATAATAGGACTATCATGGGTGGGTGCAATAGCAACAATTTCATTCTTAACATAAGGAACTATAGCAAGTTCATCTCCATAAGTATCATTCATATTGGCATCATGGCCAAAAGCATAGCAAGCATCATCAAAAAGGGATATTTCAAACGAATTAACGGGATCATAGCAATTATCATGGCATTCATCCTTCGGTAAGCACGAAGGGAAATTAAATAATGTATGAGTCGAAGAGTTACTCTCATTAGAAGGTAGGCATGGGTAGCTAATCCGATCTTCCTCCTTTTGTTCTTCGCTCTCCTCATCATCTTTTTCATCCAATGAGCTCGCAGTTTCATCAATTCCTTCTTCCATAGACTCCTGCAAAATATTAGTCTCTTCTTGGACAGCATCAATATCAGAATTGAATTTATAATTATCATAGCAATATTTAAGGATGGCAAAATTTTCAGGTCTATAAACTGAATCATCAAAATCTTCAAACTTTTCAAACAAATATTCAATTTCATATTCACCCTTAAAAGCAACAAATTCTTCTATCCGTTCCACATCATAGTAATCATATATACCATTAGCATAAGAAGCTAAGGTTTCATTATCATTAAATTCACATGAAAAGGGAAGATGTGGAGCGTTCATCCTAGAGCAACAAGTATAATCATATCTCTGACATAAGTCCCAAGCATACCAATGCAACATAGAAATTTGATCCCATAAAATTTTCCCTTTTTGTGTCAAGCGATAATCCCTAAAGTATTCACGTTTATCCAACGTTACTCCCATTATATAGTTGAATGGGGTTTTCTCAGGATTATCAAAGTAGTGCATAATATCTTTTACATAACAAGCATCGAGGGTTTTAGGAGGTTCCCCATCTCCATGAGTAGCAAGTACCACTAATTTTTTTCGTGTTGCATGTTCCATATCCATAACTAAAGATAGAGAACAACTTAGAACAGAAAATAAAAACTACTTAGTGATAAAGCAAACAAGCACACACGAGAATATTCACCCCATGCTATTGCTCCCTGGCAACGGAGCCAGAAAAAGGTCTTGATAACCCACAAGTATAGGGGATCAATTGTAGCCTCTTTTGATAAGTAAGAGTGTCGAACCCAACGATGATCTAAGGGTAGAACAAATATTCCCTCAAGTTCTATCGACCACCGATACAACTCTACGCACACTTGACGTCTACTTTACCGAAAACAAGTATGAAACTATTTTGCAAGAATAAAACTACGAGTACTTTGCGAGAATAAAACTACGAATAAATTGCAAGGTAATAAAAGTGGATAGCTTTTGTCAACAAGAAAGTTATTTGTCCCTAGGCAATCGATAACAAGTACTGGTAATCATTCTTGTAATTTTATATGAGGGAGAGGCATGAGCTAACATACTTTCTCTACTTGGATCATATGCACTTATGATTGGAACTCTAGCAAGCATCCACAACTACTAAATATCATTAAGGTCGTGAAACCCAACCATAGCATTAAGTATCAAGTCCTCTTTACTCCCATACGTCATAACCCACCTACTCGGGTTTAAGTTTCTGTCACTCTCGCAACCCACCGTAAGCGAACCATGAACATGTTGCAACACCCTACAGCGGGGCCCCCTCACCTTTGTGCGAGACGGAGGGCACCGTAGGACTGCACCATAAATAAGATATACAATCATACCAACCAAGATCACAATTAACCCATAGGACAAAATAGATCTACTCAAACATCATAGGATAACCATAGATCATTGGGAAATAATATATGGAATTGAGCACCATGTTTAAGTAGAGATTACAGCGGGGGGAAAAGGTGTTACACCGCTGAATAGAGGGGGAGAGAGTTGGTGTTGACGGTAGCAAGATTGTTGATGTAGATCGCCGTCCCAATCGTTGCCCCGGCGGCGCTCCGGCGCCACGGGAAGCGAGGGGGAGAGAGTCCCCCTCCTTCTTCTTCTTCCATGGCCTCCCCCCTAGATGGGAGGAGGAATCCCCCTCTGGTCCATGGTCTCCATGGCGGCGGAGGGGCGGGAGCCCCTCCGAGATTGGATCTCCCTCTCTGTTCTCTTCTGTTTCGCGTTCCCCAGATCTGACCGAAAACCGTTTCTTATATTCCTGGAGATCCGTAACTCCGATTGCGCTGAGATTTTAACACGATTTTTTTCGGATATAAGCTTCCTTGCGCCCGAAGTAGAGCTCCAACCGACGTTCGAGGAGAGCACAACCACTACAAGAAATATGTCAACTTGTGACCCTCACTATTGGTCCCTGAAAGGTCATTGATTTTCATTTGCGACCTTTTTTTGACCAAAAACAGATGGTCAAAAGCTGGCGGTCGTAAACTGAAATTAACGACCTTCTCTGTGAGAAGGTCGTGGAATTCCACGACCAAAACAAAAGGACGTTGATTCCATGACCTTCTGTTTTGGTCGCTAGCTCTCTGCCCAGGCCACGTCGGATCCGACGTGGCAATCTGACGTGGCAAAATTGCGACCAATTGAAAAGGTCAAAAATTAGAATCGGCTCGGTCCAATTGGGTGTTTTACATGGGCCAGGCCCAACAATTCGGCCTTTTTATATATTTTTTCTGTTAATTTTTGCTAGCTACATGGGCCTGGCCCAGTAATTCAGCCTTTTTATTTTCTAGGTCATGGCCTTTCACATGCCATTTCCTTTTTAGGCCACGGTCATTTTACAATCCATTTTTTTATTTTCAGCCTTTGTTCCCACTAATATATTTTGGGCCATGGCCTTTTCAAAGCCCAAATAAACTTGGTCCAATAGACATTTCATCCACTTCTTGATTTGGGTTGTGCCTCTTCAAGTCAAATAATATTTACATCATAGATATACATTCAGCCCAGATTCAATGCCAATATATTTTCCAATCCAGAAATAAATATCAAGTAAACATAGTGGCAAGTAAATATACACCAAACTCTCAGCAAAATCACCAGTACAACAAAATTCCCAAAAAAATCAACGTTACAACAAAGTCCTGCACCTCCCTAGCTAGGTTCAGAAGCAGGGATACTAGAGCATGCATGCATGCCTAGATCCAGCATGCATTGCTTCTTCCAACTTCTTCATCCTGGAGCTCACGACGAAACATGAATAGAGGCCACCATCTGCATGTTATAAAACAAAATGGTCAGGAACAAAATAAATTCAAACATGTTAACCTTTTGGCATAAATAACAATAGAACAATCAAAACGGGGCATAGTTATCAGTGAATACTAGTGACTACCAATAATCAGTAAATATTATATTAGTGAGGAACAACATATAAAGATTAACAGTGGGGATGCCACAACTAGAAGGAGCAAGCTGTTTTGTATTTGAGAAACGGAAAAAATGATAATGTTTGTTAAAGCAATATGGCAAATGATAATGTTTGTTAAAGCAATTAACAGGGCAGTAGCTCAACCTAAAGAAAGGCAGCAGAACTTATATGAAAGAAACTGAGTTGCAAGTGTATAAAGAGTGATTGATGATCCATTCCAGAGACATGGTAGATTCTTCTAACATATTTTACTATCAAGTAAACTCTTACAAGAAAGATGCCCCAGTAAGTAAGCTGAATGGGTGACAAACTGAATAGTGAAACAAGTTGATAGTTGTACACTATAGTGTTTATGCATAGTGGAACTGAATGAATTTCAGATTATGTTGCATGCAAGAAGAGGAGCGGCAGTGCGCTCTAGCTAGTGTCCTTGTCAGCTTGTGCAAAACAAGGAGCATTCATCAGGATTAATTCATGGAGCAAGAAGAAATACAGAGACAACATCATCATCTGATGATGCGCTAACCAATCAACGGCTTCGTTCGTCCAGATCACAGGCGGCGTGACAGAAGAGAGACTACCTGGACATCCTCGACGGCGGCACAGAGGTCAGGTGAGTCCTTGACAACCTTGATGTGGTCAACGGCGTTTAGCCTGTCGACGATGCGCTCGAGCGGGTGGACCAAGCGCTCCCACGCAGGCTCCACACCCTTCTCAAGCTCCTCCAGCTCGCCCTCCTGCATACAGAGAAACTTCAGATGAGCTAGACTGAAACTCAACTTGTGTGGCAGCAGGAGTATTCAATAGCAGCGTGAAGGATTTGTAACACTATTCTTTCATGTCAAAAGGACTGCATGAAGACTTGCGTTCACTTGGGGAAACCAAGCTAAGTAGCAGTCCAGAGAGACAGTACAAGTACATGCATTAGATAAATGCCACTGTAGAAATTGCAAGATGAGGATTATTACACACGACACTGTAGAAGAAAGGAGGGACATTATATCTTTATAAATGCACAAGAGCCACATTGATCATGCTGTTTAAAGAAAACATAAACTCTGCATTTGTCGTAATCTAGTACTCCATGCAGTGCTCTAGTACAAAGTTAGCCTTGACAAAATTTTAGTAGAACAAAATGTTCTATGCTGAACAAATAAGTCATAACTCTCATCCTAAGCTCTAACTGTAGAAACTATCAATCATTAGAAAAAATAGATGGACAGTAAAATCCAAAGGAAGGAAGCCTACTCTTTCAGACTCGACTGCTTGATCCAGCACTAAGTTCAGCAGTAGGTCATATCCCTTTAAAGTTCCTGTAACTGCAAATATGCATATGCCACGTCAGTATATGACTGCTAGCAAGAACACAACAGGAGATAAACAGGTAGTACCTCCGTTCACAAATTAAGATGTTTTGGATATTTCAATATGGACTACATACAGAGTGAACACTAAAACGTGTCGATATACATCTAGTTCATAAATAAGTTGGAACATCTTATATTTATGAACGAAGGGAGTACATGGGTTTCATAGACCTGGCCACCATAGGAGCTTAAATAATTTTCAACTACTAAGGTAAGAGACGCCTCATACCCACACACATCAAAATCTATAGACAAACATGCCCAACAAGAAAGAGGTGCAAGGAAGCACAAGCCTGTAACTGATTTGCGATAAAAAGCCCGTGCATCAGGCTAACACATGATGAATTACCACGATCCAGGTTTAACCTCTATTTCCCACCCCACTTGTTTCCTCATTGTAGCAACAGGTATCCTAGCACATATATCTAGACAAGATAAACTCACACAGAGGCATTTGTTTTGTTGACTAGAATGACAACAGCCAACAACTCACCAACTAAATCAGACAAAGGCCAGCTAACAAGTTGCTTTAGTAACGTTCGCAACATTCTCTACGAATCTCTCGACACCAAACACTGCAACGGTGGCAGAGCCTAAAGCAAAACAAATAGGGAGCCCTCTAGTGGATCTGACGATGTATCTATCATAACACTGGGAAGGGACAGAAGAAAAATGAGGGGATTTGGGCTGTGCGAATCGAATCAACCTTGGCGGCCGCTGGTGAGCTTGACCTGGACGCCCTTATCGACGAACTTGGCCAGGTTGAGCGCCGTCTCCTTGCGCCCCGCCTAAGCAAAAAAACAGACAGGAAAGCATCAACGACACGCTCGCACCAGCATGAATTGAATCACCGAACCAGCCTGCAGCACCAGCTTACCATCTCACCAGCCAAATCCTCCTCCGCCGACCTGCAGCTCCATCATGAACTGGGAGACCATGAGCGGCTCCTCCCCCTCCCTGAGTTGCGCGATCTTGGGGTCCAGCGTGAGCCCGCACGGAAGCACGGCAGCTCCACAGTCCGCCCCCGGGCCCGGAACTCGTCGCCGGCGAGCACGATGGAGTGCGGGCACTTGGCCCTGTCCTCCTCATCCAGCGGGTCCGACAGCGACCTTGCGGAGCGAGCCACCAACGCGGGAGGAGTTGAGGCGGCCGAGGTCGAGCCTGGAGACGATCCCCGACGGCGCCGCCTCGAGGGCCTGCCGGTGCATGTGCACAGAGGGCCTGCCTCGTCGACGTGCAGCGGCGGTTGGATCTGGATGGGGATGGCCGTGTGGCTGTGGTGTAGCGAGCAGAGGTGGCGGCGGCGATGGGGAAAAGGGAGCGTGAGCGGCAGCGGCGAAGGGGATAAGGGAGCTAGGGGGATAAGGAGGGGGCGGCGACAGGGGGCCGTCATCGTCGATCTGGATCGGGGAGAGGGATTGGGGTGGGTGGCGGATCTGGAGCGAAAGAATGGAGGTGGGGGAGGGAGGAATGAGAGAAAGAATGGAGGCGGGGGGGGGGAGGGGGGTGGGTGGAAAATGTCCATGAGGACAGACCTAGGGTTTCGGCTCGGGTGGGTTTGGGCCGTTGGATCCGGAAGCATCCGACGGTGGTTGATGCGTGATCCACGTGATATGCCCATGGTCCAATCAGAACGCAGCAAACCATTTGATGACCTTATGACCTATAAATTGGTCAAGATCGATTCAAGATAAAAATTTTCATTCCATTTTTCAGTGCTCAGAATGAGTTTTTTTGTGAAAGTCCTATCAAATATTTGTTCAAATGATCTCATACTGTGCACAATGGTGCATCTTGGAATTTCAAACAATGTTGCCTAAGGGAGTTTTCATTTTCTTTGCATGGAAAATTAATTTTCCATTTTTCGAGTGCCCGAAAAGAGGTTTTTTTGTGAAGGACCTACCATATATTTGTTGCAAAATTGTACCAAATCAATTTTCTAAAATACTAGGACATATTTAATGCACAATTGACCAAATGGTTGGGTGTAAAAACATTTGATCCACCTCTCATGAAAAAGACAAATTTCCGCCGATTTAGTTGGAAGCGGGTCAAATTTGAACTGTAGCTACCTCGTAGTTTGCTCTTTATTTTTTCCAAAAATCATTTCTAGGTACATAAGTATCTATTTAATCAGAGAAACACCAAAAAAATTCCAAGATTCAACCAATAGCTAGGAACGGATATTCCCGCCATTTTGACCGCATTTTGAAACGGGCATAAAAAATTCAAAAAAAAACAAAAAATTGGAAAACCTTCGCATTGTTTCATTATATGTGGCCAAGTTCCCAGGAAAAATAACAAACTTGTAATACGGCAATTATTTTAAAAAAGTGTTCTCAGGAACGAGCTATCATGCGTGAAGATTCTTGGCTTTCAAGCCAAATGATCAATCTTATGGCCACATTCATGGCATAGTTTTTTCAAATGATCTAATATTGTGCACAAGGGTACATCTTGGAATTCCGAACAATGTTGCCTAAGGAGGTTTTCATTTTCTTTGGACGAAAAAACCATTTTCCATTTTTCGAGTGCGCAAAAGGAGGTTTTTTTGTGAAGGACCTCCCAAATAATTGTTGCAAAATTGGACCAAATCATTTTTATAAAATACTAGGCCATATTTAATGCACAATTGACCAAATGGTTGGGTGTAAAAAGTTTTGATCCACCTCTCGTGAAAAAGACAAATTTCCACCGATTCGTTGGAAGCGGGTCAAACTTGAACTGCAGCTGCCTTGTAGTTTGGTCTTTATTTTTTCCAAAAATCATTTCTAGGTACATAAGTATCTATTTAATCAAAGAAACACCAAAAAAATTCCAAGATTCAACCAATAGCTAGGAACGGTTATTCCCGCCATTTTGACCGCATTTTGAAACGGGCATAAAAAATTCAAAAAAAAAACAAAAAATTGGAAAACCTTCGCATTGTTTCATTATATGTGGCCAAGTTCCCAGGAAAAATAACAAACTTGTAATACGACAATTATTTTAAAAAAGTGTTCTCAGAAACGAGCTATCATGCGTGAAGATTCATGGCTTTCAAGCCAAATGATCAATCTTATGGCCACATTCATGGCATAGTTTTTTCAAATGATCTAATATTGTGCACAAGGGTACATCTTGGAATTCCAAACAATGTTGCCTAAGGAGGTTTTCATTTTCTTTGGACGAAAAAACCATTTTCCATTTTTGGAGTGCCCAAAAGGAGGTTTTTTTGTGAAGGACCTCCCAAATAATTGTTGCAAAATTGGACCAAATCATTTTTATAAAATACTAGGCCATATTTAATGCACAATTGACCAAATGGTTGGGTGTAAAAAGTTTTGATCCACCTCTCGTGAAAAAGACAAATTTCCACCGATTCAGTTGGAAGCGGGTCAAACTTGAACTGCAGCTGCCTTGTAGTTTGGTCTTTATTTTTTCCAAAAATCATTTCTAGGTACATAAGTATCTATTTAATCAAAGAAACACCAAAAAATTCCAAGATTCAACCACTAGCTAGGAGCGGTCATTCCCGCCGTTTTGACCGCATTTTGAAACGTGCATAAAAAATTCAAAAAATTGGGAAGCCTTTGCATTGTGTCATTATATGTGGCCAAGTTCCCAGGAAAAATAACAAACTTGTAATACGGCAATTATTTAAAAAAAGTGTTCTCAGAAACGAGCTATCATGTGTGGAGATCAATGGCTTTCAAGCCAAATGATCAATCTTATGGCCACATTCATGGCATAGTTTGTTCAAATGATCTCATATTGTGCACAAGGGTGCATATTGGAATGGCAAACAATGTTGCCTAAGGAAGTTTTCATTTTCTTTGGACGAAAAAACCATTTTCCATTTTTCGAGTCCCCAAAAGGAGGTTTTTTTGTGAAGGACCTCCCAAATCATTGTTGCAAAATTGGACAAATCAATTTTCTAAAATACTAGGACATAATTAATGCACAATTGACAAAATGGTTGGGTGTAAAAAGTTTTGATCCACCTCTCGTGAAAAAGACAAAGTTCCGCCGATTCAGCTGGAAGCGGGTCAAATTTGAACTGCAGCTGCCTCATAGTTTGCTATTTATTTTTTTCCAAAAATCATTTCTAGTTACATAAGACCTATTTTATCATAAATACATGGTTTGGTGGTGATACGTCGAGGTTTGGGCGGTGGCCGAGGGCCCCAACTCTACAACGCGTAAACTCGCATGCCCGCCGCGTGACCGTGGCGTTGCCATGTGTTCTGGGCGGCCTAGGCATGTCTAGTGGGTTGGGAAATCCCCATGTAGGTGCTAGGAAGAAAATTACAACATAAGATTCTCACAAGGAGACCGATCGATGCTCAAACATGAAGCATCCAAGTGTTTGATTAGCGCTACGGGAAATGTACATGGCTAATGGGCGTGAGTTTTGGCTGAGGATGATCAGTTACTAAGAAGACCGTCTTCACAAATTTTCAGCTCAAAAGGAGGAGCCTAGGTGGTACTTGCTTTGCAAAGTACCACACTGGACATAAATACGAATGTTGAAGCTGGGCTCAAAATAATGAATGGATTGAGCTGGCATTTGGTGTAGGGATGGTTATTTGGGCATAGGAAAGCACTGTAGAAAATGGATACTATTTGGACATGCCAAAGTGGTACTTCCTTCACAAAGTGCTGCTCTGAACAGAATAGGAAAATGAATATTGTTGAATTATTTTTGAACTAGGCAAGGAAGGTTTTTGACATATTTGATGAAGATATGATCCAAACAATTTATGAGAATTTTTTGGGAATTTTTGGAATAACAGAAATATAGGTTGCTTCACAACCTATGGCAAAAATTGACACATGGACATGACACATAGGCAAAACTGATGAGATGGCGCCCAGTCATCGCAACCCACCACAATTTACAAGGCTATGACCATCTATATTGGTCGTTAACAACTAGAAATAAGGCAGCAGACTAGCGTTGTTTGCTTTATGACCATTTCATGTAAGGAAATTACGACCTTTCTGACCAAAATGGTCGCAATGGTTTAGGGTTTGGAGCCCCCCAAACAGCTTTTGACCAATTGGTCTCAAATGGTCACAGATCTATGACCAATTCTTCCAGGGTCACTGACAGAAGGTCACTAGTTGACATATTTCTTGTAGTGAACCCACCACCGCGCGCCAGGGGCCTCTGGCGCGCCCTGGTGTCTTATGGGCTATGTGGGCCTCCGTTTGCCGTGATTCCAACTCCCAAAAATCACAAATATTCCAAAATAATTCTCCGTGAATTTTTATTTCATTTGGACTTCGTTTGATATGGATACTCTGCTATACGAAAAACATGCAAAAATTAGGAACTGACACTGGGCACTGGATCAATAGGTTAGTCCAATAAATCATATAAAAATTTGCCAAATGTGTATAAAAGTTGTATAATATTGTTATGAAACAATTAAAAAATATAGATACGATGGAGACGTATCAGGAGGCCACAACCCACCAGGGCGCGCCTGGGGGGCCTGGCGCGCCCAGGTGGGTTGTGCCCACCTGGTGGCCCCCCTCTGGTAGTTATTGGCTCCAATATTTCTTAAATAATCCATAAAAAATATCCATGAAGTTTCAGCTCATTTGGAGTTGTGCAGAATAGGTGGCCTGACGTAGCTTTTTCAGGTCCAGATTTCCAGCTGCCGGAATTCTCCCTCTTGGTGTGTACCTTGCAAATTATGGGAGAAAAGGCATTAGAATTACTCCAAAAAGCATTATTATGGATAAAAACATTGTAAATAACAGTAAGAAAATATAATGCAAAATGGACGTATCAACTCCCCAAGCTTAGACCTCGCTTGTCCTCAAGCAAAAACCAAAATCCAAAAACATGTCCACATGCTTTGAGAGAGAGGTGTCGATGAAAACAAAATACGGACATAGAAGCATCATGTCGATTATTATAACAGCAACAAAATTAAACATAAGACTTTTATCATAGAACTTTTATCATACACTTCCCATGAATAAGTGACAGTTCATCACATAATCGAAGTATAAAGCAAAAACTCTATTAGAAACCAACAAACTATGTTCTCAGTCAACTTTGCAACTATAATTCACCATCTTTTCAGGAAGGGTCACGTGTCGGAGCCTTTAGGCAAGTCCACATACTCAACCATCATATAGTCTTCTATGGTTGCTAACACTCACTGCGTACACATGACCAAAACGTTTCAACCGGACACATAGAAAGATAGGGGCTTATAGTTTTGCCTCCCAACATACTCACCTCAAGGGTGAAGTCAACAATAATAACTCATGCTATCTATATTCATCTAGACATGTGTGCCTAGATCTTTCCTCACCACATGATGCTTGCCAAAGGAGAAAAATAAAAAAGGAATAGAAGGAAAACTTTGACTCTTTGGATAAAAGTAAATACATAAAAGTAAAAGATAGGCCCTTCGCAGAGGGAAGAAGAGGTTGACATGCGCTTATTTGTTTGTATGCTCAATTCCTTAGTGCAAAAGAATGTCACGTTACATTGCCCCTTAAGATGACAACCTTTATTATGCAGTCTGTCGCTTTTATTCTTTGTCATCCAAGTTCGTGCAATGCTCAATTTTCTCTTACACTAAATAATCTCACACATTTAGAAGCAATTTTTATTGCCTTTTTGCACCGATGACAACTTACTTGAGGGATCTTTCTCAAACCCTAGGTAGGTATGGTGGACACTTGAAAAATATTTGGGTTTAAGGGTTTTTGGATGCACAAGTAGTATCTCTACTTAGTGCGGAATTTTTGGCTAGCAAAGATAGGGGGCAAGCACCACATGTTGAAGGATCTATGACAATATGACTTGTATGTGAATATAAACAAACATAAACCATTAAGTTGTCTTCCTTGTCCAACGTCAACAGGTTTGGCATATAATATTTTGATGAGGGCTCGCAATCACAAAAGATTTCTAGGATGATATATTTATATGCGAATCTTCCCTTCCCTTATTAATTCTTTCATGAGTTGCATCATTGACTAATGCTATGTTTGTCAATCTCTAATAAAATTTCGTACTTATACTTTTCCTTATGTGGTGCTATCACCTACCAGAGGATTAATATATGATCTTATTGATTTATTTCCTTTCTTTTATTTGCTTTCTTTCTCTTTTTCTTTTCTTTATTTTCAACATGAAAGTAAAGAAAGTAAAACTCAAACTAACTTTATTATATAACTTGCACACGATTACAATGATAGACCACTAAGCAAACTCTCAAAGAAGAAAGGATCGAACTAAACATTATTTCATCTGAAGCAAAAGATTGAAATAAGATAAGTAAAAGCAAAAAGATAGTGGGATGATACGATACTGGGGCACCTCCCCCAAGCTTGGCAGAAGGCAAGGGGAGTGCCCATACCCAATACTCAATTCTCCTTTGGTGGTGAAGAAGATGGTGGTGGTGAAGAAAAAGGTAATGGTGGTGGTGAGAAGGTAGGGGATTTGCCCTTTGCTTCCTTCAGCTTCTGACTGAGAGTAAAATTCTCCATCATCAACTCGCAATTATCTATCTCGAGTTTTATTATCCTCTTGCATAACGCCTCCATGCTTTTGTTTTTGAACCGGGGAGGAATCGGTTCATCTTCATCCTCTTCGGGGGTCCAGCCATAGTGCTTCTCATCCCCATAGGACTTGGGGTTTGCGATGAGATCAGCAACATAGATTTCTCCTTTGGAATCTTGAGATGACATATTTTCAGATCTACGCAGAAAGCGGCCAGAAAAGAGAACAGAGGATTTTCTCCGCGATACGGTGATTAACAGGTTCAGGAAGTATATATAGATTTTTTTGATCTTGGAGGACAAGTACATGGAAGAAAAATGGAGTACGGAAGGTGTCCCAGGTGGGAAGTTCCTGGAAGTTTCTTTATTTCCAAAATTTTAAAATATTCCAAAACTGATAAAAAATATTTTTGTGGATTCTTCGGAGTCCGTTTACTTACCGTATCACGTACCTCCTTAGTTTGACGATTCTGGAGTGTTCCGGAAGGACTCTTTTATGTGTTCTTCCGGTGTTGAAGTTTGGATAATATTGCTTTCAACATTAATAGGCATACCTGAGATATAATGCTTTATTCCTTGCCCATTGACCACCTTCGAGTTAGTACCTTTGGAATTATTTATCTTGATGGCACCAGACCGGTAAACCTCCTCAATGACATATGGGCCTTCCCATTTTGAGAGGAGCTTTCCTGCAAAAAATCTAAAACGAGAGTTGTACAAAATAACATATTCTCTGACTTTAAACTCACGCTTTTGGATTCTTTTGTCATGCCATCTTTAACTTTTTCTTTGAATAACTTTGCATTTTCATAAGATTGGGTTCTCCATTCATCTAATGAGCTTATATCAAATAACCTCTTTTCACCAGCAAGTTTGAAATCATAGTTGAGCTCTTTAACTGCCCAAAATGCTTTATGTTCTAACTCAAGAGGCAAATGACAAGCTTTTCCATAAACCATTTTATAAGGAGACATACCCATAGGATTTTTATATGCTGTTCTATAAGCCCAAAGTGCATCATCTAATTTCTTAGACCAATTCTTCCTGGACCTATTGACAGTCTTTTGCAAAATTAATTTTATTTCTCTATTGCTAAGCTCAACTTGACCACTAGACTGAGGATGATAGGGTGACGCAATTCTATGGTTAACATCATACTTAGCAAGTATTTTACGGAAAGCACCATGAATAAAGTGTGAACCACCATCAGTCATTAAATATCTAGGGACTCCAATCCTTCGGAAAATAACTGCCTTAAGCATTTTAATAGAGGTGTTGTGATCAACACTACTGGTTGGAATAGCTTCTACCCATTTAGTAACATAATCAACAGCAACCAAAATATTTGTATAACCATTAGAGGAGGGAAAAGGTCCCATGTAATCAAATCCCCAAACATCAAATGGTTCAACAGCAGGTGAATAATTCATAGGCATTTCTTAACGCTTACCAATATTACCTATTCTTTGACATTCATCACAAGATGAGACATACTTACGAGCATCCTTGAAGAGAGTAGGCCAATAAAATCCAGATTGCAATACCTTGTGAGCAGTTCTATCTCCAGCATGATCCCCTCCATAAGCCTCAGAGTGACATTTTCGTAGGATTTGTTCCTGTTCATGCTCAGGTACACAACGTCTAATAATACCACCTACTCCTTCTTTATAAAGATGTGGGTCATCCCAAAAGTAATGTCTTAAATCATAGAAGAATTTTTTCTTTTGTTGGTATGTAAAGCTAGGTGGCAAATATTTAGCAATAATATAATTAGCATAATCAGCATACCAAGGAGTACTATTAGCAACATTTATTGCAGCTAACTGCTCATCAGGAAAACTATCATCAATAGGTAGTGGGTCATCAAACACATTTTCAAGCCTAGACTAGTTATCAGCTACGGGGTTCTCAGCTCCTTTTCTATCAATAATATGCATATCAAATTCTTGTAACAAGAGAACCCAACGAATGAGTCTAGGTTTAGCATCTTTCTTTTCCATAAGATATTTAATAGCAGCATGGTATGTGTGAACAGTTACTTTGGAATCAACAATATAAGATCTAAACTTATCACAAGCAAACACCACTGCTAAAAATTCTTTTTCAGTAGTAGCATAATTTCTTTGAGCATTTCCAAAGTTTTACTAGCATAATGAATAACATTCAATTTCTTATCAACTCTTTATCCTAGAACAGCACCAACAGCATAATCACTAGCATCACACATAATTTCAAAAGGCAAGTTCCAATCAGGTGGTTCAACAATAGGTGCAAAGGTTAAAGCTTTCTTGAGTGTTTCAAAGGCTTACAAACAATCATCATCAAAAACAAATGGGATATCCTTTTGCAAAAGATTAGTGAGAGGCCTAGAAATTTTAGAGAAGTCTTTAATAAACCTCCTATAGAAACTAGCATGACCTAGGAAACTACGAATACCTTTTATGTCCTTAGGACATGGCATTTTCTCAATTGCATCAACCTTAACTTGGTCCACTTCAATACCTCTTTCAGAAATTTTATGACCCAAGAGAATGCCTTCATTAACCATAAAGTGGCACTTCTCCCAATTCAAGACAAGATTTGTTTGTTCACATATCTGCAAAACTCGATCAAGATTGCTTAAACAATCATCGAAAGACTTCCCATAAACAGAAAAGTCATCCATGAAAAGCTCAACAATCTTGTCACAAAATTCAAAAAATATAGCCATCATGCATCTTTGAAAGGTAGCAGGTGCATTACATAAACCAAAAGGCATACATCTATAAGCATAAGTTCCAAAAGGACAAGTAAAAGTGGTCTTTTCTTGATCAGGTTGAGAAACAGATATTTGTGAAAAGCCAGAATATACATCAAGGAAGCAAAAGTGTGTGTGCTTAGATAATCTTTCAAGCATTTGATCAATAAAAGGCAAAGGGTAATGATCTTTTCTAGTTGCTTTATTTAATTTTCTAAAATCAATTACCATTCTATAGCCTGTAACAATTCTTTGTGGAATAAGTCCATTCTTATCATTAGGAACAACGGTTATACCTCCTTTCTTAGGGACACAATGAACAGGACTTACCCATCTACTATCAGCTATGGGATAGATTATACCTGCTTCCAGAAGTTTTAATATTTCCGTTCTTACCACCTCTTTCATCTTCGGATTTAACCGACGTTGGTGATCAACAACTGGTTTAGCATCAGGTTCCATATTAATTGTGTGTTGACATAGAGTGGGACTAATGCCCTTTAAATCATCAAGAGTATATCCAATAGCAGCTCTGTGCTTCCTTAGAACTTTCAATAATCTTTCTTCTTCATGTTCTGAAAGGTTAGCACTGATAATAATAGGATATATTTTCTTTTCATCAAGATAAGCATATTTCAAAGTGTCTGGCAATTGTTTTAATTCAAACACAGGATCACCTTTAGGTGGAGGAGGACCTCCTAGAGTTTCAATAGGCAAATTGTGTTTAAGTAGAGGACGTTGTTCAAAGAAAATCTTATCTATCTCATTTCTTTCATGCATATGTAAATCATTTTCATGGTCTAGCAAGTATTGCTCTAAAGGATCAGTAGGTGGCACAACAGTAGAAGCAAGACAATTAATTCATCCTTACTAGGCAATTGTTTTTCATGATGATTTCTACTAAACTTGGAAAAATTAAAATCATGAGACTCGTCAACAAAACTAACACCGACAGTTTGTTTCTTACAATCTATCTTAGCATTAACTGTGTTCAAGAAAGATCTACCAAAAATAATGGGACAGACGTCATCTTGTGGGGAACCAAGAACAAGAAAATCAGTAGGGTATTTTATTTTCCCACACAAGACTTCAACATCTCTAATAATCCCACAAGGTGATATGGTGTCTCTATTAGCAAGTTTAATAGTAACATCTATGCCTTCTATCTCTGCAGGTGCCATGTCTTTCTTAATTTCTTGATATAAAGTGTAAGGAATAGCACTCACACTAGCACCCATGTCACATAAACCATGATAACAGTGATCTTCTATTTTAACTGAAATGACATGCATGCCAACAACTGGTCTATGTTTATCCCTTTTATCGGGTTTAGCAATTCTAGCAGCTTATGCACAGAAGTAAATAACATGCCCATCTATATGTTCTTCTAAGAGATCTTTAACCATAGCAACATTAGGTTCTACCCTAATTTGCTCATTTGGTTTAGGTGTTCTAACATATATTTTGTTAACCACAGTTGAAACTTTAGCATGTTCCTTGATCCTAACAGGAAAAGGGGGTTCCTCAATATAAGCAGTAGGAACAACTGGATCAACATTATAAAGTATAGTTTCTTCTTTAACTGGTACCGGTTTTTTAATTTCATCTTTAATAGGTGGGTGATATTTAAAACACTTCTCTTTAGGGAGTTCAACATGAGTAGCAAATGATTCACAAAAGGAGGCTACTATCTCAGAGTCAAGTCCATATTTAGTGCTAAACTTTTGAAAAGCATCGGTATCCATAAAAGATTTAACACAATCATACTTAAGCTTTATACCTGAATCTTTACCTTCGTCGAGTTCCCAATCTTCAGAGTTGCGTTTAATTCTTTCTAAAAGATCCCATCGGAATTCAATAGTCTTCTTCATAAAAGAACCAGCACAAGAAGTATCAAGCATGGTTTGATCATTACGAGAAAGCCGAGCATAAAAATTCTGGATAATAATTTCTCTTGAGAGCTCATGATTGGGGCATGAATATAACATTGACTTAAGCCTCCCCCAAGCTAGAGCGATACTTTCTCCTTCACGAGGCCAAAAATTATATATATAATTGCGATCATGATGAAATACATGCATAGTGTCGTGGAATTGTCATGACAGATGTCCTAGCAAAAGGACTTAGTCATGGAGCCATCGCAACTAGGTTAGCTTAAAGGGGTTAAACGGGACAAAGGACATGAGGAGTTTATACTGTGTAACACCCCCAGTGTCATGCTACAGTAATCACCTGTTAATGGTGCCATGTCATCATTTTGCTATGCTAATCTTCACTTGATCCAAATCACCATTCAAATTCAAATCCAATTTAAAGTAAAAAATTCAAATTTGCCAAACATGAAAACTAAAATGTTCAAAGTGTGGCAAATAATCTCTGGTTATTTATCATGTTGGAACCAACCTCTTTTGGTATTCCAAAGTGCCCCTGGAAATTTATTTAGTGGTATGCCAACATTTAAAATTGGCCTTTCCAATTTCTAGAAATGGTTAGACAACTCATTTTGGCCTCGAACATTTTGCAACTCGTAGAAATAATGTGCTTGTTTTATGAGGCAAGTCTCATATCTAACGAAACTGTTTACAGTTTAATAGAAAACAATAGCAAAGTTTTAAATAGAAAATAAAATGAAAAAGAGACCCCCTGGCCATCTGGGCCAACTGGCCCAGCTAACCAACTGACCAGCCCAGTCGGCCAGCCCACCCCGGCCGGCCCATCTCTTCCCGCATAACCCCCACCACCCGCAAACCCTAGCCCCGATCCACCCCACTCGCTCCTCCCACGTTCCCCTCTCTCCCTCGTCTCCTCCCCCCGTCTGGATCGAGGCAGAGGAGCCAGATCCCGCGCCGCCCCGATGCCCGTCGCCTCCTCGACCCTGACGCGCTACCTCGCCGCTAGCCGAACTGCCTCGCCGCCGCTCGGAACCCCCCCATCGCCGGACCGCCTCCTCGTCCTCGACCTCCTCCCCAACGGCTCCCCGACGCCAACGCCGTTCGCCATCGCCGCCACCTCGCCCCGCCGCCGTTCCGCCTCACCAGACCTCCCCAGGCCTCGCCGCACCGTTCCCCGGCACCGGGGGGGAGCTCACGCGCCCCGCTTCCCCCTATTCCCCCTCGTCCCGAAACGTCGTGGCCGCTGCCGCTCGCACCTCACGCGCGTCACCGCGCCTACCTACGCCTGCGGCCGCTCACTCGCTGCACGCCGCCGCCAGCGCCCTCCTGCTGTCGACCACGCTCGACGCTGCTCGCCGACTTGAGCACTCTAGCGTGCCCGCCCACGCACCCCTCGGGCACCGGAACCGGCCGGCCGGCGATCCCCGCCGTGGCCTTGTGCCCGGCGTGCACCATGGGGATGGCCTCTGCTGGCCCTGTGCGCTGTCTAGGGGCCAGTTTAATTAGTGTTTAGGGTTACTTAGGATTAACCATAGACACTGACGTGTGGCCCCCCTGTTAAATAACTAGTTTAAAATAATCCTAATGCAATATGTGACAATGACAGATGGGGTCCACTGCTAAGTTAAATGCTAAATCAGTGTTAAATTTACCAGTGAGAATGACATGCAGGTCCCAGATATACTGTTCACCATTTGACCAAGTCAACAGTCAATGTTGAGTCAGCAATTGACTGGGTCCGTTGGACCCACCTGACAGCCTCTTTGTTGCAGCGCTGGGTACACTTATGTGTGCCCATATCAGTTTAGCTTTTTACTAATTTAAATTTTGTTAATTAAAGAAGTTCCAAAAAATGTTTTAAAAACTTTAGAAAATCATATAAAATAATCCGTAGCTCAGATCAAAAAAACTTTATATATGAAAGTTGCTCAGAACGACGAGACGAATCCGAATACGTGGTCCGTTCATCTGTCACATGCCCCTAGTATGCTGAACTTGGAACTTTCCCCCTCTTTTCCTTTGTCCGGAATCCACCTAACGTCGGGAATTCATCCTCGGATGTTTATCCCCTCCGTCTGCTACGTGTAGTACTACGTTAGGTTGACCCTCGTTCTGCTTATCGTCATGTCATGCTTAGCGTTGCATCTGTGTGCTTATATTTACTGTTTCTTCCCCCTCTTCTCTCTGATAGACCCCGAGACCGATGCCGCCCCTGTGATCGACTACGTCGACGACGACCCCTCCTTGCCAGAGCAACCAGGCAAGCCCCCCTTTGATCATCCCGATATCGCCCATTCCATTCTCTCATGCTTGCATTAGATTCTACTATTGTTATTGTTTGCTCCTATTCTGATGCATAGCCTGCTTTTGTAACCTGCTTATTGTTACCTACCTGCTTATCCTAAACGTCTTAGTATAGGCTGGTTAGTGATCCATCAGTGACCCCCCCACCTTGTCCTTGTTGCCCCTACTTCATCATTGAAGACCCGATCAACGGGATCGAAGACCAGGCCCCGGCACCACACATCACTTTCCCCTTAGTTGCTCGACACTACTGGGTTACTATCGAGTGCCGGGGGTGAGACCTCATCAGCACTTCTGATGTTACCCTGTAGTGTAGCTATTCGGTCGTGGTCATCGAGGGTGATTCCGCCTTAACCACTTCCGATACGACTCTGTCGTGCAACCCCTCAAGTGTGAACTTCGAGGGTGGTTCCTCTTACGTTCACCTTGATGATTACATCGAGTGGAATCCGTCAAGGGTGATTCCTTAGGTTTTCCCCTTGGTGTTAGACACACAGTTATTATGGTTACTATGACTTTACACTGAACCATGTTACTAAAGACGGGTCGGCTCTGAGGGGTACCCGCGCGAGCTTAATTGCGAGTGATGTGGAGTCGGGTTGACCTGGAGGGTGCCCGCGAGATAATTACGAGGCGTGGCCGGGCATTCCTAGCCCTTGCCGCAAGTCCTCGAGACGGGGCAACGGGGTCACATCTTTTGTGAGTCTCTGCTTGTTACCGCGTGCTCCTAATCCACTACGATTTGGATATTTCATCCGAGGGGCCTCTGGCCTTATAGCACTAACCATCACGTGGGCATAGTATGGGCGTTCTGCGTCGTATGCATCAGCCGAAGCTTAATAGACGTCAGCGACTGAGCGGCGCACGCCGGGTTGGACTGCGTAAGCACCTGCCTTGTTGAAGGAGGTAGCTAGGTCTGCTCACCGGCCGCCCACACAACGTGCAGGAGTTCCCGGGACGATGGCCCATGACCCCTGGGGGCATATGTTTAGTCCGGCGTGCTGGCCTCTCTATTAATTAAGCCTAGGTCAGGTTGCGGCGTATTGTTTGGCCGAGGCCGGGCATGACCCAGGAAAGTGTGTCCGGCCGGAGTTAATCGAGCGTGGTGGGTAAGTTGGTGCACCCCTGCAGGGAAGAAAACATCTGTCGATAGCCTGTCCTACGGTAACGGAAACTTGGAGTTGTATCCCGATCGATACAACTAGAACTGGATACTTGAGATGAGACATGGATATGAGAAATGGATAGTATGGCTCTGGGATTGCTTTCTCGCAGGGAGTCGAGAAAGGATCTTTGGCCGAGGTTGATAACAGTACTACTACTTTACTTTATGCTACTCTACTCCCTCCTGTTGCTGCAAGATGGTGGTTTCCAGAAGATGCTAGTCTTAGGACTAGGCCTTCTCTCTATTCTGGCATTTCTGCAGCCCAGTCCACATACAACCTTCCTTTGATAATGTTGCATATGTAGTGTAGATCCTTGCTTGCGAGTACTTTGGATGAGTACTCACGGTTGCTTTGCTCCCCCTTTTCCCCCTTTCTTCTTCTTCTTTCCGGTTGATGCAACCAGATGTCGGAGCCCAGGAGCCAGATGCCACCGTCGATGCCTACTACTACGTGGAGACCGCCGACGACTAGGAGTAGTTAGGAGGCTCCCAGGCAGGAGGCCTTGCCTTTTCGATCGTAGATGCCTTTGTGCTAGCCTTCTTAAGGCAAATTTGTCTAACTTATGTCTGTAATCAGATATTGTTGCTTCCGCCGACTCTTGTGTTTTCGAGCTTATGTATTCAAGCCCTCGAGGCCCCTGGCTTGTAATATAAAGCTTGTATTATTTTAATTTGTGTCTAGAGTTGTGTTGTGATATCTTCCCGTGAGTCCTTGATCTTGATCGTACACATTTGCGTGTATGATTAGTGTACGATTGAATCGAGGGCGTCACATACTGGTTCGGCCCCTTGTGGTGAAGGTAAAAGCCTAATCCAGTTTGAGGTGGTATTGCTTGTGTTTCGATTACCAGGGAGCGAATACACTTGACCTAGCTTTCGATCTCTGGTTTCTTTCCCTAAGTTGCCGCCGTGTCGTCCCTTTATATACACAGGTTGACTCCTGGCGGCTCACGGAGTCCCGGCCGGCTCATAAACAACGTGTCCGGCTCGGTGACTAACTATACATGCCTTATAATACAAGTCATACACATATGGCGGTTTACACTTGTTGGGCCTTAAGTCGCCCTTAGGCTTCGGGCCGTCCACGAGTCTGCGTAGTGAACCACCATCTTCAGCATCTTCATGGGCTTTGTCTTGATAAACCGCCACGGGTTTAACCCGGCCCCTCCTGGGCGGGTTAACCCAATAGTTATATCCCCAACATTAGGCCCTAGGTTGATTTGAACTTGTTCATATCAATCTTCAACACTTAGAAAAAATTCCTTCTTCATTACTCTTGCAAAACCTTGTAACTTGCCGTGACATCATCTTCTAAGATCATGGTAACCCGCCGTGACGTCACCTGTCATTAATATTATACAAAGCCAAAATCTTAAATGTATCTCCTCTCTTTTAATGAATCTCCAAAAATCGAGGCGTCTGCACTGTCACATGTCCATTTTTGACCTCCTCGATTCCTGCGCATGTCACTTATCCTTTCGTCTTATAAATAGGGCCAGGGGTCCCTTTCAATTTCCCCCCTTGCCTCTTCATCTCTGTCTTCCACCTCGCGTCACCTCAGCACTCGAGGTCTGCCGCTGCCGTCGACTTTCGCCTCTGTCTCAACAACGACCGTTGCATCAACCTGATCTGACCAGATTTCGTCCGCGCACCTCCGCTGTTCAATAGCCCTGGTCAGTTCTCCTTCTTCCTCTTCCCATAGATCCATTAGGATTTTCGCGAATTCGTCAGAGTTCATCTTCGCTTTTCACTGTAGTTTGCGATCTGGACCCATGAACTGCTCGAGTACTGATATTTAGGTCTAAATATTTTTTCATTAATTGAAGTGCCGTAGATTCGAAATCATAGCATCAATATGTGAAACCTGTTTTTCTCAATACTTAGCGATTTTTTCATCTCAGATCTGTACTTTCAATTTCTGTATGGGCGGCTTAACTCAGAAATAGTAACCCGCGAGGTATCATTAGGCCCCTCTTAAGCCGCCAATGGTCCTTTGTAACTTTGTAATGCCAATCACCGGCTTAACACCTATGCATGCTTCTGAAAATGGCTAAGACATATACTTCTTGCAACTGGGTGCAATCCCGGGTTACCGAAGAAGAGCTGAACAACTTTGTCGCCACTGGCACCTTAGCTAAGAAAGAGGACATCCACTGGCGGGCCCCTGGTGAAGAAGTCCCTCCTCAACCGAAGGATGGAGAAATAACTGTTTTTGCTGACCACTTGGGTCGGGGGTTCAGCCCACCCGGCTCAAAGTTTTTCCGCGATGTGCTTCATTTCTTCCAACTGCACCCTCAAGAAATTGGACCCAACTCCGTGTCCAACATCTGCAATTTCCAAGTATTCTGTGAAGCTTATCTTCAAGAGGAGCCCATAGTTGACTTATTCAGGGAATTCTATTACTTAATCCGCCAAACAGAGTTTGTCGACGGGCCATGCCAAGAGCTCGGTGGAATCTCAATTCAAAAGAGGAAAGAAGTCAGCTTTCCCCATGCCAAGCTACATAGTTGATACGTCTCCAACGTATCTATAATTTTTGATTGTTCCATGCTATTATATTATCTGTTTTGTATGTTTAATGGGATTTCATATGCTCTTTTATATTATTTTTGGGACTAATCTATTAACCGAAGGCGCAGTGCCAGTTTCTGTTTTTTTGCCTATTTCGGTGTTTTGCAGAAAAGGAATACCAAACGGAATGAAACCTTCGCGACGATCTTTCTTGGAATGAAAGCAATCCAGAAGACTTGGAGTTGAAGTATGGAACTCCGCGACGCGACCACGAGACAAGAGGGCGCGCCCGGGGGGTAGGCGTGCCCCCACCCTCGTGGGCCCCACAGAGCTCCACCAACGTACTTCTTTCGCCTATATATACTCTTATACCCTAAAAACATCAGGCGGAGCCACGAAACCACTTTTCCACCGCCGCAACCTTCTGTACCCGTGAGATCCCATCTTGGGGCCTTTTCCGGTGTTCTGCCGAAAGGGGAATCAATCATGGAGGACTTCTACATCAACACCATAGCCTCTCCGATGATGTGTGAGTAGTTTACCACAGACCTTCGGGTCCGTAGTTATTAGCTAGATGGCTTCTTCTCTCTCTTTGGTTCTCAATACAAAGTTCTCCTCGATGTTCTTGGAGATCTATTCAATGTAATACTCTTTTGCGGTGTGTTTGCTGAGATCCGATGAATTGAGGATTTATGATCAAGATTATCTATGAATAATATTTCGTTCTTCTCTGAATTCTTATATGCATGATTTGATATCTTTGCAAGTCTCTTCGAATTATCGGTTTAGTTTGGCCTACTAGATTGATCTTTCTTGCAATGGGAGAAGTGCTTAGCTTTGGGTTTAATCTTGTGGTGTCCCTTCCCAGTGACAGTAGGGGCAGCATGTCAGGTATTGTATTGTTTCCATCGAGGATAAAAAGATGGGGTTTATATCATATTTCTTGAGTTTATCCCTCTACATCATGTCATCTTGCTTAATGTGTTACTCTGTTCTTATGAACTTAATACTCTATATGCATGCTGGATAGCGGTCGATGTGTGGAGTAATAGTAGTAGATGCAAAATCGTTTTGGTCTACTTGACACGGACGTGATGCCTATATTCATGATCATTGCCTAGATATTCTCATAATTATGCGCTTTTCTTGAGAGAAGCCACTAGTGAAACTTATGGCCCCCGAGTCTATTTTACATCATATAAGTTTCCGATCTACAATTCTAGTTTCCTATTTATTTTATTTTGCAATCTTTACTTTCCAATCTATACAACAAAAATACCAAAAATATTTATCTTACTATCTTTATTAGATCTCACTTTTGCGAGTGACCGTGAAGAGATTGACAACCCCTTTATCGCGTTGGTTGCAAGGTTCTTGATTGTTTGTGCAGGTGCTAGGTGACTTGTGTGTTATCACCTACTGGATTGATACCTTGGTTCTCAAAAACTGAGGGAAATACTTACGCTACTTTTCTGCATCACCCTTTCCTCTTCAAGGGAAAACCAACACATGCTCAAGAGGTAGCAAGAAGGATTTATGGCGCCGTTGCCGGGGAGATGTACGCTCAAGTCAAGACATACCAAGTACCTATCATAAACTCTTCTCCCTCACATTACATTATTTGCCATTCGCCTCTCGTTTTCCTCTCCCCCACTTCTAAAACGATTTTCAAAAACCTTAGCCTTTTCTTTGCCTCTTTTCCGTTCGCCTATTTTCGATTGCCTCTTGTGTGCTTGTGTGTTGGATTGATTGTTTGTCACGATGGCTCAAGATAATACTAAATTATGTGACTTTTCCAATACCAAAAACAATGATTTTATTAGCACTCCGATTGCTCCTAATACCGATGCTGAATCTTGTGAAATTAGTGCCGCTTTGTTGAATCTTGTCATGAAAGATCAATTTTCTGGCCTTCCTAGTGAAGATGCCGCTACCCACCTTAACAACTTTGTTGATTTGTGTGATATGCAAAAGAAGAAAGATGTGGATAATGATATTGTTAAATTGACGCTATTTCCATGTTCTCTTAGAGATCGTGCTAAAACTTGGTTCTCTTCTTTGCCTAAAAATAGTATTGATTCATGGAATAAGTGCAAAGATGCTTTTATCTCTAAGTATTTTCCTCTCGCTAAGATCATCTCTCTTAGAAATGATATTATGAATTTTAAGCAACTTGATCATGAACATGTTGCACAAGCTTGGGAGAGGATGAAATTAATGATACGTAATTTCCCTACACATGGTTTGAATTTATGGATGATTATACAAAATTTTTATGCCGGATTGAATTTTGCTTCTAGAAATCTTTTAGATTCGTCTGCGGGAGGCACTTTTATGGAAATCACTTTAGGAGAAGCTACTAAACTCCTAGACAATATTATGGTTAATTATTCTCAATGGCACACCGAAAGATCCACTAGTAAAAAAGTTCATGCGATTGAAGAGATTAATGTTTTGAGTGGAAAGATGAATGAACTTATGAAATTGTTTGCTAATAAAAGTGTTTCTTCTTATCCTAATGACATGCCTTTGTCCACTTTGATTGAGAATAATAATGAATCTATGGATGTGAATTTTGTTGGTAGGGACAATTTTGGTAACAACGCGTATAGAGGAAACTTTAATTCTAGGTCGTTTCCTAATAATTCCTCTAACAATTATGGTAATTCCTACAACAACTCTTATGGAAATTTTAATAAGATGCCCTCTGATTTTGAGACTAGTGTTAAAGAATTTATGAGTTCGCAAAAGAATTTCAATGCTTTGATTGAAGAAAAAATTGCTTAAAATGATGAGTTGGCTAGGAACGTGGATAGAATTTCTCTTGTTGTTGATTCTTTTCAACTTAGATCTATTCCACATAAGCATGATATCAATGAGTCTCTCAAAGCCATGAGAATTTCCACTGATGAGTGCAAAGAGAGAACCGCTAGGATGCGTGCTAAAAAAAGATTGCTTTGTGAAAGCGTGTTCTTCTAGTTTCAACAATAATAATGATGAAGATCTAAAAGTGATTGATGTGACCCCTATTAAATCTTTGTTTTCCAATATGAATCTTGATAAAGATGGGACTGTAGATGA
Organism: Aegilops tauschii subsp. strangulata; assembly: GCF_002575655.3. Classification (NCBI taxonomy): domain Eukaryota; kingdom Viridiplantae; phylum Streptophyta; class Magnoliopsida; order Poales; family Poaceae; genus Aegilops; species Aegilops tauschii. The sequence continues at coordinate 472,513,740 of NC_053035.3, forward strand.
GTCGACTTTAGTTAAAAGGCGTCCCAATGATTCAGAGTTTTTAGATCTTGATGCAAAAATTAATGAAAGTGGGATTAAAGAGGTCAAAACTTTACATAGCAATGAACCCACTATTTTGGATTTCAAGGAATTTAATTATGATAATTTCTATTTTATAGATTGTATTTCCTTGTTGCAATCCATGTTGAATTCTCCTCATGCTTATAATTAAAATAAAGCTTTCACTAAACATATCATTGATGCTTTAATGCAATCTTATGAAGAAAAGCTTGAACTAGAAGTTTCTATTCCTAGAAAACTTTATGATGAGTGGGAACCTACTATTAAAATTAAGATTAAAGATTATGAATGCTATGCTTTGTGTGATTTGGGTGCTAGTGTTTCCACGATTCCAAAAATTTTGTGTGATGTGTTAGATTTCCGCGAATTTGATGATTGTTCTTTAAATTTGCATCTTGTGGATTCCACCATTAAGAAACCTATGGGAAGGATTAATGATGTACTTATTGTTGCAAATAGGAATTATGTGCCCGTAGATTTCATTGTTCTTGATATAGATTGCAATCCTACATGTCCTATTATTCTTAGTAGACCTTTCCTTAGAACGATTGGTGCAATTATTGACATGAAAGAAGGAAATATTAGATTCCAATTTCCAGTAAGGAAATGCATGGAACACTTTCCTAGAAAGAAAATTAAATTGCCTTATGAATCAATTATGAGAGGCACTTATGGATTGCATACCAAAGATGATAATATTTAGATCTATTCATGCTTTATGCCTAGCTAGGGGCGTTAAACGATAGCGCTTGTTGGGAGGCAACCCAATTTTAATTTTATTTTTATTGCTTTTTGTTCCTTTTTATTAATATATAATTCATCTAGCCTCTGGTTAGATGTGGTTTTATGTTTTAATTAGTGTTTGTGCCAAGTAGAACCAATAGGATCTTCTTGGGTGATAATTATTTGATCTTGCTGAAAAAAGACAGAAACTTTCTGCTCACGAAAACAATTTTTAAAAATCACCAGAGAGTGATAAAATACTGATTCCAACTGCAGTAGATTTATAAACAAATTACCTAGGTCTTCCTATTTTTTCAGAATTTTTGTAGTTACATAAGTATCCGTATGAATCAGATTGCTACAGACTGTTCTGTTTTGACAGATTCTGTTTTTCGTGTGTTGTTTGCTTATTTTAATGAATCTATGGGTAGTATCGGGGGGGGGGGGTATGAACCATAGAGAAGTTGGAATATATTAGATTTAACACCAATATAAATAAATAATGAGTTCATTACAGTACCTTAAAGTGGTGGTTTGTTTTCTTATACTAACGGAGCTCATGAGATTTTCTGTTAAGTTTTGTGTTGTGAAGTTTTCAAGTTTTTGGGTAAAGATTTGATGGATTTTGGAATAAGGAGTGGCAAGAGCCTAAGCTTGGGGATGACCAAGGCACCCCAAGGTAAAATTCAAGGACAACCAAAAGTGTAAGCTTGGGGATGCCCCGGAAGGCATCCCCTCTTTCGTCTTCGTCTATCGGTAACTTTACTTGAGGCTATATTTTTATTCACCACATGATATGTGTTTTGCTTGGAGCGTCTTGTATGATTTGAGTCTTTGCTTTTTAGTTTACCACACTCATCCTTGCTGTACACACCTTTTGGGAGAGACATACATGAATCGGAATTTATTAGAATACTCTATGTGCTTCACTTATATCTTTTGAGCTAGAAAATTTTGCTCTAGTGCTTCACTTATATCTTTTTAGAGCACGGTGGTGGTTTTATTTTATATAAATTATTGATCTCTCATGCTTCACTTGTATTATTTTGAGAGTCTTTTAGAACAGCATGGTAATTTGCTTTGGTTATAAAATTGGTCCTAATATGATAGGCATTCAAGATGGGTATAATAAAACTTTCATATAGAGTGCATTGAATACTATGAGAAGGTTGATACTTGATGATTGTTTTGAGATATGAAGATGGTGATATTAGAGTCATGCTAGTTGAGTATTTTTGAATTTGAGAAGTACTTGTGTTGAGGTTTGCAAGTCCCGTAGCATGCACGTATGGTAACCGTTGTGTAACAAATTTGAAGCATGAGGTGTTTCTTTGATTGTCCTCCTTATGAGTGGCGGTCGCGGAGGCGGTCAGGGATGAGTGATGGTCTTTTCCTACCAATCTATCCCCCTAGGAGCATGCGCGTAATGCTTGGTTTTGATGACTTGTAGATTTTTGCAATAAGTATGCGAGTTCTTTATGACTAATGTTGAGTCCATGGATTATACGCACTCTCACCATTCCGCCATTGCTAGCCTCTCTTGTCCCGCGCAACTTTCGCCGGTACCATAAACCCACCATTTCGCCTTCCTCAAAACAGCCACCATACCTACCTATTATGGCATTTCCATAGCCATTCCGAGATATATTGCCATGCAACTTTCTACCGTTCCGTTTATTATGACACGCTTCATCATTGTCATATTGCCTTGCATGATCATGTAGTTGATATCGTATTTGTGGCAAGGCCACCATTCATAATTTTTCATACATGTCACTCTTGATTCATTGCCCATCCCGGTACACCGCCGGAGGCACTCATATAGAGTCATTATTAGAGCATTGTCCCATGTGAGGAAATAAAAAGAGAGAAAGGCCAAATAAAAAAAGAGAAGTCCCAAAAAAATGAGAGAAAAAGAGAGAAGGGGCAATGTTACTATCCTTTTTCCACACTTTTGCTTCAAAGTAGCACCATGATCTTCATGATAGAGAGTCTCTTATTTTGTCACTTTCATATACTAGTGGGAATTTTCGTTATAGAACTTGCCTTGTATATTACAACAATGGGCTTCCTCAAAGTGCCCTAGGTCTTCACGAGCAAGCAAGTTGGATGCACACCCACTTAGTTTCTTTTGTTGAGCTTTCATATATTTATAGCTCTAGTGCATCTGTTGCATGGCAATCCCTACTCACTCACATTGATATCTATTGATGAGCATCTCCATGGCCCACTAATACGCCTAGTTGATGTGAGACCATCTTCTTCTTTTTTGTCTTCTCCACAACCATCATTCTATTCCACCTATAGTGCTATGTCCATGGCTCACGCTCATGTATTGCGTGAAAGTTGAAAAAGTTTGAGAATACTAAAGTATGAAACAATTGCTTGGCTTGTCATCGGGGTTGTGCATGATTTAAACATTTTGTGTGACGAAGATGGAGCATAGCCAAACTATATGATTTTGTAGGGATGAACTTTCTTTGGCCATGTTATTTTGAGAAGACATGATTAATTTGTTAGTATGCTTGAAGTATTATTATTTTTATGTCAATATTAAACTTTTGTCTTGAATCTTTCGGATCTGAACATTCATGCCACAATAAATAAAATTACATTGAAAATTATGTTAGGTAGCATTCCAGATCAAAAATTCTGTTTTTATCATTTACCTACTCGAGGACGAGCAGGAATTAAGCTTGGGGATGCTTGATACGTCTCCAACGTATCTATAATTTTTTATTGTTCCATGCTATTATATTATCTGTTTTGGATGTTTAATGGGCTTTAATATGCTCTTTTATATTATTTTTGGGACTAACCTATGGTCCCGGAGTGAATCCGGATGAGCAACATGCTCAACGACAGCTAAAGGCTGCCGAGCGCGTGCTTACGCAAGTTAGGCGGGAGAAAAACGATCTCCAAGACGCCAATACCTGGCTGAGCGTTGAACTCAAAGATGTTCGGGCCCAGCTTGCTGACTCCGTAAAGGAGAATAAGAGGCTTCGACGCGGCATTTTTAGTAAGTGCTTGCACGAACTTTTTATTTAGTTCGGCGAAGAAACCGGCTAACAGAGTTATATCTATAGGTATGCTGACGGGTCGTCCCGTAGAGGAAATGCCCGGGTCTGCAGGTGATCTTCTGCCCGAGCTCTCACAACTTTACGAATAAGTTCGGCAGGTGATGCAGGGCATTGCCCAAGCCTTGTGGCCATCCGCCTCCCTGCCAGGAGGCATGGGGGAGCTTGTGGAGAAGCTCAAGGGAGCGCGGCGGCGCTTCCGATTATGGAAGATATCAGCCTGCCGACAAGGTTCGAGGGAAGCCTGGGCCATGGTGAAGACGCGATATACCAAGGCTGACCCGAACCACCTGGCCGAGGTCGGACCTGTGGGGCCCGCAATCGATGGCCCAGTGCCAGTTTTTTTTGCCTATTTCGGTGTTTTGCAGAAAAGGAATACCAAACGGAATGAAACCTTCACGATGATCTTTCTTGGAACGAAAGCAATCCAGAGGACTTGGAGTTGAAGTCTGGAACTCCGTGAGGCGGCCACGTGGTAGGAGGGCGCGCCCGGGGGGTAGGCGCGCCCCCACCCTCGTGGTCCCCACGGAGCTCCACCAACGTACTTCTTTCGCCTATATATACTCTTATACCCTAAAAACATCAGGGGAGCGACGAAACCACTTTTCCACCTCCGCAACCTTCTGTACCCGTGAGATCCCATCTTGGGGCCTTTTCCGGCGTTCTGCCGGATGGGGAATCGATCACGGAGGGCTTCTACATCAACACCATAGCCTCTCCGATGGTGTGTGAGTAGTTTACCACAGACCTTCGGGTCCATAGTTATTAGCTAGATGGCTTCTTCTCTCTCTTTGGTTCTCAATACAAAGTTCTCCTCGATGTTCTTGGAGATCTATTCGATGTAATACGCTTTTGCGGTGTGTTTACTGAGATCCGATGAATTGAGGATTATGATCAAGATTATCTATGAATAATATTTCGTTCTTCTCTGAATTCTTATATGCATGATTTGATATCTTTGCAAGTCTCTTCGAATTATCGGTTTAGTTTGGCCTACTAGATTGATCTTTCTTGCAATGGGAGAACTGCTTAGCTTTGGGTTTAATCTTGTGGTGTCCCTTCCCACTGACAGTAGGGGCAACAAGTCACGTATTGTATTGTTGCCATCGAGGATAAAAGGATGGGGTTTATATCATATTTCTTGAGTTTATCCCTCTACATCATGTCATCTTGCTTAATGTGTTACTCTGTTCTTATGAACTTAATACTCTATATGCATGCTGGATAGCGGTCGATGTGTGGAGTAATAGTAGTAGATGCAGAATCGTTTTGGTCTACTTGACACGGACGTGATGCCTATATTCATGATCATTGCCTAGATATTCTCATAATTATGCGCTTTTCTATCAATTGCTCGGCAGTAATTTGTTCACCCACCATAATACATGCTATCTTGAGAGAAGCCACTAGTGAAACCTATGGCCCCCGGGTCTATTTTGAAGGAAATATGCCCTAGAGGCAATAATAAAGTTATTATTTATTTCCTTATATCATGATAAATGTTTATTATTCATGCTAGAATTGTATTAACCGGAAACATGATACATGTGTGAATACATAGACAAACAGAGTGTCACTAGTATGCCTCTACTTGACTAGCTCATTGATCAAAGATGGTTATGTTTCCTAGCCATAGACATGAGTTGTCATTTGATTAACGGGATCACATCATCAGGAGAATGATGTGATTGACTTGACTCATTCCGTTAGCTTAGCACTCGATCGTTTAGTATGTTGCTATTGCTTTCTTCATGACTTATACATGTTCCTATGACTATGAGATTATGCAACTCCCATTTACCGAAGGAACACTTTGTGTGCTACCAAACGTCACAACGTAACTGGGTGATTATAAAGGTGCTCTACAGGTGTCTCCAAAGGTACTTGTTGGGTTGGCGTATTTCGAGATTAGGATTTGTCACTCTGATTGTCGGAGAGGTATCTTTGGGCCCTCTCGGTAATGCACATCACTTAAGCCTTGCAAGCATTGCAACTAATGAGTTTGTTGCGAGATGATGTATTACGGAACGAGTAAAGAGACTTGCCGGTAACGAGATTGAACTAGGTATTAAGATACCGACGATCGAATCTCGGGCAAGTAACATACCGATGACAAAGGGAACAACGTATGTTGTTATGCGGTTTGACCGATAAAGATCTTCGTAGAATATGTGGGAGCCAATATGGGCATGCAGGTCCCGCCATTGGTTATTGACCGGAGACGTGTCTCGGTCATGTCTACATAGTTCTCGAACCCGTAGGGTCCGCACGCTTAACGTTACGATGACAGTTTTATTATGAGTTTATGAGTTTTGATTACCGAAGGAGTTCGGAGTCCCGGATGAGATCGGGGACATGACGAGGAGTCTCGAAATGGTCGAGACATAAAGATCTATATATTGGACGACTATATTCGGACATCGGAAAGGTTCCGAGTGATTAGGGTATTTTTCGGCGTACCGGAGAGTTACGGGAATTCGTATTGGGCCTTAATGGGCCATACGGGAAAGGAGAGAAAGGCCCCAAAGGGTGGCCGCACCCCTCCCCGTGGACTAGTCCGAATTGGACTAGGGAGGGGGGGCGCCCCCTTCCTTCCTTCTCCTTCTCCCTTCCCTTCTCCTACTCCAACAAGGAAAGGAGGAGTCCTACTCCCGGCGGGAGTAGGACTCCCCCATTGGCGCGCCCTCCTCCTAGGCCGGCCGCCTCCCCCCTTGCTCCTTTATATACGGGGGCAGGGGGGCACCCCATAGACACAACAATTGATCTATTGATCTCTTAGCCGTGTGCGGTGCCCCCCTCCACCATATTACACCTCGATAATATCGTAGCGGTGCTTAGGCGAAGCCCTGCGTCGCTAGAACATCATCATCGTCACCATGCCGTCGTGCTGACGAAACTCTCCCTCAACACTCGGCTGGATCGGAGTTTGAGGGACGTCATCGAGCTGAACGTGTGTTGAACTCGGAGGTGCCGTGCGTTCGGTACTAGATCGGTCAGATCGTGAAGACGTACGACTACATCAACCGCGTTGTGTTAACGCTTCCGCTTTCGGTCTACGAGGGTACGTGGACAACACTCTCCCCTCTCGTTGCTATGCATCACCATGATCTTGCGTGTGCGTAGGAAATTTTTGAAATTACTACGTTTCCCAACATATTTTACATCATATAAGTTTCCGATCTACAATTCTAGTTTCCTATTTATTTTATTTTGCAATCTTTACTTTCCAATCTATACAACAAAAATACCAAAAATATTTATCTTACTATCTTTATTAGATCTCACTTTCGAGTGACCGTGAAGGGATTGACAACCCCTTTATCGCGTTGGTTGCAAGGTTCTTGATTGTTTGTGCAGGTGCTAGGTGACTTGTGTGTTATCTCCTACTGGATTGATACCTTGGTTCTCAAAAACTGAGAGAAATACTTACGCTACTTTGCTGTATCACCCTTTCCTCTTCAAGGGAAAATGAACGCATGCTCAAGAGGTAGCAATAGTCACCCCAAAGACTGGAACCAAACTTGGTTCTATTGTCAAGATACATCTCCGGCCGGTGAGAATCCTCTGTCGGGTTACCGTGAACACCGACTTAGCAACAAACATCCACTCCCCCAACGACTCAATGCAAAGGAATGGGCCAAATACTCACCAGCCTTTTCAAAGCTCAGAGCCTTTATGGCCAATGGCTTAACCGGCGTCGACTTTCTTCGGTGCTGGCTGTCTTGGAGTATCTTGCCATTAGGCCGTCGCCCCGGCTTAATGTGCGAATACACTGGTGACGTAAAAGATCCTCAGCGCCATTGTGACATTCAACTGTCTGATGCGGAAATTACTGAAGCCACCAAAAAATTGCTGAATGAATCCTTAAAGGAATGCAGCAAAGCTGGACTTAGTCCTTTCTGCACCTTCAATAAGCCGCCAGCTGTAAGAGTTGCATATCTTCTGCTTAATCCATACTTTTGATACCTACTTATGACCTTTTCAATCTTAACAGGCTGATGATCCATTTTGGAAGAGGAAAACGCAAGATAAGCCGGCCAAACCGGCTCATACCAAAACCAAAGCCACCAAAAAATCTACCAAGAAGACCATCGATTCCGCCGAGTTAAACATTGACGATGATAATGAGTCAGAGGTAGAACTTGATTCTCTTGGCTCCTTTTTTATACATCTCATTGAAAATGATTGTTATCAGGACAACGCAGAGGCCAGCCGTGCAGGTGACGCAGAGGTAATTATTCTTCCTTCCGGCTGAGAACCTCTGCCAACACAGAAAATCCGACAAGCAAGCCGGAAAGTAAGCTTTTCTCACCTTCTAGCTCACCTGGATCCCAACTTTCTTTTGAAGAAATAGCAACACGAAGCCCGCCGAGTCACCCGACATAGTGGTGGGCAGATCACTTCTTCCGGCTTACCAAACACGCCGGTTCGCAAACGCCGCCCAGAGGTCTTTCATATTTCTGATAAACTTTATCCCAAGGCAGGTCATTTCCGACAACCTCTTAACCGTCTGATTCGAACTATCAGGGGTCTTCTCATTCCTCCTCTGGCGAGTCATCAGGGACACAAATCCCAGCTTTCAAAACTGTACCTGGGTAAGGATATTTTTTAACCATTCACACCTTATGCTTGATCATTATACTAACGTCTTTACACTTCATATTTTCAGGGGCCAAGCCAAACCTAGCAAGAAAGCCAAACTGAATAAGCCGGCGGACGATCTCAATCCGTCTGAGCCAGAGAAACAACCAGAATCTTCTCATCCAATTGCAGAGGCCACCATTGACGACTCAACTCTGTAAGACCATGAAGCTTCCATGGATCATATGGATGTTGAGCCGGCTATTTCCAAGCCGCCAAGCCCAATCAAACCTGCTGAGGAGAAGACTGATGATGTTGTTGTCACCGGTTTTGGATTCACAGCTCCGGGTTAACACACTGTCTTATCTAAGCACAGCGATAAAGAAGAAATTTCTGCTGAAGATAAAGGCAAATGGAAAGTAGACTTGGAAAGCTACACCCATTTTAGTGCTCAAGACCTCCACTCTGGTTATTTAAACCGTCTGTACACCAGCCGTGACTTTGAAGCCGGTTTAGTAAACCTGATGAAGGAGCGCTATGAGGTAAACACTGCCACTCTTTATATGAATATACATCCCTTAGTTGCCAAGCTTATTGGACATGATAGAATATAATGTGCTGTAAACTTTAAATAGCCGCATAGTTCAACTCCAGTAGCCCCCAAGGGCCCGTTTATACTTTCAATATGAACCGGGACTTTATAATACCTGCACTTCAACTTTGCACCTGTAGCCCCCAAGGGTCGGTTTAACAAATTTGTTAAGTAGAGACTTTAACATGGCAAAAATCAACATTGCATCCGTAGCCCCCAAGGGTCGGCCTAACAAATATGTTAAGTCGAGACTAATCATCTTGTAGGAAATCCATAATTCCATTCATAGTCTTCGTAAGCCGGATCACCACCATTTGTCTGGGTCATCAAATAAATTCGTCTTTGACAAAAGCAATATGCATTAGCCCCCAAGTGCCAAGTATAATACATGTATTGTGCTGGGGACTTCACAGTATTTTAAGAAGCAATAGACATTAGCCCCCAAGTGTCAAGTATAATACTTGTATTGTGCTTGGGACTTCGAATAAATTCATAGCCATCTCACTAATTGTTTATCTCTTGTAGGCTGAGCTTAGCAGTAAAGAATTCCAAGTCGCCGACCTTCAAGAAAACATCAAGTCTCAACAAGCAGAAACCTCCAAAGCCAAGGATGAATTGACCGGTGCTTTAGCAGCGATGGAGAAATTGAAGGAAAGCTTCAAAGCTGAACAAGCGGGTTGGGATACAGAAAAGTCAGCCCTATTGAAGAGGGTCGAAGATGCTAAAGCAGCCCTTAAGCCGGTAACTGCAGAGCTTGCCGGCTTAAAACAGCAAATAAATGCCATGACTGCTGCCATTTTCGGTAAATAGCTTTCTCTTTATCTTTTTAACATATGTTAACCAATGTGCTCCGGCTTACAAACGTCCTTGATGAAACAGGATCCCGGGTTACCCATCTTGGGTCAGATATGCGGAAAAAATTGAAAGCCGCCTATACGCTCATAGAACATTATATACTGGCGCACAACGGGTCATCTGCACAGCTGCTCACAACAAACCGGCTCCAACCCTTATCAAGGATACATTGGAGAAACTATATATGCTGCCTGCACGAATCGAAGAGTTGAAGAAATCAGCTGCAAGGGCCGGTGCACTTACCGCGCTAACCCGGTCCAAAGCGTGGCTAGCTGATCTTGAGCCGACAGACTTGGCAAACGGCTGCCCGAGCATAAAAGAAGATGGGTAACCCTTCAACGCAGATGACTTCACCACCATTACGAGGGAAATGCGTCCTCTGGCTTGTAAACTGGTCGCAGACACTGATCTTACACATTACCAGCCGGTTTATGATGCCAACAATAAGAAGATCAAGGCGCCGACTCATAATGCTCCGGAGCTGACTCCTCCGATACGTAAGCACACTTATGCCCCTGATGATGATCCATCGACACTTATAAGTGATGAAGCTGTATTCAGAGCTTTAATCGGGATCGACTAGGCAACCACTGACTTCCAGCCATTGGATGAAGAGGAGGAAGATGATCCGATGCTGGACGATCCACAACCTTCAACTCAGCAAGGCCAAGAGTCATAAGCTGCAGGCCGACTTAGCATCTGCTTTTCTGCGAAACTGCTAAGACAATTATTCCTTTGGGGCATCAGATGCCTTTGTAATAGGATAGTTAAACTCTTGATCGACCATGCCATCATGCATGTTTTGTTGTGCAAACACTGTTGACCCGCCAAAGGAAGATCGGCTACTTATTCTTATAATACCATCACTTTTGAATATGTTCCTGCATACAAACAGATCACAAGTGCCCTGGCGGTTTACCGCAGGACGGGTCATAATACCCCATAAAAACCACTGGTGACTAAAACAGTTCATAACCAGGGCTGGTTTAATCATAACCAGATATAATCAAAAAAAATATCATACCTGTGATATTTGATCATACTGCCGGTTTATCATACCCGTGCAGTAAGGGTGACAACCCAAAGATTGAACACATAATGCCCTGTTTAATTGTCATATACTGCCAGCTTACAACGCCTTATACAGCAAGGGGTAATATCCCAAAACTTAGAATACAATGCTTCCAAGTATTGAATATCATCATATACTGGCGACTTATAGTCTGCCATCATGGAGGGTTATAAAAAACCCAAAGATGCTCAAATATGAGACAGACAGGGCTGCTTGGCCCGATTTGTGAAAACCATATGGTGAGAAAAAGGAGTGATATAAATCCAAGATAAATAAAACCCATAAAAACGAGGCTGTTATAAATCTCCAAAACCAAATCTCAACATAGAACTTCAATGAAACTAGCATGATAGCCACCGGAGTATCCTCGCTTTCCGTAAGCCGGCTCTCACACGACCCAATCGATGTTTTAACCTGGATAAGTTCAGGGTCTTGTTTAAAGATTGACTTATCGAGAGTACACGAGGTCGGAGTAGCATCATGCAAACAGGTAGGTTTAACCAAGTTTCAACGAAGGCGGCTTAATAGCCTGGATTCATCCTCGCTATTCGTAAGCCGTGCCCTCACATGACAAACCGGCGTTTTAACCTTAACGAGTTCAGGGTCTTGTTTAAAAGATTGACCGTTAAGAGTTCGGCGGGTCAATCAGGATTACCAAATGGAGAAGCATCCGGCATACAGGCAGGATAACCCAGAAGGGTTATGATACGTCTCCAACGTATCTATAGTTTTTGATTGTTCCATGCTATTATATATTCTGCTTTGGACGTTTAATGGGCTTTATTATACACTTTTATATTATTTTTGGGACTAACCTATTAACCGAAGGCCCAGCCCAAATTGCTGCTTTTTTGCCTATTTCAGTGTTTCAAAGGAAAAGGATATCAAACGGAGTCCAAACAGAATGAAACCTTCGGGAACGTGATTTTCGGAACAAACGTGATCCAGAGGACTTGGAGTGGACGTCAAGCAATCAATGAGGAGGCCACGAGGCAGGGGGCGCACCCTCCACCCTCCTGGGCCCCTCGTAGCTCTCCTGACCGACCTCCTTCGCCTATATATACTCATATACCCTAGAAACATCATATACGGAGACAAACACCTATTTCCACCGCCGCAACCTTCTGTACCTGTGAGATCCCATCTTGGGGCCTTTTCCGGCGCTCCGCCGGAGGGGGCATTGATCACGGAGGGCTTCTACATCAACACCATAGCCTCTCCGATGATGTGTGAGTAGTTTACCTCAGACCTTCGGGTCCATAGTTATTAGCTAGATGGCTTCTTCTCTCTCTTTGGATCTCAATACAAAGTTCTCCTCGATTCTCTTGGAGATCTATTTGATGTAACTCTTCTTTTGCGGTGTGTTTGTCGACATCTGATGAATTGTGGGTTTATGATCAAGATTATCTATGAACAATTTTTAAAAATCCTTTGAATTCTTTTATGTATGATTGGTTATCTTTGCAAGTCTCTTGGAATTATCAGTTTGGTTTGGCCTACTAGATTGATCTTTCTTGCAATGGGAGAAGTGCTTAGCTTTGGGTTCAATCTTGCGGTGCTCGATCCTTGTGACAGTAGGGGAAATGACACGTATTGTATTGTTGCCATCGAGGATAAAAAGATGGGGTTTATATCATATTGCATGAGTTTATCCCTCTACATCATGTCATCTTGCTTAAAGCGTTACTCTATTCTTATGAACTTAATACTCTAGCTGCATGTTGGATAACGGTCGATGTGTGGAGTAATAGTAGTAGATGCAGGCAGGAGTCGGTCTACTTGTCACGGACGTGATGCCTATATACATGATCATACCTAGATATTCTCATAACTATGATCAATTATATCAATTGCTCAACGATAATTTATTTACCCACCGTAATACTTATGCTCTTGAGAGAAGCCACTAGTGAAACTATGGCGCCCGGGTCTATTTTCCATCATATTAATCTGCCGTCAACAAGCTATTTCTGGCGCCGTTTATTTTTCTTTCTTTACTTTTAGTCTTTATCATAAAAATACCAAAAATATTATCTTATCAACTCTATCAGATCTCACTTTTGCAAGTGGCCGTGAAGGGATTGACAACCCCTTTATCGCGTTGGTTGCGAGGTTCTTATTTGTTTGTGTAGGTGCGTGGGACTTGAGCGTGGCCTCCTACTGGATTGAGACCTTGGTTCTCAAACTGAGGGAAATACTTACGCTACTTTACTGCATCACCCTTTCCTCTTCAAGGGAAAACCAACGCAGTGCTCAAGAGGTAGCAAGAAGGATTTCTGGCGCCGTTGTCGGGGAGTCTATGCACAAGTCAAGACATACCAAGTACCCATCACAAACTCTTATCCCTCGCATTACATTATTTGCCATTTGCCTCTCGTTTTCCTCTCCCCACTTCACCCTTGCCGTTTTATTCGCCCTCTTTTTCCGTTCGCCTCTTTTTCGCTTGCCTTTTTGTGTCCCGTGTGCCGTCATGGCTAGTCCTTTATCTACTCCTTTGTCTCCCGAGAATGAAGTTCTTAATTTTAAACAAAGGGAGGGAGAAAATCTAAAAGATGCTTGGTACAGAATTTGCAATGCGCAAAATAGATCTACTAGGAAGCAATCTACTTCCGTTCTTCTTCGCAATTTTTATGTAGGCATCACTCCTTGGAATAGATATATTCTTGATACCATTACCGGAGGAAATTTCTTGGGTAGCCATACTTTTGATTTTTATAATGCTATGATAGATTTGTTTGGCCCCCCACCTCTTTTGGTTAATGGAACTATTTTAACTTTGGAACATGTGATGCGACGTCTTGAAATTATTGAAAATAAAGTTGCCACAGTAGAGTTGATTGAAAATTTGGATAGAAAGATCCATAACCAAATTACCCAATACGGATCTAAGGTAGGAGTTGCTCTATTTATTTTAAAGAAAAGGAACCTATGGTTAATGAAAAGATAGATCAAGATTCCACTAGAATTGATAAATGAGGATATTATTACCAACCTAGGATCTGCCTTTTCTTCCGTGAAAAACACTCCTTCTAATGCTAAGATTGCCAAATTGATGTATGTTCCTAAAAATAAGGGTGATACTTCTAGTAAGGGAAATGCGGACCTCAAATCCATAAGTGTTCACCCCAACTTTTTCGCTATCCTTAAGGAACCTTTTGCTACAAATGATTTTTTTTATTTCGTGCCTAGAAGTTTGATTATTAATAAAAAGAAAGAAACTCCTAGGGGTGATAGGCGTCTTATTGAAGAATTGCCTACCAAAGATGGCAATACCTAGATCTATCCTCGCTTTTATGCCTAGCTAGGGGCGTTAAACGATAGCGCTTGTTGGGAGGCAACCCAATTTTATTTTAGTTTTTTTGCTTTTTGCTCCTGTTTAGGAATAAATCTTTGATCTAGCCTCTGGTTAGTTTTTTCTTTCTGTTTTAATTAGTGTTTGTGCCAAGTAAAACCTATAGGATCCTCTTGGATGATAGTTATTTGATCTTGTTGAAAATTCCAGAAACTTTCTGTTCATGAAATTTTTTGTTAAAAATCACCTGAACGTGATAAAATACTGATTTCAATTGCAGAAGATCAATAAAACAATTTATTTAGGTCGTCCTATTTTGATAGATTTTTCTGAGTTCCAGAAGTTTGCGTTAGTTACAGATTACTATAGACTGTTCTGTTTTTCACAGATTCTGTTTTTCGTGTGTTGTTTGCTTATTTTGATGAGTCTATGGTTAGTAAAATAGTTTATAAACCATAGAGAAGTTGGAATACATTAGGTTTAACACCAATACAAATAAAGAATGAGTTCATTACAGTACCTTGAAGTGGTGTTTTGTTTTCTTTCGCTAACGGAGCTCACGAGATTTTCTGTTAAGTTTTGTGTTGTGAAGTCTTAAAGTTTTGGGTAAGGATTTGATGGATTATGGAACAAGGAGTGGAAAGAGCCTAAGCTTGGGGATGCCCAAGGCACCCCAAGGTAAATCCAAGGACACCAAAAAGCCAAAGCTTGGGGATGCCCCGGAAGGCATCCCCTCTTTCGTCTTCGTCCATCGGTAACTTTACTTGGAGCTATATTTTTATTCACCACATGATATGTGTTTTGCTTGGAGCATCTTGTATGATTTGAGTCTTTGCTTCTAGTTTACCACAATCTTCCTCGCTGAATACACTTTTGAGAGAGACACACATGATTCGGAATTTATTAGAATACTCTATGTGCTGCACTTATATCTTTTGAGCTATATAATTTTTGCTCTAGTGCTTCACTTATATCTTTCAGAGCACGGTGGTGGTTTTGTTTTATAGAGACTATTGTTATCTCATGCTTCACTTATATCATTTTGAGAGTCCTACAAAACAGCATGGTAATTTTCTTAAATTGTGAAATTAGTCCTAATATGATAGGCATCCAAGATTAGTAAAAACTTTCTTATAAGTGCGTTGAATAGTAAGAAAAGTTTGATGCTTGATGATTTTTTTGAGACATGGAGGTAGTAATATTAAAGTTGTGCTAGTTGAATAATTGTGAATTTGAGAAATACTTGTGTTGAAGTTTGCAAGTTCCGTAGCATGCACGTATGGTAAACGTTGTGTAACAAATTTGAAATATGAGGTGTTCTTTGATTGTCCTCCTTATGAGTGGCGGTCGGGGACGAGCGATGGTCTTTTCTTACCAATCTATCCCCCTAGGAGCATGCGCTTAGTGCTTGGTTTTTGATGACTTGTAGATTTTTGCAATAAGTATGCGAGTTCTTTATGACTAATGTTGAGTCCATGGATTATACGCATTCTCACCCTTCCATCATTGCTAGCCACTTCGGTACCGTGCATTGCCCTTTCTCACCTTGAGAGTTGGTGCAAACTTCGCCGGTGCATCCAAACCCCGTGATACGATACGCTCTATCACACATAAACCTTCTTATATCTTCCTCAAAACAGCCACCATACCTACCTATTATGGCATTTCCATAGCCATTCTGAGATATATTGCCATGCAACTTTCCACCGTTTCATTTATCATGACACGTTTCATCATTGTCATATTGCCTTGCATGATCATGTAGTTGACATCGTATTTGTGGCAAAGCCACCATGCATATTATTTCATACATGTCACTCTTGATTCATTGCCCATCCCGGTACACCGCCGGAGGCATTCATATAGAGTCATACTTTGTTCTAGTATCGAGTTGTAATCATTGAGTTGTAAATAAATAGAAGTGTGATGATCATCATTCATAGAGCATTGTCCCAAAAAAAGAGAAAGGCCAAATAAAAAAAGGAAGGCCCAAAAAAACAACAAAAAAGGGGACAATGCTACTATCCTTTTTTCCACACTTGTGCTTCAAAGTAGCACCATGATCTTTATGATGGAGAGTCTCTTGTTTTGTCACTTTCATATACTAGTGGGAATTTTTCATTATAGAACTTGGCTTGTATATTCCAACAATGGGCTTCCTCAAATGCCCTAGGTCTTCTTGAGCAAGCAAGTTGGATGCACGCCCACTTAGTTTCTTTTGTTGAGCTTTCATGCATTTATAGCTCTGGTGCATCCGTTGCATGGCAATCCCTACTCCTTGCATTGACATCAATCGATGTGCATCTCCCTAGCTCGTTGATTAGCCGCATCAATGTGAGACTTTCTCCTTTTTGTCTTCTCCACATAACCCCCATCATCATATTCTATTCCACCCATAGTGCTATATCCATGGCTCACGCTCATATATTGCGTGAAAGTTGAAAAAAGTTTGAGATTACTAAAGTATGAAACAATTGCTTGGGTTGTCATCGGGGTTGTGCATGATGAGAGCATTCTTGTGTGATGAAAATGGAGCATGACCAAACTATATGATTTTGTAGGGATGAACTTTCTTTGGCCATGTTATTTTGAGAAGACATAATTGCTTAGTTAGTATGTTTGAAGTATTATTACTTTTACGTCAATATTAAACTTTTATCTTGAATCTTTCGGATCTGAATATTCATACCACAAATAAGAGAATTACATTGAAATTATGCCAAGTAGCATTCCACATCAAAAATTATGTTTTTATCATTTACATACTCGAGGACGAGCAGGAATTTAGCTTGGGGATGCTTGATACGTCTCCAACGTATCTATAATTTCTGATTGTTCCATGCTATTATATATTCTGTTTTGGACGTTTAATGGGCTTTATTATACACTTTTATATTATTTTTGGGACTAACCTATTAACCGAAGGCCCAGCCCAAATTGCAGCTTTTTTTGCCTATTTCAGTGTTTCGAAGGAAAAGGATATCAAACGGAGTCCAAACGGAATGAAACCTTTGGGAACGTGATTTTCGGAACAAACGTGATCCACTGGACTTGGAGTGGACGTCAAGCAATCCACGAGGAGGCCACGAGGTAGGGGGCGCGCCCTCCACCCTCGTGGGCCCCTCGTAGCTCTCCTGACCGACCTCCTTCGCCTATATATACTCATATACCCTGGAAACATCATATACGGAGCCAAAACCCTATTTCCACCGCCGCAACCTTCTGTACCCGTGAGATCCCATCTTGGGGCCTTTTCTGGCGCTCCGCCGGAGGGGGCATTCATCACGGAGGGCTTCTACATCAACACCATAGCCTCTCCGATGATGTGTGAGTAGTTTAGCTCAGACCTTCGGGTCCATAGTTATTAGCTAGATGGCTTCTTCTCTCTCTTTGGATCTCAATACAAAGTTCTCCTCGATTCTCTTAGAGATCTATTTGGTGTAACTCTTCTTTTGCAGTGTCTTTATCGAGATCCGATGAATTGTGGGTTTATGATCAAGATTATCTATGAACAATATTTGAATCTCCTCTGAATTCTTTTATGTATGATTGGTTATGTTTGCAAGTCTCTTCGAATTATCAGTTTGGTTTGGCCTACTAGATTGATATTTTTTGCAATGGGAGAAGTTCTTAGCTTTGGGTTCAATCTTGCGGTGCTCGATCCCAGTGACAGTAGGGGAAACGACATGTATTGTATTGTTGCCATCGAGGATAAAAAGATGGGGTTTATATCATATTGCGTGAGTTTATCCCTCTACATCATGTCATCTTGCTTAAAGCGTTACCCTGTTCTTATGAACTTAATACTCTAGATGCATGCTGGATACCGGTCGATGTGTGGAGTAATAATAGTAGATGCAGGCAGGAGTCGGTCTACTTGTCACGAACGTGATGCCTATATACATGATCATACCTAGATATTCTCATAACTATGCTCAATTCTATCAATTGCTCGACAGTAATTTGTTTACCCACCGTAATACTTATGCTCTTGAGGGAAGCCACTAGTGAAACCTGTGGTCCCCGGGTCTATTTTCCATCATAGTAATCTCCCGTCAACAAGCTATTTCTGGCGCCATTAATTTTTCTTTCTTTACTTTTAGTCTTTATCATAAAAATACCAAAAATATTATCTTATCATCTCTATCAGATCTCACTTTTGCAAGTGGCCGTGAAGGGATTGACAACCCCTTTATCGCGTTGGGTGCAAGGTTCTTATTTGTTTGTGTAGGTGCGTGGGACTTGAGCGTGGCCTCCTACTGGATTGATACCTTGGTTCTCAAAAACTGAGGGAAATACTTACGCTACTTTACTGCATCACCCTTTCCTCTTCAAGGGAAAACCAACGCAATGCTCAAGAGGTAGCAGGTTACGTCCTCTTTGGTGAATACACCTATGTTTGAACAAGATAACCCAGTCAAGAGGGTAGTAACGCTATGTTCTCTTTGGTGAATACACCTATGTTTGAACAGGAAGCCCCCAAGTGACATATTCGTGAGCTGTGCTCGCCGGGTACCTATGTTTGAGTTGTGATGTGCAACAAAACTCTCTTTGGTCCCGTTAAACCGGGTGTCAAGCCGCGGAAGTAATCATATGACATGACAATAAGGACTCAGATTCTGAGATTTGGAGACAACAGAGGCCCTGAATTATCAAGGGTGTTGATTTTATTATATTTCTCATAGTATATACACTGATATAAATATGTACATCTCAAGAGCCAGTAGCTCAGGTGTAATAAGGCCGAAGATGAGCAATATTCCATGGCCGGCGCGTCTCCTCCTCCAACGTGCGTGAGTCCTTGTGGTCTCGAACATCGATAAGATAGTATGACCCATTGTTCAAATTTTTGCTCACCACGAAGGGCCCTTCCCAAGGTGGGGATAGCTTGTGCATATCCGTCTGATCCTGGATAAGCCGGAGCACCAAGTCATCTTCTTGAAAGGTTCTGGTCTTAACCCGACGGCTGTGATAACGGCGCAGATCTTGTTGGTAAATCGCTGAACGAGCCGCCACAAGGTCACGCTCCTCATCTAACATGTCAAGTACATCCTGACGTGCTTTTTCATTGTCAGCTTCAACATAAGCTGCCACACGGGGCGAGTCGTGACGGATGTCACTAGGGAGAACCGCCTCGCTCCGTAAACCATGAAGAAAGGCGTGTAACCCGTAGATCTGTTGGGGGTAGTATTGATACTCCATAACACTGAGGGTAACTCCTCCACCCAACAACCTGGCGTCCTCTGCAAAGGAACCATAAGCCGGGGCTTGATGCCCCTCAGGATCTCTCTTGATTGGCTCTCTCAGCTTGACCATTAGACTGGGGGTGAGCCACCGAGGATACGTCAAGCCGGATATGCTCACGGTGACAAAATTCTTTCATAGCACCTTTGGATAAATTAGTGCCATTATCAGTGATAATGCTATGGGGAAAGCCAAAACGGAAAATCACCTTTTTGATGAATTGAGCCGCCGTCGCCGCGTCCCACTTACTGACCGGCTCTGCTTCAACCCATTTTGTAAACTTGTCAACTGCCACCATATCAAGCCCCCAGACTGCAAACGACCAAGCAATTGGAATCATCCTCAATTCTTGAGCCAGCACATGAGCTCGTCATGAAAAGTTCTGGCAACCATCACATTTACTGACTAGATCTTCAGCATCAGCGTGAGCCGTCAGCCAATAAAATCCGTGACGGAAAGCTTTGGCTACGAGAGACTTAGAACCGGTGTGATGACCACAGTCACCTTCATGAATCTCTCACAAAATCTCACAGCCTTCTTGAGGAGAAATACAACATTGAAACGCCCCTATGACACTACGATGATACAACTCTCCATTGACAATAGTCATTGACTTAGACCGCCGGGTTATCTGCCTGGTCAAAGTCTCATCCTCAGGTACCTCGCCCCGGGTCATATAAGCCAAATATGGAACCGTCCAGTCAGGAATAGCATGAAGAGCCGCCACCAATTGTGCTTCCGGGTCAGGAATAGCGAGATCCTCTTCTGTAGGCAATTTGATAGAAGGGTTATGCGGAATATCCAGGAAAGTATTAGGTGGCACCGGCTTACGCTGAGACCCTGTGACAGCCTGGATTTTGCCTTCCTCTTTTTCCGGACTTGTCTTCTCTCTTCTTCCGGACTTGGTTTTTGCCGTGGTTTTGCCCTGACTTGATTTGGATTTTGGAATCATTTCAAGTGGACTTGTCACTTGGGCATATCCTTGACTTTCACCCAAGTGACCTATCTAGTTTATTCCTCTGATAAATCCTCAAAATAATCAAATGAATATTTTTCATAAAAGAAAAATATTCATTTTTCTCTCTGAAATTCAATTCAGAAACTTGTGCTCCAAAGCAACCCCAATTTTTCTTGCTCCTAAAAATCTGAAATAATTCCTGAATATTCTTAGAACCTTGGCACTTTGTAATATTTTTTGCTATATAAAATCATTTCTATTCTGGACCAAAAATGCACTTTGTGCAGCAAGTGCATTTTTCCTTGATCTTTTGGCCCTGATCTTTCTTGAGCTTAAACACCCTCCTAAGAAAACCTAAACCCCAGGAGATCAGCCCTAATGGCCTTCTAGAAGATTGCCTACTTGGTGACCAAGTTTCTGGTCAGAAACTTGCTAGCTTAGTAGAGTCAAATCTGGTCGGCCTGGGCATGAGCTATCAACTTTCCTAGACCAAACACTGCATGGAATAGAGCGTAGACAAGGTTTGGAAGCGTTTGGGCGTCATCTTGACCATGTCAGCGTGGTGACCGCATGAAGACGCAGTGCCTGGCCACGTCTCGACGCGCTCTGGATGGCACTTTCCCCTCTGTTCAGCGCGTGCTCGTTCCAGCGCTCGCCGACGCCTGCCACGCTGCACCTACAGCCCCGACCCATCACCATTGACCTCTCCCTGGTGCTCGCCGACGCCGGAGCCGCCGCAGCAAGCGTGGGCACGTCGTGGCCAAAAGCCACAGTGTGCACGTGCGCTTGTCCGCTTCCTCCACCGCCTCCTGTGCTCGTCCGCGAGCGTGGGCAGCTCCTGCGTTGACGCTGAGCGCTTGCCCCCGTCGCTAGTCGTCGTCTTCGACCACTCCGGCGAACCCCGTCCGCCACCGAGGCTTGCGAGCTCGACCGCGAGTAGCTCCGTCCACCCCAAGCCAAGCCACGGGTACGGGCAGGTGCTCCATGAGCCCAGCTTCAATCCTATCAGCCTAGCCCCAAACCCCCTAATCGCCGGCGTGAGCTCCGGCAAAGCGCCGCCCCTCTCTGATCTCGTTGTCCCCCTCTCGCTCCTGACGTGCGGAACCCACCCGTCAGCCTCACCACTCGTGCCCAAAGCGGTACGAGTGGAGGCGCCTTTTCTGTTTACGCCTTCGACGTGACCCCCCCCCCAGGATTTCTGTTTAATTCAAATTTATTCAGAAATTTGACTAAACTTTGACCAGCCACCATTTGTAAACCATAAGTCCAAATGAATTGATTCTTTTTGCATTGTCTTTGTTTCAGAAAACTCTAGTAGCACACCGAAAGGTGGATTTTTCCTTTCTGCCTATAATTTCGGGTGCTATTCAGAGTGGTTTTTGATAATTGTTTTTGTGGTTTTAAATTCTTTTCAGAAGGAGAAGCTTGTCTTGAAGCAAACCAAGAGGGGTCTGATCCTCCTATACACTAAGGCAAGCCACACCAGCATTTGGATGGTGTTATTTCAATATCTATGCTTTCCTACTTGAATATGAGTTCTTATTTGCATTTAAAATTTGATAAATAAATTTGGTTAATTGTTAGTTATTTTATCATTCTTGCTATGCTTGTTTTAGTTACTGGTTGAATGCATGAACTTGTTTGGTTAAGTAGAGTAAGACTTTGCACTAGTTATATTGCTATGGAAACTAATGATAGTTCTTTTATTAAGTGATATTTTCATTTAAATGATGAACTAATAAAAATATTGCTTGATAATAAAAATGAGTTATAACCAGAGAAGTTTTGATTCTGAATATTGCAAGATAATTATGTTGTTAAGTTTGATCCATGACTATGAGCTGTTTGCTTTGCATGACGAATAGTTGCATGCTTATGGCATAGTATCATTGTTATTTTATAAAAAGTTTTTATCAAAGTTAAACTTGATTATGTTCAACTTGAATATGATGTTGATCGCATCATGGTGCCACTGAATTGGGTTTTATTCAGTGCGACCACATTTACCTTGTGGGAAGGTCTTGATTCGGTCCTTTGTTGTGCCTCTCACCGGTGCCTCCCGCGAGGGAAGGTTATGGGCATGCATACCCTGGCCCGGTAAGCAGACATAACCTTGTGTGCTCATTTTTGTTTTTATGGTACCTTGTCCCTGTTTGGGACCGTTTTGCCACAACGGTGGCTGTTGGTGTCTTTGGTAGACACGGGGCCACCCAAGACCTAGCCCTGAGAGGGAGTTGGTCGGAGTGGCCGGGAGAGTGTCATGACAAAGGGAGGGTTTCATCGGAATGCTTTGGTCCACCCGAATGGGAGTGCGAGGCCAGGGTTCCATAGTGTGGGTAAAGTGCGCTACCTCTGCAGAGTGTATTTAATCTATCGATAGCCGCGTCCTCGGTTATGGGCATAACTCGTGAGTAAGTCACACCATGGATCAACTTTTATAATAAATCTTGCAAACTAAGTGATTGTTGTGATGTATTGGTTCGTGGTGAATCATGAACTCTTGATGGTGTTCATGAGTTATTGGTTTCAGATCTGATCCCGGTATGGCCACCGTTTGCTTACGAGGTAACCATCTGGTAAGCGAGTCCGTGAGGCTCGGTGCTCGTATCGTTTGCATTGCATCGGTAGTAGTTCTTGCATTGCATTAATCTGATTAACTGTCATGATATTGTTTGTCATCGTGCTTATGTTTGTTGTGAGCTTGCAAGTACATTCAATGTACTGACCTGGTGTGTTATGCCAGTTTTCAGGCAAGTCGGTTCTCATCGGAGCGCATCTCGCGTCTAGGCCGTGTCCACGTCGGTGTCCCTATGCTATGGAGTTCCAGTTCGTCATTCTTCCGCTGCCGCGTAGTTCGTGTTATCGAGGGCCCCGTCATGTTCATTAAATAATGTACATACTATCTAGCAGCATCGTGTGTGCCGCTTGGCCTCGTATCTCGATGTAATATCAGACTTATGTAATCCGCTAGCATCAATAAAGTGGTTGTTTCTGTACCATGTTGTTGTGTATTGCCAGAAGACTTGATCTCTGGGCTGGCAATGCAAGGTAAACCGGTCGCTCTGAGCCGGGGTGCCACAATGCTTGGTATCAGAGCCGTGCTGATTGTAGGACACGCTAGGCCGTTACGGCGTTAGTGAAACGGTAGATAGTTTCGTTTGAGTGCTGGTAGTCATAGAAACTGGTTGTTGCATTACATGCATGTTTATCTGTTGTTATTACTAACCGTATGGTTTGTGAGTGTAAATGGCTCCAGTAGCGATCTTGTACCATCCTGAGCCAGCTCCGTACACATCGCCACACCTGCTTCAGAACGTGTGGCGATGACTCTACCCAGAGGGTGCTGATCCAGGGTATCGGGTGTATCGAGAGCATCTGGCCGGTGCATTGTATGAGTATTATGCTGAGGTCACTCTACACCATAGTTCCCCTTCCAGCACTTACACTCGTTCTACTAGGTGGTCTTGCTTCTACGCCATCTCAGGCGGTTTAGTTTGCTGCTATCGAGGCTCTTGTAGACTTGCGCTACAACGAGGTTCACATGCACACCCACCCAGGTCTTTTCTACTACCCATCTCTGCACGAGAATGGGCGTATCCGCTTTCCTTTTATTAATCCGGCGTGCGATCGTCCCACTAGTCACCTTTCTCGTTACATCACCGCCAGTTATCTCCTGAACTACGAGTTAGCTCGGGAGCTTTCACGCGCCCGTGCAGCTCTCGCGGCTGCTCGTATGAGGAACCCTCTTCCCACTGTCATCTATACTACTCCAGTTCCTTCCGCCTCCGTTCCCCCGGCGACCTCGCAGGGTACCGTTAACCCTCTGACGGTGACCCCTCGCAGTGCTCTGATAATCCCCAAGTGCAGGGAATCATCGTAGCAATTCCCAATGGTGGAAGTGATAAGTATGGAGTGTCGAATCCACAAGGAGCTAAAGGTAATATCAATATTCTCTCAAGTCCTATCTGCCACTGATACGACTCTACGTACACCGAACATTTGCTTCCAACTAGAAACGAGAAATAAAACTATGTTGTGGGTGTGAAGAGGATAACTTTGCATGATATCGGAGAGCTAAAACATAAAAGTAGGTGATGTTATCATAAAGTTAGAATATATTACTAAATATTATAAATAGCGAATGTAGAATAATGATGGGTCGGTGTGCGGTAATCGTTAACAAGACCGGTAATCACTATTGCAATTTCATTTGAGGGAGAGCAATAAGCTAACATACTTTCTCTTCTTGGATCATATGCACTTATGATTGGAACTCTAGCAAGCATCCGCAACTACTAAAGATCATTAAGGTAAAACCCAACCATAGCATTAAAGCATCAAGTCCCCTTTATCCCATACGGAACGACCCCCTTACTCGGGTTTATGCTTCTGTCACTCAAGCAACCCACCATAAGCGAATCATAAACGTATTGCGACACCCTACAGCGGGAATCCCTCACGTTTGCGCGACACTGAGGGCACAATAGGACAGCACCAAAATAAAACATACAACTCATACCTATCTAGATCATCAATCGACCCAAAGACAAAGGATATCTACTCAAAACATCATAGGATGGCAACACATCATCGGATCATAATATGTGGCATAAAGCACCATGTTCAAGTAGGGATTACAGCAGGGTGCGGGAGAGTGGACCGCGTCAAATAGATGAGGATGGTGATGATGATGGTGATGTTGATGTTGATGTTGATGAAGACGATCACCGCGGCGATGATTCCCCTCCCGATGGCACTCCGGCGCCACCGAGAGAGAGGAGGAGAGGTTCTCCCCCTTGTGCTTCCTCCTCCATGGCCTCCCTCTGGTCCTTGGCCTTCATGGCGATGATGGCCCCTCCGGGATCCTCCTCCATGGCCTCCGGTGATGATGGCCCTCTCCGGCAGGGTGCCAGAGAGGGCCTAGATTGATTTCTCGTGGCTATAGAGGCTTGCGGTGGTGGAACTTCCGATCTAGGTTATTTTCTGGAGCTTTCTCTATTTATAGGAATTTTTGGCGTAGGTCTCACGACAGGGGGGTCTCCGAGTCGTCCACGAGATAGGGGCCCACGCCCAGGGGGGTGGGCGCGCCCCCACCCTCGTGGACAGCCCGGGCCTCTTCTGGCCCAACTCTTTTACTCCAGGGGCTTTTTTTGGTCCATAAAAATCATCAAAAATTGGCACGTCAATTGGACTCCGTTTGGTATTCCTTTTCTGTAAAACTCAAAAACAAGGAAAAAATAGAAACTGGCACTGGGCTCTAGGTTAATAGGTTAGTCCCAAAAATCATATAAAATAGCATATAAATGCATATAAAACATCTAAGATGGATAATATAATAGCATGAATACTTCATAAATTATAGATACGTTGGAGACGTATCAGCATCCCCAAGCTTAATTCCTGCTCGTCCTCGAGTAGGTAAATTATAAAAGAAATAATTTATGAAGTGTGAATGCTAGCAGGTGCACAAGTTTGATCAATGATAATTTCAATCACCTTTTCTAGCATCATTATATGTCATAACAGTAGCTCATCTCATAAAACTTTTCATGATCAAGTAACGAGCTATTCACATGTTAAAGTATAGATCATAAACTTTCTTGAAAACTAACAAACAGTGCTCTTAGTCATCAAACAATTGCAATTCATATTATTTTCAGGAAGGGTCTATGTAAGAGCTTTGATTTAGCAAATCCCACATGCTCAAGTATCATATAGTCTTTCACAATTGCTAACACTCATGTGATATTTATGGGTTCAAAGTTTTAATCGGACACAGAGAAATATAGGGGCTTATAGTTTTGCCTCCCAACCTTTTACCCCAAGGGTAATGTCAACAATAATACTTTATGAAAACCTACATCCAAGTGGATATATACATCCGGATCACTCCAACACAAATGCTTGCCAAAGGAAAACGTATAAAAAGGAAAGGTGAAAATCACCATGACTCTTGTATAAGGGTAGAAGATAAAAGTAAAAGATAGGCCCTTCGCAGAGGGAAGCAGAGGTTGTCATGCGCTTTTATGGTTGGATGCACAAAATCTTAATGCAAAAGAACGTCACTTTATATTGCCGCTTGTGGCAAAGACCTTTATTATGCAGTCCGTCACTTTTATTTCTTGCCTATCACAAGTCCGTATAAAGCTTATTTTGTTCGCACTAATAGATCATACATATTTAGAGAGCAATTTTTATTGCATGCACCGATGACAACTTACTTGAAGGATCTTACTCAATCCTTAGGTAGGTATGGTGGACTCTCATGGCAAAACTGGTTTAAGGGATGTTTGGAAGCACAAGTAGTATTTCTACTTGGTGCAAAGAATTTGGCTAGCATGAGAGGGAAAGGCAAGCCCAAAATGTTGGATGATCCAAGACAATATAACATTTTGGATATAGGAAAACATAACCCATTAAATTGTCTTCCTTGTCCAACATCAACCTTTTAGCATGTCATATTTTAATGAGTGCTCACAATTACAAAAGATGTCCAGGATAGTATATTTATATGTGTAATCTCTCTTCCTTCAATATTCTTTCATGAATTGTTCAAGTGACCAATTCCGCGTTTGCTAACTTTCAATAAGTTTACTACCTATACTTATTCTGTGTGAAGTCATTACTCCCCATGTTATAAGCATATGAAACGTATATAAATTCAGATTTGTGATATTCAATTCATTCAACCATTTACTCATAGGATATACGTGAAGCACATGAGTAAATGACAAACTACTCCAAAAAGATATAAGTGATGAACACTGAGTAGTCAAATAATTAACTAGCCATGGGAGGATTCTTTTTTCATTCAAGATTTCAGATCCAATGATCTTATTCAAATAGCAAGTAAAATTGAAAATACGCTCCAAGAAAAACACATATCATGTGACGAATAAAAAAATAGCTCCGAGTAAGGTATACCGATAGTTTTGAAGATGAAAGAGGGGATGCCTTCCGGGGCATCCCCAAGCTTAGGCGCTTGAGTCTTCTTTTAATATTACCTTGGGGTTCCTTGGGCATCCCCAAGCTTAGGGTCTTTCCACTCCTTATTCTCCTCATATCGATATCTCACTGAAAGCTTGAAAAACTTCAATCACACAAAACTTAACGAAACTTCGTGAGATAGGTTAGTATGATAAAGAGTAAACCATTCACTTTGGTACTGTCAAAGACAAGGTTCATAATTGTTCTCACACGATGCCTATGATGTCTACTACGCAACCTTCTTCTTGTAGACGTTGTTGGGCCTCCAAGTGCAGAGGTTTGTACGACAGTAGCAAATTTCCCTCAAGTGGATGACCTAAGGTTTATCAATCCGTGGGAGGTGTAGGATGAAGATGGTCTCTCTCAAGCAACCCTGCAACCAAATAACAAAGAGTCTCTTGTGTCCCCAACACACCCAATACAATGGTAAATTGTATAGGTGCACTAGTTCGGCGAAGAGATGGTGATACAAGTGCAATATGGATGATAGATATAGGTTTTTGTAATCTGAAAATATAAAAACAGCAAGGTAACTAATGGTAAAAGTGAGCGTAAACGGTATTGCAATGCTAGGAAGCAAGGCCTAGGGTTCATACTTTCACTAGTGCAAGTTCTCTCAACAATAATAACATAATTGGATCATATAACAATCCCTCAACGTGCAACAAAGAGTCACTCCAAAGTCACTAATAGCGGAGAACAAACGAAGAGATTATTGTAGGGACCACCTCAAAGTTATTCTTTCGGATCGATCTACTCAAGAGTCCGTAGTAAAATAACACGAAGCTAATCTTTCCGTTCGATCTATCATAGAGTTTGTACTAGAATAACACCTTAATACACACATCAACCAAAACCCTAATGTCACCTAGATACTCCAATGTCACCTCAAGTATCCGTGGGTATGATTATACGATATGCATCACACAATCTCAGATTCATCTATTCAACCAACACAAAGAACTTCAAAGAGTGCCCCAAAGTTTCTACCGGAGAGTCAAGACAAAAACGTGTGCCAACCCCTATGCATAAGTTCACAAGGTCACTGAACCCGCAAGTTGATCACCAAAACATACATCAAGTGGATCACGTGAATATCCCATTGTCACCACAGATAAACACGGCAAGACATACATCAAGTGTTCTCAAATCCTTAAAGACTCAATCCGATAAGATAACTTCAAAGGGAAAAATCAATCCATTACAAGGGAGTAGAGGGGGAGAAACATCATAAGATCCAACTATAATAGCAAAGCTCGCGATACATAAAGATCATACCACCTCAAGAACCGAAAGAGAGAGAGAGATCAAACACATAGCTACTGGTACATACCATCAGCCCCGAGGGTGAACTACTCCCTCCTCATCATGGAGAGCGCCGGGATGATGAAGATGGCCACCGGTGAGGGATCCCCCCTTCGGCAGGGTGCCGGAACAGGGTCCCGATTGGTTTTTGGTGGCTACAGAGGCTTGCAGCAGCGGAACTCCCGATCTATTCTGCTCCCTGATGGTTTTAGGGTATATGGATATATATGGGTGAAAGAAGTCGGTAAGGGTAGCCACGAGGGTGGAGGGCGCGCCCAGGGGGGTGGGCGCGCCCCCCTGCCTCGTGCCTTCCTCGTTGTTTCCCTTACGTATACTCCAAGTCTTCTGGATTGCTTCCGATCCAAAAATAACTCTCCCGAAGGTTTCATTCCGTTTGGACTCCGTTTGATATTCCTTTTCTGGGAAACACTGAAACAAGGGAAAAAACAGAAACTGGCACTGGGCTCTGGGTTAATAGGTTAGTCCCAAAAAATAATATAAAAGTGCATAATAAAGCCCATTAAACATCCAAAAGAGATAATATAATAGCATGGAACAATCAAAAATCATAGATACGTTGGAGACGTATCAGCCTACTATACCATACCATTTCTACAATTTATATTGAGAAATATAAGCCATAGAAACTAGAAAACAAGCAAACTATGCAATGAAAACAGAATCTGTCAGAAACAGAACAGTGTGTAATGATTTGAACAGCAACCATACTTATGCTACTCCAAAAATTATGAAATAAATTGGTGGACCTGAGAAATTTGTCTATTAATCTTCTGCAAAAAGAATCAACTCAAAATCACTCTTCTATAAAAAATGGCAGCTAATATCGTGAGCGCAAAGTTTTTGTTTTTTACAGCAAGATTACATTAACTTTCACCCAAGTCTTCCCAAAGGTCTTACTTGGCACTTTATTGAAACAAAAGCTATAAAACATGATCACTGCAGTAGGTTAATCATGTAAACACACAAAAAACAGTAAGGGTAAATATTGGGTTGTCTCCCAACAAGCGCTTTTCTTTAATGCCTTTTAGCTAGGCATGATGATTTCAATGATGCTCACATAAAAGAAAAGAATTGAAACATAAAGAGAGCATCATGAAGAATATGACTAGCACATTTGAATCTAGCCCACTTCATATGCCTAGGGATTTCGTGAACACATAATTTATAGGAATAAGAATCAACTAGCATAGGAAGGCAAAACAAGTATAACTTCAAAACTTTAAGCACATAGAGAGGAAACTTGATATTATTGCAACTCCTACAAGCATATATTCCTCCCTCATAATAACTTTCAGTAGAATCATGAATGAATTCAACAATATAATCATCACATAAAGCATTCTTTTCATGATCTACAAGCATAGAAACTTTTCTACCCTCCACATAAGCAAAATTCTTCTCATTCGGAATAGTGGGATAACTAATTCCTAAAGTTGACACTCTTCCAAACCCGCTTTAGATGATAGTATTATTCATACTCCAAAAGATACAAGTGAAGTTCATGGAGCATTCTACAATTAATATAGACTAACCAATATCCAAGCTCAAAATATATAAGTGAAGCACACGAAGCATTCTATAAAACCATACTCAAAAGATTTAAGTGAAGCACAAAGAGCATTCTATAAGGTCATACTCAAAAGATATAAGTGAAGCACATGAATCATTCTATAAATTGATGAAGGGACATCTCATACTAGCATGGTTCTTAAAGAAAAAGAAAAACACAGAGGACACAAATCATGTGAACAAAACAAAAACCGAGGTATACCGATAATTATTGAAGAAGAAAGATGGGATGCCAACCGGGGCATCCGCAAGCTTAGATGCTTGACTATCCTTGGAATATTTACTTGGGGTGCCTTGGGCATCCCCAAGCTTGAACTATTGCCTCTCTTTATTCTTCTCATATTGATAGCTCCTCGATCTTCGAACACTTCATCCACACAAAACTTTAACAAAAACTTTATGAGATCCGTTAGTATAATAAAGCAAATCACTACCTTTAGGTACTGTTGCAAACTTATTAAAAATTCATATTAGCACTTTATCTACTGTATTCCAACTTCACCATGGTTCATACCCCCTGATACTACCCATAGATTCATCAAAATAAGCGATCAACACATAGAAAACAGAATCCGTCAAAAACTGGACAGTCTGTAGTAATCTGGAAGTTTAGTAAACTTCTGTACCTACAAAAACTTCTAAAAAAATATGACAATTTTAAAAATTTGTACATAAGTAATATGCAAAAAGTTTCAGACCCATTTGATTTTTCAGTAAAAAAATGTAAATTCACGCACTACAGCAAAAGTTTCTGTTTTTGTACTACACATAGTGAACAAGCAATCTAATCATTATAAAAACCAAAGCTTGGCACATTATTTTATAATACAATGGATATATACAAGGAGATAATTATTTTCAGAGAAGCTTCCATGAAAATATTTACATTGTTTCCATGAGCATGAACACAAGTGCTCAAGGTCGACCCTCACTTCTTCATTGCATAATCTTCCAATCACTTCTCTTATTGAAAAACTTTTTTAGGCATGAAAGGCAAGTAATTTTTTTTGTATTTTCATTCTTTAATTTTTTTTGTATGTTTCACCCACAACTAAAAAGAAACAAAAAGGAAAAACAAAATCTACTTAGTGAAGAAAGCAAACAAACACACACGAGAATATCAACCCCACGCTATTGCTCCCCGGCAACGGCGCCAGAAAAGGGCTTGATAATCCCCAAGTGCAGGGAATCATCGTAGCAATTCCCAATGGTGGAAGTGATAAGTATGGAGTGTCGAACCCACAAGGAGCTAAAGGTAAGTGTCGGCGTCAAAACCGACGGATCTAGGGTAGGGGGTCCCGAACTGTGCGTCTAAGGCGGATGGTAACAGGAGGCGGGGCACAAGATGTTTAACCAGGTTCGGGCCCTCTCGATGGAGGAAATACCCTACTTCCTGCTTGATTGATCTTGATGATATGAGAATTACAAGAGTTGATCTACCACGAGATCGTAGAGGCTAAACCCTAGAAGCTAGCCTATGGTATGATTGTTGTTGTCCTACGGACTAAACCCTCCGGTTTATATAGACACCGGAGGGGGCTAGGGTTACATAGAGTCGGTTACAAGGGATGAGATCTACATATCCGTATTGCCAAGCTTGCCTTCCACGCCAAGGGGAGTCCAATCCGGACACGGGACGAAGTCTTCAATCTTGTATCTTCATAGTCCAAAAGTCCGGCTAAAGTATATAGTCTGGCCGTCCGAGGACCCCCTAATCCAGGACTCCCTCAGTAGCCCCTGAACCAGGCTTCAATGACAATGAGTCCGGCGCGCAGATTGTCTTCGGCATTGCAAGGCGGGTTCCTCCTTCGAATACTCCGTAGAAGATTTTGAACACAAGGATAGTGTCCGGCTCTACAAAACAAATTCCACATACCACCATAGAGAGAATAATATTTCCACAAATCTAATCTGCTGACACATTAAGCAGCATGACATCATACCATGGCCCGGTCATTATTCGAACCGTTTTTCTCAACCAGCGACTGCACATATTGCGAGGCGGTTTCCTTGGCACGTCTTGTCGAAGCAGAGATCGTGTCCCCTTATCACGGGATTCTCATCAGTACGGGTGTGGGTAACCTAACCGCGCCATCAATTACGGCGCTTGGGGAATAAGCGAGTTTTACCAGGCAGGTGGGGAGGTGCATAGTTTCTTCCGCCTTTATAAAGGGACAAGGATTCACCTTTTTCGCCCACGCCCTCTTCCCCCTTGCTCATCCATTCTTGCGCACTCGAGCCCCAGCACCCAAGTTCCCATTTTCTCCTCAATCCACTCCAAGCATGTCCAGAGCGGGAGGCAAGTGGATGGTCTCCTCCGTCACGGAGGAGGACATCGTAAAGCTACGGGGAGCCGGATATCTGGCCGCGGATATCGCACACCGGCTGCCAGATGAGGGGCAGATCATCCCAACTCCAGAACCCCACGAGAGGGTGGTTTTTCTTACCCACTTCGTCCGCGGACTGGGATTTCCCCTCCACCCATTTGTCCGTGGGCTCATGTTTTACTACGGGCTGGATTTTCATGATCTGGCCCCCAATTTCATCCTCAACATCTTGGTGTTTATCGTCGTGTGCGAGGCCTTCCTCCGCATCAAGCCACACTTCGGCCTGTGGCTAAAGACCTTCAATGTTAAACCGAAGGTGGTGGTCGGCCAGCAAGCGGAGTGCGGAGGCGCCATAGTGGGCAAAATGCCCAACGTCACCTGGATCGAAGGCTCCTATGTGGAGACCACAAAGGGGTGGCAATCGGGGTGGTTCTACATCACCAAGCCGCGCGACACCAACTGGGTGGCGGCCCCCGAATTTCGATCCGGAATACCCACGCGGCTCTCCTCTTGGAAAGAGAAGGGCCTATCCTAGGGTTCTTCGGTAGAGCTGACCGAACTCCAGACCTGCATCAAGAACATGATGAGCAAGAAAATCAAGCTCGTCAACGTGGTCCAAGTCATGCTCTTCTGCCGGATCCTCCCGTGTCAAAGACGGGCATTCCATTTGTGGGAGTTCGACCCGGCCGAGCACCAGACGCTGCGAAGGCTCTTCGACATGACGCACAAGGACGTCTGGAAGGTGCTGTTCAAGGGTGCCGAGGTACCTCCTCCTCTTACCGAGGACCGCGGACTCAGCGCAAAGCGCCCTGCCAATCCGGAAGTCTTTTATATCTCATAAGATGTTCATTTTCCCCAGTTTAACCCTGCGCGGGATCTAAGCCTCCACGCCATTTAACAGGACTGGGTAGAGACAGCGGAGCAGATCGATTGTCCAGCCCCCCTACCCGAAGATCCAGCAGATGCTCTCCTGACGGAGATACTGGTTCCGGCGCCTTACGAGGTGCCAGTGAAGAAGGCCAAGAAGAAGGCCACGGGGAGCCGGAAGGGTCTCCGGCGCAAGGTTATATCGGACTCATCGTCCGAAAACTCCGAGGCGCACTCCTCCCACAAAGACGAGGAGGAGGAAGAGGAAAGTTCTCCCCCCCAGCCGGGGGGGGGGGGGAGAAAAGGAAGGCCGCCACGTCTGGGGCGGCCGAAGGGGCAAAGAAGGGAAGGACCCTCCTTCCGGACAACTCCACCACCGCCGCCTTCAGCGAAGAGGAGTGGTTGCCCAGGGACAAGCCCCTGGCGAAGTCGTAAGTATCCGAATACCACAGTAGTTCTTGGTACATTTTATTGTACTGTTTCTTATCACGCCACGCATGACTACGCAGCCCATCCCGAGCCCGCATCGGCGTATCTTCGTCGGATGATTCTTTGGGCCCGTCGGAACTGAACAGTGATTCTCTCCCTACCGCCTTCTCCCCCCGCCCTACGGACGACGCCGAGGTGTTGTCCCAAAGGGAACTGAACCAGGGGGAGACAGTTCCGGAGGCGCCTCAAGGCGACATTCCAGGCGCTGGCCGCACGAGGGGTAAGACTCCCCCGGGTCCTAACGCCCGGGGCAGCAAGTCTAGCCCCAAGCCGAATACAGCGCCGGAACCTCCAGTGGTTCCGGATTCTGTCAGGCAACCCCCCGCTAAGGGGGCAAGCCGCCTGTGTCGATGGCCTCTGTCCATCCAGAGGCATCGGACAACTTGCTGGAAGCGCTTCACGGCGCTTCCATCGATGAAGAGCACCACACTATCATGAGTGCGGTGATCGAGAAGGTTCGGTCCGCCAAAAGCGGACTGACTGAAGCCTGTGCCAGCCTCCTAACAGGCTTTGAGGTAAGTAATCAAACTATAAGAAAATGTTACAGCATAGACAGTAGCCCCTGATGCTCTGTTTGGCGTTCGCGAAGAAAGGCCGAATAGAGGATCAAATAATAACCGCAGGAGTCTGATCGGAATATGTCTATGTGCATATGCAGGCTTCAGTGCTAGCCGTTGCCGCACGTACTGCAGAGGTCGCTGCACTGAAGCAGGACCTTGAGCGGTCCAAGGAAGAGCTCGGCCTTACCAAGAGGCAGCTCGAAGAGAACAAAGGTAAGCGATACCCCGTCTGTATATTGTAAAATTTTGGTTTTATAATAATAAGATTGTCATGAGTTTTGCTAGGGGCCACGACCGAGGTGGCGGCCCTGAAGAAGGCGCTATCCAAGGCCGAAGACAAAGCGGCCAAGGAGCGCACTGAGCGCGAGAAACAAGAGGCCCGAGTTGGCGAGGTGCAGCAAGAGCTCCAGGCTCTCGCCAAGAAACATGAGTCCTTGGAGCTTGACTCTAAGATGCAAGAGTCCGAGCTTGCGAAGGCCCTCGAAAGCGCACAACATGCCAAGGCCGAAGCCCAAATGGCCCTCCAGGAAATTGAGGCAGTTAAGAAGATAGCAGCGGGTAAGGCATTCATTATGCAAAGCAAGCATGTGAAGGAAACTTTCCTTTTACTTACCCGAGTTCGGAGCTCTCCAGGAGCGTTCGCAGATCTTCCCTGCAGTGTGTCAGATGCCGCGGAGTTCTACCGGGCTGAGGAGGGGAGCTCGACGGAGAAGTTGTTCTGGTCTCAGTATACTGGGACCGAACACCCAATGCCCTTGAGCGACCAGCTGAAGCAACTGGTCGAGCTCCACAAGGCGGCCGAACAGGCCATGAAGGGTCTTATAGTCCGGATGTGGCCTCGCAATCCCCTGCCTGATAGCTACTTCGGTCTGGTGAGGCGGCTTGTGAATGCCTGCCCCCGGCTCAAAGTCATAAAGCGGTCCGTCTGCATCGAGGGTGCACGCAGGGCTTTTGCCCGGGCGAAGGTGCACTGGGCGAAGCTGGTTAAGGAGGGGCCGCCGCAAGGCAAGGAGCATCGCCACCCCGAAATGTATTATGATAGTGTCCTGAAGGGTGCTTGCCTTGTGGCGGAGGAATGTGCTAAGGATGTAATATTCGAGTGAATGTACTCAGGTGATCCTGTAATATGAAACGAGTTCATTTGCGCTATACCATGCTTGTTAATTTAAAATATTACCTTCTGTGCGGCCGTTTATGAAATATGAGTGTTGGCCAGTCGTCTGCTTCTGCCCCCATGTAACTAGTACTGGGGTGTTCGGGATAAACCTGAGCACTCTTTATCCAAATTTTGGGTCCTTCGAAGGAGGTGTTCAGCACAGCGAACCAGGCAATCGGACTATAAAGCTTTATCACTCTCACTTAGCCATAGAAGTCTACAATTTTAAATTTTGGCGAAACCCCTAGTATTCGGAAGGCCGAATTTGGGGCGCTATATACGCCTAAGTCGGGCAAGGCCAACTCCTCGCCCGAAGCGGAAAAAGTCTTTAAGGACTTGAGACCTCTCGAACAGCGACCAGCTCTCGCCTCATCATGACAGTCAGTTTTCGGCTTTCTCTACTGAGGTGCTCGTCCGCAAGAACCGGGACACAATCGCAGTAGTTCTCCCAGCGCTACCTTAGCCGATATTGCGGAACGTAAGGTACCAAAACATGGGAACCGGGCAAACCCAACTATTGACCCAAGACATGATTCGGAGCTGATGCATATAATGCTATAAGTTCGGGGTGCCGCACTGTCGAAAGTGTTCAGACTTCTCACACCGTATTATGGGGTATACTGAAGCCCCTAGCGTACTAGTCGTACTAGAATGTACGGGTGCAATATGTCGTAATTAAGCAGACAAGAGAGAAAGAAAAAAAGGGTAATGCAATAATAGGCTAACGCTACGCATTGTTATTAAATAGTACGTCAAAGCGTACGGATACAAGTAGTGCAATAAGCAGAAAATAGGACTATTTGACATGTCCTATCCAAGG
The DNA here is from genome assembly GCF_002575655.3 of Aegilops tauschii subsp. strangulata. Taxonomy (NCBI): domain Eukaryota; kingdom Viridiplantae; phylum Streptophyta; class Magnoliopsida; order Poales; family Poaceae; genus Aegilops; species Aegilops tauschii. The sequence continues at coordinate 472,550,295 of NC_053035.3, forward strand.
GCAAGTTGCCTATGGGTATTTACAACAGGTATTTCGATCGTTATCAGAGACCACCTGGGGATTCCCTTGTACGTCTTAGCTTCTTGTCTCCTTGGTATTTCCTTCCATAATGCGTCCAGCAATCAGACTGCCGAAAAGGGCTTCCAGAGAGTAAGGTCCTGAAAGAGAGAAAATTATGAAGGTATACAGCCCCTGGGGCGGTTGAGGCGCATTGTGGGACGTGTCCTGGCCATGCCTCCGCCTATGCCCATGGTATTTTTAGTGCGTAATTATGTACGTGCGGCATAGATTTCGTCGCTTGACTGGGACTAGGACGGAGGCCGAAATGCTAGGCGAGCTCTGAACGTGCCAGGCGATCCTGTTGCAGGTTACTCCGGACTCGCTTGAAGGTGTCCGGGGGCTTTATCGCCGAATTGGCGGTTTGCCTTAAAAGGCTGCTTTGTGCTTCTGCTGCGAGGGCCGCAGTGTGCTCCTCCGTGCGGAGCGAGCGTTCTGTGTTTCCATTGACTGTTACAACTCCCCGAGGTCCTGGCATCTTGAGCTTGAGGTATGCATAATGCAGCACCGCATTGAATCTGGCAAATGCGGTTCGTCCGAGCAGTGCGTGATAGCCACTGCAGAACGGGACGATATCGAAGATTAACTCCTCACTTCGGAAGTTGTCCGGAGATCCGAAGACCACTTCCAGTGTGATTAAGCCCGTGCAGTGGGCCTCTACACCTGGGATGACACCTTTAAAGGTGGTTTTAGTGGGTTTGATCCTTGTGGGGTCTATACCCATTTTGCGCACTATATCCTGATAGAGCAGGTTCAGGCTGCTGCCACCGTCCATAAGGACTCGAGTGAGGTGAAATCCATAAATGATGGGGTCAAGGACCAATGCGGCAGATCGGCCATGACGGATACTAGTAGGGTGGTCCCTGCGATCAAAGGTGATCGGACAAGAGGACCATGGGTTGAACTTTGGGGCGACTGGCTCCATCGCATAGACGTCCCTTAGTGCATGCTTCCGCTCCCTCTTGGGAATATGGGTCGCGTATATCATGTTCACCGTTTTCACTTGTGGAGGGAACCTCTTCTGTCCTCCTGTGTTCGACGGCCGAGGCTCTTCTTCGTCGTCGCTATGCAGCCCCTTGTCCTTGTTTTCGGCATTCAATTTGCCGGCCTGCTTGAACACCCAGCATTCTCTGTTGGAGTGGTTGGCTGGCTTATCGGGGGTGCCGTGAATTTGACACGAGCGATCGAGTATACGGTCCAAACTAGACGGGCCCGGATTGCTCCTTTTGAACGGCTTTTTCCGCTGACCGGATTTAGAGCCACTGAATCCGGCATTGACTGCCGTCTCTTCGGCGTTATCGCTGTTGCTGCGGCGCTTGTGTCTGTTACGGCGTGGTCTGCCGTTAGTATCTTTGGCATCTGAAGTGCCAGGATTCCTTGATGTATTGTTGCTGCGAGCCAGCCAGCTATCCTCGCCCGCGCAAAAGCGGGTCATGAGTGTCGTGAGGGCTGCCATGGACTTCGGCTTCTCTTGGCCGAGGTGTCGGGCGAGCCACTCGTCACGGATGTTATGATTAAATGCCACTAAGGCCTCTGCATCTGGATAGTCGACAATTTGGTTTTTCTTAGTTAGGAACCGGGTCCAGAATTTCCTGGCCGATTCCCTTGGCTGCTGGGTTATATGGCTCAAGTCATCAGCATCCGGTGGTCGCACGTAAGTGCCCTGGAAGTTGCCAAGGAATGGATCTTCCAAATCCCCCAACTGCCAATGGAGTCTGCTGGCAAGCTATTCAGCCAATGCTGAGCTGGTCCTTTGAGTTTTAGTGGGAGGTACTTGATGGCATGTAGATCATCACCGCGAGCCATGTGGATGTGGAGGAGGAAATCCTCGATCCATACCGCGGGGTCTGTTGTGCCATCATATGATTCAATGTTTACGGGTTTAAAACCCTCTGGGATTTCATGATCCGTTACTTCATCAGTGAAGCATAGGGGGTGTGCGGAGCCTTTGTGCCGAGCTATATCACGACGCAATTCATACGAGTCTTGTCTGCTGTATTCGGCCCGGCCGGATTTGCTTTTTGTGTATCCGACGTGACGATCATTGTCACGCGTTGGGGCGCGACCCCGTGAACCGTAGATTGATCTGGTATGCCCTGCTCTGTTTTCCAATACGTCTCGCAAGTCCCGCGTGTTGCCCCGGGCCTTGGTGTTTTTGGTTGTCTGGCGACGGGGTGCGGGCTGGACTTCGGGCTGATATGCCCCTCTGTCTCGGCCACGCGGTGGCCGATCCGCAGCATCATACGATGGTGATGTAGGTTTTAATGCTTCCTCCTCGAGTTGTGGTAGCAACCTGCGTTTTGGGTAACTCTTGGTTGGGCGTTCGAGTTCGTATTCCTCGGCTGCTAGGACCTCAGTCCATCTGTCCGCTAGCAGATCTTGATCAGCTCAAAGCTGTTGTTGCTTTTTCTTCAGGTTGTTTGCTGTGGCTATAAGCCGGCACTTGAAGCGCTCCTGCTCGACGGGATCCTCAGGCACGATAAATTCTTCGTCATCGAGGCTCACCTCGTCTTCGGAGAGAGGCATGTAATTGTCATCCTCCGTTTCTCCGTGTGCTGCCTGTTCTGGAGGGCTAGCTTGTTCATCCTCCCGCTCCAAATCTGGCTGGAGGGGATTGTCGTCGTCTTTGGCACTATCCTGAGTGTTATTGTCTCTTGTGCCGGTATCGCTACTTTTACTATGGCGGGACTTAGAGCGGCACCGCTGACGTCGGTGCTTGGGTTGCTTCTTGGAGGGGTCATCCTCCGCTGTCTTATCGCCATCGCCTTCTTTGGGGGTATCCACCATGTATATATCATATGGTGAGGTGGCGGTCCAGCGCCCTGTGGGCAGTGGTTCCTGTTCGTCTCCTGCATCGTCGTCCATACCGTCGGTGTCTTCGGAGTCGAAGTCGAGCATGTCGGTTAAATCGTCGACCGTGGCTATTAAGTGGGTGGTGGGTGGGGAGCGAATTTCTTCGTCGCATCCTATTCTAGCCGGACATAGCTCGACCAAGGTTCTCCTGACAAGGAGAGAGACCTTAATGAGTTTAGCACGTCGCTAAAAGGCGAGTGCTGAAAGATATCCGTGGAGGTAAACTCCAGGATCGGTGCCCAATCGGATTCGATAGGCACGGATGCCAGCGGCTCGCAGCCCGTGGCCGGGGACGAATCCAATGGTTCGGCAACACGGCTCTCATAGGAGGTAAGGTCAGTATTCGGCTCTATCGCCACTAAGAGTGCGGCCTCCGTGACGGGGTCTATCCACCCACCCTCAGATGGCGCAACTTGTTCTGGATTGAGGGCCGGAGTAGTTGCAGGTGTGATCTCCCAAACACTGTCCGACGGCAGAGTTAAGTCATGCTCGTCGTGTTTGTGCGGCGCACCTGACATGAGCTCGAATCCGTCGAAGATCAGTCTCCGTGGATGTCGGCAGTATAGTTCAAGTTTCCGAACCTGACCTGATGGCCAGGGGCGCAGCTCTCGATCTGCTCCAGATGGCCAAGCGAGTTGGCCCGCAGTACGAAGCCGCCGAATACGAAGATCTGTCCGGGCCCTCTCGATGGAGGTAATGCCCTACTTCCTGCTTGATTGATCTTGATGATATGAGTATTACAAGAGTTGATCTACCACGAGATCGTAGAGGCTAAACCCTAGAAGCTAGCCTATGGTATGATTGTTGTTGTCCTACGGACTAAACCCTCCAGTTTATATAGACACCGGAGGGGGCTAGGGTTACACAGAGTCGGTTACAATGGAGGGGATCTACATATCCGTATTGCCAAGCTTGTCTTCCATGCCCAGGAGAGTCCCATCCGGACACGGGACGAAGTCTTCAATCTTGTATCTTCATAGTTCAACAGTCCGGCTACAGTATATAGTCCGGCCGTCCGAGGACCACCTAATCCAGGACTCCCTGAGTTACAACGGGGTGCGGGAGAGTGGACCGCGTAAAATACACGAGGATGGTGATGATGATGGTGATGTTGATGAAGACGATCACCTTGGCGATGATTCCCCTCCCGATGGCACTCCGGCGCCACCGAGAAAGAGGAGAAGAGGTTCTCCTCCTTGTGCTTCCTCCTCCATGGCCTCCCCTAGATGGGGAGAGGTTCTCCCTCTGGTCCTTGGCCTTCATGGCGATGATGGCCCCTCCGGGATCCTCCTCCATGGCCTCTGGTGATGATGGCCCTCTCCGGCAGGGTGCCAGAGAGGGCCTAGATTGATTTCTCGTGGCTACAGAGGCTTGCGGCGGCGGAACTTCCGATCTAGGTTATTTTCTGGAGGTTTCTGTATTTATAGGAATTTTTGGCGTAGGTCTCACATCAGGGGGGTCTCCGAGTCGTCCACGAGATAGGGGCCCACGCCTAGGGGGGTGGGCGCGCCCCCCACCCTCGTGGACAGCCCGGGACTCTTCTGGCCCAACTCTTTTACTCCAGGGGCTTCTTTTGGTCCATAAAAAATCATCAAAAATTGGCACGTCAATTGGACTCCGTTTGGTATTCCTTTTCTATAAAACTCAAAAACAAGGAAAAAACCAGAAACTGGCACTGGGCTCTAGGTTAATAGGTTAGTCCCAAAAATCATATAAAATAGCATATAAATGCATATAAAACATCTAAGATGGATAATATAATAGCATGAATACTTCATAAATTATAGATACGTTGGAGACGTATCATGCTCCTGCTGCATGGTCTTCCCTTGTCGCTACTCCTGCCGCTGCTATGCTTAGATCCTATCCCCCGCCTACCCCTGAGGGAGAGCTCTCGAGGCAGCGCCAGTGCGTCTCTCTTAACCCGGAGGTCTCTACTATCAGTTCAGGATCGGGATCCGGCTCAGGAGATGAGCCTGCAGTAGCACCATCCGAGCAGTAGACCGTTAGAGTATCGCTTTAGTCATGAGTATGATGTATGGGTGTAATCGCACGTGTCATGATGCTTAGTTTCATTTATGAGGATAGTAGACCCGTTGTGATGTTTACTTTCATGTTGAGACTATGTATAATTATGTTGGAACCTTTTATTCGCTTTGGTTTTCATTCGCTATTTTCTTCCGGGATTTGTCTTTGGCCTTTCCCCCATTTTGGAATTTTCTCATCATGGTTGCTATGTATTGGGAAAAATAATAATAGGATGACGTGTGGAGGCAGTAGCAGCCAAGCTTGTGAGGATGTCCCTGTCCGTCGCTCCGCAAGACAGGCAGGACATTCCCCTGAGCCATACCAGCCACCTCCGTCTCCATCGCCCCATCCGCCTTCCACTGAGCAAATCCTACGAATGTTTGAAGAAAGAAGGAGCAACGATCTGCTGGAAATATTGAAAAGTGTGCAAGTTATGGTTGGGCAGAATGGAAACCAGAATGGCCATTACTCCAAGCTGTGAGATTTTCAACGAACCAAGCCTCCCAGTTTTAGCCAAGCTATTGATCCATTGGACGCCGACAACTGGCTAAGGACTATTGAGAGGAAACTGGAGATTGCACGCTGTCGGTGTCAAAACCGGCGGATCTCGGGTAGGGGGTCCCGAACTGTGCGTCTAAGGCGGATGGTACTAGGAGGCAGGGGACACGATGTTTACCCAGGTTCGGGCCCTCTCGATGGAGGTAATACCCTACTTCCTGCTTGATTGATATTTATGATATGAGTATTACAAGAGTTGATCTACCACGAGATCGTAGATGCTAAACCCTAGAAGCTAGCCTATGGTATGATTGTTGTTGTCCTACGGACAAAACCCTCCGGTGTATATAGACACCGGAGGGGGCTAGGGTTACACAGAGTCGGTTACAAGGGAGGAGATCTACATATCCGTATTGCCAAGCTTTCCTTCCACGCCAAGGAGAGTCCCATCCGGACACAGGACGCAGTCTTCAATCCTGTATCTTCATAGTTCAATAGTCCGGCTACAGTATATAGTCCGGCCGTCCGAGGACCCCCTAATCCAGGACTCCCTCAGTTACAACGGGGTGCGGGAGAGTGGACCGCGTAAAATAGACGGGGATGGTGATGGTGATGGTGATGTTGATGAAGACGATCACCTTGGCGATGATTCCCCTCCCAATGGCACTCCGGCGCCACCGAGAGAGAGGAGGAGAGGTTCTCCCCCTTGTGCTTCCTCCTCCATGGCCTCCCCCTTGGATGGGGAGAGGTTCTCCCTCTGGTCCTTGGCCTTCATGGCGATGATGGCCCCTCCGGGATCCTCCTTCATGGCCTCCGGTGATGATGTCCCTCTCCGGCAGGGTGCCAAAGAGGGCCTAGATTGATTTCTCGTGGCTACAAAGGCTTGCGGTGGCGGAACTTCCGATCTAGGTTATTTTCTGGAGGTTTCTGTATTTATAGGAATTTTTGGCGTAGGTCTCATCTCAGGGGGGTCTCCGAGTCGTCCACGAGATAGCGGCCCACGCCTAGGGGGGGTGGGCGCGCCCCCACCCTCGTCGACAGCCCGGGACTCTTCTGGCCCAACTCTTTTATTCCAGGGGCTTCTTTTGGTCCATAAAAAATCATCAAAAATTGGCACGTCAATTGGACTCCGTTTGGTATTCCTTTTCTATAAAACTCAAAAACAAGGAAAAAAACAGAAACTGGCACTGGGCTCTAGGTTAATAGGTTAGTCCCAAAAATCATATAAAATATCATATAAATGCATATAAAACATCTAAGATGGATAATATAATAGCATGAATACTTCATAAATTATAGATACGTTGGAGACGTATCATGCTCCTGCTGCATGGTCTTCCCTTGTCGCTACTCCTGCCGCTCCAATGCTTAGATCCCGTCCTTCGCCTACCCCTGAGGGAGAGCCCTCGAGGTAGCGCCAGCGCGTCTCTCTTAACCCGGAGGTCTCTACTATTAGTTCAGGATCGGGATCCGGCTCAGGAGATGAGCCTGGAGTAGCACCATCCGAGTAGTAGACCGTTAGAGTATCGCTTTAGTCATGTGTATGATGTATGGGTGTAATCGCACATGTCATGATGCTTAGTTTCACGTATGAGGGTAGTAGACCCGTTGTGATGTTTACTTTCATGTTGAGACTATGTATAATTATGTTGGAACCTTTTATTCGCTTTGGTTTTCATTCGCTGTTTTCTTCCGGGATTTTTCTTTGGCCTTTCCCCCATTTTGGAATTTTCTCATCATGGTTGCTATGTATTGGGAAAACAAATAATAGGATGACGCGTGGAGGCAGCAGCAGCCAAGCTTGTGAGGATGTCCCTGTTCGTCGCTCCGCAAGACAGGCAGGACATTCCCCTGAGCCATACCAGCCACCTCCGTCTCCATCGCCCCATCCGCCTTCCACTGAGCAAATCCTACGAATGTTTGAAGAAAGAAGGAGCAACGATCTGCTGGAAATATTGAAAAGTGTGCAAGTTATGGTTGGGCAGAATGGAAACCAGAATGGCCATCACTCCAAGCTGTCAGATTTTCAACGGACCAAGCCTCCCAGTTTCAGCCAAGCTATTGATCCATTGGACGCCGACGACTGGCTAAGGACTATTGAGAGGAAACTGGAGATTGCTCGCTGTCGGTGTCAAAACCGGCGGATCTCGGGTAGGGGGTCCCGAACTGTGCGTCTAAGGCGGATGGTAATAGGAGGCGGGGGACACGATGTTTACCCAGGTTCGGGCCCTCTCGATGGAGGTAATACCCTACTTCTTGCTTGATTGATCTTGATGATATGAATATTACAAGAGTTGATCTACCACGAGATCATAGAGGCTAAACCCTAGAAGCTAGCCTATGGTATGATTGTTATTGTCCTACGGACTAAACCCTCCGGTGTATATAGACACCGGAGGGGGCTAGCGTTACACAGAGTCGGTTACAAGGGAGGAGATCTACATATCCGTATTGCCAAGCTTTCCTTCCACGCCAAGGAGAGTCCCATCCGGACACGGGACGAAGTCTTCAATCTTGTATCTTCATAGTCCAACAGTCCGGCTAAAGTATATAGTCCGGCCGTGCAAGGACCCCTAATCCAGGACTCCCTCAGTAGCCCCTGAACCAGGCTTCAATGACGATGAGTCCGGCGCGCAGATTGTCTTCGGCATTGCAAGGCGGGTTCCTCCTCCGAATACTCCGTAGAAGATTTTGAACACAAGGACAGTGTCCGGCTCTGCAAAACAAATTCCACATACCACCGTAGAGAGAATAATATTTCCACAAATCTAATCTGCTGACATGTTAGGCAGCATGACATCATACCACGGCCCAGTCATTATTCGAACCGTTTTTCTCAACCAACGACTGCACATATTGCGAGGTGGTTTCCTTGGCACGTCTTGTCGAAGCAGAGATTGTGTCCCCTTATCACGGGATTCTCATCAACACGGGTGTTGGTAACCCAACCGTGCCATCAATTACGGCGATTGGGGAATAAGCGAGTTTTACCAGGCAGGTGGGGAGGCGCATAGTTTCTTCCGCCTTTATAAAGGGACAAGGATTCACCTTTTTCACCCACGCGCTCTTCCCCCTTGCTCATCCATTCTTGCGCACTTGAGCCCCAGCACCCAAGTTCACATTTTCTCCTCAATCCACTCCACGCATGTCCGGAGCGGGAGGCAAGTGGATGGTCTCCTCCGTCACGGAGGAGGACATAGAAAAGCTACGGGGAGCCGGATATCTGGCCGCGGATATCGCACACCAGCTGCCAGATGAGGGGCAGATCGTCCCAACTCCAGAACCCCACGAGAGGGTGGTTTTTCTTACCCACTTCATCCGCGGACTGGGATTTCCCCTCCACCCGTTTGTCCGTGGGCTCATGTTTTACTACGGGCTGGATTTTCACGATCTGGCCCCCAATTTCATCCTCAACATCTCGGTGTTTATCGTCGTGTGCGAGGCCTTCCTCCGCATCAAGCCCCACTTCAGCCTGTGGCTAAAGACCTTCAATGTTAAACCGAAGGTGGTGGTCGGCCAGCAAGCGGAGTGCGGAGGTGCCATGGTGGGCAAAATGCCCAACGTCACCTGGCTCGAGGCTCCTATGTGGAGACCATAAAGGGGTGGCAATCGGGGTGGTTCTACATCACCGAGCCGCGCGACACCAACTGGGTGGCGGCCCCCGAATTTCGATCCGGAATCCCCACGCGGCTCACCTCTTGGAAAGAGGAGGGCCTATCCTGGGGTTCTTCGGTAGAGCTGACCGGACTCCAGACCTACATCAAGAACATGTTGAGCAAGAAAATCAAGCTCGTCAACATGGTCCCAGTCATGCTCTTCCGCCGGATCCTCCCGTGTCAAAGACGGGCATTCCATCTGTGGGAGTTCGACCCGGCCGAGCACCAGACGCTGCGAAGGCTCTTCGACACGACGCACAAGGACGTCTGGAAGGTGCTGTTCATGGGTGCCGAGGTACCTCCTCCTCTTACCGAGGACCGCAGACTCAGCGCAAAGCGCCCTGCCAATCCGGTAAGTCTTTTATATCTCATAAGATGTTCATTTTCCCCATTTTAACCATGCGCGGGATCTAAGCCTCCACGCCATTTAACAGGATGTAACACCCCGGATGTAACTTTCCATATTTGTAACTCCAGCTCTTGCCATTTCCGGCTATGTGTTATGATATTCCCTCTGTGGTCGGGTTTTGTCTTTCGTTTTGCATTTTGTTCATGTCATGCATATCATATCATGTCATCATGTGCATTGCATTTGCATACGTGTTCGTCTCATGCATCCGAGCATTTTCCCTGTTGTCCGTTTTGCAATCCGGCGCTCCCACCTCCTCCGGCGCACCCCTCTTGTTTCTTTTCGTGAGCGGGTGTTGAACGTTCTCAGAATGGACCGAGGCTTGTCAAGTGGCCTTGGTATACAACCAGGAGACCACCGGTCAAGTTTTGTCGTGGAATTGTCACGGCAGATGTCCTCGAGCAAGGACTTAGTCGTGGAGCCATCGCCGCTAGGAAGCTTAAAGGGGTTAAACGGGACAAGGAACACGAGGGTTATACTGGTTCGGCCCCTTACGGTGAAGGTAAAAGCCTACGTCCAGTTGAGGTGGTATTACTTAGGGTTTCGATGACCAGGGAGCTTAATCGCTATGCCCGGCTCTCGATCTGTTCTCTCCCCTTCTGAACCGCCGCCGGGTCGGCCCTTTATATAGAGAGGTTGACGCCCCGCGGCTCTCAGAGTCCCGGCCGGCTTATAACAGTATCCGGCTCGGACTCTTAACTACTCTTGCCTTACATTACAAGTCTTGCCATAACGTCGGGTTATCACTACGGGCCTTAAGCCGCCTCCGGGTCTTAAGCCCATTATTGATCCGCCATCCTCAAGCTTGGTACTGGGCTTCACGTAATGATCATCATGACGTAACCCGGCCCCTCCTGGGCGGGTGACTCTAATGGTTATATCCTCAACATTAGGCCCCAGATTGATTTGAACCGGTTCATGTCAATCTTCAATCCCTTTGAAAGAAAATCTTCCGGCTTCTGCTTGTGCGGAAGTTATAACCCGCTGTGACGTCATCTTCTAGATTCTTGGTAACCTGCCGTTTCGTCATCTTCCATTAAATTCATTTTTTACTCTGTCATATCCCAACGGATCTTATCTTTTAATGACCATCCCGAAAATCGAGGCGTTTTCTGTGGCGAGATAATCACGTCTTGGCCTCCTCGTTTCTCGCGCCCATTTAACAGTTACCCTTATAAATAGGCCCGGCCCATAAGCCTTCATTCAGTCCTCTCCTCCATCGTCTTCCTCCTCTGACGCCCGAGAGCTCGAGCTCCGCCGCCGCCGCCGCGCCCCTTGCATTCCTCAACCTTGGCCGGTGCATCACCCTGAACTGGTCTAGAGAAACGGCGGCGACCTTCCCATCTCATCAGCGCCAGTAAGTCCTTGCACCTCCCCACAGTAGATTCGCATTAGGGTTGTGTCGCTCTTCAACCTGTTCTTCGTAGTTCATCCGATTTCTTCACAGTTCTTCCACCGGGACCCCTTTTGATCCGGAAAACAGGGTAGAACTCCTGCGGTAGTGGTTTCGCACTCATTTTTATGCTAGTAGATCCCTCTTGTCCGTAGAAAGACCTCGTTCTGAGCTCATGAACTTCTCTGTAACAACTTTCTAGGTCTAGAAATTTTTTCTTTCTGGACGACCGTTTGATCCAAAATAATCCCTGCAACCTGTGAAACCTGTTTGTACAACACTTAGACAAAAACCTGCATCTGTTAACCATGGCGGCTCATATCTCTAGCTTAAAAGAGGCCATGCGCTGTGAAATTTCTGGCTTATGCATGATAGAGTTTTAAACCTCTTGAATTACTTATGATATCCACAGCGGCTTAAATAACCTGACACACTTAGCCATATATCATTAGGCCCCTTCAGAAGCCGCCATCTTGAATACTGAATTGAAATCTTCCTCCGGCTTATATTTGAACCGGACACTTTCTTTTGTCATAGGCTTTCATCTTTCACCATGCCGCCCAAAGCTCCCAAGGCACCCATTACGTTCAACTGGATGAGATCCAATGTTACTGACGACACCTTAGATGATTTCGTGAAGACGGGTTACCTGCCTAAGAAAGAGGTTATGTCTTATCGTGCCCCTGACCCATCCGAAGAAAGACCTCAACCAAGAGATGGAGAGGTTGTGATATTTGCTGATCACATGAGCCGGGGCTTTGCTCCTCCCGGCTCAAAATTCTTCAGAGACGTTCTGAACTTTTTCGATATGCGACCTCAAGACATCGGACCCAATTCCGTGTCAAACATTTGTAACTTTCAAGTGTTTTGTGAGGTATACCTTGGAGAGGAACCCAACCTGCTACTCTTTAGAGAGTTATTTTACTTGAACCGCCAGAATGAATGCGCCAACGGGCCGAGCTTGGAACTTGGCGGGATCTCCATTCAACGACGGAGAGGTTGCCTCTTTCCTTATGCTGAACCGCCAAGCCACCCAAAGGACTGGAACCAGACATGGTTCTACTGCCAGGATACTTCTCCGGCTGATGAGAACCCTCTGCCTGGCTTTCGCGCCCTGCGTCCGGAGTCAAATCACCCCCTGCTAGACAAGCTATCTCAAGCCGAGCGACAACCGCTTATCCCCACCATCAACAAGATCAAGGCTCTTCTGGGAAACGGCCTCAACGGTGTTGATCTGGTCCGGGTCTGGATTGCTTGGCGGGTGATTCCCTTGAGCCGCCGCCCCGGCTTAATGTGTGATTACACGGGCCGGAAGGATGATCCTCTACGGCACAGCCCCAACGACCTACCTGAGGATGTTGTTGACGACATGACCAAGTCTCTCTTGAACGAGAGCTTAGCAGACTGCGGGAGGACCGGCTTAAGCCCCTTCTGCCAAGTTAACCCGGCTCCGGCGGTAAGCTACCGATCTGAGTACTTTACTTTCCATTTTAACCATCTTCGTTTTAACTTCAAAGAAACCTTTGTTGCATTTTTTCAGGCTAATGACAAGTTCTGGAAGGTCAGGTATGATCATGAGGCTGCTAAAAAAGCCAGGAAGGCTAAAGAAGCCGCCAGGAGAGCCGCTCCCCGCAAGAAGGGGAGTAAGCCTAGCGCCTGAGAGCTGCTTCAGCTGGATGACTCCTCCGAATCAGAGGTAACCCTTCATTCTGACGCTCTTCTCTTGTTTTTTGTTTGTTCTTAACCACCTTATTGACATTGATTATCAACAGGATGACACCAGAACGTGTAACCCGGTGATTGAAGAGGTAACTATACTTTCCTCCGACTCGGACCCCTTGCCAAGGCTGAAAGTCCGAAGAGTAACCCGGAAAGTAAGATTTTCGCATCCTTTAGCTTATCAAGATCCTCAATTTCTTTTGAAGCAACAGATTCATGAGAGCCGGAGGCAAACCCGGGCCAGCAAGGATGCAGACCTCTCCTCCGGCTTACCCGAAGCATCAAGAAAGCGCCGGACCGAGGTTATCTCCAACTTATATCCTTTTCATCCTTTGGCGGGCATCACTCGCCAACCAATCAATTCTTCTGATTCAAACTATCAGGAAACTTTGCCTTCCTCCGGTGACTCCATGCTATCTAACTTGCCGGCTTTCAAGACCGCACCTGGGTAATGATGATCATCTCATTTTGTGCTTATCTTATTTATGTCTTTTGCACTAACCTTTTAACTTTCAGTGCCCAAGCCAAGCTTAGCAAGAAGGCAAAGAAAAATAAACCGGTCGAAGAGCCGGACTTAACTGAACCCAACGCCTCTGCCTCTGAGCCGCCATCTGCGCCAGCTCCAGAAACCGCCGCTCCAACTGAAGAACAAACCATGGCGGGTTCTGACAACCCGGAGATTCCCAGCTCAGCTCAACCGGCCGATGACCCGGATGTGGTGATTACCCGGACCGAATATGTTGAGCCGGGAAGACCCACTGTGCTGGACAGATGCTCTGCCAAAGAAGAACTGCTGGAGCGCCGCAGGGCCAGACTGGATATCACTGACTATGCTAACTTGAGCATTGGAGACATTGTTTCTGGTTACATTGGTCAGGTGCACAACAGCCGGGACCTGGAGATTGACATGGTGAAGCAGATACAGCAAAAATCTGAGGTACAACTCTCTTGCTTACTCCATAGTCATCCTTATCATGCTAGCCCCCAAGTCTATTACTTATGGTAGAATATGTTGTAGACTTAACTTCTGGCTTACCTTCATGAACCGGCAATTATAAATAGAATCTTTCAGCATACATTAGCCCCCAAGTGCCAAGTGTCTTTGCTTGCAAAGTGCTTGGGACTTGAATGTTGCATGATAATCACTCACACTGTAACCCGGAATTTGTACAGGCTGCTTGCAAGAAATTTGAGTCTGCAATCTCTGAGCTGAAGAACCGCCTGAAGACTCAAGAAACTGAGACCCGGAAAGCCAATGCCAAATTTGAGTTTAGTGTTGCTGCACAAGAAAAACTCAAGAAGAACTTTGAAACAGAAAGAAAGACTTGGGCCGAGGAGAAGACTGCCTTGCTCAGCCGGGCCGAACAGGCAGAGGCTGCTCTGACTAAGAGGACCGCCGAACTCTCCGGCTTAAAATGCCATGTGTCACAGATGGTCTCCGCAATCTTCGGTAAGTCATTCTGCAAGCTTTTAACAAGTTTCCATTCTTTATGTCTCATAAGTCCCACCATTGCCATCAGCTCACCTGACTTTGTTATAAAGGTCCCAGAAGCTCCAACCTTAATCAGAATGTTCTGACCAAGCTGAAGGCTGTTTACACCTTGGTGGAGCAACTCTACACCGGGTCGCAGCGTGCTTTAGCCGTTGTGGCTCTGTCCAATGAGGTTCCGACTCACCTGGCGGACGTACTCAGGCGGCTTGCCGTTCTTCCTCAACGCTTCCAAGAGCTGAGACGGGCTTCTGCAAGAGCCGGAGCTATAGCTGCTCTGAGCCGGGCCAAGGCTTTTCTCCCGGAACTAGACCCGGCCGACATCGCTCTTGGATACCCCAGCCTGAAGGAAGACGGGACCCCCTTCGACCAGAAAGACTTTGCCGCCTGTGTGAAAAGCGTGCGCCCGGTGGCTACCATGATTGGGAATGACACAGATCTTACCAAGTATCAGCCGGGCTATGACGCAGAGAATCAGAGGATCCCAACTCCACGCTATGAAGCAGTCAGCCTGATCCCGCCGACTCGTAAGCACACCTTCGCCCCAGAAGTTGACCCGACATCTTGAGCTGCAAATACACGTAAGATGGCCGTGCCATGAACTTGGCGTAAGCCGGCCACCCAAATAAAGCATGATACGGACTTCTTATCTTAACCACCTCAAAGGTTAATTTTTCCGCCCTGTAGTTGTACTCATCTCCAAAAGCCACTTCCAGCTCGGTCTTACCAACTGGATATGCCGACTTACCAGGCACCACACCATGGAAAACAGTATTGGACTGGCTGAGGTTCTTATCAATCAACCCCATACGACGGAAGGTCTCATAATAGAGGATGTTGATGCTGCTGCCTCCGTCCATGAGCACTTTAGTGAATTTATATCCCCCCACCTGAGGAGCCACCACCAGGGCCAGGTGACCCGGATTATCTACCCGGGGAGGGTGATCTTCCCTACTCCACACAATAGGCTGCTCAGACCATCTTAAATAACGTGGAACCGCCGGTTCAACAGCATTAACAACCCTTTTATGAAGCTTCTGATCTCGCTTGCACAGACTGGTGGTAAACACATGATACTGTCCACCATTGAGCTGCTTTGGATTGTTCTGGTATCCCCCTGCTGCTGATGACCCTGGCCGGACTGCTGATTAAAGCCCCCTTGAACATTCTGAGAATTGGAATTTGAGCCGCCGCCCGGGCCATGAAAGCCGCCAGCGCCTGAGCCGCCGCCCGGGCCATTATTGCCATTGAAACCATTGGAATTTTTAAAGGCCTTCATGATTGTGCAGTCCCTCCACAGATGAGTGGCCGGCTTTTACCTAGAGCCATGCCTTGGACAAGGCTCATTCAACAACTGCTCAAGCGTCAGGCCTGACCCGCCGGCGCGGGGAGGCGGTCTCCCCTTGCGCCGGTGGTTGTTCCCCTGTGAACTGGCGTTGACCACAAACTCCATACTGCCATCAGCCTTACGCTTGTTACCCCCCTGGTTCGCCGGGTTATGCTGGGGGACCTTGCCATTGCCATTCCGTTTTCCCTTCCCTGTCCTTTCATCATCCGATGCGGGATCCTTGGTACTATCAGAGTCGGCGTAATTAACCAGAGCCGCCATCAGCGTACCCATATCATTGCAATCGCGCTTGAGCCGCCCGAGCTTCATCTTCAGGGGTGCAAAGTGACAATTCTGCTCTAACATTAAGACTGCAGAGCCGGCATCCATCTTATCAGATGAATGTATTATCTCTTTGACCCGGCGAACCCAATGGGTTGTAGATTCACCCTCCTGCTGCATACAGTTAGTCAAATCCACAATTGACATAGACTGCCTACAGGTATCCTTGAAGTTTTGGATGAACCGTGCTTTTAGTTCAGCCCAAGACCCGATAGAGTTTGGTGGCAGCCCCTTCAACCAAGTGCGGGAAGTTCCATCCAACATCATGGTGAAGTACTTGGCCATTGCTGCTTCACTGACCTCCAGCAACTCCATGGCCATCTCGTAACTCTTGATCCAGGCTCCGGGTTGTAAATCAGCCGTGTAATTAGGCACCTACCTAGGCCCTTTGAAATCCTTGGGCAGACGCTCATTGCGGAGAGCCAGCACCAGACAAGGAACACCTCCAGACCTCGTAGGTATACCCGCATCAATGGAAGCCGTCGGATAAGCCGGGGGTGGCTGGTAAGCCGTTAACTGAGGCGCCTGCTCCGCCTCTTGCCGTGCTCTGTCTTGGTCTACCGCGTGAAAGGCTCCGTTATGAGCCGGGCCGTGGCCAGGAGGCAAGTCATGGTGTTGGACATTGCTTGAGCTGATCTCTGAGACCATGTGTCTGCTATAACTCGGGCTCTGGCCTGGACGAGGGGTTGAATGAATCATGTCCCGGCTATAAGAATATGCCTCCTACTGCGCCAGAGCCGTCTGAAGGAGTTCTCTGACCCGGCCGGTTTCCACCGCCGTTGGAGAGTCACCATCGATTGGGAGAGCCGCCAGTTGCGCCGCCGCGGCGACCATGTTTTCCAACGGGTTGGCATAATGACCTGGTGGTATTGGAACATACTGAGGCGGGGCAGCGTTCACCCGGGGAGGCCCCATCACTTGGGGCTGAATTGGCGTTCCAGCCCCGGGCGTCATGACCTCTGGCGAGTTACTGGGCCCTGCACCAGGCGTGTTGAAGAGGTTTCGAGGATCGTAAACCGGAGGGAGTCGAGATTGGGCCTTTTGATGCCTCCTTCTCATGACCTCATTGGACGCGTTCTGATCCATCGTGAGCCGGAAAGACTGTGCCTGAATCAGCTGAGTCTGGGCGTCGAGAGCCGCCCTCTCCGCGGCCATCCTGATCCCTTCCGCCGCCAGATCCTCCTTGGCTTTTGCTAGATCCAGCTTTAACTGTGCCACCTCCGCGTCATGTTGAGCTTGATCCGCTAGGGCGACCGTAGCGGTTAACAGGGCCGTCATCTTGTCTGTGAGATCCATCAGCACCTGAGCCGGCGAGGGCATAGGGCTTCCTGCCCCGGCGGTGGGGTTTTAAACAGGTTGTGCGCCAGCCATGAAGATTCCAACCTGGCTCGGCGGCTCAAAGGGGTCCGGAATACTGTCGCCATCGGAACACCCCCTGAGCCTGCCATCTTGAAGTTGGTATAACGAATCGGTCTCCTCTGTGGATGACTCGCCGTCAGAGCGAGCAGCCGTCTCATCACCAGATCCTTCAGAGAGCTCTCCATGGACGCATCCCACGAAAGCACGCCTCAAGGCAGGCAAAGTCCGGGCGGGTCGTGCACATTGAGCCGTCTCGATGAGATCGGTGCAGTGGTCCGGCTCAGGGCCCGGCTCACCAATCTTGCCAATAAAGACATGAATTCCGCCGAAGGGGACCCGGTACCCGTACTCAATTGAGCCGGCGTCGGGGCCCCAGTTTGCATCGTCGATGTAGAGCTTGCCGCGACGACTCTTGGTCATCCGGCCCACAGCGTATCCCTTGAGCCCTTCGAAGCTGCCCTTCAAGAACTCAAATCCACCGTGCGTGAGCCCCACGGTGGGCGCCAACTGTCGTGGAATTGTCACGGCAGATGTCCTCGAGCAAGGACTTAGTCGTGGAGCCATCGCCGCTAGGAAGCTTAAAGGGGTTAAACGGGACAAGGAACACGAGGGTTATACTGGTTCGGCCCCTTACGGTGAAGGTAAAAGCCTACGTCCAGTTGAGGTGGTATTACTTAGGGTTTCGATGACCAGGGAGCTTAATCGCTATGCCCGGCTCTCGATCTGTTCTCTCCCCTTCTGAACCGCCGCCGGGTCATCCCTTTATATAAAGAGGTTGACGCCCCGCGGCTCTCAGAGTCCCGGCCGGCCTATAACAGTATCCGGCTCGGACTCTTAACTACTCTTGCCTTACATTACAAGTCTTGCCATAACGGCGGGTTATCACTACGGGCCTTAAGCCGCCTCCGGGTCTTAAGCCCATTATTGATCCGCCATCCTCAAGCTTGGTACTGGGCTTCACGTAATGATCATCATGACGTAACCCGGCCCCTCCTGGGCGGGTGACTCTAATGGTTATATCCTCAACAAGTTTCGTTCCATTTGGAGGTCGTTTCGTACTCCAACAGTTAACCGGGTAACCGCAAAGACCGTTTGTGTCTTGCAGCAAAACCCCCCTTAAAACTATCCCAAAACCCACCAAACTCTCTTCCATGCTCTAGGTCGTGCGATCACGATCGTGTGGGCGAAAACCGCACCTCATTTGGACTCTCCTAGCTCCCTCTACCTATATATTTGCATCCCCTCCCGACAACATTCGCAGTCCAACCCTAGCCCCGCTCCCTCTCCGCCGCCGGACGCGTCCGGTCCGCGCTGGACGAAGCCCGCGCCGCCGCCCTTGTCCACTCACGCTGCGCCACGTGCCCCCCCCCGCCGCCGTCCATCGCCGCAGGCCCGCAAGCCCATGGGGAGCACACCCGAGCCGCGCCCCGGGCCAGATCCCGCGCCGGCGCCCGCCGCCTTCGCCTCCCGCCGGCGCCGCCGCGCCCGGCACCGGCCGCCGCCGCCCGCGAGGCGCCGCCTCCGCGCGCTGCCCCGCCGCCCGTTCGACGCCCCCGCCTCGCCCGCGCCACGCCGTCGCCTCCGCACGCCGGCGCCGTGCCCCGCGCCTTCTCCTTCTTCTCCTCCGGCCGCCGCGGCTTCCTCCACTCCGGCAGCCTTGAGCTCGAGCTCGGGCGCCAGATCTCGATCCAAACCAGTGCGTTGACTTTTTTCTCCCCCCGGAAATTTCTTAGTCTTTTATGTTCACAACATGTGTACCTTTCATCGCATCATAACTCTCTGCATATAGCTCCGTTTTGTGCGTGTAATATGTCAAATTGTTCGTCTCGTGATGCTCTACATTTTGTTCAATTGCACCATGTTCATTTGAGTCCATCTTGATGCCCAAATCTCTGGTGCAAGAGTACTAGTTGCTGTTATCTGCTGTTACTTGGCAGAACTTGGAGATTTGTTATTTTTGTATCATTTAACCTGTGTATCTTATGGGCATGAGCTCTACATGTGTTTTGTTGTATGCCATGCCATCTTTCCAGGGGTGTATGCCATGTATTTTTGTGATCTCTGTGGTGACTAGCACAAGCATGAAAACTAGGCCCCGTAATGTTTCTGATTTCAGGGACTTAGTAATTTCTCCAAGTCTTTGTCTGCTGTTATTTTTTTGCCATGTAAACTTGATTCTACAGAGAGATCCATGCATATTTTGGAGATGTGCAGTAAGGAGTTTTGTAGCTATTGTTGTAATTGATCTATTCCTGCCCTTGCTTGCAATTATGGAGTGCCATAGCATGACTCAATCTTGCTCTACTTTTGCTATAAAATATTTCTGGCAGATTGTTTACATGTTATTCAATTTTGCCAAGGTTGTTGTAGTTGTTTCATACATGCTATCTATTTTTTCTTGCCATGGATAGCTTCATAAACATGCCATCTTGCTGTAGGTATGCTTGTTTTGTCATGCATTGCTTTGTGGTGAGTGCATCAAGCTCACCAAGGTGCCTTCATATTATTGTTTCTGCCATGCTCTGTTTTCTGCTAAGTCTGAAACCTGTTAACGTAACTTGCTATGTTTACATGGTTTCCATCATATCTTCTGGTCCTTTTTGGCTTATGGTCAGTAAGGAATTTTTGTCATATGCATTTACTAGAACACTGCCATGGCTTGTTTTGCCATATTAAGTTCCCGTAGCATGTTGATTTCGTGCTCTGAACATTGCTACCTGATGCTGTTTCAGGCATGTCCAGTAATTTCACCAAGTCTGTGATCCTGTTATCTTTTGCACTTTTGCCATGCTTGTTTGAGCTTGTTATGTTGTGATCTAGCCGCAGCTCAGTGTTCATCTTTTGTCAAGCATCTCCTGTAGATTACTGTCATATGCTTTGTTGCTATGTTGGGGTGCTGTAGCATTGTTACTTGTTGCATTCTAAGTGCTATGATGCTGTTAATCGCAGATTCGGGTCATTCTTGTTTTGCTTGCCATTTGCAAACCGTGCATCCGTTTCCGGTGATCTTTCCAGTGGCATGCTTGGTTTGCCAAGCTACTTCTTTGTTCATCATTTTCCTCCCGGAGCACGCATATGCATCGCATATCATATCTGCATATCATTCATGTATTGCATCATGTTGCTTGTGCATCTTCCGTGATTGATTGTGGTTCCGTTGCTTGTGTTCTTGTCTTGGGTAGAGCCGGGAGACGAGTTCGTGAACGAGGAACCTGTTGAGTACGCTTACGAGGATCAAGCTTTCGACAACTCTGAGAACCTTGCAGGCAAGATGACCACCCCTCGAAATCACTTCTGTCCTGGAATTGTCATGGCAGATGTCCTCAAGCTAGGACTTAGTCGTGGAGCCATCGCTGCTAGGAAGCTTGAAGGGGTTAACGGGACAAGGAACACAAAGGTTTATACTGGTTCGGCCCCTTACGGTGAAGGTAAAAGCCTACGTCCAGTTGAGGTGGTATTGATTAGGTGTTGAGGATATAGACCTTAGAGTCACCCGCCAGGAGGGGCCGGGTTACTCGTGCGGTCGTTGCCAGAAGCCCGGAGCCAAGTTTCAAGACGATGGGCCAGAGATGGGCTGAGACCCGGATATGGCTTAAGGCTCGTAGTTACAATCATTATTATAGTAGAACTTGTAGTGTAAGGCAAGTATAGTTTAGAGTCCGAGCCGGACACTCTTATGAGCCGGCCGGGACTCTAAGGGCTGCTGGGCGTCAGCCTCCCTATATAAAGGGACGACCCGGCAGCGGCTTAAGGGCGACAACAATCTCGTCGAGAGCCGGGAAAAGCTGTTTAGCTCCTGGCGATCGTAACCCTAATCAATATCACCTCAAACTGGACGTAGGCTTTTACCTTAACCGTAAGGGGCCGAACTAGTATAAACCCTCGTGTTCCTTGTCCCGCATAACCCCTTCAAGCTTCCTAGTTGCGATGGCTCCACGACTAAGTCCTAGTTCAAGGACATCTGCCGTGACAATTCCACGACAGTTGGCGCCCACCGTGGGGCCAGCGCACGGTGGATTTGAGTTCTTGAAGGGCAGCTTCGAAGGGCTCAAGGGATACGCTGTGGGCCGGATGACCAAGAGTCATCGCGGCAAGCTCTACATCGACGATGCGGACTGGGGCCCCGACGCCGGCTCAATTGAGTACGGGTACCGGGTCCCCTTCGGCGGAATTCATGTCTTCATCGGCAAGATTGGTGAGCCGGGCCCCGAGCCGGATCTCTGCGCCGATCTCATCGAAACGGCTCAGCGCGCACGACCCGCCTGGGCCCGGCCTGCCTTAAGGCGCGCTTTTGTGGGATGCATCCATGGAGGGCCCTCTGATCCATCTGGGTCTGGTGATGAGGCGGCCGCCGGCTCTGACGGCGAGTCGGCCTCCGATGAATCAAACTCGTTGTACCAACTTCAAGATGGCAGGCTCATGGGTTGTTCCGATGGCGACAGTATTCCGGACCTTTTTGAGCCGCCAAGTCAGATTGGAGTTTTTATGGCTGGTGCGCAGCCTGTTCAGAACCCCGCTGCTGGATCGGGAAACCCGGTGCCTTCTCCGGCTCAGGTGCTGATGGATCTCACGGACAAGATGACGGCCCTGTTAACCGCCACGGTTGACCCGGCGGATCAAGCTCAGCATGATGCGGAGGTGGCACAGTTAAAATTGGATCTGATAAAAGCTAAAGAGGATCTTGCAGCGGAAGGGTCAGGCTGGCTGCGGAGCGGGCGGCTCTCGACGCCCGGACTCAGCTGATTCAGGCGCAGTCCTTCCAACTCACGATGGATCAGAACGCGGCCAACGAGGTCATGAGAAGGAGGCATCAGAAGGCCCAGTCTCGACTCCCGCCGGTTTACGATCCACGCAATCTCTTCAACACGCCAGGTGCAGGGTCTAGTAACCCGCCAGGGGTCATTGCGCCCGGGTCTGGACCCCTTATTCAGCCACGAGTGATGGGGCCTCCCCAGGTGCCCCCTGCCCCGCCTCAGTATGTGCCAATACCCCCGGGTCATTATGATAACCCGCTGGAGAACATGGTAGCTGCGGCAGCACGGCTGGCGGCTCTCCCCGTTGACGGCGATTCTCCGGCGGCCATCGAAACCCGCCGGGTCAGGGAACTCCTGCAGACGGCACTGGCACAGCAAGAAGCGTACTCCTACAGCCAGGATAGGATCCAGTCGACCCCTCGTCCAGGCCAGAGCCCGAGTTACAGCCGGCACATGGTCTCAGCAACCGGCTCGAGTAATGTCCGACGCCATGACCCGCCCCCTGGCCATGGCCCGGCTCATAATGGAGCCTTTTACGCAGCAGACCAAGCGCGGCAAGAGGCGGAGCAGGTGCCTCAATTGACGGCTTACCAGACCCCCCCGGCTTATCCGACGACTTCCGTTGATGTGGGTATCCCTACTAGGACCGGGGGTGTCCCTTGTTTGGTGCCAGCTATCCGTAATGAACGTCTACCTAAGGACTTCAAGGGCCCTAGGAAGGTGCCTAACTATACAGCTGACTTGCAGCCTGCAGCCTGGATTGAGAGTTATGAGATGGCTATGGAATTGCTGGAGGTCAGTGAGGCGGCCATGGCCAAGTATTTCACCATGATGTTAGATGGAACTGCCCGCACATGGTTGAAAGGGCTACCACCGAATTCCATTGGGTCCTGGGCTGAGCTGAAAGCCCGGTTTATCCAAAACTTCAAAGATACCTGTAGGCAGTCTATGTCAATTGTGGATTTGACTAACTGTAAGCAGCAGGAGGGTGAATCCACGACCCATTGGGTTCGCCAGGTCAAGGAGATCATACATTCGTCAGATAAGATGGATGCCGGCTCTGCAGTCTTAATGTTGGAACAGAACTGTCGCTTTGTGCCCCTTAAGATGAAACTCGGGCGGCTTAAGCGCGACTGCACCGATATGGGTACCCTAATGGCGGCTCTTGTCAAGTACGCCGATTCCGATGGTACCAAGGATCCCCCTTCAGACGATGAAAGGACAGGGAAGGGAAAGAAGAACAATGGCAAGGGTCCTCAGTTTAACCCGGGGAACCAAGGAGGAGGCAAGCGTAAGGCCGATGGCAGCCTAGAGTTTGTAGCCAACGCCAACTCCCAAGGTAATAACCAGCGACGCAAGGGGAGGCCCCCTTCCCGAGGCGGCGGGTCAGGTCCAACGCTGGAGCAGCTGTTGAATGAACCTTGTCCAAGGCATGGCTCTAGAGAGAAGCCAGCGACTCATCTGTGGAAGGATTGCGCGATCATGAAGGCCTTTAAGAGCTACAATGGCCCGGGCGGCGGCTCAGGCAGCGGCGGCTTTCATGGCCCGGGCGGCGGCTCAAATCCCGGTCCTCAGAACGGTCAAGGGGGCTTTAATCAACAGTCTGGTCAGGGTCATCAACAGCAGCAGGGGGGTTATCAGACCAACCCAAAGCAGCTTAGCGGTGGACAGTATCATGTGTTCACCACTAGTTTGTGCAAACGAGATCAGAAGCTTCACAAGAGGGCTGTGAATGATGTTGAGCCGGCGGTTCCACGCTACTTGCGGTGGTTTGAGCAGCCTATAGTGTGGAGTAGGGAGGATCACCCTCCCCGGGTGGATAACCCGGGCCACTTGGCCTTAGTGGTGGCTCCTCAGGTGGGAGGTTATAAGTTCACAAAGGTACTCATGGATGGAGGCAGCAGCATCAACATCCTCTATTATGAGACTTTTCGCCGATGGGGCTGGTTGATAAGAACCTCAGCCAGTCAAACACTATCTTCCATGGTGTGGTACCTGGTAAGTCGGCTTATCCAGTCGGCAAGATTGAATTGGAAGTAGCTTTTGGTGATGAGAACAACTACAGGGTGGAGAAGTTGACCTTTGAGGTGGTCAACATAAGAAGTCCATACCATTACGCCAAGTTCATGGCACGGCCGTGTTATGTGTACTTACAGCTCAAGATGCCGGGTCACAATGGGACCATTACGGTTCACGGCAGCCGGAAAGTGGCTCTGGAGTGTGAGGAAGGGGATGCAGCTTATGCAGAGTCTATTTGTGCTACAGAGGAGTTGAAGTTTTACAAAGACAATGTTGACCCAACAGACATGACCTCTCTGAAGAAGCCGACTACGGAGACTGAGCCGGCGATGAAATTTAAGTCGGCTGATGAAACTAAGCTTGTTGATTTTGTTCCAGGAGATTCATCTCAGCAGTTTAGCATCAGTGCCAATCTGGATCCAAAATAGGAAAGCGCGCTTATCGAGTTCATCCGTGAGAATAGGGACATCTTTGCATGGAAACCTTCTGACATGCCATGTGTACCTAGAGAACTCGCTGAGCATACTCTCAATGTTGATCCAAAATTTAAGCCGGTCAGACAGTTCCTTCGACGGTTCAATGAGGAGAGGCGGAAAGCCATTGGTGAAGAAGTGGCCCGGCTCTTGGCGGCCGGGTTTATTGTTGAAGTTTTTCACCCAGAATGGTTGGCTAACCCGGTGCTCGTACTCAAGAAGAATGGCACCTGGCGGATGTGTGTAGACTACACGGACTTGAACAAGGCGTGTCCGGCTGATCCCTTTGCCCTCCCCCGGATTGATCAAATCATTGATGCTACGGCAGGTTGTGCACGCTTAAGTTTCTTGGATGCTTATTCCGGGTATCATCAGATTAAGATGGCAGTTAAGGACCAGGAGAAGACGGCGTTCATCACTCCCTTTGGAGCCTTCTGCTATGTGTCTATGCCCTTTGGACTCAAGTGTGCACAGGCGACTTACCAGCGTTGTGTACAGAACTGTCTTCATAAACAGATCGGGCGCAATGTTCACGCTTACGTGGACGATATTGTGGTTAAATCCATCAAAGAGGAAACCCTGATAGATGATTTAAGAGAAACCTTTGACAATCTCCGGGTCTATAAGATGATGCTTAACCCGGCCAAGTGTGTTTTTGGTGTTCCTGCAGGCAAACTATTGGGCTTCTTGGTTTCTGACAGAGGCATTGAGGCTAACCCAGAGAAGATCAAGGCCATCACCTCCCTAGCTAAGCCGGCGTGTATAAATGACGTTCAGCGCTTGGCGGGTCGCATCGCTCCTTATATCAGTTGATGAAGAAAACTGATAACTTTGTCTGGAATGATGCAGCTAATACCGCTTTTGAGGATTTGAAAAAGCAGCTGGCAGAGCCCCCAGTCCTTGCTGCTCCGGTTGATAAGGAGCCCTTGCTACTGTATGTGGCGGCAAACGCACGAGCCGTCAGCGTGGCTATTGTGGTGGAGCGCAAGGAGGCGGGTAAGGAGCATCCGGTTCAGCGGCCGGTTTATTATGTCAGTGAAGTGCTCATTGAGTCCAGGCAGCGGTACCCGCATTGGCAGAAGCTCGTATATGGTGTGTTCATGGCGAGCCGGAAGCTTAAGCATTATTTTCAGGGTCATCCCATCACTGTGGTCAGTTCTGCCCCTCTTGGTGATATTATTCAAAACAGAGAGGCCACAGGGAGAATTGCTAAGTGGGCTATAGAACTTGGACCTCATGGCCTCAAATATGTGCCACGCACTGCTGTTAAATCTCAGGCTTTGCTGGATTTCATCAATGATTGGACAGAGTCACAAGTGCCTGAGCAAAAGCCGGATAACACTTATTGGACTATTCACTTTGATGGGTCCAGACAGCAGGAGGGCTCGGGGGCTGGCGTTGTATTAGCTTCCCCTAAGGGTGACAAGTTCCATTATGTGCTACAGTTGATGTTTCCTTGCACTAACAATGCGGCTGAATACGAGGCTTTGCTCCACGGTCTTCGGGTGGCTAAGGAGATGAGCTTAAGCCGGGTAAGGTGCTTTGGTGACTCAGACTTGGTGGCTCAACAAGTATCAGGCACGTGGGATTCTAGGGATCCTCTCATCGCGGCTTATCGCCGCGAGGTTGATGCCATTGCTGGGCACTTTCAGGGATACCAAGTGGAGCACATTGATCGCAGGAAGAACGAGGCGGCTGATGCTTTAAGCCGGCTAGGCTCTCAGCGAAAGCCGGTGCTGCCTAACACTTTCCTGGATGTCTTGTATAACCCTTCGGTTAAGTTGCCTACAGAGGAAGACTTGGCTATCCCTGACCCGGAGGCACGACTGGTGGCGGCTCTTCATGTCATACCAGACTGGACAAGGCCATATCTGGCTTATATAACCCGGGGAGAATTGCCTGAGGATGAAACTTTGGCCAGGCAAATAACCCGGCGGGCTAAGTCAATGATCGTCATCGATGGCGAGTTACATAATTGCAGTGTTTCAGGGGCATTTCAACATTGTATCTCCCCTGAGGAAGGCCAAGATATCTTGCGTGAGATCCATGAAGGGGATTGTGGCCATCATGCCGGCTCAAAATCCCTTGTGGCCAAGGCTTTCCGTCATGGTTTTTA
This sequence comes from Aegilops tauschii subsp. strangulata, assembly GCF_002575655.3. NCBI lineage: Eukaryota > Viridiplantae > Streptophyta > Magnoliopsida > Poales > Poaceae > Aegilops > Aegilops tauschii. The sequence continues at coordinate 472,576,787 of NC_053035.3, forward strand.
TTGGCTGACGGCTCATGCTGATGGAGAGGACTTGGTCAGTAAATGTGATGGTTGCCAAAGGTTCTCACGACGGGCTCATGTGCCGGCTCAGGAGCTGAGGATGATCCCAATTACTTGGCCCTTTGCGGTCTGGGGGCTTGACATGGTTGGGCCTTTTAAAAGGTCCAAAGATAAGAAGACCCACCTCTTGGTGGCAGTTGACAAATTCACAAAGTGGGTGGAAGCTGAGCCAGTTAGCAAGTGCGATGCAGCCACGACGGTTCAATTTATGAAAAAGGTGATTTTCCGCTTTGGTTTTCCGCACAGCATTATAACTGACAATGGCACCAATCTCTCCAAAGGCGCCATGGAAGAGTTTTGTCAACGAGAGCATATCCGGCTTGATGTTTCTTCAGTGGCTCATCCTCAATCCAATGGTCAAGCTGAGAGAGCTAACCAGGAAATTCTGAAGGGCATCAAGCCCCGACTTTTGGTCCCTTTGCAACGGACGCCGGGTTGTTGGGTGGAGGAGTTGCCCTCCGTCTTATGGAGCATCAACACTACTCCTAACAGGTCTACAGGCTTCATGCCTTTCTTCATGGTTTATGGAGCAGAAGCAGTCCTCCCCAGCGACATCCGTCATGATTCACCTCGCGTGGCGGCTTATGTTGAGACGGATAATGAACAGGCGCGCCAAGATGCTCTGGATTTGTTGGACGAACAGCGTGATGTGGCAGCAGCCCGTTCAGCGATTTACCAACAAGACCTGCGCCGTTATCATAGCCGCCGGGTCAAATCCCGGGTCTTCCAGGAAGGCGACCTTGTGCTCCGGCTCATCCAGGATCAAACAGATGCACACAAGTTATCCCCACCTTGGGAAGGGCCCTTTGTGGTCAGCAAGAACTTGCACAACGGGTCATATTACCTCATTGATATTCGGGAGCACAAAGATTCACGTAAATCTGAGGAAGAGACCCGTCGGCCGTGGAACATAGCTCAGCTTCGGCCTTACTACACTTGAGCTACCGGCTCTCGTGGTGTACATATTTATCTCAGCCATGTATATATTATGATAAGCAATAAAGCAGGACCTCTGTCCTTTTTTCTCCTCCAAATATGCGTGTGTTGTTTTTCTTACAAGATTACATGTCGACTTAAAGGAGGATCCGGCTTATGATTGTATTCGAATCTAGCCGTAAGCAGTAAAGTCACTTGGGGGCTTCCTGTTCAAACATGGGTCGTATTCGAACCAAAGAGAACATAGCTGTCGATACCCATTTGATTGGCAAAGTGCCGAGCTCATTGGGAGGTTGCCTTTGGTCATATTTGAATCATAGTTTAACCCCTCTGAGAACCGACGTGGATCGTATTCGAATCAGCGTCATTAAACAATTTTAAGAATCACTTGGGGGCTTCCTGTTCAAACATGGGTCGTATTCGAACCAAAGAGAACATAGCTGTCGGTACCCTCTTGATTGGCATCGCCACACCCACTGGGGGCTATATGATCGTATCAGAATCTTGGCTTAACCCCTTTGGGCCGGGTCTCTGGTCGTATTCAAACCAGAAGCCCCTAAGTTCTTCTACTTTTTCACAAGTTTATTCTGAGGTGTGCATGGCCGGGTCTCACTTGCCGGCTTAACTTTGGTCTACAGTGTTAGTTGCACGTCATGGGTGTCATCAAGGCAAGTAAATCGGAGTTAAGGTATCAACCGTACTACCCGGGTTATTTAAACCGGAAGGATGCTTACAGGCTGTTAAGTGTGTTATTTCGGCTATGTTCAGGGTATAATTAAGGATCAGTCTTTTTTGATTCATATTCCGGGTTATTTATCTCAAACACCTGATTCTCAGGGCGGTAAGCCGCCTCGAGACTTGTGATTTGCCTTTTTATGCAGATACTTAAAGGCACCTTTTGAGGTTGAGAAAAACAAGGGGATGATTATGACCCGGAGAAACATCAAAGAAACAATTTCAAAGGATTTTTTGCATTCAAAACGTGCACGATGGCACGGCAGAGATGAACTGTTGCACCTACTCTATTACAATAACTCTTCAAGTCTAAAGAGTGGAACATTGTTTGATAACCCGCCGGCCAACTTATGATGCTCGCTGAGTTGAAGTCCCCGGCTCATTCCTATCTTCTCCTCCGGCTGATCCCAAGACCTCGAAGGTTGATGATTTCCAGTCGATGCCGCTGAGAGCTTCGAATTGGGCCTCTTCGTCAATTAACCCGGCCGGGTCGATCTCCGGGGCGAAGGTGTGCGGACGAGCCGGCGGGATCAAATTGAGGGCTTCATAGCAAGGGGTTGGAATCCTCTGATTCTCCGCGTCGTAACCCGGCTGGTACTTGGTCAGATCGGTGTCGTTCCCGATGAGGGTGGCCACCGGGCGTACAACCTTCACACAGGCCGCGAAGTCCTTCTGGTCGAAAGCTGAGCCGTCTTCTTTCAGGCTTGGATAACCCAGGGCGATGTCTGCCGGGTCTAGCTCCGGCAGAAATGCCTTGGCCCGGCTCAGCGCGCCGATTGCTCTGGCTCTCGCAGAGGCCCGTCGCAGCTCTTGGATCCGTTGAGGCAGAACGGCGAGCCGGCGCAGGACTTCGGCCAGATGAGTTGGCACCTCGTTGGATAGGGCCACCACAGCTAAGGCACGCTGTGACCCGGTGTAGAGCTGTTCCACCAGGGTGTACACGGCCTTTAACTTGGTGACCACGCTCTGGTTGAGGTTGGCACTCCTGGGACCTGTTTAACAGAATCAGATAAGCCGGTGACAAGGATGAATCATGACATATACAAACTTTATGAAAGCCGGTGAGGCGACTTACCGAAGATAGCGGCCACCATCTGGGAAACCTGGCGCTTTAGGCCGGAGAGCTCGGCGGTTTTCTCAGCGAGAGCCTTCTCCGCCTGTTCCACCCGGGTCACCAGTGCGGCCTTCTCTTCGACCCAGGCTTTTCTCTCAGCATCAAACTCGGTCTTCAATTTTTCTTGAGTGGCGATGCTGGATACAAACTTGGCGTTCGCCTTCCGGGTCTCCATCTCCTGCATCTTCAGCCGGTTCTTGAGATCCGCAAGATCCGCCTCTAGTTTCTTGCCAACAGCCTGCATATATTTCCGGGTTAATTAACAGTCATTATATAAGTCCCAAGCATTTTCCAAGCAAAGACACTTGGCACTTGGGGGCTAATGCATATTGAACGTATCTATCTACATACTGCCGGCTAAGTTGAGTAAGCCGGAACCTAATCTACAACATATTCAAGCATAAGTCGTCGACTTGGGGGCTAGCATGGCAAAGGTAACTATGCAGTAAAGTAAGAAGGCAGCAGAAGGATACCTCAGATTTTTGTTGGATCTGGTTGACCATGGAAACCTCGGCGTCCCGGCTCTTGTGTACTTGGCTGATGTAGCCAGAGACAAGCTCTCCAATGATCAAGTCGGTGTAGCCGGAGAGGTCCAGGTTCACCTGGTGGGGTGGCAGCAACTCCCCCTTCGCGGAGCATTTGGCCAATGCGGTTGGTCTCCCCGGCTCAACGAATTCCGTCCGGGTGATTACCACGTCCGGGTCGTCTGCTGGTGGAGCTGAGCCGGAGGCTTCCGGGTTAACCGAAGCTTCGGTCGTTGCCTTGGTAGTCGGGGCAGGGGCCTCAGGTGCCGTGTCCATTGGAGTGGTGACTTCAGGGGCGGAGGCAGCTGGCGGCTCTTGAGCCGTTGCCTCCGGGTCAGGTAAGTCTGGCACTCCGGCTAACCTGGTCTTCTTCGCTCTTTTGGTGAGCTTTGCTTGGGCACTGAAAAGACAGAAGTGTTAGGCACACAAAGAGTAAGTACAGACAAAGATAATGTAAGAAGATTGTTGTTACCCGGGCGCAGTCTTGAAGGCCGGCAAATTTGACTGCATGGAGTCACCCGAAGAGGGGGAGGTCTCCTGATAATTGGAGTCAGAAGAGTTGAGTGGCTGACGGATAACACCCGCCAACGGATGAAAAGGGTACAGGTGAGAAAAAACCTCAGTGCGACGCTTCCTTGTTGCGTCGGGTAACCCGGCGGAGAGGTCGGTGTCCTTGCGGGCCCGGGTGTGACGCCGGCTTTCGTGAACCTGCTGCTTCAAAAGAAATTGAGGGTCTTGATGAGCTAAAGGATGTGAAAAGCTTACTTTCCGGGTTACTCTTCGGACTTTCAGCTGTGGCAAGGGCTCCGAGTCAGAGGAAAGTGACATTACCTCTTCAACCACCGGGTTACTGGCGCCGGTGTCATCCTGTCAATAAGCAAGTGTTGGTAAGGCGGACAGCAGCAAACAACAAATACAGCAAGAATTTAAAGGTTTAAGGGTTACCTCTGACTCGGAGCTGTCGCTTAATTGCATTAGCTCCGAAGCAGTGGGTCTGCTTCCCTTTTTGCGAGGGGCGGCTTTCTTGGCGGCTTTCTTCGCCTTCCTGGCCTTCTTGGCCGCCTCATGGTCATATTTGACCTGCCAGAACTTATCATCAGCCTGAAAGATACAATGATTGATTCTTAAAACGGTTCAGATAAAGGGTATATACAGATGAAGATAAAAGTTAAAGTCAGCGGCTTACCGCTGGGGCTGGATTGGTCTTGCAGAAAGGGGCTAACCCAGTTCTTCCGCAATCTGCCAGGCTCTCGTTTAGAAGAGCCTTGGTCTCTTCCTCTGCAACGTCTTCTAGAAGATCATTGCGACTGTGCCTCTGCGGGTCATCCTTTCGCCCGGTGTACTCACATATTAAGCCGGGACGGCGACTCAATGGGATCACCCGCCATGAGATCCAGACCCGGACCAGGTCAATTCCGTTCAGACCGTTGCCTAGCAGGGCCTTGATCTTATTGATAGTTGGAAGCAGAGGCTGGCGTTCCGCTGCAGTCAGTTTGTCCGACAGCGGATGAGTCGGCTCTAGACGTGTTGGGTGAAAGCCGGGCAGTGGGTTCTCGTCAGCCGGGGACGTATCTTGGCAGTAGAACCAAGTCATATTCCAGTCCTTGGGGTGGCTTGGCGGCTCTGCGTAAGGGAAAAGACAGTCCCTACGCCGCTGGATGGAGATGCCACCTAACTCCAGACTTGGCCCGTTGGCACACTCATTTTGGCGGTTTAAGTAAAACAGCTCTCTGAAGAGCAGCAGACTGGGCTCTTCTCCAAGGTACACTTCGCAAAAGACTTGGAAGTTGCAGATGTTGGATACGGAGTTGGGTCCTATATCCTGAGGCCGTAGGTCAAAGAAGTTGAGCACGTCCCTGAAAAACTTTGAGCCGGGCGGTGCGAAGCCCCGGCTCATATGATCTGCGAAGATCACTACCTCCCCGTCCCTTGGTTGTGGTCTCTCTTCCGATGGGTCAGGGGCACGGTAGGACATGATTTCCTTCTTAGGCAAATATCTGGACTTAACAAAATTGGCCAGGGTCTCGTCGGTGACGTTGGACCTCATCCAGTTGCAAGTGATGGGAGCCTTGGGAGGCATGGTGAAAGTTGGTGGTCTATGATAAAGAGAAAAAGTGTCCGGGTTAATTATAAGCCGGAGATCTACAGTTCAAACTAAGATGGCGGCTTATGAAGGGGACTAATGATATATATATGCAGATACAGTGGGTTATTTAAGCCGCAGGGGCATTTAGAATAAGTTGGTTATCTACGGCTTTACCACAGTTAAGCCGGAGGATTCTACAGAGCATGGTTCTCTTTAAAACCGGAAAGTTCTACGGCGCATGTTTTTTTTAAGCCGGAAATGTAAGCCGCCAAGATTCAATGATTGCAGTTTTTACTAAGTGTGGTAAAACAGGTTTCACATACTACCGTAACTTTTTTGGATCAAAATGGTCGGTGCAAAGAAAATTTTCTAGACCTAAAATGCGGACACAGGGGAGTTCTTGAGCTCGAAGGAGATCTTATGCAGTGGAAAGAAGGGTGTTTTGCAGGTAAAATGAGTAATAAACGACTACTGCAGCAAGTCTACACAGATCTAAGATCAAACAAAAGCGGCAACTACGAGAACTGCTGAAGCCTGCGGACAATGGCGAAGAACACGAATGAACTGTTTGAACTCTACCGCGGATCTGTTCTAAAAAGGCAGAAGAGACTCACCGGAGTTGGAGAAGAGCGGAAGTCGCCGCCGTTTGTCTGGTCCGAGTCAGGGTGATGCAGCGGCCGGGTTGACGAAGATCGGGGGCGCGACGGCGGCGGCAGTGGCAGAGCTCGGGCAGAGGAGCGACGGCGCGAGGAGGAAGAAGAAAGCGTGAGAAGAGCCCGTTGGGCCGACCTATTTATAAGGCGAGGTCATAAGTGGGCGCGAGATTCAAGGAGACCACGGCGTGGTTATCTCCCCCCACGACGCCTCGATTTTCGGAATGACAGTAAAGCAAAGATCCGTTGCGGATCTGGCGGAGTAAAAACGGACTTAATGGAGGATGATGTCATGGCAGATTATCCGGAGTCCAAAGGATGACGTCACTCCGGGTTATGGCCTTCACATGAATGATAAGCCGGAGAATTTTTCTGTCAGAAGAGTTGAAGATTGACATGAGCCGGCTCAAATCAATCTGGGGCCTAATGTTGAGGATATAGACCTTAGAGTCACCCGCCAGGAGGGGCCGGGTTACTCGTGCGGTCGTTGCCAGAAGCCCGGAGCCAAGTTCAAAGACGATGGGCCAGAGATGGGCTGAGACCCGGATATGGCTTAAGGCCCATAGTTACAATCATTATTATAGTAGAACTTGTAGTGTAAGGCAAGTATAGTTTAGAGTCCGAGCCGGACACTCTTATGAGCCGGCCGGGACTCTAAGGGCTGCTGGGCGTCAGCCTCCCTATATAAAGGGACGACCCGGCAGTGGTTTAAGGGCGACAACAATCTCATCGAGAGCCGGGAAAAGCTGTTTAGCTCCTGGCGATCGTAACCCTAATCAATATCACCTCAAACTGGACGTAGGCTTTTACCTTCACCGTAAGGGGCCGAACCAGTATAAACCCTCGTGTTCCTTGTCCCGCATAACCCCTTCAAGCTTCCTAGTTGCGATGGCTCCACGACTAAGTCCTAGTTCAAGGACATCTGCCGTGACAATTCCACGACATTAGGGTTTCGATGACCAGGGAGCTTAACTGCTATGCCTGGCTCTCGATGAGATCTTTCTTGTCCTTAAACCGCTGCCGGGTCGTCCCTTTATATAGGGAGGCTGGCGCCCAGCAGCTCTCAGAGTCCCGGCCGTCTCATAAGAGTGTCCGGCTCGGACTCTCAACTATTCTTGCCTTACACTACAAGTTCTACCATAATAATGATTGTAACTACGGGCCTTAAGCCATATCCGGGTCTTAAGCCCATCTTTGGCCCACCGTCTTCAAGCTTGGCGCCGGGCTTCTGGCAATAACCATTATGAGTAACCCGGCCCCTCCTGGCGGGTGACTCTAAGGTCTACATCCTCAACATTAGGCCCCAGATTGATTTGAGCCGGCTCATGTCAATCTTCAATCCTTTCGACAGAAAAATCTCCAGCTTATATTGTGTGAAGGACATAACCCAGTGTGACGTCATCCTCTGGACTCCGGGTAATCCGCCATGACGTCATCTTTCATTAAGTCCGTTTTTTACTCCACCAGATCCGCAACGGATCTTATCTTTACTGCCATCCCGAAAATCGAGGCGTTTCATGGGGAGATAACCACGCCGTGGTCTCCTCGTTTCTCGCGCCCACTTATGAGCTCGCCTTTATAAATAGCCCGGCCCTCGGGTCTTTCCATTCTCCCCCTTCAGTCGTCCTCTTCCTCTCGCTGCTTCCGTACTGCTCAAGCTCCGCAGCCGCCGCCGCAGCAAGCTCCGCGTCTTCGTCGACCTTGGCCGCTGCATCACCCTGATCCGTCCAGAGAATCGTGGCGAACCCTCGCAGCTCACCTGCCTCTGTAAGTTCCTTCTTCCTCGTAGAACAGATCTACAATCAACTCCTGCTGTTCTTCCGTGTTCGTCGCCGTCGCCTACGAGCTCCGGTAGTTTTCATTTTTACTGCCCTTTTTTGATCTTAGCCTTGTATAGAACCACTGCGGTAGCTGTTTAGCACCCATTTCACATGCAAGTAGCCCTCTTTTTACTGCATAATAGCCTTGTTCGAGCCCAAGAACTTCTTCTGCGTCTGTTTCTAGGTCTAGAAATTTTCCTTTTGACCGATCATTTTGATCCAAATTATTTACTGCCATGTGTGAAACCTGTTTTCACCACACTTAGTGAAAAACTGCACTTGTTGAGTCATGGCGGTTTACAACTCCGGTTTAAAGAAACCATGCGCCGTAGAATCTTCCGACTCAAAGGAGATCATGCGCCATAGAATTTTCCGGCTCATCTGTGATAAGGCCGTAGACAATCGAATTACTCTCAATACCTCGGGCAGCTTAAATAACCCGGTGCACTTAGATATATGTCATTAGTCCCCTTCATAAGCCGCCACTTTAACATTGAACTGTAAATTTCCTCCGGCTTATAATTAAACCGGACGTTTCCTTTTATCATAGGCTGCCGACTTTCACCATGCCTCCCAAAGCTCCTAAAGCCTCCATCACTTGCAATTGGATGAGGTCCAATGTCACCAACGAGACTTTAGAGGACTTTGTCAAGTCAGGTTACCTGCCCAAGAAGGACGTCATGTCCTACCGTGCCCCCGACCCATCAGAGGAGAGACCACAGCCAAGGGACGGGGAGGTGGTCATTTTTGCGGATCACATGAGCCGGGGCTTCGCACCGCCCGACTCAAAGTTTTTTAGAGACGTGCTGAACTTCTTTGACCTGCGGCCACAAGATATAGGACCCAACTCGGTGTCCAACATATGCAATTTCCAAGTGTTCTGCGAGGTCTATCTTGGAGAAGAGCCCAGCCAGCTGCTCTTTAGAGAGCTCTTCTACCTGAACTGCCAGAATGAGTGCGCCAACGGGCCAAGTTTGGAACTAGGCGGCATCTCCATTCAGAGACGGAGAGACTGTCTTTTCCCTTACACCGAGCCACCGAGTCACCCAAAGGACTGGAACCTGACGTGGTTCTATTGCCAAGACACGTCGCCGGCTGACGAGAGTCCGCTGCCCGGCTTTCGCCCTTCACGTCTGGAACCGACTCACCCTCTGTCTGACAAGTTAACTCAGGCAGAGCGCCAACCTCTGCTCCCCACCATCAACAAGATCAAGGCTCTCCTGGGCAATGGTCTCAACGGAATCGATCTGGTCCGGGTCTTGATCTCGTGGCAGGTGATCCCATTGAGCCGCTGCCCCGGCTTAATGTGCGAATACACGGGCCGAAAGGATGACCCCCAGAGACACAGCCGCAACGATCTCCCTGAAGATGTTGCTGAAGATATGACCAAGGCTCTTTTGAAAGAGAGCCTGGCAGACTGCGGGAGGACTGGGTTAGCCCTCTTCTGCAAGACCAACCCAGCCCCAGTGGTAAGCCGCTGATCTGAACATTTTATCTTCTTCTGTAGATAACCGTCGTCTGAATCTTTAAGAAATCATCCTTGTATTTTTCAGGCTGATGACAAGTTCTGGAAGGTCAAATATGACCATGAAGCGGCCAAGAAGGCCAGAAAGGCGAAGAAAGCCGCCAAGAAAGCCGCTCCCCGTAAGAAGGGAAGTAGGCCTACTGCTTCAGAGCTGATGCAATTAAGCGACAGCTCCGAGTCAGAGGTAACCCCTGAACCTGTAAGCTCTTGCTATATCTGCTATTTATTTCTGTCCACCTTATCAATACTATTCCTCAACAGGATGACACCGGCGCAAGTAACCCGGTGGTTGAAGAGGTAATGTCACTTTCCTCCGACTCGGAGCCCTTGCCAAGGCTGAAAGTCCGAAGGGTAACCCGGAAAGTAAGCTTTTCACATCCTTTAGCTTATCAAGATCCTCAATTTATTTTGAAGCGACAGGTTCATGAGAGCCGGCGTCACACCCGGACCAACAAGGACGCCGACCTCTCCTCCGGGTTACCTGATGCATCGAGGAAGCGCCGAACCGAGGTTATCTGCAACTTGTACCCTTTTCATCCTTTGGCGGGTGTTATACGTCAGCCGCTCAATTCTTCTGACTCAAATTATCAGGAGACTTCCCCCTCTTCGGGCGACTCTATGCAGTCGAACCTGCCGGCTTTCAAGACTGTGCCCGGGTAATAATGATCATCTTTATGTTGTACTTTGTCTTTACTTACACTTTTGTGCTTAACCTTTCTGTCTTTTCAGTGCCCAAGCAAAACTCAGCAAAAGGGCGAAGAAGAACAAGCCGGCCGATGAGCCGGACCTGCCTGAGCCGGAGGTAGCCGCTCAAGAACCGCCAGCTGCCTCTGCTCCTGAGGCTGCTGCTCCAACCAACAAGCCCATAGCAGAAGCTTCTGCTAACCCGGAGGCCTCCAGCTCGGCTCAACCAGCAGATGACCCGGATGTGGTAATCACCCGGACGGAATGTGTTCAGCCGGGGAGACCTACTGCGCTGGCCAAGTGCTCTGCCAAGGGGGAGTAGCTACAGCCCCGCCGGGTTAACCTGGACCTCACCGACTACGCCAACCTAAGCATCGGAGAGCTCGTCTCCGGCTACATCAGCCAAGTGCACAAGAGCCGGGATGCAGATATCGGCATGGTGAACCAGATTCAGCAGAAGTCAGAGGTACCACTCTTCTTTCTTCTTGTTTACTGTATAGCTATCTTGTTATTCTTACCATGCTCTAGCCCCCAAGTCTACAACTTATGATAGAATATGCTGTAGACTTAAGTTCCGGCTTACTCAATTGAACCGGCAAGTTGTAGATAGAAACGTTCAATATGCATTAGCCCCCAAGAGCCAAGTGCCTTTGCTTGGAAAGTGCTTGGGACTTTTAAGATTGCATAGTAATTGTTCAACTTATGACCCGGAAATTATGCAGGCTGCTGGCAAGAAATTTGAAGCTGACATCTCTGATCTCAAGACCCGTCTGAAGACGCAAGAGACTGAGACCCGGAAAGCAAACGCCAAATTCGTGTCCAGTATTGCTGCGCAAGAAAAGCTGAAGACGGACTTTGACGCTGAACGGAGAGCCTGGGCCGAAGAGAAGGCTGCTCTGGTGAACCGGGCCGAACAGGCGGAGAAGGCTCTCTCAGAGAAAACCGCCGAACTCTCCGGCTTAAAGCGCCAAGTGTCCCAGATGGTTGCCGCAATCTTCGGTAAGTCATTTCACCGGCTTTCATCAAGTTTAGAACCTTTATATCTCATAACTCATCCTTGTCGGCAGCTTATCTTACTCTGTTAAACAGGTCCCAGAAGCGCCAACCTCAACCAGAGTGTGGTAACCAAGCTGAAGGCTGTGTACACCCTGGTGGAGCAACTCTACACCGGGTCACAGCGTGCCTTGGCTGTGGTGGCCCTATCCAACGAGGTGCCGACTCACCTGGCGGAAGTGCTTCGCCGGCTCGCCGTTCTGCCTCAACGTATCCAAGAGCTGCGACGGGCCTCTGCAAGAGCCGGAGCTATCGCCGCGCTGAGCCGGGCCAAGGCTTTCCTTCCAGAGTTAGACCCAGCGGACATCGCCCTCGGCTATCCAAGTTTGAAGGAAGACGGCACAGCCTTCGACCAAAGGGACTTTGCCGCCTGCGTGAAGATCGTGCGCCCGGTGGCCACCCTCATTGGAAACGACACAGATCTGACCAAGTACCAGCCGGGTTACAATGCGGAGAATCAGAGGATCCCCACCCCGCGCTATGAAGCCCTCAGCTTAATCCCGCCAACTCGTCAGCACACCTTCGCCCCGGAGATTGACCCGGCCGGGTTAATTGACGAGGAAGCTCAATTCGAAGCTCTGAGCGGCATCGACTGGAAGTCATCAACTTTCCAGGTCTTGGGAACAGCCGGAGGAGAAGAGAGGGATGAGCCGGAGACGTCAACCCAGCAAGCATCATAACTCTGCAGGCGGCTTATAAAACAATGCTCCACCCTTTTGGACTCGATGAGTCTTGTAATAGAGTAGGATCAATACTTTAAATTTGCCGTGCAATCGTGCACGCGTTGAATGCTGAAGTCCATTGAAGTTGTCTCCTCTATATTTCTCCGGGTCATAATCGATTATTCATTGTCCTTAAGCTCAAAATAATTGCCCTTAACTATCCGGCATAGAAGGACAAATCACAAGTCTCTAGGTGGCTCACCGCACTGAGAAGCATAGTTTTAAACATATAACCTGGAATATGAATCAAAAAAGACTGGTCCTCAGTTATGTCCTTGATATAACCGTAACAACACACTTACCAGCCTGCAAGCACACTTCCGGCTTAGCTAACCCGGGCAATAAGATTGGTACCTCAATGCCGGTTTACCAGTCTTAATGACGCCGGTTGTATTTGATTAACCCTGTAGATCAAAGTTAAACCGGCAAAGTGAAACCCGGCCGTACACACTTTGAAATAATCAGAAGAAACTCACTATAAATCGGAAAAACTTATGGGCTTCCAGTTCGAATACGACCAGAAACCCGTCCCAAAGGGGTTATGCTAGGATTCGAATACGATCATATAGCCCCCAGTGGGTGTGGCGATGCCAATCAAAAGGGTATCGACAGCTATGTTCTCTTTGGTTCGAATACGACCCATGTTTGAACAGGAAGCCCCCAAGTGATTTTAAGAATTGTTTAACGACACTGATTCGAATACGATCCACGTCGGTTCCCAAAGGGGTTAAACTATGATTCAAATATGATCAAACAAAACTCCCCAATGAGCTCGGCACTTTGCCAATCAAATGGGTACCGACAGCTATGTTCTCTTTGGTTCGAATACGACCCATGTTTGAACAGGAAGCCCCCAAGTGACCTTATTGCCTACGGCTAGATTCGAATGCGATCATAAGCCAGATCCTCCTTCAAGTTATCATGTAATCTTGCAATGAAAACAACACGTGCACATTTGGAGGAGAAAAAAGGACAGAGGTCCTGCTTTATTGCTTATCATAATATATACATGGCTTAGAGAAATATGTACATTATGAGAGCCGGTGGCTCAAGTGTAGTAAGGCCGAAGCTGAGCTATGTTCCACGGCCGACGGGTCTCTTCCTCCGACTTACGTGAATCTTTGTGCTCCCGAATGTCAATGAGGTAATATGACCCGTTGTGCAAATTCTTGCTGACCACAAAGGGCCCTTCCCAAGGTGGAGATAACTTGTGCGCATCGGTTTGATCTTGGATAAGTCGGAGCACGAGATCACCTTTCTGAAAGACCAGGGATTTAACCCGGCGACTATGATAACGGCACAGGTCTTGTTGGTAAATTGTTGAGCGAGCTGCTGCCACATCACGCTGTTCGTCCAACAAATCAAGAGCATCTTGGCGCGCCTGTTCATTATCCGCCTCAACATAAGCCGCCACTCGAGGCGAGTCATGACGGATGTCACTGGGGAGGACTGCTTCTGCCCCATAAACCATGAAGAAAGGCGTGAAACCTGTAGACCTGTTAGGAGTAGTGTTGATGCTCCATAACACGGAGGGCAACTCCTCCGCCCAACAACCCGGCGTCCGTTGCAAAGGGACCAAAAGCCGGGGCTTGATGCCCTTCAGAATCTCCTGATTAGCTCTCTCAGCTTGACCATTGGATTGAGGATGAGCCACCGAGGAAACATCAAGTCGGATATGCTCTCGTTGACAAAACTCTTCCATGGCGCCTTTGGATAGATTGGTGCCATTGTCAGTTATAATGCTGTGCGGAAAGCCAAAGCAAAAAATCACCTTTTTCATAAATTGAACCGCCGTGGCTGCATCACACTTGCTAACTGGCTCCGCTTCTACCCACTTGGTAAATTTGTCAACTGCCACCAAGAGGTGGGTCTTCTTATCCTTGGACCTTTTAAAAGGCCCAACCATATCAAGCCCCCAGACCGCGAAGGGCCAAGTGATTGGGATCATCCTCAGCTCCTGAGCCGGCACATGAGCTCGTCGTGAGAACCTTTGGCAACCATCACATTTACTGACCAAGTCCTCCGCATCAGCATGAGCCGTCAGCCAATAAAAACCATGACGAAAAGCCTTGGCCACAAGAGATTTTGAGCCGGCGTGATGGCCACAATCCCCTTCATGAATCTCACGCAAGATCTCTTGACCTTCCTCAGGGGAGACACAACGCTGGAATGCTCCCGTAACACTGCGGTGATGCAACTCGCCATTGATAACAATCATTAACTTAGCCCGTCGGGTTATTTTTCTGGCCAAAGTTTCATCCTCAGGCAACTCTCCCGGGTCATGTAAGTCAGATAGGGCATTGTCCAGTCCGGTATGATGTGGAGAGCCGCCACCAGTCGTGCCTTCGGGTCAGGGACAGCCAAGTCTTCCTCTGTAGGCAACTTAACAGAAGGGTTATACAGGACATCCAGGAAAGTATTAGGCGGTACCGGCTTTCACTGAGAGCCCAGCCGGCTTAGAGCATCAGCCGCCTCATTCTTCCTGCGATCAATGTGCTCTACTTGGTAGCCCTGAAAGTGCCCAGCAATGGCATCAACTTCGCGGCGATAAGCCGCCATGAGAGGGTCCTTAGAGTCCCACTTGCCTGATACTTGTTGAGCCACCAAGTCTGAGTCACCGAAACACCTTACCCAGCTCAAGCTCATCTCCTTAGCCATCCGAAGACCGTGGAGCAAGGCCTCGTACTCAGCTGCGTTGTTGGTACAAGGAAACATCAATTGTAGCACATAATGGAACTTATCACCCTTAGGGGAAGCCAATACGACTCCAGCCCCCGAGCCCTCCAACTGCCTGGACCCATCAAAGTGAATAGTCCAATATGTGTTATCCGGCTTTTGCTCGGGCACTTGTGACTCTGTCCAATCATTGATGAAATCCACCAAGGCCTGAGATTTAACAGCAGTGCGTGGCACGTATTTGAGACCATGAGGTCCAAGCTCTATAGCCCACTTAGCCACTCTCCCTGTGGCCTCTCTGTTTTGAATGATATCACCAAGAGGGGCAGAACTGACCACAGTGATGGGATGACCCTGGAAATAATGCTTAAGCTTCCGGCTCGCCATGAACACACCATAAACAAGCTTCTGCCAATGTGGATACCGCTATTTGGACTCGATGAGCACTTCGCTGACATAATAAACCGGCCGCTGAACCGGATGCTCCTTACCCTCTTCCTTGTGCTCCACCACCACAGCTACACCGACGGCTCGTGTGTTCGCCGCCACATATAGTAATAAGGGCTCCTTATCAACCGGAGCAGCAAGGACTGGGGGCTCTGCCAGCTGCTTCTTCAAATCCTCAAAAGCAGTATTAGCTGCATCATTCCAGACAAAGTTATCAGTTTTCTTCATCAACTTATATAATGGCATGGCCTTCTCACTCAAACGGCTTATAAACCGGCTTAAAGGAGCGATGCGACCCGCCAAGCGCTGAACGTCATTTATACACGCCGGCATAGCCAGGGAGGTGATGGCCTTGATCTTCTCCGGGTTAGCTTCAATGCCTCTGTCAGAAACCAAGAAACCCAAGAGTTTGCCTGCAGGAACACCAAAAACACACTTGGCCGGGTTAAGCATCATCTTGTAAACCCGGAGATTATCAAAGGTTTCTCTCAAATCATCTATCAGGGTTTCCTCCTTTATGGAATTAACCACAATATCATCCACATAAGCATGAACATTGCTCCCAATTTGGTTATGAAGACAGTTGTGCACGCAACGCTGATAAGTCGCCTGTGCACACTTGAGTCCAAAGGGCATGGACACATAGCAGAAGGCTCCAAAGGGAGTGATGAACGCCGTCTTCTCCTAGTCCTTAACTGCCATTTTAATCTGATGATATCCGGAATAAGCATCCAAGAAAGTTAAGCGCGCACAAGGATCAGCCGGACACGCCTTGTTTAAGTCCGTGTAGTCCACACACATCCGCCAAGTGCCGTTCTTCTTGAGTACGAGCACCAGGTTAGCTAACCATTCTGGGTGAAAGACTTCAACAATAAACCCGGCCGCCAAGAGCCGGGCCACCTCTTCACCAATGGCTTTCCGCCTTTCTTCATTAAACCGCCGAAGGAACTGCCTGACCGGCTTAAATTTCGGATCAACATTGAGAGTGTGCTCAGCGAGTTCTCTAGGTACACCTGGCATGTCAGAATGTTTCCATGCGAAGATGTCCTTATTCTCACGGATGAACTCGATGAGCGCGCTTTCCTATTTTGGATCCAGATTGGCACTGATGCTAAACTGCTGAGATGAGTCACCTGGAACGAAATCAACGAGTTTAGTCTCATCAGCCGACTTAAATTTCATTGCCGGCTCATGCTCCATAGTCGGCTTTTTCAGAGAGGTCATATCTGTTGGGTCAACATTGTCTTTGTAAAACTTCAACTCCTCCGTTGCACAAACAGATTCTGCATAAGCTGCATCACCTTCCTCACACTCCAGGGCCACCTTTCGGCTGCCGTGAACCGTAATGGTCCCATTATGACCCGGCTTCTTGAGCTGCAAATACACGTAACACGGTCGTGCCATGAACTTCGCGTAAGCCGGTCGCCCAAATATGGCATGGTACGGACTTCTTATCTTGACCACCTCAAAGGTCAATTTTTCCACCCTGTAGTTGTGCTCATCTCCAAAGGCCACTTCCAACTCGATCTTGCCGACTGGATAAGCCGACTTACCAGGTACCACGCCGTGGAAAATAGTGTTTGACTGGCTGAGGTTCTTATCAATCAACCCCATACGACGGAACGTCTCATAATAGAGGATGTTGATGCTGCTGCCTCCATCCATGAGCACCTTAGTGAACTTATATCCTCCCACCTGAGGAGCCACCACTAAGGCCAAGTGGCCCGGGTTATCCACCCGGGGAGGGTGATCCTCCCTACTCCACACTATAGGCTGCGCAGACCACCGCAAGTAGCGTGGAACCGCCGGCTCAACAGCATTCACAGCCCTCTTATGAAGCTTCTGATCTCGCTTACACAGGCTGGTGGTAAACACATGATACTGTCCACCGCTAAGCTGCTTTGGATTAGTCTGATAACCCCCTTGCTGCTGTTGATGACCCTGGCCAGACTGCTGATTAAAGCCCCCTTGACCGTTCTGAGGATTAGAATTTGAGCCGCCGCCCGGGCCATGAAAGCCGCCGGCGCCTGAGCCGCCGCCCGGGCCATTGTAATTCTTAAAGGCCTTCATGATTGCACAATCCTTCCATAGATGAGTAGCTGGCTTCTCTCTAGAGCCATGCCTCGGACAAGGCTCATTCAACAGCTGCTCCAGCGTCGGGCCTGACCCGCCGGCTCGGGGAGGGGGCCTCCCCTTGCGTCGCTGGTTATTGCCTTGTGAGCTGGCGTTGGCTACAAACTCTAGGCTGCCATCGGCCTTGCGCTTGCCACCTCCTTGGTTCCCCGGGTTATGCTGAGGACCCTTTCCATTGCCATTCTTCTTACCCTTCCCTGTCCTTTCATCATCTGAAGCGGGGTCCTTGGTACCATCAGAATCGGCGTACTTGACAAGAGCCGCCATTAGTGTACCCATATCATTGTAGTCGCGCTTAAGCCGCCCGAGTTTCATCTTCAGGGGCACAAAACGACAATTCTGCTCCAACATTAAGACTGCAGAGCCGGCATCCATCTTATCTGATGAATGTATGATCTCTTTGACCCGGCAAACCCAATGCGTCGTGGATTCACCCTCCTGCTGCTTACAGTTAGTCAAATCCACAATTGACATAGACTGCCTACAGGTATCCTTGAAGTTTTGGATGAACCGGGCTTTCAGCTCAGCCCAAGACCCGATGGAATTCGGTGGTAGCCCTTTCAACCAAGTGCGGGCAGGCCCATCCAACATCATGCTGAAGTATTTGGCCATTGCCGCCTCACTGACCTCCAGCAGTTCCATGGCCATCTCGTAACTCTCGATACAAGCTGCGGGTTGTAAGTCGGCCGTGTAATTAGGCACCTTCCTAGGGCCTTTGAAGTCCTTGGGTAGACGTTCATTGCGGATAGCTGGCACCAAACAAGAGACACCCCCAGTCCTGGTAGGGATACCCACATCGACGGAAGTCGTCGGATAGGCCGGGGGAGTCTGGTACACCGTCAACTGAGGCACCTGCTCCGCCTCTTGCCGCGCTCTGTCTTGGTCTGCTGCGTGAAAGGCTCCGTTATGAGCCGGGCCATGGCCAGGGGGCGGGTCATGGCGTCGGACGTTACTTGAGCCGGTCGCTGAGACCATGTGTCTGCTGTAACTCGGGCTCCGGCCTGGACGAGGGGTCGAGTGGATCCTGTCCCGACTGTAGGAGTACGCCTCTTGCTGCGCCAGTGCTGTCTGAAGGAGTTCCCTGACCCGGCGGGTTTCAATAGCCGTCGGAGAGTCGCCGTCAATTGGGAGAGCCGCCAGCCGTGCTGCCGCGGCGACCATGTTCTCCAGCGGGTTTGCATAATGACCCGGTGGTATGGGCACGTACTGAGGCGGGGCAGGGGGCACCTGGGGAGGCCCCATCACTTGTGGCTGAATAGGGGTCCCAGACCCGGGCACTATGACCCCTGGAGGGTTACTAGACCCTGCACCTGGCGTGTTGAAGAGCTTGCGTGGATCGTAAACCGGAGGGAGTCGAGATTGGGCCTTTCGATGCCTCCTTCTCATGACCTCATTGGACGCGTTTTGATCCATCATGAGCCGGAAGAATTGCGCCTGGATCAACTGAGTTTGGGCGTCGAGAGCCGCCCTCTCCGCAGCCATCCTGATCCCTTCCGCTGCCAGATCCTCCTTAGCTTTCGCTAGATCTACTTTTAACTGCGCCACCTCCGCATCATGCTGAGCTTGATCCGCCGGGTCAACCGCGGCAGTTAACAGGGCCGTCATCTTGTCCGTGAGATCCATCAGCACCTGAGCCCGCGAAGGCACCGGGGTTCCCGCTCCAGTAGCAAGGTTCTGAACAGGCTGTGCACCGGCCATGAAGACTCCAACCTGACTTGGCGGCTCAAACGGGTCCGGAATACTATCACCATTAGAACAGCCCATGAGCCTGCCATCTTGAAGCTGATACAACGAGTTTGACTCATCTGTGGACGAATCGCCATCAGAGCCGGCGGCCGTCTCATCACCAGATCCAGACCGATCAGAGAGCCCTCCATGGATACATCCCACAAAAGCATGCTTTAAGGCAGGCCGGGCCCGGGCGGGTCGTGCGCGCTGAGCCATCTCGATGAGGTCGGCGCAGAGATCCGGCTCAGGGCCCGGCTCACCAATCTTGCCAATGAAAACATGAATTCCGCCGAAGGGGACCCGGTACCCGTACTCAATTAAGCCGTCGTCGGGGCCCCAGTTTGCATCGTCGATCTAGAGCTTGCCGCGACGACTCTTGGTCATCCGGCCCACAGCGTATCCCTTGAGCCCTTCGAAGCTGCCCTTCAAGAACTCAAATCCACCGTGCGCTGGCCCCACGGTGGGCGCCAACTGTCGTGGAATTGTCACGGCAGATGTCCTCAAGCTAGGAATTAGTCGTGGAGCCATCGCCGCTAGGAAGCTTGAAGGGGTTAACGGGACAAGGAACACGAAGGTTTATACTGGTTCGGCCCCTTACGGTGAAGGTAAAAGCCTACGTCCAGTTGAGGTGGTATTGATTAGGGTTTCGATGACCAGGGAGCTTAACTGCTATGCCTGGCTCTCGATGAGATCTTTCTTGTCCTTAAACCGTTGCTGGGTCATCCCTTTATATAGGGAGGCTGACGCCCAGCAGCTCTCAGAGTCCCGGCCGGCTCATAAGAGTGTCCGGCTCGGACTCTCAACTATTCTTGCCTTACACTACAAGTTCTACCATAATAATGATTGTAACTACGGGCCTTAAGCCATATCCGGGTCTTAAGCCCATCTTTGGCCCACCGTCTTCAAGCTTGGCGCCGGGCTTCTGGCTATGACCATTATGAGTAACCCGGCCCCTCCTGGCAGGTGACTCTAAGGTCTACATCCTCAACAACTTCTATTTTTGCTTTGCTAGTTGTTCGCTCTATTGCCATGCTGCGCTACCTACCACTTGCTATATCATGTCTCCCACATTGCCATGTCACCCTCTAACCATCCTTTCCTAGCAAACCGTTGTTTGGCTAAGTTACCGCTTTTGCTCAGCCCTTCTTATAGCGTTGCTAGTTGCAGGTGAAGTTGAAGTTGGTTCCATGTTGGAACATGGATATGTTGGGATATCACAATATCTCTTATTATATTAATGCATCTATATATTTTGGTAAAGGGTGGAAGGCTCGGCCTTATGCCTGGTGTTTTGTTCCACTCTTGCCGCCCAGTTTCCGTCATACCGGTATTATGTTCCTTCAGTTTGCATTCCTTACGGGGTTGGGTGATTTATGGGACCCCCTTGACAGTTCGCCTTGAATAAAACTCCTCCAGCAAATCCCACCATTGCCATCAGCTCACCTGACTTTGTTATACAGGTCCCAGAAGCTCCAACCTTAATCAGAATGTTCTGACCAAGCTGAAGGCTGTTTACACCTTGGTGGAGCAACTCTACACCGGGTCACAGCGTGCTTTAGCCGTTGTGGCTCTGTCCAATGAGGTTCTGACTCACCTGGCGGACGTACTCAGGCGGCTTGCCGTTCTTCCTCAACGCTTCCAAGAGCTAAGACGGGCTTCTGCAAGAGCCGGAGCTATAGCTGCTCATCTGAGCCGGGCCAAGGCTTTTCTCCCGGAACTAGACCCGGCCAACATCGCTCTTGGATACCCCAGCCTGAAGGAAGACGGGACCCCCTTCGACCAGAAAGACTTCGCCGCCTGTGTGAAAAGCGTGCGCCCGGTGGCTACCATGATTGGGAATGACACAGATCTTACCAAGTATCAGCCGGGCTATGACGCAGAGAATCAGAGGATCCCAACTCCACGCTATGAAGCAGTCAGCCTGATCCCGCCGACTCGTAAGCACACCTTCGCCCCAGAAGTTGACCCGGCATCTTGAGCTGCAAATACACCTAACACGGCCGTGCCATGAACTTGGCGTAAGCTGGCCGCCCAAATAAAGCATGATACGGAGTTCTTATCTTAACCACCTCAAAGGTTAATTTTTCCGCCCTGTAGTTGTACTCATCTCCAAAAGCCACTTCCAGCTCGATCTTACCAACTAGATATGCTGACTTACCAGGCACCACACCATGGAAAACAGTATTGGACTGGCTGAGGTTCTTATCAATCAACCTCATACGACGGAAGGTCTCATAATAGAGGATGTTTATGCTGCTGCCTCCGTCCATGAGCACTTTAGTGAATTTATATCCCCCCACCTGAGGAGCCACCACCAGGGCCAGGTGACCCAGACTATCAACCCGGGGAGGGTGATCTTCCCTACTCCACACAATAGGCTGCTTAGACCATCTTAAATAACGTGGAACCGCCGGCTCAACAGCATTAACAGCCCTTTTATGAAGCTTCTGATCTCGCTTGCACAGACTGGTGGTAAACACATGATACTGTCCACCATTGAGCTGCTTTGGATTGGTCTGGTATCCCCCCTGCTGCTGATGACCCTGGCCGGACTGCTGATTAAAGCCCCTTGAACATTCTGAGAATTGGAATTTGAGCCGCCGCCCGGGCCATGAAAGCCGCCGGCGCCTAAGCCGCCGCCGGCGCCTGAGCCGCCGCCCGGGCCATTATTGCCGTTGAAAGCATTGGAATTTTTAAAGGCCTTCATGATTGCGCAGTCCTTCCACAGATGAGTGGTCGGCTTTTACCTAGAGCCATGCCTTGGACAAGGCTCATTCAACAACTGCTCAAGCGTCGGGCCTGACCCGCCGGCGCGGGGAGGCGGTCTCCCCTTGCGCCGGTGGTTGTTCCCCTGTGAACTGGCGTTGGCCACAAACTCCATACTGCCATCAGCCTTACGCTTGTTACCCCCCTGGTTCGTCGGGTTATGCTGGGGGCCCTTGCCATTGCCATTCCATTTTCCCTTCCCTATCCTTTCATCATCCGACGCGGGATCCTTGGTACTATCAGAGTCGGCGTACTTAACCAGAGCCGCCATCAGCGTACCCATATCATTGCAATCGCGCTTGAGCCGCCCGAGCTTCATCTTCAGGGGCGCAAAGCGACAATTCTGCTCTAACATTAAGACTGCAGAGCCGGCATCCATCTTATCAGATGAATGTATTATCTCTTTGACCCGGCGAACCCAATGGGTTGTAGATTCACCCTCCTGCTTCTTACAGTTAGTCAAATCCACAATTAACATAGACTGCCTACAGGTATCCTTGAAGTTTTGGATGAACCGGGCTTTTAGTTCAGCCCAAGACCCGATAGAGTTTGGTGGCAGCCCCTTCAACCAAGTGCGGGCAGTTCCATCCAACATCATGGTGAAGTACTTGGCCATTGCTGCTTCACTGACCTCCAGCAACTCCATGGCCATCTCGTAACTCTCGATCCAGGCTCCGGGTTGTAAATCAGCCGTGTAATTAGGCACCTTCCTAGGCCCTTTGAAATCCTTGGGCAGACGCT
The DNA here is from genome assembly GCF_002575655.3 of Aegilops tauschii subsp. strangulata. Classification (NCBI taxonomy): domain Eukaryota; kingdom Viridiplantae; phylum Streptophyta; class Magnoliopsida; order Poales; family Poaceae; genus Aegilops; species Aegilops tauschii. The sequence goes on from NC_053035.3 coordinate 472,599,190, forward strand.
CATTGCGGAGAGCTGGCACCAGACAAGGAACACCTCCAGTCCTCGTAGGTATACCCGCATCAATGGAAGCCGTCGGATAAGCCGGGGGTGCTGGTAAGCCGTTAACTGAGGCACCTGCTCCGCCTCTTGCCGTGCTCTGTCTTGGTCTACCGCGTGAAAAGCTCCGTTATGAGCCGGGCCGTGGCCAGGAGGCAAGTCATGGCGTCGGACGTTGCTTGAGCCGGTCGCTGAGACCATGTGTCTGCTATAACTCGGGCTCCGGCCTGGACGAGGGGTTGAATGAATCCTGTCCCGGCTATAAGAATATGCCTCCTGCTGCGCCAGAGCCGTCTGAAGGAGTTCTCTGACCCGGCGGGTTTCCACCGCCGTTGGAGAGTCACCATCGATTGGGAGAGCCGCCAGTCGCGCCGCCGCGGCGACCATGTTTTCCAACGGGTTGGCATAATGACCTGGTGGTATTGGAACATACTGAGGCAGGGCAGCGTTCACCCGGGGAGGCCCCATCACTTGGGGCTGAATTGGCGTTCCAGCCCCGGGCGTCGTGACCTCTGGCGGGTTACTGGGCCCTGCACCAGGCGTGTTGAAGAGGTTTCGAGGATCGTAAACCGGAGGGAGTCGAGATTGGGCCTTTTGATGCCTCCTTCTCATGACCTCATTGGACGCGTTCTGATCCATCGTGAGCCGGAAAGACTGTGCCTGAATCAGCTGAGTCTGGGCGTCGAGAGCCGCCCTCTCCGCGGCCATCCTGATCCCTTCCGCCGCCAGATCCTCCTTGGCTTTTTCTAGATCCAGCTTTAACTGTGCCACCTCCGCGTCATGCTGAGCTTGATCCGCTGGGGCGACTGTCGTGGAATTGTCACGGCAGATGTCCTCGAGCTAGGACTTAGTCGCGGAGCCATCGCAGCTAGGAAGCTTGAAGGGGTTATGTGGGACAAGGAACACGTGGATTTATACTGGTTCGGCCCCTTACGGTGAAGGTAAAAGCCTACGTCCAGTTTGAGATGTTATTGACTAGGGTTACGATCGCCAGGGAGCTAAACAGCTATGCCCGGCTCTCGTTGAAATTGTTGTCGCCCTTAAACCGCTGCCGGGTCCTCCCTTTATATAGGGAGGCTGACGCCCAGCAGCCCTTAGAGTCCCGGCCGGCTCATAAGAGCGTCCGGCTCGGACTCTAAACAATACTTGCCTTACACTAGAAGTCTACTATAACAATGATTGTAACTACAGGCTTTAAGCCATATCCGGGTCTCAGCCCATCTCTGGCCCATTATCTTGAAACTTGGCTCCGGGCTTCTGGCAATGACCCTACGAGTAACCCGGCCCCTCCTGGCAGGTGACTCTAAGGTCTATATCCTCAACATTAGGCCCCAGATTGATTTGAGCCGGCTCATGTCAATCTTCAACTCTGCCGACGGGTAAAATCTCCGGCTCACCATTCATGTGGATGCCATAACCCGGAGTGACGTCATCCTCTGGACTCCGGATAATCCGCCGTGACGTCATCCTCCATTAAGTCCGTTTTTTACTCCGCCGGATCCGCAACGGATCTTCGCTTTTACTGTCTTTCCGAAAATCGAGGCGCCGTGAGGGGGAGATAACCACGCCGTGGCCTCCTTGAATCTCGCGCCCACTTATGACTCTGCCTTATAAAAAGGTCGGCCCAACACTTCTCTTCTCACGCTCTCCTTCTTCCTCCTCGCGTCGTCGCTCTTCTGCCCGAGCTCTGTCACTGCCGCCGCCGTCGCTCCCTCGTCCTTCATCAACCCGGCCGCTGCATCACCCTGACTCGGATCAGATAACAGCGGCGACTTCCGCTCTTCTCCAGCTCCGGTGAGTCCCCTCTGCCTTACTAGCATAGATCTGTGATAGAGTTCGTCTGTGTTCTTCATGTTCTTCACCATAGCCGCAAGTTTCAGTAGCTCCTGTAGTCACTGCCCCTGTTGATCTTAACTCTTCGTAGAACCCCTGCGGTAGACGTTTGAGATTCATTCCACCTGCGAAAAATCCTCTTTTTACTGCTTAGGAACCATGTTCCACCTTAAGAACTTCCCCTGCTTCTGTTTTTAGGTCTAGAAAAATTTCATCTCGCCCGACCATTTTGATCCGAAAAAGTTACTGCAATATGTGAAATCTGTTTTACCACACTTAGTAAAAACTGCAGCCCTTGAATCTTGGCGGCTTATATTTCCGACTTAAAGAAAACACGCGCCGTAGAACTTTCCGGTTTAAAGAGAACCATGCTCTGTAGACTTAACTGTAGTAAACCGTAGATGACCAACTTATTCTGAATGTTCCTACGGCTCAGATAACTCACCGTACATGAGTATATATCATTAGTCCCCTGCATTAGCCGCCACCTTAATTTGAACAATAGACCTCCGGCTTATAATTGACCCGGATACCTTTCTCTTTATTATAGACCACCAACCTTCACCATGCCTCCCAAGGCTCCCATCACTTGCAACTAGATGAGATCCAACGTCACTGACGAGACCCTGGCCAACTTCGTTAAGTCCGGATATCTGCCCAAGAAGGAAGTGATGTCCTACCGTGCCCCTGACCCGTCAGAAGAAATACCACAGCCGAGGGACGGGGAGGTAGTGATCTTTGCGGACCACATGAGCCGGGGCTTCGCACCGCCCGGCTCAAAATTCTTCCGGGATGTGCTCAACTTCTTTGACCTTCGGCCTCAGGATATAGGACCCAACTCCGTATCCAACATCTGCAACTTCCAAGTTTTTTGCGAAGTATACCTTGGAGAGGAGCCCAGTTTACTGCTTTTCAGAGAACTGTTCTACTTAAACCGCCAAAACGAGTGTGCCAATGGGCCAAGTCTGGAATTAGGCGACATCTCCATCCAACGGCGCAGGGACTATCTGTTCCCTTATGCAGAGCCGCTGAGCCACCCTAAAGACTGGAATATGACTTGGTTCTACTGCCAAGACACGTCCCCGGCTGACGAGAATCCGCTGCCCGGCTTTCGCCCAACACGCCTGGAACCGACTCACCCGTTATCCGACAAACTTACTGCCGCGGAACGCCAGCCTCTGCTTCCAACGATCAACAAGATCAAGCCCCTGCTAGGCAACGGTCTGAACGGAATTGATCTAGTCCGGGTCTGGATCTCATGGCGGGTGATCCCATTAAGCCGCCGCCCCGGCTTAATGTGTGAATACACCGGGCGAAAGGATGACCCGCAGAGGCACAGTTGCAACGATCTTCCGGAAGACGTTGCTGAAGAAGAGACCAAGGCTCTGTTAAACGAGAGCCTGGCAGACTGTGGAAGAACCGGGCTAGCCCCGTTCTGCAAGACCAATCCAGCCCCAGCGGTAAGCTGATGATTTTAACCTTTCAACTTCTTTTGCATGTCACCTTGATCTGGACCGCTTTAAGAATTCATTACTGTACTTCTCAGGCTGATGACAAATTCTGGCGGGTCAAATATGACCATGAGGCGGCCAAGAAGGCCAGGAAGGCGAAGAAAGCCGCCAAGAAAGCCACCCCTCGCAGAAAGGGAGGCAGACCCACCGCTTCGGAGCTGCTGCAATTAAGCGACAGCTCCGAGTCAGAGGTAACCCTTAAACCTTTAAACTCTTGCCATATTTTTTGTTTGCTGATGTCCACCTTATCAACATTTTGCTTATTGACAGGATGACACCGGCGCCAGTAACCCGGTGATTGAAGAGGTAACATCACTTTCCTCCGACTCGGAGCCTTTGCCACAGCTGAAAGTCCGAAGAGTAACCCGGAAAGTAAGCTTTTCTCATCCGTTAGCTCATCAAGACCCTCAATTTCTTTTGAAGCAGCAGGTTCACGAAAGCCGGCATCACACCCGGGCCCGCAAGGACACCGACCTCTCCGCCGGGTTACCCGACGCAACAAGGAAGCGTCGTACTGAGGTTTTTTCTCACCTGTACCCTTTTCATCCGTTGGCGGGTGTCATCCGTCAGCCACTCAACTCTTCTGACTCTAATTACCAGGAGACCTCCCCCTCTTCGGGTGACTCCATGCAGTCAAGTCTGCCGGCCTTCAAAACTGCACCCGGGTAATAACAATCTCCTTACATTACCCGTCTGTACTTACTCTTTGTACGCCTAACACTTCTGTATTTTCAGTGCCCAGGCAAAGCTCACCAAAAGAGCAAAGAAGACCAGGTCAGCCGGAGTGCCAGACTTGCCTTAGCCGGAGACGACGACTCAAGAGCCGCCAGCTGCCGCCGCCCCCGAAGCCACCAGTCCTATGGACACGGCACCTGAAGCCCCTGCCCCAATTACCAAGACAACAACCGAAGCGTCGGTTAACCCGGAGGCCTCCGGCTCCGCCCCATCCACTGACGACCCGGACGTGGCAATTACCCGGACGGAGTATGTTGAGCCGGGGAGACCGACCGTGCTGGCCAAATGCTCTGCGAAGGGGGAGTTGCTGCAGCCCCACCGGGTGAATCTGGATCTCTCCAACTACACCGACCTGAGCATTGGAGAGCTCGTCTCTGGCTACATCAGCCAAGTTCACAAGAGCCGGGACGCCGAAATCGCCATGGTCAACCAGATCCAACAAAAATCTGAGGTAACCTTCTGCTGTCTTCTTATTTTCTGCATAGTGATCCTTGTCATGCCAGCCCCCAAGTCTACAACTTATACTTGAATATGCTTTAGACTTAGATTCCGGCTTACTTAACTGAACCGGCAGTACGTAGATAGATACGTTCAATATGCATTAGCCCCCAAGTGCCAAGTGTCTTTGCTTGGAAAGCGCTTGGGACTTATAGAATGACTGTTAACAACCCGGAATTATATGCAGGCTGTTGGCAAAAAATTAGAGTCGGACCTTGCGGATCTTAAGAGCCGGCTAAAGACACAAGAGATGGAGACCCAGAAGGCAAACGCCAAGTTTGTCTCGAGCATCGCCGCGCAAGAGAAGCTGAAGACTGAATTCGATGCTGAGCGGAAGTCCTGGGCTGAGGAGAAAACCGCACTGGTGACCCGGGCCGAACAGGCGGAGAAGGCCCTCACCGAGAAGACCGCTGAGCTCTCCGGCCTAAAGCGCCAGGTTTCCCAAATGGTGGCTGCCATCTTCGGTAAGTCGCCTCGCCGGCTCTCATCAAGTCTGTATATGTCATGATTCATCCTTGTCGCCGACTTATCTAATCTTTATTAAACAGGCTCCAGAAGCGCCAACCTGAACCAGAGCGTGGTCACCAAACTAAAGGCCGTGTACACCCTGGTGGAGCAGCTCTACACCGGGTCACAGCGGGCCCTAGCGGTGGTGGCCTTGTCGAATGAGGTGCCAACACACCTGGCCGAAGTCCTGCGCCGGCTCGCAGTTCTGCCACAGCGGATCCAGGAGCTACGACGAGCATCCGCGAGAGCCGGAGCAATCGCCGCGCTGAGCTGGGCTAAAGCATTCTTGCCAGAGCTAGACCCGACAGACATCGCCCTGGGTTACCCCAGCCTGAAAGAAGACGGCTCAGCCTTCGACCAAAAGGACTTCGCGGCATGTGTGAAGGCTGTACGCCCGGTGGCTACCCTCATCGGGAACGACACCGACTTGACCAAGTACCAGCCGGGTTTTGACGCAGAGAATCGAAGGATTCCAACCCCACGCTATGAAGCCCTCAACCTGATCCCTCCGGCTCGTCAGCACACCTTCGCCCCGGAGATTGACCCGGCCGGGTTAATCGACGAAGAAGCCCAGTTCGAAGCTCTCAGCGGCATCGACTGGAAGTCGTCAACCTTCGAGGTCTTCCGATCAGCCGGAGCAGAAGACGAGCCGGGGACTTCAACTCAGCAGGCGTCATAAAGTGGCTGGCGGTTCACCGAGCAACGCTCCACCCTTGAGACTTTAAAAGATTTTTGTAATAGAATAAGTGGAACAATTTATCTCTGCCGTGCCATCGTGCACGTAATGAATGCTGAAACCCCTTGAAGTTATTCTTTTGGTGTTCCTCCGGGTCATAATATCCCGTTGTCCTTTTCAATCTTAAAAGGTGCCGTTAAGTATCTGCATAGAAAGGCAAATCACAAGTCTCAAGGCGGCTTACCGCCCTGAGAATCAGGTGTTTAAAATGGATAACCCGAAATACGAACCAAAAAAGACTGGTTGTTAACTATACTCTGAACATAGCCGTGATAACACACTTAACGGCCTGTAGCATACTGTCGGTTTAAATAACCCGGGTAGCTTGGTTGGTACCTTAACTCGAATTTACCTGTCTTGATGACATCCCTAATGCTCAACTAACAAGATAAACCAAAATTAAGTCGGCAAGTGAGACCCGGCAGTATATACTTTGACCTGATCAGAGTAGACTTATGATCAAATATAAAAACTTAGGGGCTTCAAGTTCGAATACGACCAGAAACCCGGTCCAAAGGGGTTAAGCTAAGATTCGGATGCGATCATATAGCCCCCAGTGGGTGTGGCGATGCCAATCAAGAGGGTATCGACAGCTATGTTCTCTTTGGTTCGAATACGACCCATGTTTGAACAGGAAGCCCCCAAGTGATTCTGAAATTTGTTTAACGACGCTGATTCGAATACGATCCACGTCGGTTCTCAGAGGGGTTGTACTATGATTCACATATGACCAAAGGCAACCTCCCAATGAGCTCGGCACTTTGCCAATCAAATGGGTATCGACAGCTATGTTCTCTTTGGTTCGAATACGACCCATGTTTGAACAGGAAGCCCCCAAGTGACCTTACTGCTTACGGCTAGACTCGAATACGATCATAAGCCGGATCCTCTTTTCAAATTAGCATGTAAAAAATGACACACATAATTGGAGGAGAAAAAGTACAGAGGTCCTGCTTTATTGCTTATCATAATATATACATGGCTGAGATAAGTATATACACCACAAGAGCCGGTAGCTCAAGTGTAGTAAGGTCGAAGCTGAGCTATGTTCCACGGCCGACGGGTCTCCTCCTCAGACTTACGTGAATCTTTATGCTCCCGAATGTCAATGAGGTAATATGACCCTTTGTGCAAGTTCTTACTGACCACAAAGGGCCCTTCCCAAGGTGGGGATAACTTGTGTGCATCTGTTTGATCCTGGATGAGCCAGAGCACAAGGTCGCCTTCCTGGAAGACCCGGGACTTGACCCGGCGGCTATGATAACGGCGCAGGTCCTGTTGGTAAATCGCGGAACGGGCTGCTGCCACATCACGATGTTCGTCCAACAAGTCCAGAGCATCTTGGCGCGCCTGTTCATTATCCGTCTCAACATAAGCCGCCACACGAGGTGAATCGTGCGGATGTCGCTAGGGAGGACTGCTTCTGCTCCGTAAACCATGAAGAAAGGTGTGAAGCCTGTAGACCTGTTAGGAGTAGTGTTGATGCTCCATAAGACGGAGGGCAACTCCTCCACCCAACAACCCGGCGTCCGTTGTAAAGGGACCAAAAGCCGGGGTTTGATGCCCTTCAGAATCTCCTGGTTAGCTCTCTCAGCTTGACCATTGGATTGGGGATGACTCACTGAGGAAACATCAAGTCGGATATGCTCTCGTTGACAAAACTCTTCCATAGCGCCCTTGGATAGATTGGTGCCATTGTCAGTTATGATGCTGTGCGGAAAGCCGAAGCGGAAAATCACCTTTTTCATAAATTGAACCGCCGTGGCTGCATCGCACTTGCTAACTGGCTCAGCCTCCACCCACTTCGTGAATTTGTCAACTGCCACCAAGAGGTGGGTCTTCTTATCCTTGGACCGTTTAAAAGGCCCAACCATATCAAGCCCCCAGACCGCAAAGGGCCAAGTGATTGGGATCATCCTCAACTCCTGAGCCGGCACATGAGCCCGTCGTGAGAACCTTTGGCAGCCATCACATTTACTGACCAAGTCCTCTGCATCAGCATGAGCCGTCAGCCAATAAAAACCATGACGGAAAGCCTTGGCCACAAGAGATTTTGAACCGGCATGATGGCCACGATCCCCTTCATCGATCTCGCGCAAGATCTCTTGACCTTCCTCAGGGGAGATACAACGCTGAAACGCCCCTGAAACACTGCGACGATGCAACTCGCCGTTGATAACAATCATTGACTTGGCCCGCCGGGTTATTTGCCTGGCCAAAGTTTCATCTTCAGGCAACTCTCCCCGGGTTATATAAGCCAGATATGGCATTGTCCAGTCTGGTATGACATGAAGAGCCGCCACTAGCCGTGCCTCCGGGTCAGGGATAGCCAAGTCCTCCTCTGGAGGCAACTTAACCGAAGGGTTATACAGGACATCCAGGAAAGTGTTAGGCGGCACCGGCTTGCGCTGAGAGCCTAGCCGGCTTAAAGCATCAGCCGCCTCGTTCTTCCTGCGATCAATGTGCTCCACTTGATATCCCTGAAAGTGCCCAGCAATGGCATCAACCTCGCGGCGATAAGCCGCCATGAGAGGATCCTTAGAATCCCAGGTGCCTGATACTTGTTGAGCCACCAAATCTGAGTCCCCGAAGCACCTTACCCGGCTTAAGCTCATCTCCTTAGCCACCCGAAGACCGTGGAGTAAAGCCTCGTATTCAGCCGCATTGTTAGTGCAAGGAAACATTAATTGTAGCACATACTGGAACTTGTCACCCCTAGGGGAAGCCAATACAACGCCAGCCCCCGAGCCCTCCAACTGCCTGGACCCGTCAAAGTGAATAGTCCAATACGTATTATCCGGCTTCTGCTCGGGCACTTGTAACTCTGTCCAATCGTTGATGAAGTCCACCAAAGCCTGAGATTTAACAGCAGTGCGTGGCACATATTTGAGGCCATGAGGTCCAAGTTCTATAGCCCACTTAGCAATACTCCCTGTAGCCTCTCTGTTCTGGATAATATCCCCAAGAGGGGCAGAACTGACCACAGTGATGGGATGACCCTGAAAATAATGTTTGAGTTTCCGGCTTGCCATGAACACACCATATACGAGCTTCTGCCAATGCGGGTACCGCTGCTTGGACTCAATAAGCACCTCACTGACATAATAAACCGGCCGCTGAACCGGATGCTCCTTACCCGTCTCCTTACGCTCCACCACAATAGCCACACTGACGGCTCGTGTGTTTGCCGCCACATAAAGTAGCAAGGGCTCCTTATCAACCGGAGCCGCAAGGATGGGGGGCTCTGCCAGTTGCTTTTTCAAATCCTCAAAGGCGGTATTAGCTACATCATTCCAGACAAAGTTATCAGTTTTCTTCATCAACTGATATAAAGGCATAGCCTTCTCACCCAAGCGGCTTATGATCCGGCTTAAAGCAGCGATGCGACCCGCCAAGCGCTGAACGTCATTTATGCACGCCGGCTTAGCCAGGGAGGTGATGGCCTTGATCTTCTCTGGGTTAGCCTCAATGCCTCTGTCAGAAACCAAGAAACCCAAGAGCTTGCCTGCAGGAACACCAAAGACACACTTGGCCGGGATAAGCATCATCTTATAGACCCGGAGATTATCAAAGGTTTCTCTTAAATCATCTATCAGGGTTTCCTCTTTGATGGATTTAACCACAATATCGTCCACATATGCATGAACATTGCGCCCGATCTGTTTATGAAGACAATTCTGTACACAACGCTGGTAAGTCGCCTGTGCACACTTGAGTCCAAAGGGCATAGACACATAACAGAAGGCTCCAAAGGGAGTGATGAACGCCGTCTTCTCCTGGTCCTTAACTGCCATCTTAATCTGATGATAACCGGAATAAGCATCCAAGAAACTTAAGCGTGCACAACCTGCCGTAGCATCAATGATTTGATCAATACGGGGGAGAGCAAAAGGATCAGCTGGGCACGCCTTGTTCAAGTCCGTGTAGTCCACACACATTCGCCAGGTGCCGTTCTTCTTGAGTACGAGCACCGGGTTAGCCAACCACTCTGGGTGAAAAACCTCAACAATGAACCCGGCCGCCAAGAGCCGGGCCACTTCTTCACCAATAGCCTTTCGCCTCTCTTCATTAAACCGCCGAAGGAACTGTCTGACCGGCTTAAATTTCGGATCAACATTGAGAGTGTGCTCAGCGAGTTCTCTAGGTACACCTGGCATGTCAGAAGGTTTCCACGCGAAGATGTCCCTATTCTCGCCTTCCTATTTTGGATCCAGATTGGCACTGATGCTAAACTGCTGAGATGAATCTCCTAGAACAAAATCAACAAGCTTAGTTTCATCAGCCGATTTAAATTCCATCGTCGGCTCAGCCTCCGTAGTTGGCTTCTTCAGAGAAGTCATGTCTGTCGGGTCGACATTGTCTTTATAAAATTTTAACTCTTCTGTAGCACAAACAGACTCTGCATAAGCTGCATCACCTTCCTCACACTCCAGAGCCACCTTCCGGCCGCCGTGAACCGTAATGGTCCCATTCGGACCCGGCATCTTGAGCTGTAAGTACACATAACACGGCCGTGCCATGAACTTGGCGTAAGCCGGCCGTCCAAATATGGCATGGTATGGACTTCTTATTTTGACCACCTCAAAGGTCAACTTCTCCACTCTGTAATTATTGTCATCACCGAAAGCCACTTCCAATTCGATCTTGCCAACTGGGTAAGCTGACTTACCAGGCACTACCCCATGGAAGATAGTGTTTGACTGGCTGAGGTTCTTATCAACTAACCCCATACGGCGAAAAGTCTCATAATAAAGGATGTTAATGCTACTGCCTCCATCCATGAGTACTTTCGTGAACTTATATCCTCCCACCTGAGGAGCCACCACCAAGGCCAAGTGGCCCGGGTTATCCACCCGAGGAGGATGATCCTCCCTACTCCATACTATGGGCTGCTCAGACAATCGTAAGTAGCGTGGGACTGCCGGCTCAACAACATTCACAGCCCTCTTGTGAATCTTCTGATCTCGCTTGCACAGACTAGTGGTAAATACATGATATTGTCCACCGCTTAGCTGCTTTGGATTGGTCTGGTAACCCCCCTGCTGCTGTTGGTGACCCTGGCCAGACTGCTGATTAAAGCCCCCTTGACCGTTCTGAGGACCGGAATTTGAGCCGCCCCCTGGGCCATGAAAGCCGCCGGCGCCTGAGCCGCCGGCGCCTGAGCCGCCACTCGGACCATTGTAGTTTATAAAGGCCTTCATGATAGCACAATCCTTCCACAGATGAGTTGCTGGCTTCTCTCTAGAGCCGTGCCTCGGACAAGGTTCATTCAACAGCTGCTCCAGAGAAGGTCCTGACCCGCCGCCTCGGGGAGGGGGCCTCCCCTTGCGTCGCTGGTTATTACCTTGAGAGTTGGTGTTGGCTACAAACTCTAGGCTGCCATCGGCCTTACGCTTGCCTCCTCCTTGGTTCCCCGGGTTAAACTGGGGACCCTTGCCGTTGCCGTTCTTCTTTCCCTTCCCTGCCCTTTCATCGTCTGAAGGGGGATTCTTGGTACCATCGGAATCGGCGTACTTGACAAGAGCCGCCATTAGGGTACCCATATCGGTGCAGTCGCGCTTGAGCCGCCCAAGCTTCATCTTAAGGGGCACAAAGCGATAGTTCTGTTCCAACATTAAGACTGCAGAGCCGGCATCCATCTTATCTGATGAATGTATGATTTCCTTGACCCGGCGAACCCAATGGGTCGTGGACTCACCCTCCTGCTGCTTACAGTTAGTCAAATCCACAATTGACATAGACTGCCTGCAGGTATCTTTGAAGTTTTGGATGAACCGGGCTTTTAGCTCTGCCCAAGACCCAATGGAATTCGGTGGTAGCCCTTTCAACCAAGTACGGGCAGTCCCATCCAGCATCATGGTGAAGTACTTAGCCATGGCCGCCTCACTGACCTCCAGGAGCTCCATGGCCATCTCGTAACTCTCGATCCAGGCTGCGGGCTGTAAGTCCGCTGTGTAGTTAGGCACCTTCCTAGGGCCTTTGAAATCCTTGGGTAAACGTTCATTACGGATAGCTGGCACCAAACAAGGGACACCCCCAGTCCTAGTAGGGATACCCACATCAACAGAAGTCGTCGGATAGGCCGGGGGGGTCTGGTAAGCCGTCAATTGAGGCACCTGATCCGCCTCTTGGCGTGCTTTGTCCTGGTCTGCTGCGTAGAAGGCTCCGTTATGCGCCGGGCCATGGCCAGGGGGCGGGTCATGGCGCCGGACATTACTTGAGCCGGTTGCTGAGACCATGTGCCGGCTGTAACTCGGGCTCTGACCCGGACGAGGGGTCGAGTGGATCCTATCCCGGCTGTAGGAGTACGCTTCTTGCTGTGCCAGCGCCGTCTGGAGGAGTTCCCTGACCCGGCGGGTTTCGATGGCCGCCGGAGAGTCGCCGTCAACGAGGAGGGCCGCCAGCCGCGCTGCCGCAGCCACCATGTTCTCCAACGGGTTATCATAATGACCCGGCGGTATTGGCACATACTGAGGCGGGGCAGGGGGCACCTGGGGAGGCCCCATCACTCGTGGCTGAATAAGGGGTCCAGACCCGGGCGCAATGACCCCTGGCGGGTTGCTAGACCCTGCACCCGGCATGTTGAAGAGATTGCGTGGATCGTAAACCGGCGGGAGTCGAGACTGGGCCTTCTGATGCCTCCTCCTCATGACCACGTTGGCCGCGTTCTGATCCATCGTGAGCTGAAAGGACTGCGCCTGAATTAGCTGAGTCTGGGCATCGAGAGCCGCCCGCTCCGCAGCCAGCCTGATCCCTTCCGCTGCAAGATCCTCTTTAGCCTTTATCAGATCTAATTTTAACTGCGCCACCTCCGCATCATGCTGGGCTTGATCCGCCGGGTCGACCGCGGCCGTTAGCAGGGCCGTCATCTTGTCCGTGAGATCCATCAGCACCTGAGCCGGAGAAGGCACCGGGTTTCCCGATCCAGCAGCGGGGTTCTAAACAGGCTGCGCACCGGCCATAAAAACTCCAACCTGACTTAGCGGCTCAAAGAGGTCCGGAATACTGTCGCCATCGGAACAACCCATGAGCCTACCATCTTGAAGTTGGTACAACGAGTTTTATTCATCAGTGGCCAATTCGCCGTCAGAGCCGGCGGCCGCCTCATCACCAGACCCGGATGGATCAGAGGGCCCTCCATGGATGCATCCCACAAAAGCGCGCCTTAAGGCAGGCCGGGCCCGGGCGGGTCGTGCGCGCTGAGCCGTTTCGACGAGATCGGCGCAGAGATCCGGCTCGGGGCCCGGCTCACCAATCTTGCCGATGAAGACATGAATTCCGCCAAAGGGGATCCGGTACCCGTACTCGATTGAGCCGGCGTCGGGGCCCCAGCCCTCGTCGTCGATGTAGAGCTTGCCGCGACGACTCTTAGTCATCCGGCCCACAGCGTATCCCTTGAGCCCTTCGAAGCTGCCCTTCAAGAACCCAAATCCACCGTGCGCTGGCCCCACGGTGGGCGCCAACTGTCGTGGAATTGTCACGGCAGATGTCCTCGAGCTAGGACTTAGTCGCGGAGCCATCGCAGCTAGGAAGCTTGAAGGGGTTATGTGGGACAAGGAACACGTGGATTTATACTGGTTCGGCCCCTTACGGTGAAGGTAAAAGCCTACGTCCAGTTTGAGATGTTATTGACTAGGGTTACGATCGTCAGGGAGCTAAACAGCTATGCCCGGCTCTCGTTGAGATTGTTGTCGCCCTTAAACCGCTGCCGGGTCCTCCCTTTATATAGGGAGGCTGACGCCCAGCAGCCCTTAGAGTCCCAGCCGGCTCATAAGAGCGTCCGGCTCGGACTCTAAACAATACTTGCCTTACACTACAAGTCTATTATAACAATGATTGTAACTACAGGCTTTAAGCCATATCCGGGTCTCAGCCCATCTCTGGCCCATTATCTTGAAACTTGGCTCCGGGCTTCTGGCAATGACCCTACGAGTAACCCGGCCCCTCTTGGCAGGTGACTCTAAGGTCTATATCCTCAACTGTGCCTGAATCAGCTGAGTCTGGGCGTCGAGAGCCGCCCTCTCTGCGGCCATCCTGATCCCTTCCGCCGCCAGATCCTCCTTGGCTTTTGCTAGATCCAGCTTTAACTGTGCCACCTCCGCGTCATGCTGAGCTTGATCTGCTGGGGCGACCGTAGCGGTTAACAGGGCCGTCATCTTGTCTGTGAGATCCATCAGCACCTGAGCCGGCGAGGGCATAGGGCTTCCTGCCCCGGCGGTGGGGTTTTGAACAGGTTGTGCGCCAGCCATGAAGATTCCAACCCGGCTCGGCGGCTCAAAGGGGTCCGGAATACTGTCGCCATCGGAACACCCCCTAAGCCTGCCATCTTGAAGTTGGTATAACGAATCGGTCTCCTCTATGGATGACTCGCCGCCAGAGCGAGCGGTCGTCTCATCACCAGATCCCTCAGTGAGCTCTCCATGGACGCATCCCACGAAAGCACGCCTCAAGGCAGGCAAAGTCCGGGCGGGTCGTGCACGTTGAGCCGTCTCGATGAGATCGGTGCAGAGGTCCGGCTCAGGGCCCGGCTCACCAATCTTGCCAATAAAGACATGAATTCCGCCGAAGGGGACCCGGTACCCATACTCAATTGAGCCGGCGTCGGGGCCCCAGTTTGCATCGTCGATGTAGAGCTTGCCGCGACGACTCTTGGTCATCCGGCCCACAGCGTATCCCTTGAGCCCTTCGAAGCTGCCGTTCAAGAACTCAAATCCACCGTGCGTGAGCCCCACGGTGGGCGCCAACTGTCGTGGAATTGTCACGGCAGATGTCCTCGAGCAAGGACTTAGTCGTGGAGCCATCGCCGCTAGGAAGCTTAAAGGGGTTAAACGGGACAAGGAACACGAGGGCTATACTGGTTCGGCCCCTTACGGTGAAGGTAAAAGCCTACGTCCACTTGAGGTGGTATTACTTAGGGTTTCGATGACCAGGGAGCCTAATCGCTATGCCCGGCTCTCGATCTGTTCTCTCCCCTTCTGAACCGCCGCCGGGTCGTCCCTTTATATAGAGAGGTTGACGCCCCGCGGCTCTCAGAGTCCCGGCCGGCCTATAACAGTATCCGGCTCGGACTCTTAACTACTCTTGCCTTACATTACAAGTCTTGCCATAACGGCGGGTTATCACTACGGGCCTTAAGCCGCCTCCGGGTCTTAAGCCCATTATTGATCCGCCATCCTCAAGCTTGGTACTGGGCTTCACGTAATGATCATCATGACGTAACCCGGCCCCTCCTGGGCGGGTGACTCTAATGGTTATATCCTCAACAAGATTCGTTCCATTTGGAGGTCGTTTGGTACTCCAACAGTTAACCGGGTAACCACAAAGACCGTTTGTGTGTTGCAGAAAACCCCCCCTTAAAACCAGCCCAAAACCCACCAAACTCTCTTCCATGCTCTAGGTCGTTCGATCACGATCGTGTGGGCGAAAAGCGCACCTCATTTGGACTCTCCTAGCTCCCTCTACCTATATATTTGCATCCCCTCCCGAAAACATTCGCAGTCCCACCCTAGCCCCGCTCCCTCTCCGCCGCCGGACGCGTCCGGTCCGCGCCGGACGAAGCCCACGCCGCCGCCCTCATCCACTCACGCTGCACCACGTGCCCCCCACCGCCGTCCATCGCCGCAGGCCCGCAGGCCCATGGGGAGCCCACCCGAGCCGCGCCCCGGGCCAGATCCCGCGCCGGCGCCCGCTGCCTGTCCCCTCCAGCGCCCCGCCGCCTTCGCCTCCCGCCGGCGCCGCCGCGCCAGGCACCGGCCGCCGCCGCCATAGCCGGCCCCGCCGCCCGCGAGCCGCCGCCTCCGAGCGCTGCCCCGCCGCC
This sequence comes from Aegilops tauschii subsp. strangulata, assembly GCF_002575655.3. Lineage (NCBI taxonomy): Eukaryota > Viridiplantae > Streptophyta > Magnoliopsida > Poales > Poaceae > Aegilops > Aegilops tauschii. The sequence goes on from NC_053035.3 coordinate 472,614,863, forward strand.
CGTTCGACGCCGGCGCCTCGCCCGCGCCACGCCGTCGCCTCCGCACGCCGGCGTCGTGCCCCGCGCCTTCTCCTTCTTCTCCTCCGGCCGCCACGGCTTCCTCCACTCCGGCAACCTCGAGCTCGAGCTCGGGCGCCAGATCTCGATCCAAACCAGTGCGTTGACTTTTCTCTCCCCCCCCCCCCCCCCGGAAATTTCTTAGTCTTTTATGTTCACAACATGGGTACCTGTTCATCGCATCATAACTCTCTGCATATAGCTCCGTTTTGTGCGTGTAATATGTCAAATTGTTCGCCTCGTGATGCTCTACATTTTGTTCAATTGCACCTTGTTCATTTGAGTCCATCTTGATGCCCAAATCTCTGGTGCAAGAGTGCTAGTTGCTGTTATCTGCTGTTACTTAGCAGAACTTGGAGATTTGTTATTTTTGTATCATTTAATCTGTGTATCTTATGGGCATGAGCTCTACATGTGTTTTGTTGTATGCCATGCCATCTTTTCAGGGGTATATGCCATGTATTTTTGTGATCTCTGTGGTGACTAGCACGAGCATGCAAACTAGGCCCCGTAATGTTTCTGATTTCAGGGACTTAGTAATTTCTCTAAGTCTTTGTCTGCTGTTATTTTGTTGCCATGTAAACTTGATGCTACAGAGAGATCCATGCATATTTTGGAGATGTGAAGTAAGGAGTTTTGTAGATATTGTTGTAATTGATCTATTCCTTCCCTTGCTTGCAATTATGGAGTGCCATAGCATGACTCAATCTTGCTCTACGTTTGCTATAAAATATTTCTGGCAGATTGTTTACATGTTATTCAATTTTGCCAAGGTTGTTGTAGTTGTTTTATACATGCTATCTATTTTTTCTTGCCATGGATAGCTTCATAAACATGCCATATTGCTGTAGGTATGCTTGTTTTGTCATGCATTGCTTTGTGGTGAGTGCATCAAGCTCACCAAGGTGCCTTCATATTATTGTTTCTGCCATGCTCTGTTTTCTGCCAAGTCTGAAACCTGTTAACGAAACTTGCTATGTTTACATGGTTTCCATCATATCTTCTGGTCCTTTTTGTCTTATGGTCAGTAAGGGATTTTTGTCATATGCATTTACTAGAACACTGCCATGGCTTGTTTTGCCATGTTAAGTTCCTGTATCATGTTGATTTCGTGCTCTGAACATTGCTACCTGATGCTGTTTCAGGCATGTCCAGTAATTTCACTAAGTCTGTGATCCTGTTATCTTTTGCACTTTTGCCATGCTTGTTTGAGTTTGTTATGTTGTGATCTAGCCGCAGCTCAGTGTTCATCTTTTGTCAAGCATCTCCTGTAGATTACTGTCATATGCGTTGTTGCTATGTTGGGGTGCTGTAGCATTGTTACTTGTTGCATTCTAAGTGCTATGATGCTGTTAATCGCAGATTCGGGTCATTCTTGTTTTGCTTGCCATTTGCAAACCATGCATCCGTTTCCGGTGATCTTTATATCGATTTCGACCGAAATCATCTCATCTTTCCAGTGGCATGCTTGGTTTGCCAAGTTACTACCTTGTTCATCATTTTCCTCCCGGAGCACGCATATGCATCGCATATCATATCTTGCATATCATTCATGTATTGCATCATGTTGCTTGTGCATCTCTCGTGATTGATTGTGGTTCCGTTGCTTGTGTTCTTGTCTTGGGTAGAGCCGGGAGACGAGTTCGTGAATGAGGAACCTGTTGAGTACGCTTACGAGGATCAAGCTTTCGACAACTCTGAGAACCTTGCAGGCAAGATGACCACCCCTCGAAATCACTTCTATTTTTGCTTTGCTAGTTGTTCGCTCTATTGCCATGCTGCGCTACCTACCACTTGCTATATCATGTCTCCAACATTGCCATGGCAGCCTCTAACCATCCTTTCCTAGCAAACCGTTGTTTGGCTAAGTTACCGCTTTTGCTCAGCCCTTCTTATAGCGTTGCTAGTTGTAGGTGAAGTTGAAGTTGGTTCCATGTTGGAACATGGATATGTTGGGATATCACAATATCTCTTATTATATTAATGCATCTATATATTTTGGTAAAGGGTGGAAGGCTCGACCTTATGCCTGGTGTTTTGTTCCACTCTTGCCGCCCTAGTTTCCATCATACCGGTATTATGTTCCTTGAGTTTGCGTTCCTTACGCGGTTGGGTGATTTATGGGACCCCCTTGACAGTTCGCCTTGAATAAAACTCCTCCAGCAAGGCCCAACTTTGGTTTTACCATTTGCCGCCTAAGCCTTTTCCCCCGGGTTTTCGCGAGCCCAAGGGTCATCTTTATTTAAACCCCCGGGCCAGTGCTCCTCTGAGTATTGGTCCAACCTGTCAGTCGCCGGTGGCCACCAGGGGCAACTCTGGGCTCGCCTATCGGAAGCTTGGACAATCCGGTGTGCCCTGAGAACGAGATATGTGCATCTCCTATCGGGATTTGTCGGCACATTCGGGTGGCTTTGCTGGTCTTGTTTTACCATTGTCGAAATGTCTTGCAAACCGGGATTCCGAGACTGATCGGATCTTTCCGAGAGAAGGTTTATCCTTCGTTGACCGTGAGAGCTTATGATGGGCTAAGTTGGGACACCCCTGCAGGGTATTATCTTTCGAAAGCCGTGCCCGCGGTTATGAGGCAGATGGGAATTTGTTAATGTCCGGTTGTAGAGAACTTGTCACTTGACCCAATTAAAATGCATCAACTGCGTGTGTAGCCGTGATGGTCTCTTCTCGGCGGAGTCCGGGAAGTGAACATGGTTTGAGTTATGCTTGAACGTAAGTAGGAGTTCAGGATCACTTCTTGGTCATTGCTAGATGACGACCGTTCCGTTGCTTCTCTTCTTGCTCTCTTTTGCGTATGTTAGCCACCATATATGCTTAGTGCCTGCTGCAGCTCCACCTCATTACACCATCCTTTCCTATAAGCTTAAATAGTCTTGATCTCGCGGGTGTGAGATTGCTGAGTCCTCGTGACTCACAGATTCTACCAAAACATTTGCAGGTGCCGACGATGCCAGTGCAGATGATGGGATCGACCTCAAGTGGGAGTTCGACGAGGAACGTGGTCGTTACTATGTGTCTTTTCCTGATGATCAGTAGTGGAGCCCAGTTGGGACGATCGGGGATCTAGCATTTGGGGTTATCTTATTTTCATTTGGATTGTGACCGTAGTCGGTCTATGTGTGTATTTTGGATGATGTATGAATTATATTTATGTATTGTGTGAAGTGGCGATTGTAAGCCAACTCTCGTTATCCCATTCTTGTTCATTACATGGGATTGTGTGAAGATGACCCTTCTTGCAACAAAACCACAATGCGGTTATGCCTCTAAGTCATGCCTCGACACGTGGGAGATATAGCCGCATCGTGGGCGTTACACAGGACTGGGTAGAGACAGCGGAGCAGATCGATTGTCAAGCCCCCCTACCCGAAGATCCAGCAGATGCTCTCCTGACGAAGATGTTGGTTCCGGCGCCTTACGAGGTGTCGGTGAAGAAGGCCAAGAAGAAGGCCACGGGGACCCGGAAGGGTCTCCGGTGCAAGGTTATATCGGACTCATCGTCCGAAAACTCCGAGGCGCACTCCTCCCACCACTACAAAAAAACACACTTCCGTGATGATACGTGTTTATCACAGTAGGTCGCGTTTTTTGTCATGCATGTACATCCATGACAAATTTATGACAGAATCAAGATAGTCATACTTGTGCTGTAGTAGAAGTGTTCCATGACATTACCAAAATTATCATCACGGAAGTGTCCACTTCCATGAAGATAAATCGCGCGTCACAGAAGTGCTTTCGTCAAGGGTGACCGACACATGGCATCCACCGTAACGGAACGCCATTAAGCTATCGGGTCGGGTTTTGGATCCGATAACCCGTTAACAGCCCCGACCAATGGGGATTTTCCACGTGTAAAATCATCATTGGCTGGAGGAAACACGCGTCGGCTCATTGGTGGGACAGATGTCATCCACTCATTGGACAGAAGGCGCCTATGATACGTCGACACGTGGCACGGCCCAACAGTGGCCCATTCCTGTGAAAATGCCGGCACGTTTGACTTGGTCAAAAGCTGGCGGGTCGGGCCATGGAAAGCATGTTAACGGCATGTTCGCATATAGCCCATTTACAGCCCGCTAACCCAAGGCCCGTTACGCCCTATTCGAATTAGGCCCAGTAGCGTCATCTGGGCCATCCAATATGATTCCAGCCCGTTTTCACTTCTGGCCCATGTATGGCCCATGAGGTCTTTCGGCCCATATGAGGCCCTATGTAACTCTTGGCCTACTAACGGCCCGTGCTGAAACTGGCCCGTAATGAACAGTGTATTACTTTACACCCATTAACGGCCCGTGGTGAAACTGGCCCGTAATGAATAGTGTATCACTTTATACCCATTAACGGCTCGTTATTCCGTTGGGCCGTTTCCAGCCCATGTTATCTTTCGGCCTTCTCAGAGCCCATTTATTCTTGGGCTATTTTCCAGCATTCGTTTACTTACGGCCCGTTACTGTCGCTTTCTGCTTGTGGGCCAAATTCAGCCCGTCGTTATAGTCGGCCCGTTTGTTGTCCGTTAATAAGTTGGGTCATTTTCATAGCGTCATCAAATACGGCCTATTAACGATGGCCCGTTATGGTCGGCCCATGGACGGACGATTCCAACTCTAGCCCGTTTACGGCCAGAATGCGGTCTGTTTGGCCCATGTTTGGCCAATCGATCATACGGCCCGTATAAGGCCCATTGATGATACGCCCCGTAGAAGGCCGATTGTTTCTACGGCCCGTAGAAGGCCCATTGTTTCTACGGCCCGTAGAAGGCCCACTGTTTCTACGTCCCGTAGAAGGCCCACTGTTTATACGGCCCGTAGAAGGCCCACTATTTCTACGGCCCGTAGGAGGCCCAGTGTCACTACAGTAAATATTAGCCCATGGTTATTGTGGCCTAGTTTTAAAAACTAGGTTATTGCAGCCACTAGCAAACCGCAAAAAAAGAACTACACTGACTACAAGCAAACAAATAAACAAGACAACAAGGAAATAAATAAGCAAGCAACTTACACTAGGCTATCACGGCTATTACACATATTACATCCACTGGGCATCAAAGTTCGCCACCAGTGCAAATATAGGGAACACAGCAGCATATAAATGCCGCAGCAAAACAAGTCCAGAACTGAAACCACTTCAGAAGAGCTCAAGAAACAATATCCTGGGTACCCATAATGCTGGCAAGATGCTTACCAAGCTTATTAACTTTCTCTTGTTTGGCGCTTAAGTCGTCCAGCGCTTGCTGTTGCACCAGAAAGTATGCATCTGAATTGTGCAGTAACTTCCTTAGTCCTTCGGCTTCCTATCGCATAACATGTGATCAATGTCTTTCAACTTGAAGTTGAGACTCAAGAAGCCGAACTGATTCAGGCAACGAGTTCGAAGAGCTGGTGCCAGCAGTGGTAGCCAGTAACTCGAACACTACATCAAGACAGGACTTTGGGGTTGTCTCAGTGTCTTCAATATAGTTTTTATCAGCTTTCTTGGAGACCAACAGGGATGTCTCACTATCTTGAACCTTATCTGCATTACTTCCTTTACCATTGCATAACAGGGTACTCTTCTCCAATATTTTATCCGCGTTCTAAAAGAGAAACAAACAAACACATCTCAGGTTTACAATGTAGTATATGAAACTCATTTTGGTAAACCAGTTCAGTAGTAAGGTGGACAGGATAACAGCATGAAACAAACATATATCTATGTAGTATGGTCACTGTATGGTCTATGTCATTCTAGTTTATGTTGCCAAATCATGATAGATACAGTTCGAATCATATCTATTTAAGACAAAGCAGCATAGACAGAATATAAGTGTGGGAAACTACACAGCAATAACAACACTTGTAATGTGCATGGCATGAGAACATAACTGTTTATTCAATTGAAACTGAAATCAACATAGAGCAAGTTACAACAGCAAACAGCCAAACACGTTGAAGAAACAGGTTTAAAACATACCTGTTGTGCCATTGGAGTTTCAATTGCATCCTTCAAATTTGAAATTAGTTGGTATCAGTAAATACAGTGATGCAAGAGCAAAGTAGTATGAACCATAGCTACGGAACCTGACCTGAGAACAATTCTTCTTCTGCTTTAAGCGTTGACTTCGGGTTCGAAGTGGTGGTCCTCGTGTTTGGGCACTGCAGTTGCCTTACTAACTGCTCGTGTTTGGGTGCTCTGTGGTGGAGACGGTGCTGTGTCAACGGGAACTAGGTGTCTATCTGCTGGGGTTGGGGTTAGAAGGGGTGTAGCTGGTTCTCTGTCCAACTGGGTAGGGGTACAATCTGCATGAGTGTGGCTTATGTGTGGTGGGGCTAGTTCTTGGGCAAGTACAACCGTGGTTCTATCTGCATCGACAGGTAGCACGATCTTTTCTGAAGACTGTGTTTTTACTCCCAAAGATACTGCCATCACTCCCTCCAATTGAAATGGCTGATAAACAAGAAAAGTAATTGAATGTACAGACATTGTAAGATAGACAGGTGCAATGGATAGTAGGGAAGAAATGTAACATCCCAAATTTCCCATTTGGAATGTTTTACAATTGTAGCTAAGCATCTATGCATATTGCTTGAATTGAGTGACATTTGAATTATTTCAGAGGCTTTTGAGTTTGTTGGAATTTGGATTCAAATTGGCAGTTGAATTTATTTCAAACAATTCTTGACAAATACTTGAGCAAAAGTATGAGAGGAGTAAACATGACACTCCAAAAATGTCAGAAGAAAAATATTGCCAAAAAGTTTGAATTTAAATTTGAATTTTATTTGGGATTTCCAGAAAATTGTTTTTTTTGTTTGAGTTTTACCTCTGAAAAATGTCCACGTTGTAGGATTAATTCCCCTGAGAATTTTGATATATATATGTCCTATATAAAAATAATATATATTTTTCTATATTTTTTCTTTCTCTCTAATTAAAAAAAAAGAAAAAGCCCCAGGCGCCAGCCAGGCCAACCGGCCCAGCCAGCGCCGAGCGCAGCCCACCAGCGGGCCAGGCGCAGGCCACCGACGCCCGAGCCGGCCTGCCCCAGCGCGCCCGCATGCCCGAACCCCCTCGCCCTCGCTCGCCCGTTCGCTCTCCTCTCTCTCCCCCTCACTGACCCGCGGGGCCCGCCCTCTCCCTTTCCCCACGCCCACGCTATGCCGCGCTAGAGCGCGTTCGCCGCCGCCGCCGCGTCTGAGTTCCACGGGATCACGATCCCGAGACGCCCCTTGCCCAAGTTGATGCCCTATATAAACCCAGCACCCTCCTCTCTCGATCCCCCTAAAACCCTAAGCTCAACCCCACCCGTAGCTCACGCCCTCGCCAAACGCATCTCGCCGCCGCCGCCTTGGTTCGCCGCCGTCTCTGCCACCGGTGAGCACCCCCTTCCCATTCAAGCTACTTCACCCGAACCTCCACTTCGTGCCACACTTCCTTGACATCATCTCCCTGCCCAGGAGCCCCGAAGCCGTCGCCCTTGACCTCGTTCGCCGCCCGCCGGAGCTGCAGAGCACCGGGCTCTGCACCGCCTCGTCCCCGCCGCTCCAGTCGCCCCCGAGCTCCACCGAGACCACCCTCGACCTCGCCACGCTCCGCCGCATCTCCCCGACGTCGCCACCGCCGACCAGGACCACCGGAGCAGCCGCGCCGTCCACGCCCGAGCCGCCGTTGACCGTCGCCGTCGTCGCCACACTGTAAGTCGCCGGAGCCCCCCCCCCCCACCGTTCGATCTGCAATCTACGGAGTAGATTAGAAGTAGTGAAGGGTTAGGTTTATTTGTTTAGATCGGTTTATTTTATGTTGTGGTTTAGTTGGACCGGCCGACTGGTTTATTTCTGTTAGCCCGTTGACGCGTTGGATTATTAAACGCTTAGGCGCTGTTTAGTTTTAGAACGCTCACTGTTTCGGCGCGTTAGTTTTATTTTCGTTTTATTTTCGTTTCTATTTTAAAACAGAATAGTTCCAATCTTGAAAAATCTATATCTTTTAGGTTACTTATTATTTTTAGTTGATTATTTTTTTTGCTAGTTTGCAAATTTGTTGTAGTTTCTGTAGAAAATAGGTTTAGCCATGTTTAAATTATTAGAAATAGTTTTATATTAGATTTAGACAGATTAGTTTTTTGCCATAAATTGAGTTAGGATTATTATTTTTTAGTGATTCTTTTTTCTACTGATTAGTTTTGACCATGCCTAGCAGTAGGAAGTTGTTTTGGTATTTTAGATTTAATAAACAATTAGTTTTATGTCGAAATTAAGTTTTTCTTGTTTATTTAGCTAGCTACTGTTTTCCTACTGTTCTAGTTAGTAAATAATTTTTATTTTTGTTATGTTATAGTTTATTTTAGATTAGCTTCTGTAGCTACAGAGGATGAACTTTTATTTACAGTAGAATAAATTTTTTTATTTTATTTTCTTTGCTAGCATTGTTTTAGGCATAATAGGAGTTCTATAATAGCTTTTGATGTAATTCTTTTTGCTCCTAGTTGGTATGATGTTTTTCCTTCTGTTAGTTAGCAAAACCAATGCTTAGGTTCTGTTAAGAAAAGTTTTAGTTGTGTAAAACTATTTCTTAGTTGTTGCTTGATATGATGAAAACCTTGATTTGCTTTCTCCGAGTTTTTCTTTGGTTTTGGTTTGAGTACGTGGGTGTTTTACTTCAACTTGCTGTTATGTTATATTGTGCTATACTTATTTGTGCTATTGTTTGACTCGATAGAATTTCCGGAGTGCGAAGCCTGCTATTACGAGACGCTAGCTTTCGAAGACCGTCAGCCAGGCAAGTCATTTGATCATGTTTTTACAATACCTATGATTTTATTGCATTAGAGTTATACCTCCCCACCATGCATGCAGTAAGAGAATTTTGTTAAGTTATGTTCTTAAGTAGTATCATGAGGTAGGATGAAACCTTCTCCCTTGTTACCAATGCCCGGGACGATGTAGTTTATTTTGCTATGCTCGTAGACGGGGTTGGTTGAGTGATTCATAAGGGAGATGTGAGAGTCAAGATGATGACAACCCCATGACGTCAAGCTCAAGATGGACTTCAAAATTCACTACTGGGTGGAGGACGGTTGACGGGCACCCTGGAGAAACCAGCGGATGGCCGGGATGCATGGAGAAGCGCCATGACATCTTGCGGAAAGCTTCACCCAGCCACGAAGAGACGGATGGATACCCCATTGACCGGAAGCTTACCTGTGCAGCCGCAAGCCATTATGGGCTCTGGCTTGGTCGACCCTAGGCGTGACTCTGGCCGGACGGTGCTACGAGATGTAGAAGAACGGTAGGATTGGATGGGCACCGGCAGTGGCCCAGAGGAACTCTTCGGAAGACCCTGTTTCGTTCGTCCCGTCTTCAAACACCAGGCAGTGCGAAGACTTAAAAGGAGGGAACGATTCTTGCGGGTAAAGTGCACAAACCTCTGCAGAGTAACAACCTAATCGATTAGCCGTGTCCCCGGTTACGGACAAATGAGCCTCTAGAATTGGAGTATTTCGGATATCTCAACACTGAACTTAATAAATTAATTGAGGGGGGTTATTTAATAATTGGGAACGAGACATTGGTTGGCGGAACCATCTCATTAACTACCAATAATTTTGTAGTAATTTGCGAACAAGTTCTTGTTGTAGGGAAAAACCGGCTTTTTCGCAAAACAATGAAACATAGAGCCCCACAGCCAAATTGCATATAGTATTAGTAATTTTATTGTTGTTCTCTTTTCATGACTTGCCGGCATATTCAATATGCTGACCTACACGGCTGCAACGTCTTATGTTGCAGAGGAGTTTTTCGATCAGGAGTGAGGCTACGATCCACGCGTGGCGATTGCCCTTTGGAGTCGGATGGACTCGCTATTCGTCTACGCTTCTGCAGCTTTATTTAGTTTATTTCTCATGAGTTGGCCTTCGGCCGAATTTATTATGTTGTAATAAAGACTCGATATGAGAATCGTGTAATAAATTCAGGTGTGATTGAACTTTGAATCTTTGCATCAATGTACTGTGTGTGCCAGCATGATCTTGGGATGGTACAGCTACACAGAGACTTGACCGATTTCGGGTCGGGTCGTTACAGAGATGGTATTCAGAGCACACGCTGACCGTAGGACGTAACCCCTAGGATCGGAAAGCCATAGGAAGAGACTATTTTATTTTATGTCCTTATCATCCCGTAATTCTTCCCTGTTCATTTCTGACTTCTCTCCGATTTTCAACATTCTAGATGGCCGCCGAGTTCACCCCAGTTCTGCTACCGTAGATTTGCCAGCCAGATGAGACGATGCTTCTCGGCAAGAAGCTGGTTCAGATCGTGAAGAAGCTGAAGATTGCCCTGCCCTCAATCACCGGGAAGCCTATCAATGCACTTCCGACGGATACCCGCTACAGGATTATGGTGCACATTCCAGGGAGGACCTTCGGAGGACATTCAGAGCCCATTGACTTTGAGTTTACCGATTTCACTTGGATCCTCGGAAGAGACATGGCGATTTATCGTGCACTTGGACATCTCCGAGAAGAGTACAGGGCCGAGCTCGACCCATCAGACCTCGCCATGATTTCTCGCAGAGCTAGGAATGGAGATATCATCCGTACCGTAGAGGACGACTCCATTCTTTCATATGTCCAAGACTTGGAGAGTCTCATCAGGAACCGGGAAATCCAGACGCGCCGAAACTCGAAGGTACACAGGAGGTTGTTGTTCCGTGAACTGGAACTGGAGGAGAAAGCACGCGCGGACTTCCTTGAACATGAAGAAGAAGTCAAGGATTTTATGGAGAGAATTGAGGTCCGAGATAAATATATTGCCACACTGGAGGAGAAGATAGACCTGGGAGAAGACCTTTTTCCGAGTGGAGATGATGGACCTCTCGTAAGCAATGACCAGGATTATGAAGAGAGCTCCACTGAAGGAAGCCGCAAGAGGAGACGCCGCACCAGAGGACGCCGCACCGGAGGACGCAAGAATAATTGATGAAGACATTTAGTCGACCGCCATGTTACTTTATTTTTTTATTTTATTTTTTCGTCGATCAGTTAGGCCGTTATTTTCGATTAGTCGTGAGATTTCTTTTGTAATCCCAGATTGAACCTTGTTTGAGATGAATGAATAAATGATTGGTGTGATTATGATTGTGCATTCATATGGGTAGTGCTATTTTCTCATTAGACCCTTGTTCTATTCTAATTTTCTCATCCACTCTAAAACACCAGATGCCTCCGAGACGTGACCCCGGTTTCAACTTTCCGCCGGAGCTCACCCAGCTGATCCAGCAGCAGAATGCCCTGATGCAGATGCTCATCCAGAACCAGAATAACAACAACAACAATCCACCGCCACCACCCCCTGTTGACAACTTGACACGCTTCCTAAGGCTGAATCCGCCAGTGTTCTCTAGCAGCACTGAGCCGATTGTGGCCGATGATTGGCTCCGCAAGGTCGGAAGGGAGTTAGCCACTGCTGGATGCACAGATGCGGAGAAGGTGCGCTTTGCCGCACATCAGCTTGATGGACCTGCAGCTTCTTGGTGGGAGAACTACACCGCCACTTATCCGGCCGCCACCGTGACATGGGCTGAGTTCCAGCCGGCCTTCCGCACCGCTCATGTCTTAGCTGGAGCCATGAGTCTGAAGAAGCGTGAGTTCCGCAACTTACGCCAGGGGAACCGTACTGTGGGGCAGTACGTGGATGAGTTCAGCAAATTATCTCGCTATGCCCCAGATGATGTGGCCACAGATGCCGCAAAGCAAGAGAAGTTTCTCGAGGGACTCAATGATGAGCTAGGAATGCAGCTAATGGTGGCTACCTTCAACAACTACCAGGAGCTGGTAGACAAGGCCACCATACTTGAAGGCAAGCAGCAGCAGATTGATAGCCGCAAGCGGAAATATGGCCAGGGAAAGTACAACTCCGGAGCTCAGCAGAAGCCCCGCTATACCCCATACTCAGGAGGACATACCCATCACACCCATGGAGGACATAATCATGGAGGACATAATCATGGAGGGAATGGGAACAATCGCAACCACGACAACAACTCCAAGTCAGGCAATGGAGGCAATGGCAACCAGCACCGTCCTGCTCCGGCTCAGAAGGATCTGAGTCATATCACCTGTTTCAAGTGCCAGAAGACAGGACACTATGCCACCGATTGTCCGGAGGCCAAGCAGAGGAATGGAAACGGCAACGGCAATGGAAGCTCAGCAAAGAAGCCCAACCCTTTTCCTCGTGCTCAGGTGAATCACCTTGACGTGGAAGACGTCTATGATCAGCCAGACACTGTGGTTGGTAAGTTTTTATTAAATTCACATCCAGTATTGGTACTCTTTGATTCCGGTGCAACGCATTCATTCATATCAAGGGTAGTTGTGGAAAAGTACGGGTTGCCCACTAGAACCCTTAGAACCCCGCTTCAGGTCACTTCCCCAGGAGGAGAGATGACGGCAGGCTTAGGCTGTCATTCGACCCTCAGCATCGGAAACCATGATTTTTCCGCAGACCTCATAGTATTGGAATCCCAGAGTTTGGATGTAATTCTAGGCATGGATTGGTTGACCAAGTTTGAAGGAAACATCGACTGTGCTCGCAAGACGACTTTGCTCACCACCCCGAAGCAGAAAAGGATCAAGTATGTATCCAGACGCACACCGATGAAGAATCGGGTGAATTCCCTCACGGGTGTTGTTCAGGAGGAAGTGCCCGTAGTGCAAGATTTTCCCGATGTGTTTCCAGAGGAATTACCAGGAATGCCACCGGACAGAGACATTGAGTTTTTGATTGAGTTATTGCCAGGCACAACCCCAATATCCAAGAGACCCTATCGGATGCCCCCGAATGATTTGGAAGAGATCAAGAAGCAAATTAAGGAACTATTGGAGAAAGGATATATTCGCCCAAGCTCGTCACCTTGGGGAGCCCCAGTTCTTTTGGTAGAGAAGAAGGATGGAACCCTGAGAATGGTTGTGGATTATCGTTCATTGAACGATGTGACCATCAAGAACAAGTACCCTCTGCCGATGATTAATGATTTATTTGATCAACTAGTTGGAGCCAAGGTATTCTCCAAGATCGATCTTCGATCAGGGTATCATTAGTTGAAGATTCGTGAACAGGATATACCCAAAACAGCTTTCACCACCAGGTATGGTTTATATGAGTATACCGTCATGTCATTCGGATTAACTAATGCCCCTGCGTACTTCATGAGCATGATGAACAAGGTATTTATGGAATATCTGGACAAGTTTGTCGTGGTGTTCATCGATGACATATTGGTTTTCTCCAAGAGCGAGGAAGAGCATAAGGAACATCTGCGTCTAGTTCTGGAGAAACTCCGGGAACATCAGTTATATGCCAAGTTCAGCAAATGTGAATTTTGGCTAAAGGAAGTCGGATTCCTCGGACATGTTATTTCAGGAGAAGGAATAGCAGTCGACCCCACCAAGGTCGAATCGGTCACCAACTGGCAGCCCCCCACCTCAGTCAAGGAGATCCGCAGTTTTCTCGGACTCGCAGGATATTATCGGAGGTTTATTGAGAATTTCTCCAAGATTGCCAAGCCCATGACTGAGCTGTTGAAGAAGGAAGCCAAGTACATTTGGACCGAGGATTGTGAAGCCAGTTTTCAGGAGCTGAAGAAACGTCTGGTTACAGCCCCAGTGCTAATTTTGCCGGACATACACAAGGATTACCAGGTATATTGTGACGCTTCTCGTCAAGGACTCGGAGGAGTGCTCATGCAGGAAGGAAAAGTTGTAGCTTATACCTCCAGACAGCTACGACCTCACGAGATGAATTATGCCACCCACGATTTGGAGTTAGCAGCCGTAGTGCACGCACTCAAGACCTGGAGACATTTCCTCGTCGGAAACAGTTGTGATGTTTACACGAATCATAAGAGCCTGAAGTATATTTTCACGCAGAAGGAATTGAACCTCAGGCAGAGGAGATGGCTTGAATTGATCAAGGACTATGACATGAGATTGCATTATCACCCAGGGAAGGCAAATGTTGTAGCAGATGCCTTGAGCCGTAAAAGTTATGTGAACACCCTCATAGCTGGAGGATTACCTCAGGAATTAGCCGACAATCTCAGAGAGCTCCGACTGGAGATAGTACCGAGAGGATTTGTCGCCACCTTGGATATACAGTCCACTCTGACCGAAAGAATCCGTGAAGCCCAGAAGACAGACAAGGAAATTGCAGAGATAAAGGAAAAGATGTGTAACGGAAAGGGGAAAGGTTTTCGTGAAGATGAGCACGGAACTTTATGGTTTGAGGATCGCATCTATGTGCCTAATGACCCAGAGGTCAGGAAGTTAATTCTTCAGGAGGCCCATGATTCACCGTACTTGATTCACCCAGGCAACACCAAGATGTATCTGGATTTGAAGGAAAGTTTCTGGTGGACAGGTATGAAGAAGGATATTGCCGAGTACGTAGCAGTATGCGATGTTTGTCAGCGAGTAAAGGCGGAACATCAGAAGCCGGCAGGGTTACTTCAACCTTTGCCGATACCCGAGTGGAAATGGGAAAAACTTGGAATGGATTTTATCACAGGATTACCGAGGACCCGTTCAGGTTATGATTCTATCTGGGTAGTGGTTGATCGCTTGACCAAGGTAGCCCATTTCATTCCCGTGAAGACCACATATACCAGCGCCAAGTTGGCCAAGATATACATGACCAGGATCGTATGTCTGCATGGAGTTCCGAGGAGTATCGTGTCAGATAGAGGAACACAATTTACCTCAAAGTTTTGGAATCAGTTGCATGAAACTTTGGGTACGAGGCTGGAGTTCAGTACAGCTTTTCATCCGCAGACAGATGGACAGACCGAGAGAGTCAACCAGATTTTGGAGGACATGTTGAGAGCCTGTGCCCTAGACTATGGGTCTAGCTGGGATGACAACTTGCCATATGCAGAGTTCTCGTACAACAACAGCTATCAGACTAGTCTGAAGATGGCCCCTTTCGAAGCTCTATACGGAAGGAGGTGTAGAACACCATTACTGTGGGATGGTGTTGGAGACCGAAAACTTTTTGGTCCCGATCTTATCAGAGACTCCGAAGAGAAGGTCAAGCTGATTTGAGATAGACTCAAGATAGCCCAGTCGAGACAGAAGAGTCATGCCGACAGTAAACGCAAGGAGATAACGTATGAAGTTGGAGACCGAGCATATCTCCGTGTGTCCCCACTTCGTGGAATCAAGAGGTTTGGTGTTAAAGGAAAGTTGGCACCCAGGTTCATTGGCCCCTACAAAATCCTCGAATGTCGTGGAGAAGTCGCTTACAAGCTGGAATTGCCGGAAGGATTGTCCGGAGTTCACGATGTCTTCCATGTTTCTCAGCTGAAGAAATGCCATGCTGAGATGGCCGAAATTCCGTTGAGAGACACAGTGCCCCTAGACGCCATACAGCTCGACAGTGACCTGACTTATAAGGAGAAACCCGTCCGAATTCTCGAGACTGCAAACAGAGTCACCCGCAGCAAGATCATCAAGTTTTGCAAGGTTCTGTGGAGTCATCATTCCGAGGAGGAAGCCACCTGGGAGCGAGAAGAAGACCTCCGCCGAGACCACGCGCACCTATTTGCTAGCCAACCCGAATCTCGAGGGCAAGATTCATCTTAAGGTGGGTAGGTTTGTAACATCCCAAATTTCCCATTTGGAATGTTTTACAATTGTAGCTAAGCATCTATGCATATTGCTTGAATTGAGTGACATTTGAATTATTTCAGAGGCTTTTGAGTTTGTTGGAATTTGGATTCAAATTGGCAGTTGAATTTATTTCAAACAATGCCTGACAAATACTTGAGCAAAAGTATGAGAGGAGTAAACATGACACTCCAAAAATGTCAGAAGAAAAATATTGCCAAAAAGTTTGAATTTAAATTTGAATTTTATTTGGGATTTCCAGAAAATTGTTTTTTTTAGTTTGAGTTTTACCTCTGAAAAATGTCCACGTTGTAGGATTAATTCCCCTGAGAATTTTGATATATATATGTCCTATATAAAAATAATATATATTTTTCTATATTTTTTCTTTCTCTCTAATTAAAAAAAGAAGAAAAAGCCCCAGGCGCCAGCCAGGCCAACCGGCCCAGCCAGCGCCGAGCGCAGCCCACCAGCGGGCCAGGCGCAGGCCACCGACGCCCGAGCCGGCCTGCCCCAGCGCGCCCGCATGCCCGAACCCCCTCGCCCTCGCTCGCCCGTTCGCTCTCCTCTCTCTCCCCCTCACTGACCCGCGGGGCCCGCCCTCTCCCTTTCCCCTCGCCCACGCTATGCCGCGCCAGAGCGCGTTCGCCGCCGCCGCCGCGTCCGAGTTCCACGGGATCACAATCCCGAGACGCCCCTTGCCCAAGTTGATGCCCTATATAAACCCAGCACCCTCCTCTCTCGATCCCCCTAAAACCCTAAGCTCAACCCCACCCGTAGCTCACGCCCTCGCCAAACGCATCTCGCCGCCGCCGCCTTGGTTCGCCGCCGTTTCTGCCACCGATGAGCACCCCCTTCCCATTCAAGCTACTTCACCCGAACCTCCACTTCGTGCCGCACTTCCTT
Source organism: Aegilops tauschii subsp. strangulata (assembly GCF_002575655.3). Lineage (NCBI taxonomy): Eukaryota > Viridiplantae > Streptophyta > Magnoliopsida > Poales > Poaceae > Aegilops > Aegilops tauschii. Next base: position 472,631,478 of record NC_053035.3, read on the forward strand.
GACATCATCTCCCTGCCCAGGAGCCCCGAAGCCGTCGCCCTTGACCTCGTTCGCCGCCCGCCGGAGCTGCAGAGCACCGGGCTCTGCACCGCCTCGTCCCCGCCGCTCCAGTCGCCCCCGAGCTCCACCGAGACCACCCTTGACCTCGCCACGCTCCGCCGCATCTCCCCGACGTCGCCGCCGCCGCCCAGGACCACCGGAGCAGCCGCGCCGTCCACGCCCGAGCCGCCGTTGACCGTCGCCGTCGTCGCCACACTGTAAGTCGCCGGAGCCGCCCCCCCCCCCCCCCCCCACCGTTCGATCTGCAATCTACGGAGTAGATTAGAAGTAGTGAAGGGTTAGGTTTATTTGTTTAGATCGGTTTATTTTATGTTGTGGTTTAGTTGGACCGGCCGACTGGTTTATTTCTGTTAGCCCGTGGACGCGTTGGATTATTAAACGCTTAGGCGCTGTTTAGTTTTAGAACGCTCACTGTTTCGGCCCGTTAGCGCGTTAGTTTTATTTTCGTTTCTGTTTTAAAACAGAATAGTTCCAATCTTGAAAAATCTATATCTTTTAGGTTACTTATTATTTTTAGTTGATTATTTTTTTGCTAGTTTGCAAATTTGTTGTAGTTTCTGTAGAAAATAGGTTTAGCCATGTTTAAATTATTAGAAATAGTTTTATATTAGATTTAGACAGATTAGTTTTTCTGCCATAAATTGAGTTAGGATTATTATTTTTTAGTGATTCTTTTTTCTACTGATTAGTTTTGACCATGCCTAGCAGTAGGAAGTTGTTTTGGTATTTTAGATTTAATAAACAATTAGTTTTATGTCAAAATTAAGTTTTTCTTGTTTATTTAGCTAGCTACTGTTTTCCTACTGTTCTAGTTAGTAAATAATTTTTATTTTTGTTATGTTATAGTTTATTTTAGATTAGCTTCTGTAGCTACAGAGGATGAACTTTTATTTACAGTAGAATAAATTTTTTTATTTTATTTTCTTTGCTAGCATTGTTTTAGGCATAATAGGAGTTCTATAATAGCTTTTGATGTAATTCTTTTTGCTCCTAGTTGGTATGATGTTTTTCCTTCTGTTAGTTAGCAAAACCAATGCTTAGGTTCTGTTAAGAAAAGTTTTAGTTGTGTAAAACTATTTCTTAGTTGTTGCTTGATATGATGAAAACCTTGATTTGCTTTCTCCGAGTTTTTCTTTGGTTTTGGTTTGAGTACGTGGGTGTTTTACTTCAACTTGCTGTTATGTTATATTGTGCTATACTTATTTGTGCTATTGTTTGACTCGGTAGAATTTCCGGAGTGCGAAGCCTGCTATTACGAGACGCTAGCTTTCGAAGACCGTCAGCCAGGCAAGTCATTTGATCATGTTTTTACAATACCTATGATTTTATTGCATTAGAGTTATACCTCCCCACCATGCATGCAGTAGGAGAATTTTGTTAAGTTATGTTCTTAAGTAGTATCATGAGGTAGGATGAAACCTTCTCCCTTGTTACCAATGCCCGGGACGATGTAGTTTATTTTGCTATGCTCGTAGACGGGGTTGGTTGAGTGATTCATAAGGGAGATGTGAGAGTCAAGATGATGACAACCCCATGACGTCAAGCTCAAGATGGACTTCAAAATTCACTACTGGGTGGAGGACGGTTGACGGGCACCCTGGAGAAACCAGCGGATGGCCGGGATGCATGGAGAAGCGCCATGACATCTTGCGGAAAGCTTCACCCAGCCACGAAGAGACGGATGGATACCCCATTGACCAGAAGCTTACCTGTGCAGCCGCAAGCCATTATGGGCTCTGGCTTGGTCGACCCTAGGCGTGACTCTGGCCGGACGGTGCTACGAGATGTAGAAGAACGGTAGGATTGGATGGGCACCGGCAGTGGCCCAGAGGAACTCTTCGGAAGACCCTGTTTCGTTCGTCCCGTCTTCAAACACCAGGCAGTGGACTTAAAAGGAGGGAACGATTCTTGCGGGTAAAGTGCACAAACCTCTGCAGAGTAACAACCTAATCGATTAGCCGTGTCCCCGGTTACGGACAAATGAGCCTCTGGAATTGGAGTATTTCGGATATCTCAACACTGAACTTAATAAATTAATTGAGGGGGGTTATTTAATAATTGGGAACGAGACATTGGTTGGCGGAACCATCTCATTAACTACCAATAATTTTGTAGTAATTTGCGAACAAGTTCTTGTTGTAGGGAAAAACCGGCTTTTTCGCAAAACAATGAAACATAGAGCCCCACAGCCAAATTGCATATAGTATTAGTAATTTTATTGTTGTTCTCTTTTCATGACTTGCCGGCATATTCAATATGCTGACCTACACGGCTGCAACGTCTTATGTTGCAGAGGAGTTTTCCGATCAGGAGTGAGGCTACGATCCACGCTTGGCGATTGCCCTTTGGAGTCGGATGGACTCGCTATTCGTCTACGCTTCCGCAGCTTTATTTAGTTTATTTCTCATGAGTTGGCCTTCGGCCGAATTTATTATGTTGTAATAAAGACTCGATATGAGAATCGTGTAATAAATTCAGGTGTGATTGAACTTTGAATCTTTGCATCAATGTACTGTGTGTGCCAGCATGATCTTGGGATGGTACAGCTACACAGAGACTTGACCGATTTCGGGTCGGGTCGTTACAAGAAAACAGGGCATGAAATAATTCACATTTATGTTGTCTAAGCAAACAGAAAAGCAGGACATAATTTCACATATATGATGGCTAATTAAACAGGATAGCATGACACAATTTCACATGTATGATGGCTAACTAAACAGGATAGAATGACATACTTCAAAATATGATGACTATGTAAACAGGATGACATGATATAACTATACGATGTGTCTATTAAAGTGGTTGGCATGCCATAAATCACAAACATGCCGTCGATGGAAACATGACGGCATGATATAATTCACGGATAGAATGACATAATTTAAAATATGATGACTATGTAAACAGGATGAGATGATATAACTATATTATGTCTTTAAAAAATGGGTTGGCATGCCATATTCAGATACATGCTGTCTATGTAAACATCATGGCATGACATAATTCAAATATATGATTTATATACTAAGGAAGTGAGCAGAGGGCAATCGCATATATGATGTGTCAACTAAGGAGATGGCATTCAATATTGTGTATATGATGTAAAAACTAAGCATTGCAATACAACATATGCATTATATGAGTAATATAACCCTGCCAAGTTTGAGCATACACCTCAGGGGGATAATAGGACTGGTCATCTGCCTCTGAATCCTCCTCTGAAGAGCTATCTGTAACCAACAAGATATCTGCTTCAGCAGGTAGCATTGTCTGCTCTGAAGACCTTGTTTTCACTCCACATTTCTCCATCACCAATTCAAATGGCTGATGCACAGGAAGAGCAGTTGAATATACAAACATTGTCGACAAAAGCAATGAGAAATGCAAAAAAAAGGACAGCATGATATAATTCACATATATGACGCTTGCCTAAACAGCATGGCATTGCATCATTCACATACATAATGCCTTGCAACAAGATAACATTGCATAATTCACATATATAATGTCTTGCAACAAGATGGCATTGCATAATTCACATATATGGTAATTAGACACTAAACAGGTGGTAGTCACACAAAGCATGTCTAAACTAAGCAAATGACATAGCAATGCAAGATACCATACGCACGATATGAGCAACATAACCCTGCCAAGTTAGGGCATGCACCTCGGGGGGAAATATGACTGGTCATCTGTCTCTGAATCCTCCTCTGAGGAGCTATCAGTAACTAGCAAGACATGCGCTTCGTCAGATAGCATTGTCTGCTCTGAAGACCTTGTTTCCACTCCAGATTTTTCCATGACCGTGCCGAATGGCTGATGCACGGGAAGAGTAATTGAATGTACTAAAATTGTTGACAAATTTAACACGTAATAAAAAAATGATGGTATGATATAATTCACATATAAGATGACTGGCTAACCAGGGTGGCATTGCAAATTCACATATATGATGCCTGGCTAGACAAGATGGCATTGCATGATTCACATATACGATAAAGAAACTAAACAGGTGGCATTGACACAAAGCATGTCTAAACTAAGCAGATGACATCTTTAATGTATACAGTAAGCAATGCAAGGCACCATATGCATGATATTACCAACATCAGCATGCCAAGTTAGAGCGAAGACCTCATGGGGTAAATAGGAGTGGTCTTCTCCTTCTGAATCCCCCTCAGAACAGTTATCTTCCTCTTGATTACGATCCGAAATGGGTGGAGGGGGGGCTGCCTTTGCGCCCACCATGGAACGACGTCTGCATAAAATTTTATTGCCACGCAAGGCTCGTCTCTTTTGCTCTACATGATCAGTTCCATTGTGTACAATAACTGGCATGCATAGGAATAAAACATAGTGAGATTATGTAAGGAGTGCATGCACAAATCCAGAGTGATGGTAGCAAACTGTGGATAGACCCAAAACCAATGATAGCAGGCAGATAATAGCTTTAGTTAAAAAATACAGATAATGGCTCCTTTAATGTTTGTTTGCACCCAACATGAAACTCATAGTAGACACCGGAGATTAACCAGATAGTAGACAGATAGTACTGATTGCTGCCCCAATATGTACCCCACAACCATTTAAAAACTCAAGTTTCAGCAATAGTTTGGACCTGACTCGAAGTCTAATAGGTGAACACAACGATAATGTAGCATGTCATCATATTAAGCGACGCATAACGTAAGCAGACACGAAAGAGTGCGACCTCTCTTGCGGACCCGTGTAGTCCTCAAGGTCATCTGCTCAATTGATGATGGTAATGCAGTTGCCGTGGCTGCCGGTGGCGGGGAAGAAGATCTGAGGCGGTGAAAGATAGTCTGGAGAGCGGATCCCTGCTGTGGTGAACCCTTCCGTCGTTGGAGCAGCTGAGCTGGCGTGGAACACAGTGCCGCAGGAGTAGGACAAAACACACAAGGTTTTCTTTGACACATATCTGTAACAGAAGTAATTGAGTAAGGGCTTATTTGAATTTGAGGATTCTAACAATGCAGGGATAGGAAATAGACAGGAATAGGATAGGAATGGACATGCAAAACAGAGAATTTAAAAACACAAGATTTCTGCCAATCTGGGTGTTTGATTCACAACAATTGGAAGATCACGGGATGCAAAAAAGCATGGTGAGATTAAGTCAAACCACAAGAAAATGTACGGTTATAATTCTATTATGCTACTATCTCTTAGTCTTGTGCTTGATGAATAGGAATATGAAAAGGAGGAGAAGTGGAAATTAGAATTACTACGGTTTTTCTTTCAAGGAGACACTAAAGGAACAAATCCTACAGTTTTCCTTTGCTCCATTCCTTTGCACCAAATTCATGAAAAGTAGTACCATAGGAAACTTTCCAATTCCGATGTTTTTCATTCACTTTTCCTTTCAAGCACTGGCGATTCTAGTAGGCAGGCTTGAGCAAGGAAAATCCTACACTAAAAAAATGTTTTTGTGCTACTTCTATTACTTTGGACCCAGGCCACTGCCATACTAGCTCAACTCCCAGGCCCATCGACAAATGGACAGCTCAAACGCGATAAATAATGATGGCGTTCAAGAGAGTCCATCACTGATAGCTAAGTTGCCTGGTACCTCACTGCTTGTCATATAGTAGGATAAAATAATCGTATTTCCCGTTACTACGAGTGCTCAGTGGACAATATATATAACATGTAGAGTAAAAAAGAGATGCAACAAGTGTACAACCTCTTTGGCGAAGCCATGTCGATCTCAGCGTGATTGGGTTGGCCGGTGAGGATGCTACGGCTGACTTGGCTGTCGGAGGAGGGGAAGAAGATCTTAGGCGTCTAGAGATGGAGCCTGAGGTACTGCTGCGCTGTGATGGAGGGTTTCGTCGTTGGAGCAGCTCCGGTGAGTTGTACGACGCCGAGGCTGAAGCAGGACAAGAGAGACAACGAACAACGTTAACCTGAGTGGAATTCTAATAGCATCTCCAATACATGACGTAAAATACATAACCACAAAGTGCTAGATGTAAAATACATCAGCTACTCATCTCTGAACTTAACTGTCGAAACTGAATTTAACTGTCGAAACTGAACTTAACTGTCGAAACTGAACTTAACTGTCGAAACTGAATTTTGCTGTCGAAACTGAATTTTGCTATCGAAACTGAACGCACTAGCAAGGTGAGGCTACACGTCGGTCGACTGACTTTTTCATCTCTGGTCAGTCGATTTCGCAGCCGTTGGATACGAAATCAAGGGCCTGCGGTTCATCTTCAACCTCCACCCCCCTGAGCCACCAGCCACCACCGGCCAAACAGCAGCCCCCGCCGCCCGCGGCCGGTGGTGTGCCGCCCTGCCCGCCCCGAAAACACTCCCCACCGCCGGTCTGCCGCCGCCCCGGCCATCCCTCTAGGCCCCCCCGTGCCGAGCTTTTTCTCCGGCGATCCCCACGCCACCGCCCCTCCAACGCCCCGCCACCGCCGGCGACCACCGCCCCCATCCTGAACCCTAAGATAGATAGTGGGGTACCTCTCTGGCGAGCCCCCCTCCCCGCTGCGGCTGGTTCTTCCTTCACCCCGGCGAGCCCCCCCCCCCCCACCCCCTGAAAATCGACTGACCCAAAAGTCGATTCAGTCGACTGAAGTGTAGCTAAATCGGAGCAGCATCGCAAGCAAGAGCAAGAGCGAGAGCAGCAGCGCGAGCAAGAGCAATAGCAAGAGTAGACTAGGCAGGGGACCGAGAGCAAGAGCAGAGCAGCAGCGTGAGCGGGAGCTAAAGCAGCAGCAGCTCCTACTGATGTGGACGTCGCCGCCGAGGGAGCGACGCCATGGAGGAAGTGGCCGGTGACGCCGCCATGGATGGAGCCGCGCCGTGTCGGCTCGGGACCGAGCGCCGGCAGCACCGTGAGATCGAATCAAGAAGAAAATGCGGCGATTAGTGTACAACCTCTTTGGTGGCACCGATTAGGCCGCAGCTTCATCCGAGGAAACGGTGATGATGATGCTCTTCCGGTGGTGCACGTGAAGACGGCGGTGTGGGAATGGAGGTGGCGCGAAAGACGAGGGGAACGTCGGGGCAGCTCCATGGAGGTGGAGGACGGGGTGGCTGAACCGGCGGGACGATGAGATCGATGACGGATCCTCATCCGGTACGGTGGATGAGGGACGTCGAGGTGTTGCTGTGGACGACGTCGTCGGGGAAGAGGCTCCGGCTGGGTGGCGGACGGAGCAGGGTGTGGGGTTTCATCGCGGGTTTTCGCGGCCTTGGTGTATGAATGGGTGGGCGGATGGGATGGCAGTGGGGAACCATGGCTTAGAGACGCGCTTGTCCGAAATGTGGGGTAAGTTACGAAAGTACCCCCACCGATTTGAGGCGGTTCTTTCGGTTCAAGGGTACCACGGGCATTTCCCGTGTCAGGATTTCACAGGAGGTGGGAGTTTTCGCGCGCGTTGTAATTTCGGAATAGCAAGGCGCGGGTTGAGATGGAGGGAGTTGTCGGAGCACAACGAGACAAAGATATATCTTAAATATTTCAGGCTAACAAGGCGCGGGTTGAAGAGGCGGGAGTTTCGCAGCACGATAGACAGAGACGCTAGCTTGAATTTTCGGCATAACAAGGCGCGGCTTGAAATTTCGGAAGAACAACCTTAACGTGTACCCAAAAAAAGACAATTTGCACCTCAACACGCACAACACACACACAAACACCATTTAGACTAGAGTAAGGTACACGTGCATTGCACGCATGAGATTTGGCAACCAAATTATGAATAAATACCACATTATAGCATGCAAGCTTTGAGTCATATATGCATGATGTAGATGTTCGTTTAATTCTTATAGTTCATTTCATTCAAAATCATCTAGTTTTTATAAGAAAGCTAATCTATTTTAAGATTCATGGAATTGTGCGTCGTAAGACATAAAGTAAAAACAAATAATGGCAAATCATGTAGAAAAACATTTGGGAAATTCTGATACGGAAGATTCTAGAACAAATAAGAAGTGCTTGTGTTTTGATGTTTGTGCATTATGCTTAAGTTCAACCGTGGAGTCTTCTAGATTATACATGTGGCGAAATCTGGTGGAATCTAGATGATATCCAACGGCCAGTAGTGCTCAAATTTGCCATGTTTGGACCATCGGATTCGCCTCATCCAATGACCATCTTTCAAAGTTAAAGTTACCTGCACACAATATAAAAAAATATAAAATATAATATATATATATAGGGGTATAGATATAGATATGTGATGCGAAAGCCGCCCATCATCTCCAATTAGAATAGTATGTCCATGCACGGATGGGACGTGGCCAAATGATGTCTGCCATCGGTATCTCAAATTCAAATCAGTCTGACCTTGTTCAATGTGTATACATTACAACATGCTCGTTTCCAAACCACACCGCGCAGATCTCCGTTATATTCATGCATGCATGGGTTTCAAACATCAGGATCTCTTATTCAAATATTTGAATTCAACTTTACATTGATTATGACCTCACCTATTCTTTTACACCCACACAGTAGTCTTCTCTTTATAATTGTACCAGTAACTTTCTCTCGTGCATGCATGCACACACACTACCAGTCGGCATTATCCATCACACGCATGCAATCTTTTTCTTCAGGTCGGTCTCCCATGAAGGCACACACCCACACACATCCCCCTCTCCATCATATCGGGCATTCTTTATCTCTCACGCGTGCATGCGCAACGATCGATGTTCCTCTATGTATGTGTGTATATAGCTAGGTCTTTCATAGTTTTCCACACAAACCGATCAATCGATATATCCAGTGAGGTCTCACCCTCTTTCCCACGTCCACATCGATCAATCTATACCTCTCTATATAGGATTAACATATATAGCTAATACACCCACATTAATTATATATCCAACGTCCCCCTCTCATCATCCATGCCTTCCGCTTCATCTCTTAGACGCGTGCACAATGGCGAAGACAGGGGCAGTAAGGGCCCTGCCCCCCTCCCCCCCTAACATCACTATATATCGAGGCTAATATGAATGTGATCATTAGACAATTGCTGCTAAAATTGGTTTAAGTTCATGAATTGACCCTCCTCGTAAAGGATTAGCAATGCTTGCCCCCCTAGCTCATTTATTTTTCATGGCTCCGCCACTGCGCGCAACAGCGCACGTGTTCGCCCCCTCTCTCTAAATATCGATCTCGCACTTGTGCATTCCTTCATAGTCTCCCTCCACTCAGCCCCTCGCACCATCTTCTAGCCCCCCACCGGATTTTGCCACATGTACAATCTAGCAGACTCCATGGTTGAACTTAAGCATAATGCACAAACCTCAAAACAACAGTGGTTCTCTTTTGTTCTAGAATCTTCCATATCATAACTGCCCAAACTTTTTTTCTAGTTGAATTGCCATTATTTGTTTTTACTTTATGCTTTACAATGCACAATTCCATGAAACATAAAATAGATTAAGGGCTTCTTTGATTCAAAGGATTCTCAAAGGAATTTTGGAGGATTCTAATCATTAGGAATTTTTCCTATCTTGGTTGTTTGATTCGTAGGATTGTAAACCATAGGAATTTTTCCATATGATTCATTTGCACTAGATTTCATAGGAAACATCCCATCCACTCAAACCTCTTTGAAAGAATTCTACGTTTTTTCTATGCACAATCAAACACTCGTACAATCCTGCAGGATTCAAGACGACATTCCACTATAATCCCATGTTTTTCCTATTCCCGCGTTCTTAGCTTTTTTATAAAAACTAATTGATTTTGAATGAGATGAACTATAAGAATTAAACGAAGGGCTACATCAGGCATATATGACTCAGAGCTTACATGCTATAGTGTGGTATTTATTCGTAATTTGGTTGCAAAATCTGATGCGTGCAATGCACGTGTACCTTACTAGTACTTTGAGTATGTGCAAAACACGTAAATTAGAATACCAATGGCACGCTACACAATGTCTCTCTTACAGTTCATGAAGCCGCGTGGCACATGTGGAGGCGTTGTCGCGACCTCCTTGCGTGGATTGATCACAGTGACGTGCTGCTGGTTCCAGAAGAATGTACTCGTCCTCCCTAAGCCATACTGGTGGTACATGCACGAAGCGAAGATGTGCACGCACGCCACGCACGCACTCATTCCCTCGCACGCACACACGGGTACACGGGCGGACGCAATTTTGTACCAAGATCCACCCCATGTGATAATTTGACGCGTGTAAAGTCGTTCACTTCATTGCGTGCATGCGAGTGGACGTGAGGGCAGAAGAAAGACATTATTACTCCACTGCGTGCATGCAAGTAGTTAAATCGTGGGTTGCTAGTAGTACTTCCATTGGGCTCCTTCGTATTTTGTGCCAATTTTTGACAGTAACATAATATTTACGCATTTGGGCAGTGTAGTACTTGAAATTTATGTTCCGCTAAACTCATCGGGAGCCGTTTCGGGCCTCGAAACCAAAACCATCAATTAATCTTTACCTTGTTCCCATCACATTCGAAAGCCTGCTCACACCTACTAGTACGTACCAAACCTGAACGTGTTCCCACTATGCAGGTATTAGTACTAGTGCTAGTACTTAGGTTATAAAAAGGGGAACTACCTAACCGAAAATTCCTCTACCTTTCCTCCTCATAAGTGCTTCTTCTTCGTCCGTCGTTGCCATGGCCGGTGAGCAGAGCTCTAGGTTGAGAACTACTCGTAACAAGGGAGCGGCAACCAAGGCTGCAGAAAAAAAAAAAGAGGGCTCGCCGCCACGCAGGGACCTCGAAAGATCTCTCACGGGCAGGCGATGGCTCCCAGGAGCGCCCTAGCCGCGGAGGCGAACATGCCAAGCCGGCGGAGCTGGAGTCGTTATCCCTCGACGGCATGTCCGATCAGCTCAATAAGCAGAAGGAGTTCATCCAAGGCTTGATGGAGTTGCTGAAGGAGAGCCTCGACGACATGCCCGCTGAGCTCAATCAGCAGGGGGAGTTGACCGCCGGCTTGGTGATGCTGCTGAAGAAGAGCATTGCCTCGAAGAAGAAGGCGACCGGCGAAATCCTGCGACTTCAGGAGGACAAGGCGAAGCTCTGCCACGAGATCGACCTATTGAAGGAGAAGAACGCTGGCTGGAAGAAGCTGCATGAGAATAGTAGTTCCTCGATGAAGATGCTGCAGGCCCTCGTCATGGAACAGAAGGAGGAGTTGGCGAAGCTCCGCATCGAGCACCCGGCTGCTGTCAAGGTACGTAATGCGGCCGTGGAATAGATGATGAAGGCTCGCGTCGAGAAATCCCGCGTCATGGACAGAATGAAGAAGATGGCGGAGGAGACGCGCAAGGAGATGGAGGTCGTGGAGGCGATGAAGAAGCAGTTACGACTCCGCGGCGAATTAGATCATTTGGGGTGATAATCTTCCTTCTTCTTTTGCTCCTGTGTTTCATCTTTTGCTTCGGGTGTTTCGCCGCACGTGTCACGTTCTCTGCGAGGCATGAATAGAACAATGGTTTTTTTAGGGAATGAATAGAACAATGCTAACAATGAGATGACTAGCAAATTAGATCATTTTTTATCGCCATATGGCACTGGGCTGCCGTGTTTCGTGCTCCTCCGTCGCAGTACTACTCCAGTGGAAAACTTGAGTATAGCGCACGGTTCTTTGCTCCTCCTCGATCAGGTCATCGGCGCATTTATACGAGCAGTCAAATCACAAGGCCCCGCCTTCCAGCAGTAATGAGCCGTCAAATCACAAAGGCCCTCGCCTCTCGTGAAACCGACCAAGCTAGACTGCCCCGCCCTCTAGCCTTTTAAAAAATGTATACTTTTGTACAGCAGTAGTATCGATGGATTGCGCCATGGAGCAAAACTTGAAATTAAAAAAAAGGTGGTACATATAGAGAGCGCTCGTCGCCAAATTATGCATATAGTACTATTAAAAAGGCTAGTCACAATAATGGTGTCCAGCACAACCCACCCCTCAAATAAAACTAAGAGGGTGCTTGGATACGTTTTAGTCCCATGACTAAAAGTAGTGGGACTAAAACATGCTAGCCTCACCCATGCTTGGATCCAAATACTAAAAAGGCTAAAATCAAGTTAATGAGCATTTATTATCCTCCAAACCCTCCAATCCAGAACTCGCCTGTGTTAAAGGAGAGGAGTTAAATGCGTAGAGAGAGGACTAATCGTTCTTATATTATGGGACACAGGGAGTACTAGTATTTATTGCATTTGCCAAGGAGTGACCTCTTCCAATGAAATGGTGTTGCTAAGTTTGCTTCATTTAATTAGCTATAGACTCAAAATTGTCTTTTCACCTAGGTACACGCGCTTAGCACCGTTTCTTCCTTGGGTCACCAAACTAGTCTCTCTCTTCTTGATTAACTTGCCACATCAGACTTTATGCCTATGTGGCAAGCTTAAGCACCTGTAGGAGCAAGTAAAAGTAAGTACAATAGTGCGCTTTACATGGCATTTTTGCATATGTGGAGGAAAGAGAGGCAAGGAAAAAGTGGAGAAGTGGGCTCTCATGCAAGAGCCAGCCTCTACTACATGGTGGAGCATTGGGAGAGGCACCTGTATGGAGGTGGTCGGGAATCGGGAGACTCACGCCGGTCATAGCGCCGCAGTTAAAATGATAAGGGCAAGTCAAATCACGGGGCCCCACCTGTCCAGCAGTAACTCGTTGTCAAATCACACAGCCCTACGTTTGCATCAGCCTACTCCCTCGTCTTCTCGCATCTCTGTCGAACCGACTAGGCGGAACTGCCCCACCGCCTACCGCGCAGGAAAAGCCCCGCCCTCGACTTTTAAATAGTATACAGTATACTAATTTTGTATCCATGGATTGCGCCCGCGCCATGGAGCAAAGCATCTAGAAAACGGCGGTACACATGTACGGAGTATACAGCATGCCCGTCGCGTTCACGTCGCACCCCAGACGGTCGGTCGGTCTGGCACGCTGCTCTCCGAATGGAACGCGCGTCATATTGCGTTTGCACACACATGTGGGACGGCAATTGAGAACCGACCATAGGCACACTCCCCGGCCCCACAAGTCGGGTGAATTAATAGAAGAGGGAGACGAGCGATAGTACTAGAGAAGTGTTGTACTACGTTGGTGCCTGGACGATCCCTGCAAGACACGGAAGATCAGTTCGTCCATGCATGTGACCAGACTCCAGCAGACACGCCTGGATTGGCTATCGTGTACATATCGTGCAGGCTGTGTTGTACATGGCTGTAGTTGTGGTGAGAAATCTAAAAAAGGTTTCTTGTCATCTCGCAAAATTAGGTGTTATGTGCTTCGGATCACTGTGAGGGTTAAACAGCGACAACTGAGTTGGGCTGGTCATTGGGGGCACATGCACGAACAGTGACTACTCGGCTGCCATCTAGGTCAAGCCGGCTATGTTAATTAGGACATCTATCGACGGACCCCTTTTCTACGAGTTTATCTTTAATTTGAGCTTTGTTCCTCGTCTAGTTTGTCCGTCGGGATTCATGTTGTCTCCTTTGGGCAGTGAGGTTATGATTTCTTGTCATGTGGCATTTTTTCGTGCTATATGTTATAATCCGGTGCTTCAGATCAAAATGACGACAACTGCGCCTCCAGGCCACGTGCATGAAGACTTCTCGACAGTCATTGACGAGGTCAAGCCGGCTCCGGTAGACAAAAGAAAACTATTACTACTCCACTATATAGGCAGGAGCCTCTGCGCTTGCTTGCTAGTGATGCTCTCTTCACACTGTCTCGGCCTCTCCAGATCTAAACACGACAACGGTGGCCACACTCTCTCTCTCTCTCTCTGCTCACCGCTGGTCACAGATCCAGCCGGATCCTCTCCGCCGGGGAAGGTGAGAAGGTGCAACGTTCACGCGGTCATCCTTCGCGACGGCTCTTACCCACTACTGGGCGCGTCCCGATCAGCCTGCCTTGCCGTTCTCTCCCAAGCACCGCTGGCGAGGGAGGGCCTCCGACCCCTTCTTCCTCGTTGCCGTAGTGTGGGCAGATCCGGCCTCCCGCCGCCCACCTAGCGACATCCCGGCGACCATCAGGTATAACTTCCTTCGAAACCGGCCTTGCTCTACTTCCCGAGCTCCTGACGTCGCTGCATTTGTATCTTTTACTATTTCTCAGGCCCCCTCGTAGATAGGATCGATCGGCTGTTCGAAAACCACCTAATTTTTTTATGTTTAAGAGGTAAAACTAGTTCATGCACTCGAATCTAGTACTACTTGGTTCAAACAAGGAAGAAAGGGGGTGGGGGTGGGGGAGGATTTGTTACCTGAATCTAGGACTTGGTCGAAAGAGGAAATAATGGGGGCAAAAAGTAGTAGAGACTGGCTATCCAACTGGTCTCTAGGTCTAATAGGGAAATAAAGGGAAACGCAGTACAAACTCAATATAAACCCGATCTATTGGTTGAAAAAGGAAAGAAAGTGGGGACTGGGGGACAAGTCAACAGAGTAAGTCTAGCACTAGATTTGCTAGCCTCACACAGTATAAGGTGGCTATACCGAACAAAAATGGGACCAACCCAAATATCCTGTTCTGATGTTTGTTGCCCCGAGCCACTCTTATGTAATGCCACTGGTAAAATGTAGCAGTCGCACTGTTAAAAGTAAGGACACGTTAAACCAATGTTGTTTTCAATGTAATGCCTCCAGTAATATGAATCAATGGCACTTCTTTACATGTCCTGCTAAAATTTCCCATTAAGATAAGTTGGTTCTTTTCGTTAGAAATGCAACTGTCCTGGTCCGCCTACTCTCCCGTGCCCAAAGTAATGTCGTATTTAACGGTTGTCATAGTTAATCCTAATGCCCACACTAATATCTAGCAATGCCAGTGCTTTAGAAATTGCTACTGTCCTTGTAGGATTTCCATACCTTTTTTGTGCAAACAGAGATATACATTTCACGCTCGATCTTAGTTGAACTGCACAAATGATATCCAAATTATAGTTGAGCATTCCAGGAGCTTCACAACCAACCTTGATGTTGCTCAATTTTATTGCAACTAATGAAGAAGAAGCTCTGTGGGTTTCGTTTTCTGATGGAAATGGAACCGGGGCTGGAGCCCTTTTCTTAAAAAAATTTGAAAAGAAGAAGCTGCTAGCTCACGGGACATTGCTTCATTTTAGGTGAACTTTACCAAAAGGTCCCATGAATTGAATCATCCATGTTGGTGACTGAAAGAGCCAGCTTCAGCATCCCAGTCTAAGCACCCCCGGCATCCATCCTCGCGACGCACGGTACACCTCGTTTGCCACCTGCTCGACCCTAGTGTCACTGATAAAATGAAGTAATAATACAGTTAAAATAGAGCGAGTGTCATCTCTATCATTTCATTTCCAATGTAGATAAAGAAAGTGCTTCTCTTTGTTAATGTATGTTTCATCAACTAGTCCCATTGTTAATGTTTAAGCGTTTCTGCAAACTGGGGTGCTTAATTTTAGTTGATATGTACAAAAATAGAGATTTGAATGTCTCAAGGCGCCTCCTTGTACTACCGCTGTACACTGATGTTCATCACTGGCAAAAGGTGTATTTGGGAGACTTGGGACGATGTCCAGTATGAGGCGTACCGTATGAGGCGTCGCAGGGCCCATCTCGCCCTCGCAGCATGGCATACTATGATACTATCGCAATATTTTCTTCTATTTATTTTGTGTGTTTCATCAACTAGTGCCACTATAATGTAATCACGCTTTTTCATTATCTGTGCAAACAGGGTTATTCAGCTGCATTTTGGTGGAACTGCACAAATGTACGTATGGAACCGGCATATATGCAGAGTGCGAGGTGTGCCAAGTAAAAATTACCGACACCAACCATGCTGCATGCACGCATTGGCATCCACCACCACCAGTGGGATGTGTGGCGCTCTCTGTGGACGGATCTTTCTCGGCAGCAAATCATCTAACCAAATACTAGTAGCTTATATTGGCAGTTTTCTAGGGAGTACTCTTTTCTGAAAGAAGCACCAATCTATTTTTCTTTATTTGTACACTGTGTCACAACTTTGACCCAAAGGTCCAGAGCTATTTTAGGGTGATTGGCGTAGTACTCGGAGACTGATTGTAAGCATGCATGATTTTCATTAGATGTCACACTGATTGTAAGCATGAGCAGGTGGAAGATTAGGTTAGTGCGAAGCTTACCTTAAACCCTACCGCCGCCGTTGAAATGAGGCGAGCGTCGAGGGAACCGTGGAGAATGGCGGGGAAGCGACATCGCGCCATCCGGCCTCCTCTAGCGGTGGGAGAACGAATACTCCTGTGGCTCCGGCTGGCTCTGCACCCTCACGAACGGCACACCATACTCGATCGATTCATTATCCTCTGGGTGCTCGACCTTCGACCTGTACGCCCACCACCTCCGCTTGACTGTCGCCTCGGGCGAATTTGTCTGCTCCATCGCCCAGAGGAGATACTCGATGAACTCGGAGGACTGCGGTGTGACTGCCGCCGAGGAGTACATGTACATCGCCGCCCTCATCGCCGCCGTCTTGCTCTTTGGCATACATTGCCACATGGCCCGCACCGTCCTCGAAATCTCCCACTCATTGTCAAACCAACTAAGGATCTCCTTCAACCTGGCTAACTTTGCCTGGTCGCCGCCGGCGATCTGCCTGATTCGCTGCTGCATCCTCTCCATAGATGTCCTTCTGAGTGGTCCAGTGCTAGCTTTGGAAGATGGGAGGAGAGACGGTGGTCTTGCAATAGAGAAGATGGAGAGGCGAGACGGTGGTTTTGGAATGGAGATGATGGAGAGGAGAGGAGGTGGTTTTGCAATGGAGAAGATCAGAAGAGGGAGAGGCGAGACGGTGGTTTTGGAATGGAGATGATGGAGAGGAGAGGAGGTGGTTTTGCAATGGAGAAGATCAGAAGAGGGAGAGGCGAGACGGTGGTTTTGGAATGGAAATGATGGAGAGGAGAGGAGGTGGTTTTGCAATGGAGAAGAGGGAGAGGAGCGTGCGGCAGCGATTTAGGATTGGACGAGAGGGCCGGCGCGCTGTGACTGGATCAAAATCAAAATCAATTTACCCTTCAATTAAGAAAGCGACCCCACATTAACTAGTCTCCCTTTTATTCTGGGTCATAATTGACCATGATTTTCGCACATAAAATATATGTTATACGTTGCAAAAATAATATAATTTGAAAGTACATTCAGATACGAACCAAACGATACAATTTTTGGTGACATGCATTCACATTTTGCTTGTCAAATACAGTACGTCGTCAAACTTTGACCCAAAATACGCAAAACAACAACAAAATACTTCCAAGACCAGCGCCACTCTTCCGCTCTTCTCCTCTTAAACCACCGCCACTCCTCCCCTGTTCCAATCTAAATGCAGCGCCGCTCCTCTCCTCTTCCATTTCAAAACCACCGCCCCTCCTCTCCTGTTCCAGTCCAAAACTAGCATCGCTCCTCTCCCGTTCTAATCCAAAACCAGCGCTGCTCCTCTCCTCTTCCATTCAAAAACCACCACTGGCGAGTAAAGGTGCTATGGAGAAGTAGATCGATCGAGGAGTACAACCGATACGTGAGGATCACAGACGGTGACCCTGTGAAGCTAGCTAGGATGTTGGAGATACAGTCTTGGTTTGACAACAAGGACCAACTAGCGGCGACGGCGACATCCATGGCCAAATATCTGCAACAGAGCGAAAAGGCGGCGATACTCCCGGAGGGAGTCGCGCCGGAGTACATAGAGCTGCTCCTCTGGGCCATGGAGCAAACAGATTCACCGAATCCGATCGTGAGGGAGCGGTGGTGGGAGTATCAATCCCAGATGGAGCATCCATCAGAGATTGAAGGATCGAGCATCTACAAGGTGTCGTTTGTGAGGGTGTCCTGCCAGAGCGAGCCAGTGGAGTCTTCCTCGACCGAACCCAACCGCATGAGGAGAAAAGCAGTTGGCCCGACAACGCTTCCCCGCCATCGTCTCCCTCGCCGTTCACATCGTCTCACGGGGCGGCTGTCTGCCGCCGAGGAATAGGAGGGGGTGCCCCCCAGCCCAATAGTCGGGCAGGTTGTGAATTGTCAGGAGGAGCTTAGGGTTGTCAGTATTTGCAGGTTGTGAATTGTGTTTTGTGTTGTGTATTTTGAGAGTACTTTCAGATATGAATGTCTTTTGAATTTCAGATTTGCAGTATTGAGCATATGAAGTATTTTATGAATTCTAGAGATCTATTTTTAGCACTTAAAAAAAGTAGTTTCATAGGAGTATAAAAGTGCAGACAATGTGATTCTCAGAGAAGAAACTGCAAGTTTCAGTTTCAGATAAGAAACTGCAAGTTCAGTTTCAGATAAGAAACTGCAACTTTCAGAGGCAGAGCATTTATATTAACACGGCCTTTTCAAATAGGGTTAACATCATGTTGGAAGTTTTATTAATGGTCGAAAATGGAACTACCATCCAGTTAACATCATGCTGATCAACATTCATGCATAGCACATCTTCATATGATGCACAGTCAAAATGCCCACACAATGTCGAGTGTGTGAAACACAGAGAAAACGAGGGACGAAGTTTTGGCAAGTGTTCGACGTGGTTTTGGGTTGCCCCGTCTAGGCTTTCATTTTTAACATGCGCAGCCCACGACCTCGGATGGGAGGTCCATAGGCCTGTTTGTATTTTCTTAGGGCCGTCATGTATCGACCGGCCTATGGACCTCCCATCCGAGGTTTTATTTTTGGCAGCCCAATTTATGTATTTTTTGAAGAAAACGCAGAGGTCTGTTCTATTTTTCTATATAAGAATAGGAACGCCAGGTCCAACTTATGTTTCCCTTCTAACTATATTATATATATTTAAATTATTTTATATGTTATTATATATTATTTTTATTGTCATCATATATTTAACAGATACTTACATATGTAAGAAAACAATATCCCACATCTTATTAACTTATAAAAGTAATTTCTTAACAAATAAAATCCTGGATTGTTTTGGCACGAAAATCCTAGTGATTGTGTACAAAAGCTTGGTAAGATTTAAGGACGAATGTAATAATATCACTTATTATTTAAATATATTTATAACAAAATGCTCAGCCCCTTTTTATTTTTGATAACATTGCTGGCCCAACCCAACATTATAATTAGAATCAGCCCAGCAAAATCGTGTATTTCGAGAAAGTGCAAATGGCCTGTAATTTTTTAGGAAATAAAATAAATGGGCCGCATGGACGCTACATTATTTGTTCACCCGGCCCAGCTAATGGCTGTAATTCAAAACAAAAGATCAAATTGACTGTAAATTCTACCGCGCAAAAAAAGACTGTAAATTCTGAAAAAAATGGGTTGAATACGTGCCACATTTTTGGAGGCTGAAATGTGGGCCAATAGGTCGAAGCCAACGCAAGCCATTGTCAATTTAGTCAACAAATGATGCTGACATGTTAGCCGTTGGATTTACATCCAACGACCGGCATCCATCTTCAATCTGTCGTCTTCTTCCTCCAGCGCCGCCGGGACCACCTCCCGCCTCCTGCTGCTAGCAGCTCTGCTTAGCACACTTCGCTATGAAGCGCTACTCCACCGTTGGCCAGGCCATCCCTCCACACCTCCTGTTCTTCTCCACCGACTGCCGAACCACACCGCACTAGAACCAGTTAACCCTCGTACACCTCTCCGTCTGTGACTCTACTCCCACGTCTTCCCATCTCCGGCTCGTTGCTGTCCGGGGCCTCGCCGTCGTCCACTACCTTGGATGCGCTCGGTGCGGCATGGTCAACGTGGTCAACGAACGACACCATCGGAAGTAGACTGTGCGTGGAGAGGCTGACAGCTGGGTCCACGTCCGCACACAAGGAAATGCCTCCTTATTACGCGCAAAATAATGATTCCTCCACATGACATCTGGGACCCACCGGAAGGGCCTCTGTATTTCGCGAAAATAACGTGCCCCCCGCTGACATGTCGGACCCACCAGCTATCTTCGCACGCAAGGAAGTGCCTCCTTATTACGCACAAAAAAAATGAATACTCCCCCTGCCAGCTGGAACCCAGCATAGTGGGAGGCTGACTTGTGGGCCTACCAAGTTGACGGGGACGGAGGGCTTTGTCAACTTAGTCAATATGAATGATTCTAGCTCCTGTTACCGTACGATGTTCATCCAACGGCCGTAGTGCTTCTTCAACCTCTGGTCTTCTTGCTCCAGCCGCCCAAACCAGCGACGGTCGTGCCGCGTGCTCCTACCTCCCGTGGCCGGCTGTGATGCCGCGGAGGCCTCACCGCCCCCTACTACTCCCACCGCTGGCCAGGCCATCCCTCTACTCGCCCACACCCCCTGTTATTCTACGGCGACAGCAGCCTCACACCGCAGCCGAACCAGTGAATCCTCGTACTCCTCTTCGCGTGGGCATCCACTGCTGCGTCTTCCCCGGCTCCGAGTCATCCCCTTCCAAGTCCTCGCCGTCGTCCACCGCTGTGGTGCTCTCGGCGCGGCGTGGTCAACGTGGTCAAGGAACGACTTCCATCGGACGTGGACTGTACGTGGAGAGGCTGACAGCTGGGTCCACGGCCGCAGCAAGGAAGTGCCTCCTTATTACGCGCAAAATAATGATTCCTCCACCTGACAGCGGGGACCCACCGGACGGGCCACCGTATTTCGTGAAAAAAACATTTCCCCCTGACTGCTGGGACCCACCAGCTACATCTTCGCACGCAAGGAAGTGTGTCCGGGCAAAAAAATGATTCGCCCCCCTGACTGCTGGGACCCACCAGCTACATCTTCGCACGCAAGGAAGTGCGTCTGGGCAAAAAAAACGATTCACCCCCCTGACTGCTAGGACCCACCAGCTACATCTTCGCACGCAAGGAAGTGCCTGACAGTCGGGACCCACCTGGTCGAAGCGTACGTACCGTTGTCATTCTGGTCGCGAACGTGTACGTACATATATACTGGTGGATGTAGAGGCGCGCACGTGTCGTAGTAGAGGCGCGTACATGTCGTAGTAGAGGCGCGCACGTAGCATGTACACGTACGTACAGCGGCCAAAGTGCAAGAAAGAAAATACGGCCACGTATGTGTACATACGGGCGGGGTCTCGAACGCCTACTCGCGCATACGTACGGCCAGGGCTCGTGTACATGACTGGGTCGGAACAGAGAAACAGCGTCGTCGTCGTGTTCATGGGGAGGCAACGGAATGCGTCGTGTTCATGGGGAGGCAACGGAATGCGTCGTGTTCATGGGGAGGCAACGAAATGCATCGTGTTCATCGGGAGGCAACGGAACGCGTGGGAGCCAACCGGCTGGGTCGGAACAGAATGCGTGGTCGTGTTCATCGGGAGGGCTTGGACGGAACAGGCGATGGAAACGAGGCCTGGCGTACCACAAAACGGAGGAAACGGACCTCCTACGGTCGAAACGGGGGTCCTGTTGATCGGGAGGGGTGTGGCGTACCGCAAAACGGACGAAACGGACCTCCTACGGTCGAAACGGGGGCCCTGTTGATCGGGAGGGGTGTGGCGTACCGCAAAACGGACGAAACGGACCTCCTATGGTCGAAACGGGGGTCCTGTTGATCGGGGGGTGTGGCGTACCGCAAAACGGACAAAACGGACCTCCTACGGTCGAAACGGGGGTCCTGTTCATCGGGAGGGGTGTGGCGTACCGCAAAACGGGACTCCACGGGATACTGTTCATCTCCACCGTCGACCTCCTCCAGCCTCCACGGGCTCCTGTTCATCCAGCCTCCACCGCGCGCTACTCCACCGGCTACTGTTCAACCACCCCTCCACGGGCACCCCTCCATCGTCTACTGTTCATCCAGCCCTCCACACCACGGGGTCCTGTTCTACCACCCCTCCACGGGCACCCCTCCACCGTCTACTGATCATCCAGCCCTCCACACCACGGGGTCCTGTTCATCCAGAGGCAACGCCACCGCTCACTGTTCATCCAACCCACCCCCCCCCCCGAACGCTCACTGTTCATCCAATCGATCGGCTTCAGTTAGCAGCAGTAGCGAAGGAATCACTCGATCAGGTTCAGTTAACAGCCATCGATCGATCCCTCGGGTTCAGTAACGCGTAGCCTGCAGTGCAATCGCTCGGGTTCAGTTAGAGCCCAACGCCTCGCTCGGGTTCAGTTAGAGCCAATGCCTCGCACACACGCGTGTACGTGTACGAGAGAAACGCGCATCGCTCGGCCCCCGACCTCCCACCGTAACCGGGAACTCCCCGAAATTTTCCTCCCCCTCGCTTCTACCACGGTTTTTTCTGTCATGGACGGCCCAAGGAATGTCATGCAGCTGCGTCTCCGGCCCGCCCAGGACGAAAAGCCCATTTTCTGTCATGATTTTTTGTCATAGAAGTAGGAGCCCACCACATCTATGATGATACCGGGTTTTGTCACAATTATCGTCATAGAAGTGTCATATGTATGACAGAAAAAAAATTCGTTTGGCCCAAAATGTCACGGATGTGTCTTTTTTTTGTAGTGCACGAAGACGAGGAGGAGGAAGAGGAAAGTTCTCCCCCCCCCAGCCGGGGGGGGGGAAGAAAAGGAAGGGCAAAGAAGGGAAGGACCCTCCTTCCGGACAACTCCACCACCACCGCCTTCAGCGAAGAGGAGTGGTTGCCCAGGGACAAGCCCCTGGCGAAGTCATACGTATCCGGATACCACAGTAGTTCTTGGTACGTTTTATTGTACTGTTTCTTCTCACACCGCGCATGACTACGCAGCCCATCCCGAGCCCGCATCGACGTATCTTCGTCGGATGATTCTTTGGGCCCGTCGGACCTGAACAGTGATTCTCTCCCTACCGCCTTCTCCCCCCGCCCTACGGACGACGCCGAGGTGTTGTCCCAAAGGGAACTGTACTAGGGGGAGACAGTTCCGGAGGCGCCTCAAGGCGACATTCCAGGCGCTGGGCACACGAGGGGCAAGACTGCCCCGGGCCCTAACGCCGGGGGCAGCAAGTCTAGCCCCAAACTGAATATGGCGCCGGAACCTCCAGTGGTTCCGGATTCTGTCAGGCAACCCCCCGCTAAGGGGGGCAAGCCGCCTGTGCCGATGGCCTCTGTCCATCCAGAGGCATCGGACAACTTGCTGGAAGCGCTTCATGGCGCTTCCATCGACGAAGAGCACGGCACTATCATGAGTGCGGTGATCGAGAAGGTTCGGTCCGCCAAAAGCGGACTGGCTGAAGCCTATGCCAGCCTCCTAACAGGCTTTGAGGTAAGTAATCAAACTATAAGAAAATGTTACAGC
This sequence comes from Aegilops tauschii subsp. strangulata, assembly GCF_002575655.3. Taxonomy (NCBI): domain Eukaryota; kingdom Viridiplantae; phylum Streptophyta; class Magnoliopsida; order Poales; family Poaceae; genus Aegilops; species Aegilops tauschii. The sequence continues at coordinate 472,654,738 of NC_053035.3, forward strand.
ATAGACAGTAGCCCCTGATGCTCTGTTTGGCGTTCGCGAAGAAAGGCCGAATAGAGGATCAACTAATAACCGCAGGAGTCTGATCGGAATATGTCTATGTGCATATGCAGGCTTCAGTGCTAGCCGCTGCCGCACGTACTGCGGAGGTCGCTGCACTGAAGCAGGACCTTGAGCGGTCCAAGGAAGAGCTCGGCCTTACCAAGAGGCAGCTCGAAGAGAACAAAGGTAAGCGATACCCCATCTATATATTGTAAAATTTTGGTTTTACAATAATAAGATTGTCATGAATTTTGCTAGGGGCCACGACTGAAGTGGCGGCCCTGAAGAAGGCGCTATCCAAGGCCGAAGACAAAGCGGCCAAGGAGCGCACTGAGCGCGAGAAACAAGAGGCCCGAGTTGGCGAGGTGCAACAAGAGCTCCAGGCTCTCGCCAAGAAACATGAGTCCTTGGAGCTTGACTCTAAGATGCAAGAGTCCGAGCTTGCGAAGGCCCTCGAAAGTGCACAACATGCCAAGGCCGAAGCCCAAAAGGCCCTCCAGGAAATTGAGGCGGTTAAGAAGATAGCAGCGGGTAAGGCATTCATTATGCAAAGCAAGCATGTGAAGGAAACTTTCCTTTTACTTACCCGAGTTCGAAGCTCTCCAGGAGCGTTCGCAGATCTTCCCCGCAGTGTGTCAGATGCCGCGGAGTTCTACCGGGCTGGGGAGGGGAGCTCGACGGAGAAGTTGTTCTGGTCTCAGTATACTAGGACCGAACACCCAATGCTCTTGAGCGACCAGCTGAAGCAACTTGTCGAGCTCCACAAGGCGGCCGAACAGGCCATGAAGGGTCTTATAGTCCGGATGTGGCCTGGCGAGCCCCTGCCTGATAGCTACTTCGGTCTGGTGAAGCGGCTTGTGAATGCCGGCCCCCGGCTCGAAGTCATAAAGCGGTCTGTCTGCATCGAGGGTGCGCGCAGGGCTTTTGCCCGGGCGAAGGTGCACTGGGTGAAGCTGGACACCGAGAAGCTGGTGAAGGAGGGGCCACCGCAAGGCAAGGAGCATCGCCACCCCGAAATGTATTATGACAGTGTCCTGAAGGGTGCTTGCCTTGTGGCGGAGGAATGTGCTAAGGATGTAATATTCGAGTGAATGTACTCAGGTGATCCTGTAATATGAAACGAGTTCATTTGCGCTATACCATGCTTGTTAATTTAAAATATTACCTTTTGTGCGGCCGTTTATGAAATATGAGAGTTGGCCAGTCGTCGGCTTCTGCCCCCATTAACTAGTACTGGGGTGTTCGGGATAAACCTAAGCACTCTTTATCCCAATTTTGGGTCCTTCGAAGGACGTGTTCAGCACAGCGAACCAGGCAATCGGACTATAAAGCTTTATCACTCTCACTTAGCCATAGAAGTCTACAATTTTAAATTTTGGCGAAGCCCCTAGTATTCAGAAGGCCGAATTTGGGGCGCTATATACGCCTAAGTCGGGCAAGGCCGACTCCTCGCCCGAAGCGGAAAAAGTCTTTAAGGACTTGAGACCTCTCGAACGGCGACCAACTCTCGCCTCATCATGACAGTCAGTTTTCGGCTTTCTCTACTGAGGTGGTCGTCCGAAAGAACCGGGACACAATCGCAGTAGTTTTCCCAGCGCTACCTTAGCCGATATTGCGGAACGTAAGGTACCAAAACATGGGAGCCGGGCAAACCCAACTATTGACCCAAGACATGATTCGGAGCTGATGCATATAATGCTATAAGTTCGGGGTGCCGCACTGTCGAAAGTGTTCGGACTTCTCACGCCGTATTATGGGGTATACTGAAGCCCCTGGCGTACTAGTCGTACTAGAATGTACGGGTGCAATCTGTCGTAATTAAGAAAACAAGAGAGAAAGAAAAAAGGGTAATGCAATAATAGGCTAACGCTACGCATTGTTATTAAATAGTACGTCAAAGCGTACGGATACAAGTAGTGCAATAAGCAGAAAATAGGACTATTTGACATGTCCTATCCAAGGGCAAGCTGCGTATGGGTATTTAAAACAGGTATTTCGATCGTTATCAGAGACCACCTGGGGATTCCCTTGTACGTCTTAGCTTCTTGTCTCCTTGGTATTTCCTTCCATAATGCGTCCAGCAATCAGACTGCCGAAAAGGGCTTCTAGAGAGTAAGGTCCTGAAAGAGAGAAAATTATGAAGGTATACAGCCCCTGGGGCGGTTGAGCCGCATTGTGGGACGTGTCCTGGCCATGCCTCCGCCTATGCCCATGGTATTTTTAGTGCGTAATTATGTACGTGCGGCATAGATTTCGTCGCTTGACTGGGACTAGGACGGAGGCCGAATTGCTAGGCGAGCTCTGAATGTGCCAGGCGATCCTCTTGCAGGTTACTCCGGACTCGCTTGAAGGTGTCCGGGGGCTTTATCGCCGAATTGGCGGTTTGCCTTAAAAGGCTGCTTTGTGCTTCTGCTGCGAGGGCCGCAGTGTGCTCCTCCGTGTGGAGCGAGCGTTCTGTGTTTCCATTGACTGTTATAACTCCCCGAGGTCCTGGCATCTTGAGGTTGAGGTATGCATAATGCGGCACCGCATTGAATTTGGCAAATTCGGTTCGTCCGAGCAGTGCGTGATAGCCACTGCGGAATGGGACGATATCGAAGATTAAGTCCTCGCTTCGGAAGTTGTCCGGAGATCCGAAGACCATTTCCAGTGTGATTGAGCCTGTGCAGTGGGCCTCTACACCTGGGATGTCACCTTTAAAGGCGGTTTTAGTGGGTTTGATCCTTGTGGGGTCTATACCCATTTTGCGCACTGTATCATGATAGAGCAGGTTCAGGCTGCTGCCACCGTCCATAAGGACTCGAGTGAGGTGAAATCTGTCAATGATGGGGTCAAGGACCAATGGGGCAGATCCGCCATGACGGATACTAGTAGGGTGGTCCCTGCGATCAAAGGTGATCGGACAAGAGGACCATGGGTTGAACTTTGGGGCGACTGGCTCCATCGCATAGACGTCCCTTAGTGCACGCTTCCGCTCCCTCTTGGGAATATGGGTTGCGTATATCATGTTCACCGTTTTCACTTGTGGAGGGAACCTCTTCTGTCCTCCTGTGTTCGGCGGCCGAGGCTCTTCTTCGTCGTCGCCATGCAGCCCCTTGTCCTTGTTTTCGGCATTCAATTTGCCGGCCTGCTTGAACACCCAGCATTCTCTGTTGGAGTGGTTGGCTGGCTTATCGGGGGTGCCGTGAATTTGACACGAGCGATCGAGTATACGGTCCAAACTGGACGGGCCCGGATTGCTTCTTTCGAACGGCTTTTTCCACTGACCGGATTTAGAGCCACTGAATCCGGCATTGACTTTCGTCTCTTCGGCGTTATCGCCGTTGCTGCGGCACTTGTGTCTGTTACGGCGTGGTCTGCCGTTAGTATCTTTGGCATCTGAAGTGCCAGGATTCCTTGATGTATTGTTGTTGCGAGCCAGCCAGCTATCCTCGCCCGCGCAAAAGCGGGTCATGAGTGTCGTGAGGGCTGCCATGGACTTCGGCTTCTCTTGGCCGAGGTGTCGGGCGAGCCACTCGTCACGGATGTTATGCTTAAATGCCGCTAAGGCCTCTGCATCCGGACAGTCGACAATTTGGTTTTTCTTAGTTAGGAACCGGGTCCAGAATTTCCTGGCCGATTCCCCTGGCTGCTGGGTTATATGGCTCAAGTCATCAGCATCTGGTGGTCGCACGTAAGTGCCCTGGAAATTGTCAAGGAATGCATCTTCCAAATCCTCCCAACTGCCAATGGAGTCTGCTGGCAAGCTATTCAGCCAATGCCGAGCTGGTCCTTTGAGTTTTAGTGGGAGGTACTTGATGGCATGTAGATCATCACCGCGAGCCATGTGGATGTGGAGGAGGAAATCCTCGATCCATACCGCGGGGTCTATTGTGCCATCATATGATTCAATGTTTACGGGTTTAAAACCCTCTAGGAATTCGTGATCCATTACTTCATTAGTGAAGCATAGGGGGTGTGCGGCGCCTCTGTGCCGAGCTATATCATGACGCAGTTCATACAAGTCTTGTATGCTGTATTCGGCCCGGCCGGATTTGCTTTTTGTGTATCCGGCGTGACGATCATCGTCACGCGTTGGGGCGCGACCCCGTGATCCGTAGATTGATCTGGTATGCCCTGCTTTGTTTTCCAATACGTCTCGCAGGTCCCGCGTGTTGCCCCGGGCCTTGGTGTTTTTGGTTGTCTGGCGACGGGTTGCGGGCTGGACTTCGGGCCGATATGCCCCTCTGTCTCGGCCACACGGCGGCCGATCCGCCGCATCATACGCTGGTGATGTAGGTTTTAATGCTTCCTCCTCGAGTTGGGGTAGCAACCTGCGTTTTGGGTAACTCTTGGTTGGGCGTTCGATTTCGTATTCCTCGGCTGCTAGGACCTCAGTCCATCTGTCCGCTAGCAGATCTTGATCAACTCAAAGCTGTTGTTGCTTTTTCTTCAGGCTGTTTGTTGTGGCTATAAGCCGACGCTTGAAGCGCTCCTGCTCGACGGGATCCTCAGGCACGATAAATTCTTCATCACCGAGGCTCACCTCGTCTTCGGAGAGAGGCATGTAATTGTCATCCTCCGTTTCTCCGTCTGCTGCCTGTTCTGGAGGGCTAGCTTGTTCATCCCCTCCCGCTCTAAATCTGGCTGGAGGGGATTGTCGTCGTCTTCGGCACTATCCGGAGTGTTATTGTCTCTTGTGCCGGTATCGCTACTTTTACTAGGGCGGGACTTAGAGCGGCACCGCTAACGTTGGTGCTTGGGTTGCTTCTTGGAGGGGTCATCTCTGCTGTCTTATCGCCATCACCTTCTTTGGAGGTATCCACCATGTATATATCATATGATGAGGTGGCGGTCCAGCGCCCTGTGGGCGGTGGTTCCTGTTTGTCTCCTGCATCGTCGTCCATACCGTCGATGTCTTCGGAGTCGAAGTCGAGCATGTCGGTTAAATCATCGACCGTGGCTATTAAGTGGGTGGTGGGTGGGGAGCGAATTTCTTCGTCGTCCGCATCCAATTCTAGCCGGACATAGTTCGGCCAAGATTCTCCTGACAAGGAGAGAGACCTTAATGAGTTTAGCACGTCGCCAAAAGGCGAGTGCTGAAAGATATCCGCGGAGGTAAACTCCAGGATCGGTGCCCAATCGGATTCAATAGGCACGGATGCCAGCGGCTCGGAGCCCGTGGCCGGGGACGAATCCAATGGTTCGGCAACACGGCTCTCATAGGAGGTAAGGTCAGTATTCGGCTCTATCGCCACTGAGAGTGCGGCCTCCGTGGCGGGGTCTATCCACCCGTTCTCAGATGGCGCAACTTGTTCTGGATTGAGGGCCGAAGTAGTTGCAGGTGTGATCTCCCGAACACTGTCCGACGGCAGAGTTAAGTCATGCTCGTCGTGACTGTGCGGCGCACCTGACATGAGCTCGAATCCGTCGAAGATCAAGTCTCCGCGGATGTCGGCAGTATAGTTCAAGTTTCCGAACCTGACCTGATGGCCAGGGGCGTAGCTCTCGATCTGCTCCAGATGGCCAAGCGAGTTGGCCCGCAGTACGAAGCCGCCGAATACGAAGATCTGTCCGGGGAGGAAAACCTCACCCTGGATCGCATCGTTGCCGATGATCGAAGGAGCCATCAAGCCTTACGGTGACGGCATAGTGGAACTCTCAATGGAAGCACCAATGTCGGTGTCAAAACCGGCGGATCTCGGGTAGGGGGTCCCGAACTGTGCGTCTAAGGCGGATGGTAACAGGAGGCGGGGGACACGATGTTTACCCAGGTTTGGGACCTCTCGATGGAGGTAATACCCTACTTCCTGCTTGATTGATCTTGATGATATGAGTATTACAAGAGTTGATCTACCACGAGATCGTAGAGGCTAAACCCTAGAAGCTGGCCTATGGTATGATTGTTGTTGTCCTACGGACTAAACCCTCCGGTTTATATAGACACCGGAGGGGGCTAGGGTTACATAGAGTCGGTTACAAGGGAGGAGATCTACATATCCGTATTGCCAAGCTTGCCTTCCACGCCAAGGAGAGTCCCATCCGGACACGGGACGAAGTCTTCAATCTTGTATCTTCATAGTCCAACAGTCCAGCTAAAGTATATAGTCCGGCCGTCCGAGGACCCCCTAATCCAGGACTCCCTCACTCGCACTGAAGAAGGAGACAAGGTTCCCTTCGCAATGCATTATCTCGAAGGAGATGCCGCTATATGGTGGGATAATGCCAAGGCAATATGGCCTGCGGACGAGGAAATTACATGGACAAACTTCAAGGATCATTTCCGCAAGTATCATATTCCCACCGGAATTATGAAAATCAAGCAGCGCGTATTTCTCGCCCTCACTCAAGGCAGCATGACCGTCAACGAGTATCTGAATAAATTCAACCATTTGGCCCGCTATTCCCTCCATGATGTGGCCACAGAAGAGCGGAAGATTGACAGGTTTCTTGGAGGACTGAATCAGCATCTAAGGTGCACTCTCAGCATGCTTGATTTCCCGGACTTCCTCACTCTGGTGAACAAGGCCCTCATCGCAGAGAGGGAACACAAGCTCCTACATGACAACAAGCCCGTTGTTAATGACCACAAGCGCAAATTTGAGCCAAAGAAGGATATGCAACTAGTGCAAAAGGCTCGTACTTGGCAACAGACTCAGATGGAGTACAAACCCAACTGGCAGCAGAATGTCAACAAGACTACCACTCAAGTCAAGAATGTCGTGACCAACCCGATGCGCGAAGATTGTCAGCGCAACAATTCATGCTTCAGCTGTGGTCAGACCGGACACTGCGCCAGACAGTGTCCCAAGAACAACAAACAAGCAGCTCCATTCCATCCGCAAGTCAACTACATGGAGCCGTATTCCGCCCCAGATATGATCCAAGGGCAAATCCATCATATCTCCACAGACGAAGCCAAAGAGGACCCGGAAGTCGTCATTGGTATGTTTCTTGTTAATGACATACCCGCCGTAATTTTATTTGACTCTGGGGCTTCCCACTCTTTTATTTCGCGGAGTTTTGCTTCCCAAACCAATTTTCCTTGCTCGATTTTGGGAAAGCACATGCTGGTACAATCCCCGGGATCCCTACTCAGAAGCAATCTCGTCTGGCATAATTTGGAGACATCAAGGGCGTCAAGTTTCCAACATCTTTGATAATCATCAACTCCAACAAATTGGATGTTATTCTGGGCATGAATTGGTTAACCCAATACCAAGTATGCATCAGCTGTGCGCCCAGAGAAGTTACCATGAAAAACATGGAAGGTCGTACCACAAGTTTTTATGCCCACAAGCGCATACCCACAAAGGATATGGTTTTCGCAGCCGTAGCAGAAGAGGTGGAATTAATTCCAGTGGTCAGTGAGTATCCAGATGTATTTCCTGAAGAATTACCAGGCATGCCGCCAGACCGAGAATTGGAGTTTGCAATTGACTTGGTGCCTGGAACCACCCCGATACACAAGAAATATTATCGGATGCCTTCATCACCGCGAAAAGGATACATTCGTCCAAGCTCTTCACCATGGGGATCACCAGCGATCTTCGTGGACAAAAAGGATGGCAGTCTACGAATGTGCGTAGACTACCGACAGCTGAATGACGTCACCATCAAAAACAAGTATCCACTTCCAAGGATTGACGATCTGTTTGATCAACTCAGTGGGGCCAAAGTATTCTCCAAAATTGATTTGAGGACCGGATATCATCAGCTCAAGATAAAGAAGGAAGATATTCCTAAGATCGCGTTCACCACTCGGTACGGTCTTTATGAGTACACCGTTATGTCCTTCGGCCTCACCAAGGCTCCCGCTTTCTTTATGCATATGATGAACAATGTGTTTATGGACTTCTTGGACAAATTTGTGGTGGTGTTCATTGACGACATCCTCATTTACTCCAAGAGCAAGGATGAACACAAGGAACATCTCCGAGCAGTTTTACAAAGGCTTCTCGACCATCAACTTTATGCCAAATTCAGCAAATGTGAGTTTTGGCTCCAGCAAGTGGATTTCTCAGACATGTCCTCTCGGCAGAAGGAATCTCAGTGGATCCAAGCAAGGTAAAGGATGTACTTGATTGGTCCGCACCCACCACAGTCTCAGAAATCCAGAGTTTCCTTGGACTAGCCGGCTATTATCGCTGTTTTATTGAAGGATTCTCCAAGATCGCCAAGCCCATGACTGAGCTCCTAAAGAAGGACAAGAAGTTTGAATGGACTGAGGACTGCGACCGGAGTTTCAATGAGTTAAAAATCAGGCTGACATCAGCACCAGTATTAACTCTTCCAGACATCTACCGCAGTTTTGATGTCTACTGCAACGCATCCCGAAAAGGGCTGGGATGTGTGCTCATGCAAGATGGCAAAGTTGTGGCTTATGCATCCCGACAACTGGGGCAACACGAAGGAAACTATCCTACTCATGATTTGGAATTGGCCGTGGTGGTGCACGCTTTGAAGATCTGGAGACACTATCTGATTGGAAAGAAGTGCCAGATATTTACCGACCACAAGAGTCTCAAGTATATATTCACTCAGCCCGATTTGAACCTTCGACACCGAAGATGGCTCGAGTTGGTTAAGGACTATGACCTCGGAATAAATTATCACCCGGGCAAAGCTAATGTGGTGGCTGACGCACTCAGCCGCAAACCAGCCAATATTAATGCTTTAATGGGTTCCTTGCCTCCTGAGCTTTATGAAGAAATCACGCAGCTCAATTTGGTGATCACCGATGCCCGTCTGGCCAACATATTGGAAGTTGCCCCTACTCTCGAAGAAGAAATCCGCAGTGCTCAGGCAGATGATAAGTTGTTGAAAATATATGTCCAGAAGATGCGCTAAGGGCATGCACCGGATTTCTCTAGGGATCAGCGAGGTTCGCTAAGGTTCCGAGGAAGACTTTGCGTACTCAATCAAGAAAGTCTTAAGAAGAAAATATTGGCAGAAGCACATGAAGCACCATACTCAATTCACCCCAGTGGTACCAAAATGTATGAGGACCTTTGTCAGGTGTTTTGGTGGGATGGAATGAAGATAAACATCGCATACTTTGTGGCATGTTGCGATATATGCAACAAGGTAAAGGCGGAACACCAAAAACCTGCTGGACTCTTCCAACCTCTGCCGGTATCCCAATGGAAATGGGACGACATCTGCATGGATTTTATCACCGGATTACCAAGGTCTCACCGAGAAACGACGCAATATGGGTCATAGTGGACACCTTAACAAAGGTGGCACACTTCCTTCCTATCCGGATCACATACCGTGCAAATCAACTCGCACAGCTGTATGTGTTAAGGATCATCAGTCTACATGGAGTACCCAAGACTATCACCTCCGACAGGGGATCTCTCTTCACCTCCGCATTTTGGTCCCGATTACATCAAGCATTGGGACTGCTCTGAAATACAGCATGGCTTATCATCCCCAAACAGATGGAAAGACTGAGTGAGTAAATCAAATACTCAAAGATATGCTCCGGGCATGTGCATTGGCCCAAGGAACCAAGTGGGAAGATTGTCTGCCCTACGCCGAGTTTTCCTACAACAACAGTTTCCAGGCCAGCTTAAAGATGTCACCCTATGAAGCTCTGTATGGCCGGAAGTGCAGCACTCCATTGAACTGGTCTCAAACCGGAGGCAACCGCATTTTTGGGACGGATTTAATGCTCGAAGCGGAGGAGCAAGTCAAGGAAATCCGAGACAGACTGCAGCTGGACAAATCCCGACAGAAGAGCTACTATGATGCCAAACATCGTGAGATCAGCTTCGAACCCGGAGAACGCGTATATCTCCGAATCACCCCTATGAAAGGAGTCAAGAGGTTTCAGACCCGCGGAAAATTGGCACCCAGATATATCGGTCCATTTCCCATCATGGCCAGAGTCGGAACAGTTGCATATCAGTTGGAATTACCACCGGAACTGTCAAAAGTACACAATGTGTTTCACATATCACAGCTAAAGAGATATATCTTGCCACCGGAGAAAAGGACTGATATGGCAGAGATAGAATTGGCTAAGGATTTGCCTTATGAGGAAAAGCCAATCAGAATATTGGATCAGACAGAAAGGGGTCACTCGCAGCAAAGAAATAAGGTTTTACAAGGTTCAGTGGGAGCATCACAATGAAGAGGAAGCAACCTGGGAAAGAGAGGAATTTTTAAGGACTGCATACCCAAAGTGGTTTTCCCAAGCAACCGAATATCGAGGACGAGATTCATCCTAAGTGGGGGAGGTTTGTGACAGCCTAGATTTTGCCTTCTCTCTTTTTCCGGACTTGTCTTCTCTCTTCTTTCGGACTTGGTTTTTGCCGTGGTTTTGCCCTGACTTGATTTGGATTTTGGAATCATTTCAAATGGACTTGTCACTTGGGCATATCCTTGACTTTCACCCAAGTGACCTATCTACTTTATTCCTCTGATAAATCCTCAAAATAATCAAATGAATATTTTTCATAAAAGAAAAATATTCATTTTTCTCTCTGAAATTTAATTCAGAAACTTGTGCTCCAAAGCAACCCCAATTTTTCTTGCCCCTCAAAATCTGAAATAATTCCTGAATATTCTTAGAACCTTGGCACACCTTCCCATGCAGAAATATTGCATCACTTTTTGTAATATTTTTGCTATAGAAAATCATTTCTATTCTGGACCAGAAATGCACTTTGTGTAGCAAGTGCATTTTTCCTTGATCTTTTGGCCTTGATCTTTCTTGAGCTTAAACACCCTCCTAAGAAAACCTAAACCCTAGGAGATCAACCCTAATGGCCTTCTAGAAGATTGCCTAACTTGGCGACCAAGTTTCTGGTCAGAAACTTGCCAGCTTAGTAGAGTCAAATCTGGTCGGCCTGGGCATGAGCTATCAACTTTCCTAGACCAAACACTGCGTGGACTAGAGCGTAGACAAGGTTTGGCAGCATTTGGGCGTCCTCTTGACCATGCCAGCATGGTGACCGCGTGAAGACACGGTGCCTGGCAACGTCTCGACGCGCTCTGGATGGCGCTTTCCCCTCTGTTCAGCGCGTGCTCGTTCCAGCGCTCGCCGACGCCTGCCGCGCCGCACCTACAGCCTGGACCCATCACCATTGACCTCTCCCTGGTGCTCGCCGCCGCCGGAGCTGCCGCAGCAAGCACGGGCACGTCGTGGCCAAAAGCCACAGTGCGCGCGTGCGCTTGTCCGCTTCCTCCCCCGCCTCCTGTGCTCGTCCGCGAGCGTGGGCAGCTCCTTTGTTGACGCTGAGCGCTTGCCCCCTCACACTGGAGCTTTTCGTCACCGTTCGCCGCGCGTCCAGGGAGCTCCGGCGGTGACACATCCCCCCTCGCTCCGGCTATATATCGCGCCCCCCTCCTCGATTTCTAGCCACGCACCACTCCATACCATCTCCACGAACACGTAGGCGGGCCGCAGCTCGGTCGGGCAGGCCTCTGGCCGTCGCCCCGACCAGAGGACTCCGATGACCCCCGCATCACGGCCACCGCTCTCCGGTGCCTTTCGAGCTCAAGCAGCTGCTCGGGCGGGGCATTGGGGGTCTGTTGGTGTTGCCTAGACGCCACTGAGCCCTCGGAGCCGTCCCTAGTCGTCGTCTTCAACCACTCCGGCGAACCCCGTCCGCCACCGAGGCTTGTGAGCTCGATCGCGAGCAGCTCCGTCCACCCCAAGCCAAGCCACGGGTACGGGCAGGTGCGCCACGAGCCCAGCTTCAATCCTATCCCTCTAGCCTAGCTCCAAACCCCCTCATCGCCGGCGTGAGCTCCGGCGAAGCGCCGCCCCTCTCTGATCTCGGGTCCCCCTCTCGCTCCTGACGTGCGAGACCCACCCGTCAGCCTCACCACTTGCGCCCGAAGCGGTACGAGTGGAGGCGCCTTTTCTGTTTACGCCTTCGATGTCACCCCCCCCCCCAGGATTTCTGTTTAATTCAAATTTATTCAGAAATTTGACTAAACTTTGACCGGCCACCATTTCTAAACCATAAGTCCAAATGAATTGATTCTTTTTGCATTGTCTTTGTTTCAGAAAACTCTAGCAACACCAAAAGGTGGATTTTTCCTTGCTGCCTAGAATTTCTGGTGCTATTCAGAGTGGTTTTTGATAATTGTTTTTGTGGTTTTAAATTCTTTTCAGAAGGAGAAGCTTGTCTTGAAGCAAACCAAGAGGGATGTGATCCTCCTCTACACTAAGGCAAGCCACACCAGCATTTGGATGGTGTTATTTCAATATCTATGATTTTCTACTTGAATATGAGTTCTTATTTGCATTTAAAATTTGATAAATAAATTTGGTTAATTGTTAGTTATTTTATCATGCTTGCTATGCTTGTTTTAGTTACTGGTTGAATGCATGAACTTGTTTGGTTAAGTAGAGTAAGACTTTGCACTAGTTATATTGCTATGGAAACTAATGATAGTTCTTTTATTAAGTGATATTTTCATTTAAATGATGAACTAATAAAAATATTGCTTGATAATAAAAATGAGTTATAACCAGAGAAGTTTTGATTCTGAATATTGCAAGATAATTATGTTGTTAAGTTTGATCCATGACTATGAGCTGTTTGCTTTGCATGACGAATAGTTGCATGCTTATGGCATAGGATCATTGTTATTTTATAAAAAGTTTTTATCAAAGTTAAACTTGATTAAGTTCAACTTGAATATGACGTTGATCACATCATGGTGCCACTGAATCGGGTTTTTATTCAGTGCGACCACATTTACCTTGTGGGAAGGTCTTGATTCGGTCCTTTGTTGTGCCTCTCACCGGTGCCTCCCGCGAGGGAAGGTTATGGGCGTGCATACCCTAGCCCGGTAAGCAGACATAACCTTGTGTGCTCATTTTTTTATGGTACCGTGTCCCTGTTTGGGACCGTTTTGCCACGATGGTGGCCGTTGGTGTCTTTGGTAGACACGGGGCCACCCAAGACCTAGCCCTGAGAGGGAGTTGGTCGGAGTGGCCGGGAGAGTGCCATGACAAAGGGAGGGTTTCGTCGGAATGCTTTGGTCCACCCGAATGGGAGTGCGAGGCCATGGTTCCGTAGTGTGGGTAAAGTGCGCTACCTCTGCAGAGTGTATTTAATCTATCAATAGTCGCGTCCTCGGTTATGGGCATAACTCGTGAGTAAGTCACACCATGGATCAACTTTTATAATAAATCTTGCAAACTAAGTGATTGCTGTGATGCATTGGTTCCTAGTGAATCATGAACTCTTGATGGTGTTCATGAGTTATTGGTTTCAGATGTGATCCCGGTATGGTCACCGTTTGGTTACAAGTTAACCGTCTGGTAAGCGAGTCCGTGAGGCTCGGTGCTCGTATCGTTTGCATTGCATCCGTAGTAGTTCTTGCATTGCATTAATCTGATTAACTGTCATGATATTGTCTGTCATCGTGCTTATGTTTGTTGTGAGCTTTCAAGTACATTCAATGTACTGACCTGGCATGTTATGCCAGCTTTCAGGCAAGTCGGTTCGCATCGGAGCGCATCTCACATCTAGGCCATGTCCACGTCGGTGTCCCTGTGCTATGGAGTTCCACTTCATCGTTCTTCCGCTGCCGCGTAGTTCGTGTGATCGAGGCCCCCGTCATGTTCATTAAATAATGTACATACTGTCTAGTAGCACCGTGTGTGCCGCTTGGCCTCGTATCTCGATGTAATATAAGACTTATGTAATCCGCTAGCATCAATAAAGCGGTTGTTTCTGTACCATGTTGTTGTGTATTGCCAGAAGACTTGATCTATGGGCTGGCAATGCAAGGTAAACCGGTCGCTCTGAGCCGGGGTGCCATAGACCCTAGCCGACTTAAAGCATCAGCCGACTCGTTTTTCCTGCGATCAACATGTTCAACCTGATAACCCTTGAAATGCCCAGCAATAGCATCAACCTCTCGATGATAAGCCGCCATGAGTGGATCCTTAGAATCCCAAGTGCCAGAAACTTGCTGAGCTACCAGACCGTGGAGCAAGGCCTCATACTCAGCTGCATTATTAGTACAAGGGAACATCAACCTGAGGGCATAAGAAAGTTTATCACCTTGTGGGGAAGTCAAGACAACTCCAGCCCCCGAGCCTTCCAATTGTCTAGATCCATCAAAGTGAATAGTCCAATATGTGTTATCCGGCTTTTTCTCAGGCATCTGCAACTCTGTCCAATCATTGATAAAATCCACAAGTGCTTGCGACTTAATAGCCGTGCGAGGCACATACTTCAAACCATGGGGTCCAAGCTCAATGGCCCACTTGGCTACCCGACCTGTGGCTTCTCTGTTTTCAATGATATCCCCTAAAGGGGCAAACTAACCACAGTGATGGGATGACCCAGAAAATATTGCTTGAGCTTTCGACTAGCCATGAATACCCCATATACGAGCTTCTGCCAATGCGGATACCTATGCTTGGACTCAATAGTACCTCACTGATGTAGTAAACCGGCTGTTGAACTGGATACTCCTTGCCTGGCTCCTTCCTTTCCACCACAACAGCTACACTGACAGCTCGGCTATTGGCAGCCACATATAACAACAAAGGTTCTTTATCAATGGGAGCAGCAAGAACGGGCGGCTCAGCCAACTGTTTCTTCAAGTCCTCAAACGCTTGATTAGCAGCATCACTCCAAACAAAGTGATCTGTCTTCTTCATCATCTGGTAAAGAGGGATAGCCTTCTCACCCAACCGGCTTATGAACCGGCTTAAGGCCACAATACGACCCGCCAAACGCTGGACATCATTGATACACGTCGGTTTAGCCAGAGGGGTGATAGCCTTTATCTTCTCCGGGTTAGCTTCTATACCTCGTTCCGGAACCAGAAAACCCAAAAGCTTGCCTGCTGGCACACCAAAAACACATTTGGCCGGGTTAAGCATCATCTTATAAACCTGGAGATTGTCAAACGTCTCCTTCAAATCATCAATCAGGGTCTCCTTTTTCCTGGACTTCACCACAACGTCGTCCACATAAGCATGAACATTACGCCCGATCTGATTATGAAGGCAATTTTGCACACACCGCTGGTAAGTCGCCTGGGCGCTCTTGAGCCCAAAAGGCATAGACACATAATAGAAGGCTCCAAAAGGAGTGATGAAAGTTGTCTTCTCCTGGTCCTTAACTGCCATCTTGATCTGATGATAACCAGAATAAGCATCCAAAAAACTCAAACGCTCACAACCCGCCGTAGCATCAATAATCTAATCAATACGGGGGAGAGAAAAAGGATCGGCCGGACAAGCCTTGTTTAAATCTGTGTAATCCACACACATACGCCAAGTGCCATTCTTCTTAAGTACTAACACCGGGTTAGCCAACCACTCAGGATGAAAAACTTCAACAATGAACCCAGCCGCCAAGAGCCGGGCCACTTTTTCACCAATGGCCTTATGCCTCTCTTCATTAAAACGACAAAGCAATTGCTTGACCGGCTTAAACTTATCAATATTAAGAGTGTGCTCAGCGAGTTCCCTCGGTACACCTGGCATGTCAGAATGTTCTCATGCTATCTATATTCAACTGGACATATGTGTCTAGATCTTTCCTCACCACATGATGCTTGCCAAAGGAGAAAAATAAAAAAGGAATAGAAGGAAAACTTTGACTCTTTGCATAAAAGTAAATACATAAAAGTAAAAGATAGTCCCTTTGCAGAGGGAAGCAGAGGTTGACATGCGCTTATTTGTTTGTATGCTCAATCCCTTAGTGCAAAAGAACGTCACGTTACATTGCCCCTTAAGATGACAACCTTTATTATGCAGTCTGTCGCTTTTATTCTTTGTCATCCAAGTTCGTGCAACGCTCAGTTTTCTCTTGCACTAAACAATCTCACACATTTAGAAGCAATTTTTATTGCCTTTTTGCACCATGACAACTTACTTGAGGGATCTTGCTCAACCCCTAGGTAGGTATGGTGGACACTTGAAAAAGATTTGGGTTTAAGGGTTTTTGGATGCACAAGTAGTATCTCTACTTAGTGCGGAATTTTTGGCTAGCAAAGATAGGGGGCAAGCACCACATGTTGAAGGATCTATGATAGTATGACTTCTGTGTGAATATAAACAAACATAAACCATTAAGTTGTCTTCCTTGCCCAACATCAACAGTTTTGGCATATAATATCTTGATGAGGGCTCACAATCACAAAAGATTTCTAGGATGATATATTTATATGTGCATCTTCCCTTCCCTTATTAATTCTTTCATGAGTTGCATCATTGACTAATGCTATGTTTGTCAATCTCTAATAAAATTTCCTACTTATACTTTTCCTTATGTGGTGCTATCACCTACCATAGGATTAGTATATGATCTTATTGATTTATTTCCTTTCTTTTATTTGCTTTCTTTCTCTTTTTATTTTCTTATTTCTTTTCTTTATTTGCAACATGAAAGTAAAGAAAGTAAAAACTCAAACTAACTTTATTATATAACTTGCACACGATTACAATGATAGACCACTAAGAAAACTCTCAAAGAAGAAAGGATCGAACTAAACTTTATTTCATCTAAAGCAAAAGATTGAACTAAGATAAGTAAAAGCAAAAAGATAGTGGGATGATACGATATAGGGGCACCTCCCCCAAGCTTGGCGGAAGCCAAGGGGAGTGCCCATACCCAATACTCAGTTCTCCTTTGGTGGTGAAGAAGATGGTGGTGGTGAAGAAAAAGGTAATGGTGGTGGTGAGAGTAGGAGATTTGCCCTTTGCTTCCTTCAGCTTCTGACTGAGAGTAAAATTCTCCATCATCAACTCGATTATCTATCTCGAGTTTTATTATCCTCTTGCATAACGCCTCCATGCTTTCGTTTTTGAACCGGGGAGGAATCGGTTCATCTTCATCCTCTTCGGAGGTCCAGCCATAGTGCTTCTCATCCCCATAGGACTTGGGGTTTGCGATGAGATCAGCAACATAGCTTTTTCCTTTGGAATCTTGAGATGACATATTTTCAGATCTACGCAGAAAGTGGCCAGAAAAGAGAACGGAGGATTTTCTCCGCGATACGGTGATTAATAGGTCCGGGAAGTATATATAGATTTTTTTTATCTTGGAGGACAAGTACATGGAAGAAAAACAGAGTACAGAAGGTGTCCCAGGTGGGCATTTCCCGGAAGTTTCTTTATTTCCAAAATTTTAAAATATTCCAAAACTGATTGTCATGGAATTGTCACGGCAGATGTCCTCGAGCTAGGACTTAGTCGTGGAGCCATCGCAACTAGGAAGCTTGAAGGGGTTAAGTGGGACAAGGAACACGAGGGTTTATACTGGTTCAGCCCCTTACGGTGAAGGTAAAAGCCTACGTCCAGTTTGAGGTGGTATTGATTAGGGTTTCGATGACCAGGGAGCTTAATTGCTATGCCTGGCTCTCGATGAGATCTTTCTTGTCCCTAAACCGCTGCCGGGTCGTCCCTTTATATAGGGAGGCTGACGCCCAGCAGCTCTCAGAGTCCCGGCCGGCTCATAAAAGTGTCCGGCTCGGGCTCTCAACTATTCTT
The DNA here is from genome assembly GCF_002575655.3 of Aegilops tauschii subsp. strangulata. Classification (NCBI taxonomy): domain Eukaryota; kingdom Viridiplantae; phylum Streptophyta; class Magnoliopsida; order Poales; family Poaceae; genus Aegilops; species Aegilops tauschii. The sequence continues at coordinate 472,672,241 of NC_053035.3, forward strand.
GCCTTACACTACAAGTTCTACCATGATAATGATTGTAACTACGGGCCTTAAGCCATATCCGGGTCTTAAGCCCATCTCTGGCCCACCGTCTTCAAGCTTGACGCCGGGCTTCTGGTAATGACCATTAGAGTAACCCGGCCCCTCCTGGCGGGTGACTCTAAGGTCTATATCCTCAACATTAGGCCCCAGATTGATTTGAGCCGGCTCATGTCAATCTTCAATTCCTTCGACAGAAAACCTCCGGCTTACCATTTGTGTGAAGGCCATAACCCGGCGTGACGTCATCCTCTGGACTCCGGATAATCCATCGTGACGTCATCTTCCATTAAGCCCGTTTTTTACTCCGCCAGATCTGCAACGGATCTTTGCATTTACTGTCCTCCCGAAAATCGAGGCATTTCGTGAGGAGATAACCACGTCGTGGACTCCTTGATCCTCGCGCCCACTCATGAGCTTGCCCTTATAAATAGGCCGGCCCGACGGGCTTCTCTGCCACTTCTCTCTCCATCTTCTTCCTCGTGCCACTGCTCCCCTGCCCGAGCTCTGTTACTGCCGCCGCCGTCGCGCCCCCGGTCTTCGTCAACCTTGGCCGCTGCATCACCCTGACTCGGACCAGACAAACGGCAGCAACCTCCGCTCCTCTCCAGCTCCGGTGAGTCTCCGCTACTCCATAGGGCAGATCCGTACTAGGGCTCGAGTAGTTCGTCCGTGTTCTCCGTAGTTCATCACGGGCCTCAGTAGATTTGAATTTTGCTGCCCCTTTTTGGATCTTAGCTCTGTATAGGCTTACTACGGTAGACGTTAAGGACCCATTTTATATGCAAGTAGCTCTCTTTTTACTGCATAAGAACCTTGTTCGAGCCCAAGAACTTCTCCAGCGTCTGTTTCTAGGTCTAGAAACTTTTCTTTTGCCCGACTATTTTGATCCAAAAAATTTACTGCGATGTGTGAAACCTGTTTTACCACACTTAGTAAAAATTGCAATCCTTGAATCTCGGCGGTTTACAATTCCGGTTTAAAGAAACCCCGCGCCATAGAACTTTCCGGCTTAAAGACAACCATGCGCCATAAAATTTCCGGCTTAGCTGTGATAAAGCCTGTAGACAATCAAATTATTCTCAATCCCTCGGCGGCTTTAAATAGCCCGATGCACTTAAATGTATACCATTAGTCCCCTTCATAAGCCGCCACCTTGACCTTGAACCGTAGATTTCTTCCGACTCATAATTAACCCGGACGTTTTTTCCTTTTATCATAGACTGCCGACTTTCACCATGCCTCCCAAAGCTCCCATTACTTGCAACTGGATGAGGTCCAATGTCACCAATGAGACCCTAGCAGATTTTGTCAAGTCCGGATATCTGCCCAAGAAGGACGTCATGTCCTACCGTGCCCCTGACCCGTCAGAAGAGAGACCACAGCCAAAGGACGGGGAGGTAGTGATTTTTGCGGATCATATGAGCCGGGGCTTCGCACCGCCCGGCTCAAAGTTTTTTAGGGACGTGCTAAACTTCTTCGACTTGCGGCCTCAAGACATTGGACCCAACTCAGTGTCCAACATCTGCAACTTCCAAGTATTCTGTGAGGTTTACCTTGGAGAGGATCCCAGTCTGCTGCTCTTCAGAGAGCTGTTCTATTTAAACCGTCAGAATGAGTGCGCCAATGGGCCAAGTCTGGAGCTAGGTGGCATCTCCATTCAGCGGCGAAGAGACTGTCTTTTCCCTTATGCCGAGCCGCCGAGCCACCCAAAGGACTGGAACATGACTTGCTTCTACTGCCAAGACACATCACCGGCTGATGAAAGTCCGCTGCCCGGCTTTCGCCCATCGCGTCTGGAGCCGACTCACCCACTGTCAGACAAGCTGACTCAAGCGGAGCGCCAACCTCTGCTCCCCACTATCAACAAGATCAAGGCTCTCCTGGGCAATGGTCTGAATGGGATCGACCTGGTCCGGGTCTGGATCTCATGGCGGGTGATCCCATTGAGCCGCCGCCCCGGCTTAATGTGCGAGTACACGGGCCGAAAGGACGACCCTCAGAGACACAGCCGCAACGATCTTCCTGAAGACGTTGCAGAAGAGATGACCAAGGCTCTTTTGAACGAGAGCCTGGCAGACTGTGGAAGGACCGGGTTAGCCCCCTTCTGCAAGACCAACCCAGCCCCAGCGGTAAGCCGCTAATCTGAACATCTTATCTGTACATACCTTTCATCTGAATCATTTTAAGAAAACCTCATTGCACTTTTCAGGTTGATGATAAGTTCTGGCGGGTCAAGTATGACCATGAAGCGGCCAAGAAGGCCAGAAAGGCGAAGAAAGCCGCCAAGAAAGCTGCCCCTCGCAAGAAAGGAAGCAGGCCTACTACTTCAGAGCTGATGCAACTAAGCGACAGCTCCGAGTCAGAGGTAACCCCTGAGCCTTTAAGTCTTTGATGTATTTGTTGTTTGCTGCTGTCCGCCTTATCAATACTTGTTCATTGACAGGATGACACCGGCGCAAGTAACCCGGTGGTTGAAGAGGTAATGTCACTTTCCTCCGACTCGGAGCCCTTGCCAAGGCTGAAAGTCCGAAGGGTAACCCGGAAAGTAAGCTTTTCACATCCTTTAGCTCATCAAGATCCTCAATTTATTTTGAAGCGACAGGTTCATGAGAGCCGGCGTCACACCCGGACCAGCAAGGACACCGATCTCTCCTCCGGGTTACCTGACGCATCAAGGAAGCGCCGAACTGAGGTTATTTCCCACTTGTACCCTTTTCATCCGTTGGCGGGTGTTATCCGTCAGCCACTCAATTCTTCTGACTCAAATTATCAGGAGACCTCCCCCTCTTCGGGTGACTCTATGCAGTCGAGTCTTCCGGCTTTCAAGACCGCGCCCGGGTAATGACAACCATCTCATATTATACTTGTCTGTACTTACCCTTTTTGTGCTTAACGTTTCTGTCCTTTCAGTGCCCAGGCAAAGCTCACCAAGAGAGCGAAGAAGACCAAGTCAGCCGGAGTGCCGGACTTACCTGAACCGGAGGTGACGGCTCAAGAACCGCCAGCTGCCTCCGCCCCCGAAGCCACCATTCCAACCGACAAGGCACCTGAGGCCGCTGCCCCAACTACCAAGGCAACTACAGAAGCTTCTGTTAACCCGGAGGCCTCCAGCTCGGCTCCACCAGCAGACGACCCGGACGTGGTAATCACCCGGACGGAGTTCGTTGAGCCGGGGAGACCTACCGTGCTGGCCAAGTGCTCTGCTAAGGGGGAGTTGCTGCAGCCCCACCGGGTGAACCTGGACCTCTCCGACTACACCAACCTGAGCATTGGAGAGCTCGTCTCTGGCTACATCAGCCAAGTGCACAAGAGCCGGGACGCAGAGGTTGCCATGGTGAACCAAATCCAGCAGAAATCTGAGGTATCATTCTGCTGTCCTCTTACTCACTGCATAGTTACCTTTACCATGCTAGCCCCCAAGTCGACGACTTATGATTAAATATGTTGTAGACTTAGGTTCCGGCTTACTCAATTGAGCCGGCAGTTTGTAGATAGATACGTTCAATATGCATTAGCCCCCAAGTGCCAAGTGTCTTTGCTTGGAAAACGCTTGGGACTTTAAATTTGTAGAGTAATTGTTCATGCCATAACCCGGAAGTTTATACAGGCTGTTGGCAAAAAGCTTGAGGCTGACCTTGCTGATCTCAAGAACCGGCTGAAGATGCAAGAGATGGAGACCCGGAAGGCAAACGCCAAGTTCGTGTCCAGCATCACCGCGCAAGAGAAGCTGAAGACGGAGTTCGACGCTGAGCGGAAGGCGTGGGCCGAAGAAAAGGTCACACTGGTGAACCGGGCTGAACAGGCGGAGAAGGCTCTCTCCAAGAAGACCGCCGAGCTCTCCGGCCTAAAGCGCCAAGTGTCCCAAATGGTGGCCGCAGTCTTCGGTAAGTCGTCTCGCCGGCTTTCATCAAGTTTAGAATGTGTATATCTCATAATGTCATCCTTGCTGGCGGCTTATCTGTCTTTGTTAAACAGGTCCCAGAAGTGCCAACCTCAACCAGAGCGTGGTAACCAAGCTGAAGGCCGTGTATACCCTGGTGGAGCAGCTCTACACTGGGTCACAGCGTGCCTTAGCTGTGGTGGCCCTATCCAACGAGGTGCCGACTCACCTGGCAGAAGTCCTTCGCCGGCTCGCTGTACTGCCCCAACGGATCCAAGAGCTGCGACGGGCCTCTGCAAGAGCCGGGGCGATCGCCGCGCTGAGCCGGGCCAAGGCATTCCTGCCGGAGTTAGACCCGGCGGACATCGCCCTTGGCTAGCCAAGCCTGAAGGAAGACGGCTCAGCTTTCGATCAGAAGGACTTCGCAGCTTGCGTGAAGGCCGTACGCCCGGTGGCCACCCTTATCGGGAACGACACAGATCTGACCAACTACCAGCCGGGTTACAATGCGGAGAATCAGAGGATTCCAACCCCTCGCTATGAAGCCCTCAACTTGATCCCGCGGGCTCGTCAGCACACTTTCGCCCCGGAGATTGACCCGGCCGGGTTAATTGATGAGGAAGCCCAATTCGAAGCTCTCAGCGGCATCGACTGGAAGTCATCAACTTTCCAGGTCTTGGGATCAGCCGGAGGAGAAGACAGGAACGAGCCGGAGACTTCAACTCAGCAAGCGTCGTAACTCGGCTGACGGTTTACCAAACAATGCTCCACCCTTGTAGACTTGATGAGTTTTGTAATAGAGTAGGTGCAACAATTTATCTCTGCCGTGCCATCGTGCACGTATTGAATGCTGAAGTCTTTTGAAGTTGTCTCTTTGATGTTTCTCCGGGTCATAATCAATCCTTTGTTTTCCTTAATCTCAAAATAGTTGCTGTTAACTATCCTGCACAGAAGGGCAATTCCCAAGTCTCGAGGCGGCTTACCACCCTGAGAATCATAAGTTTTAGATACATAACCCGGAATATGAATCAAAAAGGACTGGTCTTCAATCATATCCTTAATACAGCCGTAAGAACATACTTAACGGCCTGCAAGTATACTTCCGGTTTAGATAACCCGGGTAATAAGGTTGGTACCTCAATTCCGGTTTACCTGTCGTAATAACACCCATTGTGTCCGACTAACACTGGAAATCAAAGTTAAGCCGGCCAAGTGAGACCCGGCCGTACACACTTTGAAATGATCAGAAGAACTCTATAATGAAACAAAAGAACTTAGGAGCTTCCGGTTCGAATACGACCAGAGACCCAGCCCAAAGGGGTTATGCCAAGATTCGAATACGATCATATAGCCCCCAGTGGGTGTGGCGATGCCAATCAAGAGGGAATCGACAGCTATGTTCTCTTTGGTTCGAATACGACCCATGTTTGAACAGGAAGCCCCCAAGTGATTTTAAGAATTGTTTAACGACGTTGATTCGAATACGATCCACGTCAGTTCCCAAAGGGGTGAAACCATGATTCAAATATGATCAAGGAAAACTCCCCAATGAGCTCGGCACTTTGCCAATCAAATGGGTATCGACAGCTATGCTCTCTTTGGTTCGAATACGACCCATGTTTGAACAGGAAGCCCCCAAGTGACCTTGTTGCTTATGGCTAGATTCAAATACGATCATAAGCCGGATCCTCCTTCAAGTCACATGTAATCTTGCAATGAAAACAACATGTGCACATTTGGAGGAGAAAAAAGGACAGAGGTCCTGCTTTATTGCTTATCATAATATATACACAGCTGAGAGAAATATGTACATCACGAGAGATGGTGACTCAAGTGTAGTAAGGCCGAAGCTGAGCTATGTTCCATGGCCGACGGATCTCTTCCTCCGACTTACGTGAATCTTTATGCTCCCTAATGTCAATGAGGTAATATGACCCGTTGTGCAAGTTCTTGCTGACCACAAAGGGTCCTTCCCAAGGCGGGGAGAGCTTGTGCGCATCTGTTTGATCCTGGATGAGCCGGAGCACGAGATCGCCTTCCTGGAAGACCCGGGATTTAACCCGGCGGCTATGATAACGGCGCAGGTCTTGTTGATAAATCGCTGAACGGGCTGCTGCCACATCACGCTGTTCGTCCAACAAGTCAAGAGCATCTTGGCGCGCCTGTTCATTATCCGCCTCAACATAAGCCGCCACTCGAGGTGAGTCATGACGGATGTCACTGGGGAGGACTGCTTCCGCCCCGTAAACCATGAAGAAAGGCGTGAAGCCTGTAGACCTGTTAGGAGTAGTGTTGATGCTCCATAACACGAAGGGCAACTCCTCCACCCAACAACCCGGCGTCCGTTGCAAAGGGACCAAAAGCCGGGGCTTGATGCCCTTCAGAATCTCCTGATTAGCTCTCTCAGCTTGACCATTGGACTGAGGATGGGCCACTGAGGAAACATCAAGTCGGATATGCTCTCGTTGACAAAACTCTTCCATGGCGCCTTTGGAGAGATTGGTGCCATTGTCAGTTATAATGCTGTGCGGAAAGCCAAAACGGAAAATCACCTTTTTCATAAATTGAACCGCCGTGGCTGCATCGCACTTGCTAACTGGCTCAGCTTCCACCCACTTTGTGAATTTGTCAACTGCCACCAAGAGGTGGGTCTTCTTATCCTTGGACCTTTTAAAAGGCCCAACCATATCAAGCCCCCAGACCGCAAAGGGCCATGTAATTGGGATCATCCTCAGCTCTTGAGCCGGTACGTGAGCCCGTCGCGAGAACCTTTGGCAACCATCACACTTACTGACTAAGTCCTCTGCATCAGCATGAGCAGTCAACCAATAGAAACCATGACGAAAAGCCTTGGCCACAAGAGACTTTGAGCCGGCGTGATGGCCACAATCCCCTTCATGGATCTCACGCAAGATTTCTTGACCTTCCTCAGGGGAGACACAACGCTGAAACGCCCCTGTGACACTGCGATGATGCAACTCGCCATCAATAGCGATCATTGACTTAGCCCGCCGGGTTATTTGCCTGGCCAAAGTTTCATCCTCAGGCAACTCGCCCCGGGTCATGTAAGCCAGATACGGCATTGTCCAGTCTGGTATGATATGGAGAGCCGCCACCAGCCGTGCCTCCGGGTCAGGGACAGCCAAATCTTCCTCTGTAGGCAACTTAACAGAAGGGCTATACAGGACGTCCAGGAAAGTGTTAGGCGGCACCGGCTTTCGCTGAGAGCCTAGCCGGCTTAGAGCATCAGCCGCCTCGTTCTTCCTGCGATCAATGTGCTCTACTTGGTAGCCCTGAAAGTGCCCAGCAATGGCATCAACTTCGCGGCGATAAGCCACCATGAGAGGGTCCTTAGAGTCCCACTTGCCTGATACTTGTTGAGCCACCAAGTCTGAGTCCCCGAAACACCTTACCCGGCTCAAGCTCATCTCCTTAGCCATCCGAAGACCATGGAGCAAGGCCTCGTACTCAGCCGCATTGTTAGTGCAAGGAAACATCAACTGTAGCACATAATGGAACTTGTCACCTTTAGGGGAAGCCAATACAACTCCAGCCCCCGAGCCTTCCAACTGCCTAGACCCATCGAAGTGAATAGTCCAATATGTGTTATCCGGCTTCTGCTCGGGCACCTGTGACTCTGTCCAATCATTGATGAAATCCACCAAGGCCTGAGATTTGACAGCAGTGCGTGGCACGTATTTGAGACCACGAGGTCCCAGTTCTATAGCCCACTTAGCAATTCTCCCTGTGGCCTCTCTGTTTTGAATGATATCACCAAGAGGGGCAGAACTGACCACAGTTATGGGATGACCCTAGAAATAATGCTTAAGCTTCCGGCTTGCCATGAACACACCATAAACAAGCTTCTGCCAATGCGGATACCGCTGTTTGGACTTGATGAGCACTTCGCTGACATAATAAATCGGCCGCTGAACCGGATGCTCCTTACCTTCTTCCTTGCACTCCACCACTATAGCCACACTGACGGCTCGTGTGTTCGCCGCCACATATAATAATAAGCACTCCTTATCAACTGGAGCAGCAAGGACTGGAGGCTCTGCCAGCTGCTTCTTCAACTCCTCAAAGGCGGTATTAGCTGCATCATTCTAGACAAAGTTATCAGTTTTCTTCATCAACTGATATAAGGGCATGGCCTTCTCACCCAAACGGCTTATAAACCGGCTTAAAGCAGCGATGCGACCCGCCAAGCGCTGAACGTCGTTTATACATGCCGGCTTAGCCAGGGAGGTGATGGCCTTGATCTTCTCCGGGTTAGCCTCAATGCCTCTGTCAGAAACCAAGAAACCCAAGAGTTTGCCTGCAGGAACACCAAAGACACACTTGGCCGGGTTAAGCATCATCTTGTAGACCCGGAGATTATCAAAGGTTTCCCTTAAATCATCTATCAGGGTTTCCTCTTTTATGGACTTAACCACAATATCGTCCACATAAGCATGAACATTACGCCCAATCTGTTTATGAAGACAGTTCTGCACGCAACGCTGATAAGTCGCCTATGCACACTTGAGTCCAAAGGGCATGGATACATAGCAGAAGGCTCCAAAGGGAGTGATGAACGCCGTCTTCTCCTGGTCCTTAACTGCCATTTTAATCTGATGATATCCAGAATAAGCGTCCAGGAAACTTAAGCGCGCACAACCGGCCGTAGCATCAATAATTTGACCAATACGGGGAAGGGCAAAAGGATCAGCCGGACATGCTTTATTTAAGTCCGTGTAGTCCACACACATCCGCCAAGTGCCGTTCTTCTTGAGTACGAGCACCGGGTTAGCTAACCACTCTGGGTGAAAGACTTCAACAATAAACCCGGCCGCCAAGAGCCGGGCCACCTCTTCACCAATAGCTTTCCGCCTCTCTTCATTAAACCGCCGAAGGAACTGCCTGACCGGTTTAAACTTCGGATCAACATTGAGAGTGTGCTCAGCGAGTTCTCTAGGTACACCTGGCATGTCAGAAGGTTTCCACGCGAAGATGTCCCTATTCTCACGGATGAACTCGATGAGCGCGCTTTCCTATTTCGGATCCAGATTGGCACTGATGCTAAACTGCTGAGATGAATCTCCTGGAGCAAAATCAACAAGTTTAGTCTCATCAGCTGACTTAAATTTCATCGCCGGCTCATTTTTCGTAGTCGGCTTTTTCAGAGAGGTCATATCTGTTGGGTCAACATTGTCTTTGTAAAACTTCAACTCCTCTGTTGCACAAACAGATTCTGCATAAGCTGCATCGCCTTCCTCACACTCCAGGGCCACTTTCCGGCTGCCGTGAACCGTAATGGTCCCATTGTGACCCGGCATCTTGAGCTGTAAGTACACATAACACGGTCGTGCCATGAACTTGGCGTAAGCCGGCCGTCCAAATATAGCATGGTATGGACTTCTTATCTTGACCACCTCAAAGGTCAATTTTTCCACCCTGTAGTTGGTCTCATCTCCAAAGGCCACTTTCAATTTGATCTTGCCGACTGGATAAGCCGACTTACCAGGTACCACACCATGGAAGATAGTGTTTGACTGGCTGAGGTTCTTATCAATCAACCCCATACGACGGAATGTCTCATAATAGAGGATGTTAATGCTGCTGCCTCCATCCATGAGCACCTTAGTGAACTTATATCCTCCCACCTGAGGAGCCACCACTAAGGCCAAGTGGCCCGAGTTATCCACCCGGGGAGGGTGATCCTCCCTACTCCACACTATAGGCTGCTCAGACCACCGCAAGTAGCGTGGAACTGCCGGCTCAACAGCATTCACAGCCCTCTTATGAAGCTTCTGATCTCGCTTACACAGACTGGTGGTAAACACATGATACTGTCCACCGCTAAGCTGCTTTGGATTGGTCTGATAACCCCCCTGCTGCTGTTGATGACCCTGGCCAGACTGCTGATTAAAGCCCCCTTGACCGTTCTGAGGATTAGAATTTGAGCCGCCGCCCGGGCCATGAAAGCCGCCGGCGCCTGAGCCGCCGCCCGGGCCATTGTAATTCTTAAAGGCCTTCATGATTGCACAATCCTTCCACAGATGAGTCGCTGGCTTCTCTCTAGAGCCATGCCTTGGACAAGGCTCATTCAACAGCTGCTCCAGCGTCGGACCTGACCCGCCGCCTCGGGGAGGGGGCCTCCCCTTACGTCGCTGGTTATTCCCTTGTGAGCTGGCGTTGGCCACAAACTCTAGGCTGTCGTCGGCCTTGCGCTTGCCTCCTCCTTGGTTCCCCGGGTTATGCTGAGGACCCTTGCCATTGCCATTCTTCTTTCCCTTCCCTGTCCTTTCATCATCTGAAGGGGGATCCTTGGTACCATCAGAATCGGCGTATTTGACAAGAGCCGCCATTAGTGTACCCATATCATTACAGTCGCGCTTAAGCCGCCCGAGTTTCATCTTTAGGGGCACAAAACGACAATTCTGCTCCAACATTAAGACTGCTGAGCCGGCATCCATCTTATCTGACGAATGTATGATCTCCTTAACCCGGCGAACCCAATGCGTCATGGATTCACCCTCCTGCTGCTTACAGTTAGTCAAATCCACAATTGACATAGACTGCCTGCAGGTATCCTTAAAGTTTTGGATGAACCGGGCTTTCAGCTCAGCCCAAGACCCGATGGAGTTTGGTGGTAGCCCTTTCAACCAAGTGCGGGCAGTCCCATCCAACATCATGGTGAAGTACTTGGCTATTGCCGCCTCACTGACCTCCAGTAGTTCCATGGCCATCTCGTAACTCTCGATCCAGGCTGCGGGTTGTAAGTCAGCCGTGTAGTTGGGCACCTTCCTAGGGCCTTTGAAGTCCTTGGGTAGACGCTCATTGCGGATAGCTGGCACTAAACAAGGGACACCCCCAGTCCTGGTAGGGTTACCCACGTCGACGGAAGTCGTCGGATAAGCCGGGGGGGTCTGGTAAGCCGTCAATTGAGGCACCTGCTCCGCCTCTTGCCGCGCTCTGTCCTGGTCTGCTGTGTGGAAGGCTCCGTTATGAACCGGGCCATGGCCAGGGGGCGGGTCATGGCGTCGGACATTACTTGAGCCGGTCGCTGAGACCATGTGTCTGCTGTAACTCGGGCTCCGGCCTGGACGAGGGGTCGAGTGGATCCTGTCCCGGCTGTAGGAGTACGCCTCTTGCTGCGCCAGTGCTGTCTGAAGGAGTTCCCTGACCCGGCGGGTTTCGATCGCCGTCGGAGAGTCGCCGTCGACCGGGAGAGCCGCCAGCCGTGCTGCCGCAGCGACCATGTTCTCCAGCGGGTTGTTATAATGACCCGGTGGTATTGGCACATACTGAGGCGGGGCAGGGGGCACCTGGGGAGGCCCCATCACTTGTGGCTGAATAGGGGTCCCAGACCCGGGCACTATGACCCCTGGCGGGTTACTAGACCCTGCACCTGGCGTGTTGAAGAGGTTGCGTGGATCGTAAACCGGAGGGAGTCGCGATTGGGCCTTTTGATGCCTCCTTCTCAGGACCTCATTGGACGTGTTTTGATCCATCGTGAGCCGGAAGGACTGCGCTTGAATCAACTGGGTTTGGGCATCGAGAGCCGCCCGCTCCGCAGTCATCCTGATCCCTTCCGCTGCCAGATCCTCCTTAGCCTTCACTAGATCCAACTTTAACTGTGCCACCTCCGCATCATGCTGAGCTTGATCCGCCGGGTCAACCGTGGCGGTTAACAGGGCCGTCATCTTGTCCGTGAGATCCATTAGCACCTGAGCCGGCGAGGGCACCGGGTTTCCCGCTCCGGCAGCAGGGTTCTAAACAGGCTGTGCACCGGCCATAAAGACCCCAACCTGACTTGGCGGCTCAAACGGCTCCGGAATACTGTCACCATCGGAATAACCCATGAGCCGGCCATCTTGAAGTTGATACAACGAGTTTGACTCATTGGTGGACGACTCGCCGTCAGAGCCGGCGGCCGTCTCATCACCAGATCCAGATCGATCAGAGAGTCCTCCATGGATACACCCCACAAAAGCATGCCTTAAGGCAGGCCGGGCCCGGGCGGGTCGTGCACGCTGAGCCGTCTCGACGAGATCGGCACAGAGATCCGGCTCAGGGCCCGGCTCACCAATCTTGCCAATGAAAACATGAATTCCGCCGAAGGGGACCCGGTACCCGTACTCAATTGAGCCGGCGTCGGGGCCCCAGTTTGCATCGTCGATGTAGAGCTTGCCGCGATGACTCTTGGTCATCCGGCCCACAGCGTATCCCTTGAGCCCTTCGAAGCTGCCCTTCAAGAACTCAAATCCACCGTGCGCTGGCCCCACGGTGGGCGCCAACTATCGTGGAATTGTCACGGCAGATGTCCTCGAGCTAGGACTTAGTCGTGGAGCCATCGCAACTAGGAAGCTTGAAGGGGTTAAGTGGAACAAGGAACACGAGGGTTTATACTGGTTCAGCCCCTTACGGTGAAGGTAAAAGCCTACGTCCAGTTTGAGGTGGTATTGATTAGGGTTTCGATGACCAGGGAGCTTAATTGCTATGCCTGGCTCTCGATGAGATCTTTCTTGTCCCTAAACCGCTGCCGGGTCGTCCCTTTATATAGGGAGGCTGACGCCCAGCAGCTCTCAGAGTCCCGGCCGGCTCATAAAAGTGTCCGGCTCGGACTCTCAACTATTCTTGCCTTACACTACAAGTTCTACCATGATAATGATTGTAACTACGGGCCTTAAGCCATATCCGGGTCTTAAGCCCATCTCTGGCCCACCGTCTTCAAGCTTGACGCCGGGCTTCTGGTAATGACCATTAGAGTAACCCGGCCCCTCCTGGCGGGTGACTCTAAGGTCTATATCCTCAACACTGATAAAAAATATTTTTGCGGATTTTTTGGAGTCCATTTACTTACCGTATCACGTACCTCCTTATTTTAACGATTCTAGAGTGTTCCGGAAGGACTCTTTTATGTGTTCTTCTAGTGTTAAAGTTTGGATAATATTGCTTTCAACATTAATAGGCGTACCTGAGATATAATGCTTTATTCGTTGCCCATTGACAACCTTCGGGTTAGTACCTTCGGAATTATTTATCTTGATGGCACCAGACCGGTAAACCTCCTCGATGACATATGGGCTTTCCCATTTTGAGAGGAGCTTTCCTGCAAAAAACCTAACACGAGAGTTGTACAAAAGAACATATTCTCCGACTTTAAACTCACGCTTTTGGATTCTTTTGTCATGCCATCTTTTAACTTTTTCTTTGAATAACTTTGCATTTTCATAAGCTTGGGTTCTCCATTCATCTAATGAGCTTATATCAAATAAGCTCTTTTCACCAGCAAGTTTGAAATCATAGTTGAGCTTTTTAACTGCCCAAAATGCTTTATGTTCTAACTCAAGAGGCAAATGACAAGCTTTTCCCTAAACCATTTTATAAGGAGACATACCCATAGGATTTTTATATGCTGTTCTATAAGCCCAAAGTGCATCATCTAATTTCTTAGACCAATTCTTCCTGGACCTATTGGCAGTCTTTTGCAAAATAAATTTTATTTCTCTATTGCTAAGTTCAACTTGACCACTAGACTGAGGATGATAAGGTGATGCAATTCTATGGTTAACATCATACTTGACAAGCATTTTACGAAAAGCACCATGAATAAAGTGTGAACCACCATTATGGAGGGCCTGCGGAGGAAGGGTCACGGACGACGAAAAGAAATTTCGGGAGGCACGTGCCGCCTGCTCCCCAGCCGGCCCGAGCCTCGGGGGCTACACCCAGTAACGGCGTTGTCGCGTCCCCACTGAAAAGTTTTCTGAGAAAAAACCAAAGCATTCACCGCAACGGCTTGCTCGAGTTGGACGAGCCGACTTTGTGCCCCAGGGGCAGCCGTCTGCAAGAAACTGCCGAACTATGCTCGCACCCTGTCCAGGGCGAGGATCTGGCTCCTCAGGGACGCCTTGCTGGTGGCCTCGCCGGCACCCGCCTGATCCCCTTGCAGCTGGGCCGCCGAACCCGCGCTGGCCCCGCTCCTTGACGGCCTGGAAGAGGTTGCAACGTCGCCTCACCGCGGCCTCAGCGCGCCCGCGCTCCTCCACGTCGTCCCCAGACAGGGGTGGTGTGCCCGTATCCAGGAGGCTGAGGGGTGCCCTGCCAGCGCGCAAGAGGTTGAGGGAGCACAAGGAGAACACGGTGAGGGGCGTGGGCCGAACCCAAGACCGGGACGAGGGCTCTTACCCAACGCTCGTCAGAATCGCGCACGTCGGGGTCGGTGTCGGGGCGATGCGGCGCGCCTTCTTTATTAAGCCCTCGGGTTCGCCCTCCGGCTGCGCTCCCGCCGAGCGCTTCCCGGCCGGCGCCCTGACCGCTTGCTTCCCATACGGCCGCGCCACGGCCGCCAGACGCCCGGCTGGCGCCACGTCCTCCGTCTTGTGAAGCCGCCACAGCCGCCGGACGCCCGGCTGGCGCCATGTCCGCCATCTTGTGAAGACGAGTGACACCATACTGCCAAGGTCTTCGATCGCCGCCTGCTGAAGAAAGGCGATCACTCAACTCCAAGTCCGGTGGTCGACATGGGAGGACTACGAGGTGCTGTGCCACCGTTGCCCCGACGACGACATTTGGGGCGAAGCAGCTGCTCAAGCAAGGGCGAATGTCACGCCTGAAGTTCAGATACCTTTTTTTTTTGAGACAATGAAGTTCAGATATCTGAACCTGAACTTGCAGCGGACTGAAAGTGCAGCAGCGCAGTTGGGCCTCAGGCCATGTAACCGGTCGAGGGCCCAAGTGGGCAGGTGGCACTTATGACACTGTTAATCGGCATCGATGAGAAGAATTGAGAAACTCCCTCGCCATCGGGCCACTAGTCTGCTCGGCTCCTCCCAGCGATTCCCCGTGGTCCTCGCCGGCGGCGGCTCCTCCCAGCGGTTCCCCGTCGTCCTCGACGGCGGCGGCTAGGTCAGTCCTCTGTCTCTCTCTCGCTCACCCAATTTGCCCGGGCCGGCGATCTAGGGTTAGGGTTACCAGCTCGACGCGCCGCCCCGCCATGATGCAGGTGCTGCTGTTCGCCGCCGCCGGCCCCGCGTGCTCGTGCGCTGCCTTCGCTCTGTCATGCCGCTGCTTCTCCTTCTTGCCGGCCCGTACCGCTGCTTTTCGTGGCCATTTTGTGTGCTCCTGCTACGGCTGCTTACTCCGCTTCTGTGTCGTGCAGGGACTGAGCGTCCTGCGTCGTTCCTTCTGCCTGCTAGGACGAGCAGGGGATCGAATTAACCACATGCCGTTCGCCGGAGCCATCGCCATCGCCGTCCTCTTGCTTGTCCCCTGTGCCAAGGCCACGTCGGGGGGCCTCATGATCGAGCAGATCTTGTCTGACAAGGGGTGTGGTGCCTTCGCCGGCCTCGTTGCCACCACGGCCGGCGTGGGCGAGGTGTTCCGTTCCTTTTTAGAGAAGGAGGCTGAAACCCCCGACGTGTTCGACGTGTTCGGTGAGAAGAGGGCCCGCAATGCGGGGCTCACCATTTTCTGCCCAGACGACGAGGCGGTGGCGGCATTCACTCCGAGATTCAACAAGCTCAGCGACTACGCGCAGGTCGCCCTTCTTCTGTACCATGGAGTGCCGTCGCGTCGCTCCGAGGAGGCGCTCAGGTTGATCAACGGGGAGGAGGTGCCGACGCTTGATAAGGGGCCCTTGCCGGGCTCCAGAAGCATGCTCACCATCGATGTCTACGAAGATATCGTGGTACTTTCTTCGCCGTTGCCGTCGCCGTCGGTTGCTGCTGTCACCGAGATGGTCGTCGACCACGACCGCCTGGCTGTCTACATCATCGACGACGTGATGATTCCGAGAGAGCCAGAGATTGGATTCCCAGCCTTGCTTCTTTTCTTTGGGCTCCTGGCGTTGTGAGTCTTCATCTCCTTCTCTATGCTTAGTTTGTTACCTCTTGTCGTGCTCTAGATGCTAATAATTGTAGTACTTTCTATTGAAGTCATGCTCGAGCCAACTCATCCAAAAGTCCAAACTGACGGAGAGAGACAAACAATAATTTCAACACTTTCTATCACTTGTCTGAATTTATCTGTGCGTGGCTCGGGCTGCTTAGATCATACTATAGTACATAACATTTTGTGACTTGGGGATGTGCTTACCAAATTTACCTACGTTTTTTTCTTGTCATATGACATATCTGCCATATAATCAGGCCACATGCTGCCAACTGATTATTAGGGAGATGCCTTGAGTTTATTCTGCAACATAACCATCTTTTGCATGTAGCAGGTGTAAATATATAGCGACAGTGATTCCTAGTCTTACTGCTTGATTACACACGTACCATACGTGATAGCTTACAAGTATTTATGCATCTGCAAATTAAACGTCGGGATGGGTGATGCTTACATGGGTGTTTGAATTGCTTCTGGTGTTTCCAAATCTTACTTATATACACTAACTGTATCTATCTCTCCCCTGCAGGGCAGCGCTGGTGCTCGCGCAGGTATTATTGATCTTCGGTGACGTCTGAGAAGATCGTTTCGTGTCAAGATCGCTACTACCTATGTTGTGGCTCCATATATAAGCGACAAGGACCTTAGTTCATGATTGTTTCATTTACATCAGCTGGCCTAATGTTAACTACTTCTGCATCGACATTATCCTGCTCTGCGTCATACTTGGTATTGCTGCCTACCTTTACAAGCAAGTAATTTCTCTGCCAAGAAACTTCAGCTTGCAAGTTTAAGTAGCTTGAGTTTGGACCAGCTGCTGAATGAAAATCTACCTCATATTTCTTTACACGCCTGCTTGATTGTTACCACATTCATAGTGCAAATCTAATCGTTTTGCTCCATGCTGTTTTTATTGTGTCGCAGTGTGCTTAAGAAGTGAGTGAGGTGCAACGGTGTGCTCATGCGTGGTCGGTAGTGATCTTGCATTGGATTCCCTACTTGTCATGTCCTGCTGTGATGGGTTTCAAGTAATTCCTTTCGTCTCATCTGTGTAATATCATGGTGGTCTTAGATTATTATGCTGGTTGAAGAAGTGATGATTATATGTGTGTTGACCTGATTGATGTCTGATTGTATGTATATTTCGAGTAAATTGCTTAGTAAGAGTACAAACATCATTCTTTTGTTCGAAACCTGGCCATGTATATGTTGCGTTCCCTGGGGCCTTTCTTTGATTGGCCCAAAGAACTCACAGGTCACAATTAGCCCCCCGCGTGTTGGCTCGACCGGCATGGATACAAAATCCAAAGGCTAGTCATGCGTTTCTTCCAACAAAAATACGTATCATTGTTGCATTATACTATGACTAGAACAATGCCCGTGTCCGTGTGTTGCTACGGGCAGAAGGTGATAAATTCGATGATCCCGTTACATGAGCGCTTAAGTTTCTCTCTCATATTCCACCTTTTCATCGACCACTGTGTTTCTCTAGCAGACTTAAGTTTTAACGATCAAATGTTTTCTATGACCAATTCTTCCAGTATGGGCAGCTTTGGTGTAAAGTGGAGTTGTTGAAGATGATGATTTAAGCATAAGATTAGAACCTAATTGCATTGGAAAGAAAGGGTTTTAGGATCTTATATGCCCAGTGGGAGCTGCCGAGTCAATGGAGGAAAATGGACTTCCTCGTCTCATCCGGATCCACGCCGCCACCGTCACACCACAGACCACACACCCTTCTCCCTCTCTTCCTCGATCTTCTGGACACGGTCGGCGGCTGCTGTTAGACGCGGCTGCGCCGTCGCCGCAGCTTCTGGTTCCCTTTGCCATAATGCCATTGCTGGCACCTGCCCCTCCTTGGTTGTCCCAATCGAAATCGACAAGATCGCGCGGCACCAATGAGAGGAAGGACAAGCCACTGTCGGTGTCGTGCTTTGCTGCTCGTCATCTGTCACGGATTTTCCAAGGTAGGAGAAGATGGGGCACGTATTGTACCTCCCCCAACTCCTTCCGATACGCTGGTCTCAAGAGGAATAAGAGCAGCAGAGATTACATTTTTCCTGCTAATTTTTTCCATCGGATATATGCCTAATATGTGCGCTTCTGTTTCTGCAGGTCTCGTGCCTCGATTTGATTTCCTACATGAGGAAGTGTACAGCCGTGATTGTTGCAGGTGTTTGCACATTTCAAAATGGATTGGTTGGTAGGTGCTAGTGCTCTTTTCCACCGCTGTAGATCGTTACACAATTTTTCTTTCTTTCTGAATTGCAGTAGATAGATGAGTAGAATAGGTACGGCGCTTGTACTGTTTATTAGTTCCGACTTAAGGAATGAGAAATGGGTGACCGAAATTTAGATGCACACATCCTATCCTAGAAGCAGAGGAACTGATAGCACCTTAAACACCTTGCATTGCAGCCTTGCAGGGCTGTGACGGCTTGGTTCTCATTGAGTCGATGGTAAACAGTACGGCGGAGAAGGGTGCGATGCCAAACAACCCAAGCCTCCAGGCTCCAGCTCTTCGAAGTCATCGCGCCGAAGGCAGCCATTGAGGTGCAATACCATCATTTCACTCTACTGCCTCTCATGCTCTCTCTCTGCACCGTCAGTTCACTGGTTGAAAATGATTCATGCTTGTTCTTCTACCTCCGGTAACCATTTATATATCCAATGCTTCGCTAGATAAATGCTCAGGTTGAAACTGTCCTTCTGCACGCGTTATTCCTATGTCTGAATAAATGGGCTCTCTCTCTCTCTCTCTCTCTGCATCGGCAGTTCACTGGTTGAAGATGATTCATGCTTGTTCTTCTACCTCCGGTAACCATTTATATATCCAATGCTTCGCTAGATAAATGCCTGGGTTGAAACTGTCCTTCTGTACGCGTTATTCCTATGTCTGAATAAATGGGCTCAGCATCATCGATTAAGGCACCCATGCAGGTGGCCAAATCACCAACTTAATCAATAGTTCAATACCCTTCTGAACTATACTATCAAACAATGCAGGTGTCTGAATAATGCTTGTTGCCTGGCAATCAGAAGATGCAGATAGACTGTGGATCGCACATGCTTAATCTGCATAAAGCTCTGCTTCAAGTACCCACACAGGGATTAGTGCAACAGCTACTCAGCTGGTCTGAAGCAACGGATGCCTACATACATTACAGGTAACTATATCATGATTCATGAACACACACCAATTCATCTTTGAGTTGCAGAGCCCAATCAAAACATATTGAAATCACACTTTACATTAATAAGAAGTCAAATGTGTGCACAAACATTGCACTTATTACATGAATACATATGATGTTCGATACAGAGGAAAGCCACACAAATTCAAATCCAAGCATAGATGCGACCATTTATGCCCAGTCAGAGTCACAAGGCACCCATGTGAAGAAAGTAAACACACATACTTAGTTGTACAGCAGAAAGAAATTAACATACAAGCAGAACAGATTGCAATCCACACTAGCACACGCAAACCACACTATGGGATCAAAGGAGAAGAGGCCCTTCCAGCGTCGAACCTGTTTCTTTCCAGCAGAAAGAGAATCTTGCAGCATCGTCGTCGTCCTCTTGTTCATCTCCTTTTGCTCAGTCTTAAAGTTTTTGGTCCATAAGTTTAAGGCTAGGCTTGTTTTTATGCTTTTCAATGCCCTCTCTCACCTCATCGGGGACTTGACCACCGTTGAATTCAAGCTCCTTCAAACTGGGAAGTTTGTGGATACCGGAGAGAGATGTGAAAGATGACCAGACAATCTTCTCAAGCCTAGGAGCAGATCCGCTGGTGAAGACGATCCTGGTGATGGCCGAGCAGTCAACAACAAGATGGTTGAGCCATAAGAACTCATCTTTTAATGTAATCTCATTCTGTATTCCACCAAAAGACTCGTTCAAGAGCACGAGACATCGTAGATTTGGTTTCTTGGCGAGTATTTGTAGAGCGTCTCGCTCTAGCAATGTACCACGAAGAGTCAGCTTGGCTATTTGTGAGACATTGCCAAATGATGATAGCAGCCTGCCGCAGAAGCTGTTATTCAACTCGAGCTCTTTCAAGTTTGGAAGCCTGTCAACTCCAGAAATAGAACCTTTGCTGAAAGACAAAACCATCTTCTCGAGCTCACATGCTGCTCCATGCTCAAAAGTGATAGTCAAGTCCGAGTCCTCAACAAGAAGGTACTTGAGGCATCTGAATTCACCCTTCTTGAAGTTGAGCGCGGGCTCGTTGCATGTAATATGTTGGAGCCTGACACACCGTAACTTGGGCAGCTTGGCAAGGACTTCCAGATCATCTTGGCTCAGCAGGGTGCTACTAAGAGTTACCTTGGCAAGTTTGTTGTTGTTACCTTTCATGAACAATGGAACAAGACTGATTCCCCTGATGCTTAGACTCTCAAGACTTTTCGGATGGTTTTTTAGGAGAGAGCCAATGCCATCTGGTGACTCTGCACTGGAAGGAGTACCCTCGCATTGTGTGGCTACCGGAACACTAGCAGTGATTGTCAGAGAACGGAGGGACTCATGGAGGTCACTGATTGTCTGAAGCAAATTCCTGAGGTGGCTATCCTTATCATCAATAACCACACCTAGCTTCCTCAGCTGCCATAGCTTTCCAATATCTTTCAAATCATGACTATGCTTGGCCTGGACATTAGATAGGACCTCCATGTTTACCATTTTGCCGATCCTACGGGGAACCCGGCTACTAGAGCCAAACTTGCTTGCATTCAGATCAATGTGACCAGCAAGCAGACGCTTCAGCTTCAATAGCAGGATATTTGCTGTTGCATGTGGAGGCACATCGGTTTCTCGGATATCCAATACCTCTAGCTCACGGAGGTTGTTGATTTCACCAGGTAGCTCGGTAATATCTGTTCTCCTGAGGCTTAGATACTTGAGAAGTAACATCTTGCTGCAGATGTCCTTGAGGTACTGCCGGTTCTTCCCAAAGCACTGACAACCTTCTAGATCGAGCACCTTGAGCAGGGATACTCGAGATGATTCAGAGAGCCCCTGGAAGAATTTATCAATTCTATCAGAGCCACGGAGCTGGAGATCGTTGAAAATGGAGAAGTGGCGAGCCAAGTGATGTGACAGCCGTGTCTCCACGATGTGTTGTTTTCTGGCGATGGTGGTAATGAATCCATGAAAAAGATCACCTACGACACAGCTCTTGACATTTCCTGCAGCACCAATATCAGCAGGATCAATGAGGCACCGGTCAATGAGTTTGTCAAAACATCGGTTGGCCTGACGCACAGAACTGAGCCAATCTTCATTGGATGTCAGCCCTTCTGCAATCCACCGTCCAATCAAGGTTGACCGCCTGATCTTGTGTCCCATAGAGAAGATAGCTAGGTACAGTAGGCAGGACTTGTATTCTTTAGGCAGATCGTTGTAAGAGAACTTGAACATCACCTTAGTGATGCTGTTGAATGATTTTGGCAAAGCTTGCAAGGTGCTGTGCAGCTTGAGTAACTCCTCATTGCTCCTGTTGGGGTTAGCATACAAAGCATGAGTGAAGATCTTCATGCAGAATTCATGTGGCTCACACTCGGACAAGATATCATGAAAAATTTGGGGGTTGTAGTTGTCTTTATTCTTCTGCTGGCTAGTAAGCTGGAGCACTGTATCATGGTAGAGGCCAGCAAGAGAATAGTCTATAGCTATAGGTTCCCGCTGTGGATAGCAATATTCTCTAGCCAGATGGACGTCATTTGTGTTGGTGACCATCATTAAATCGGCACTGCAGTTTAGCAGGCTCAAAGCATTTCTGGTACCCTCCCATGTGGCAATATCCATCAGCTCATCAACTCTGAGGATAAACAGAGGACATTCATAACAATTCCAGTCCGAAATATATTCCAAATTACGCTTAATCTCGTCCACGAGACCTTTGATCTTGAGCTGCTCTTTGAACTCCTGCTTTAATTTCTCCATCATCTGACCGAATTTTTCAGAAACAGTTTCTGGGTTTTGATCCGGAACACTACCAGATTCAGCTGTCCCTTCACTCTTGTCATACTCGCCTTTCTGCAGCTCCTGTAAGGTGCCTTCCTTTGCATTGTGGATCATTGGTTTGATTTGATCCTCACCCAATTCAGCAGTGGTGGTCTTTGTAGCTTGCTTGTCCGCCGTTGTGGTCTTTGTAGCTTGCTTGTCCGACCATCTGTCCTGAGCCTGCAGGGGCTTGCTGCTGGAGCAGCCCTTGGAGAACAGCTTCCACAGGATGTGTGCATATTGTGCCTCATCGAGGTGAATCCATGTCGGCTGCTGACTTCCGATTTCCCCTCCTCCTCCTCCGCCCCCCTCCTCCATATGCTCCTTAAGCTTCTTGACGATGATGTTATTGTTGATGTTGTCCCATTCTGGTAACATTTGCATGTCATTGTTCTTCCCTTGGTCTTGTTGAGACGCAGCAACAGCTGCCTGGAGCAGCAGCTGAAGGAGTACGTCTAGGTGCAGCTGGTGAAACTCACCCTGCAGCTGTGGTAGTTTGTCGCCCCTTTGTAGTCGACCTTGAATATCACTTTTGATTTTGTCAAGCTTTTCATAAATCTTCATCTTTTTGATCTTCTCCTTGATTTTGAGAAGAGCAAGAGCCCTCTTCTTTTCACTGTGAATTTGATTGTAAATTTGGAATCTTCTTACATGAACTTCCAAGGGGTCAAGATACTTCTTTCCCACTCTGCCTTTTGTGCTTTGCCTGAGCTCGCGCAGAATGTAGAAGAGAACTTCCTTGGGTCGTAGCCGCATAAACTTTGGGTGCACGGCCGGGATGTCAACCAAGACAAAGCGATTGTAGCCGTTCTCCACTGGCAAAACCGAGGGATGAGAGTCGAGGTCTGAATCCGATGAAAAAACCAAATATTCTTGTATGAGAGCCAGAAGGTCCTGATAAGTGTTCGGTGCCACAAGGACCACGGATAAAGTCTCGCCGGCTTCTGTAGGAGTTTCATCTACCCAATCACGTAGCTTTGCCTTGACGTAGTCGTCCAAAGTGCGAGGCTCAATGAAGGCTCTTCGACCACCAGAATGACCGCCGATTGTCATTGCCCCCATGAGTTGATCGTCACCCTCTTCTTCACCGTCATCGTCCCCAGCAGCATGACCACCTCGCACAGCAGTCCGTGCTGAAGGTGCCGCCCCTGCTAGCCCAGGTGCCGGAGGCGATTGCCCCTCCCCTGACTTGGCCGGGACCTCCACGCCATACCTCAACCGCCGCTCGCCGACGTCACGCGCCCGCTCCTTGAGCTGGCGCAGCTGCTCGGCCGCGCGGTGCTGCGCGACCAGCTTGTGCAGTAACCAGGTTGCCCACCAGAGGTAGCGCCGGAGACCGCCTCTCGCGCGGTGGATATCGGGGTTCCTCCGATACAGGTACAGGTCGATGCAGTTGTTGCAGTCCTGGGCGAGCAGCCGCACCTGGTTCATCCAGGTACGCACCTGCTCGTCATGCTCGCCACCTGGGGGTGCCCACCTGGCCAGGTGCGCCAGAAAGCTCTTCATGCTCTCCATCTCCTCCTTGATGAACTGCACATCATCCCGGACGCCACGCAGTAGCAGCGCCTCGCTGCGGATGACGACCAACAGTGAGCTCACGGCTCCGGTGGCGAGCTCAGCCATGCCCCCCTCTCTTTCCGCTGGCTGGTGGTTTCTACTCTGGTTGAGTTGGTCTGGCTGGGGGAGTCTAGGGCTAGCTGAGCTGGGTACGTTGTGGCGATGGCGCACATGGGAGAACCTATCCAGAATACATGACGTTTTCTCATGGGAGAACCACAAAATATCTTGACTTGACGAACGGCGTCGTCAAGGGCGTTCACATGCATGCTGTGCACTCACACATTGGTTAGTTGCATTTACTGCCTCAACTGCCCAAGGTACCCGAGGCACTAGATGCCGGAAATGCTGTCGGTGGATAGAGAAATTGATGGGGTGTGCAATGATCCGGGATCGGCTCATGATGATCAACGCTGTTACCGGGGTCGGTAGATGGAGAAATAGATGGGGTGTGCAATGATCAAATGCTAGTAGTACGGATGTCGGTGGATAGAGAGACTGATGAATGTGCCACTAGGCCCACTACTAGTACTACATGACCTTTGTTTAAACTTACTCCCTTCGTTCCAAAATACTCCATATCAAAATCTTAGACGCTTTTGTAGACTTTTTTAGCCCACGAAAACCGAATATTCTCTTCGGAGGCCAAGCTCCATGGATCTCGGTTTTGAAAATTTTGAATTTCATCAATTTTCATATTTTCTATGTTTCAAAAAATTCTAAAAAAAACACAGATATACATGAAGGCATAACACACATGTGTGTAAATTGTCAGGACAAATACGTTGAAATGAGGGCTGTGCAAAAAAGACAAATCTGGATTTTTTTTTAACACGTGATACTATTCATCCTTCCAAGCCATGAATTTGTCTTTTTTGTACAAGTCGCATTTCAATGTTTTTCATCCTGAAATTTTACACACATACACATAACATTCTTGTTTAGTTGCACAATTTTTTTCACATTTTTTGACACCGAAAAGTTTGATTTTTGATTTTTTTTTTTCAAAAAAAGGCCTCCATGGAGGCTCCACGAAAACGTATTATATTTTGGTATAGAGGTAGTACGAGTAGGTGTTATGATTTCAAATTTAAACTAAAACCACAACTCTTATTTTGAAACGAAGGGTTTAAGTACTCACTCTTTTCTTTTTAATCCGCATATCAAGTTTGTCTTAAGTCAAAATTTGTAAACTTCAACAAGATTTATATTAAAAATATCAACATCTACATTATCAAATAAATAGAATATGAAAATAAATTCCATCGTAATCTATATTGATTTGGTATTGTGAATCTTGATATATTTTTTCTATATAAACAAGTTCAACTTAAGACAAAGCTAATACTGTGTGGCATGTTTTGTCTCTGACCAGGCAACCCACTTTTGAAGACAATTGCAACCAAGTTCATCCGCCAATAACAAGCGTGGTCATACTGTGCGTGTGGCATGTTTTGTCTGAGACAAAGCCAATTCCGTTGGCGCTGTAGCACATGAAGGTTCGCCATGGCAACTGGTGTTGTTAAAAAATGTTCCGCCAGGGTAAGTGGCACCCCCATTTTTTTTTTTGCATGATAATATGTGTCTCATTTATATAAAATAAAGATCAAGTTACAAGGCACGTAAGCACCGACCATACAAGACTGAAAAAATAGAAAAATCCTATGCAAAATACCAACGTCTGTCCCTCTCCTTCGACACCACCGAAGCGGCCACCAAAGGGTAAAAAAACAGATCACCTCTTCACCCAAGCTCGACGCGGCTCCATCGCTGATCAGCAGCTTTGCGGACCTCCAAAGTAGTTTGCCAGAAGCAAAACCATAGCCGTTGAAAGAATTAGACCGGGGCAACATGTCCCCGAACACGCCATCGAACTTCAGAACTGACACCCCCGCATGACGACGACGTCGAAGGAGGAAACCAGAACTGTCAGCCTTCAACCACAGACCCAACACAAGATTCTCCATCTTCCAGCTGTCACTTGCGTAGACAACCGCCTGCGCGTACTCCTGAACGACAAAACCTCCCTGCTCCACCATGACGTCGGAGACAACGCCATAGCAGCGGGGACAGAGCAGAAGGAGAGACACACCTGATGGAGTCGTCGCCGCCGCGTCGCCAACACCATCCATGAACCCTAACACTGCCGATCTGAAGGATCGGCAGAGGCACGATGCCATCAACTCCAAGACACCGCCGTGAAGGACACCGCCGGTATGGGAGTGAAGCTGAGGCAGATTTATTCGTCTGTGCGCCGCTCCCACCACCCCAACAACGCACCACGACCTACAAATCCAAAACCTAACTACAGAGCGGTGGAACGGAACTCCAAGACACCGCCGTGAAGGGCATCGCCGGAGTAGCGGCTGGAGGGAGAGGGGGCCAGCGCACCAGCCGGAGGAGATCGGTGGAAGGAGATCGCCTCCCTAGTCGCCTGGCTGTTGGCGGCGGCTAGGGTAGGGAAAGCAGAACGGTCAGGTATAGAACCTGCTCTTTTTTTTGACCAATGGCACCCCCCATTGCCGCGCCTATCATGGTGGCATGCATGTACGTGTCATTGTGCTGCTGGCATATCATGTAAGGCGATGGGTAGGCCCGGTGAGATGTGCCAATGATATGGCGGACTAATTGTCAGATGACACGCCGATCCGACAGGCGGCATCTCCGGTTTATGCGCCGGTATTATGGGTGCTGCCTGCTTTAGAAGGCGCCAAACTATGGGACTTAAAATTACTGAAGTCGGGAAATTTCCAAATGAACAATTTCAACGAAATCTTTTCTAACATGTTCAGCTGAAAGCAAACTCAAAATAAAATTTGACGTGTTTCCAGAATGAACAAGATATGGGTAGAGAAGAGGAAGTTAGGAATTCTCGAGAAGAGAGGAGCCGTGGTTGCCCTTGTTTGGAGACAAAAGAGCTTGTAGCTTTGGCGCGACCGGTTAAAAGCATCTCCAATAGAACAGATGATGTATAATAGTGCAGCTGCCTAAAGATTATTTTTAGGGCATTTGGGCCTAAAAATGGTGCTTCAATAACTGCCTTGTCTCCATACTGTGCTGTAAATTTTTTGACAACCCCAAAATTTTCCTCTTGTGCTGCAAATTTGCAGCGGTGTTGCAAAACAAACCCCGCAGCACGCGTAGCCCAACTAGCAGCGAGAAACTTCAGACACACGACCACCGCCAGCTCAATCTCGGTTGCCAACGTCACTGTCGCCGGTCCGCCCCTGACTCTGCCGCTCGACCCCTCAGCTCCGGACCCATGACGGCCGCAGGAGTGTTGCTGCTGGCCGTTGAGCTCGAGTAGTGGTTGTCGTTGCTAACCACGCGACCAGGCCAAGCCAGGCCGCCGCTGCTTCGGGCGGCGTCAACGAAGCAACATCACCCTTTTTGGCCACAAGCTCGACCTCCCTGGCGTCAACGAGGCCCTCCCAAGGTCATTTCGACCCGGCATAGTGATCACCTCGACTCCGACGAGTGGCCAGCCAGTTTACTCCTCGCACACTAGGTGTTTGAGGAATTGCCTATCACTTCTCGCTTTTTTGTTGTGCACAAAGGAGTAGATTGTAATGGAAATTATTGTATCGTAGATGAGTTCATTTGAATCCTCTTCATGGGATGATTCCTCGTTCAAAGAGAATCATGACATGAACAAACAAGAGGGCATTGCTTTGATCTTAATACAACAACAAGAGGCTGAAGCATGGTGGTTTCATTCTTGGCCATGAGGAGGATGATGCAAGATGGTCACAATAGGTTGATGCTCAACTATTTTGCTCCAAATTTGGTGTATGCAGAGTGATACTTTAGACGCTGGTTTAGGATGTCTTTGGATTTATTCCTTCACATTGCCAACTTCTTCGAGTAGAGGAGGATTGCGGAGATCTTGGACATGGCACTATCCAAAGGGTGACTGCCGCATTGCGCATGATGACATATAGTATTCCGGCCTATTTTATTGATGATAAATTGGCAGTTGGAGAGAGCACTTCAATCTTGTGCGTCAGGAAAGTTTTAAAGGCGGTGGTTGAGTGTTCAGGCCAGAGTATTTGAGAGCACCCAATCCTCAGGACACTCAGAAACTTTTGGAGATGAACAAAGCTCATGAGTTTCTAGGTATGCTTGGCTCAATTGATTGCATGCACTGGAGGTGGAAGAACTGTCGTACAACATGGCATGGGCAATTCAAAGGACAGAAGAAGGATGCCAACATCATTC
The DNA here is from genome assembly GCF_002575655.3 of Aegilops tauschii subsp. strangulata. Taxonomy (NCBI): domain Eukaryota; kingdom Viridiplantae; phylum Streptophyta; class Magnoliopsida; order Poales; family Poaceae; genus Aegilops; species Aegilops tauschii. The sequence continues at coordinate 472,699,821 of NC_053035.3, forward strand.
TTGAAGTCGCAGTCGATCAGGTCTTGACACTTATGCCACTCGGAGGGTGGTCGACGCTTAAGGCCTTCACGACCGCCTTCTTGCAGTATGCTATCGCCTTGGGCCCCATCAGGAAGTTGAGGTGGGTCTCGACCTCCTCCGACCCCAGCTCGTCCCCGGACACCCACGTCGGGTCTTCAGGCCCCAACATCGGGGACGGCCGGGCCTGAAGAGGAAGGACACGGTGCTCCACCCACGTCCTGATAATATGACCGCCCATCACACCTCCTTTCTTCAGGCGGGCAGCGGCCTCATCTAGCATCTTGGCCTTCGGTGACAGCTTGGTCATTGGAGCCACCTTTCTTCAGGCGGGCGGTGGCCTCACCTAGCATCTTGGCCCCCGGTGATAGCTTGGTCATTGGAGCCCAGGACCGCAGCTTCTGTTTGGGATAAGGCAGGTTGTTTTCGAGCCCGCTCACGTAAAAACCACGACTTGTGCCACTCCTGAACAAATTTCGGGAGGTCCGTGGCAAATAACTTGGAGTTTGGGAGGAGTTGCAGGATGGCTCCCCCGAGGTTGCAGACGGCATCCCCATTTGCCTGGACGTAGACCCAAAAGAAATACTAGAACAACTCAAATGAGGAGCTGTTCCGAGGAAGCACTCGCAGAAAGTGATGTAGTTGGTGATATGAAGAACTCCGTTGGGCAGAATGTGGTGCAGCTAGCAGCCGTAGAAGCGCAGCAGCCCACAGACGAAGCTATGGGGGGAATACGAGCCCCCTCCCAAAATACTCTAGGTAGAGGACGTGCTCACTGGCACGAGGATTCGGCGTAGCCTCGCCCATCGAAAGGCGGTGCTCCAGATCCGCTCGCATCAATCTCTCATCCACCAAGACCTGAAGCTCTTCGGACGAGGCCATGTAGGGGAACCACTTTCCTATGGTCTTGGGGGCTTCCCACGGCTGCTTCTTGCCGCCTTTTGAGGCGGCCCTCTTCCACTTCCATTCCGCCCTGGCTGTGGGTGGAACCTGGCTGGAAGCCCGAGCAATCTTCTCGCTCCTGGTCTTGGCCATGTCGATGACAAGGATGGAGTCAAAAAGAGTCGTGCATGTGAGCGGCAGGGGAGTTGTGACGGTGGCGCACGCTTGAAGACTGAAGGCGGAGAGGCAGAGGTGGGTGAAAGCGAGGAAGGAGAAAACCCTCCACCTTTACCCTCCTTATAGCCGGCTCAAAACCAAAGCGCCGGGCCCCGCGGCACGACATCTGCCTCATGTCTTCCGTTGTTTCCCATTTTGCGAGGTGCAGGTGCGCGGATTCCGGACCCGTCATCATCACATTTCATAATTGACGGGATCCACTCAAACAGCTTCCCAGAAGACATCGATTCTATTGGTTGGGCCATGTCAACAACTGTCAAAGCCTTGGGAGGTCAGCCGGCGCAGTCCTGATAAGGGGCTGCCAGTCACAAAGGTCTCGAACCAGGCTCTCGGAAGGAAAAACCACAAGGACAAGCACTGCAAAGGGAGGAGTCCACTAGAGGTCTCCAAGACCCACTTATGCGACCTCCACCATGCTCGGGGGCTACAGACGGTGTCATACACTGAGGGTGGCTCACCGAGGTGAGCGCGGCAGAAGGCCTGCTAGAGGGCCCACAAGGTCCAGCGGCGGTGGTAGCCTAAATAAGAAGATAAGCACCATGCGAACAACTTAACCTCCAAGTTAGTGTGGCGGCAACCCTATATTGCATCTTCCTTTGTAAAACCCTAGCCTCCACCTAGTATATAAGGAGAAGCTAGGGAGTTCTCATTCTCATCTACTCCTGTAGAAACAACTCTCTCGGTAGCAATCTCATCTATGCCATTGTAACTCTTCGCATGAGGTATCCCTCCACCATGAATAACAAACACAATCAAGATGTAGGGTATTACTCTTCGGAGGCCCGAACCTCCCATCTACTCCGGCGCCACCCATCCATCCCTCTACCGCCCACCATTGCTATATAAACTGGAGCCCCGGCCATTGCTGTAGTCACCCGCCTCCGATCCCTTTCTCCTCTTCGCACCACTCCCACCATGGCTTCCTTGCGTGCCAAAGATCTCTGGGACGGGCTCCCGCTGGAGCAGAAGAAGGAGATGACCGCCATTGCTGTCGGCTGGCCGGCAACCAGCCGGAGAACGACGACGTCCCAATGGAGGACGCGGTCGACGATGAGTTGGCGTCACCCTCCTTGTCCAGTCATCCCCGCTGGTGCATTGCACCAGGACCATCGGCGAGGCTCGTGCCCATTACATGGACATGGTGCGGAAGGAGCAGTTCCGGGAGGCGCAGGGTGGCGCCTCCTACAACCACCAGCTCCTCCAGGAGCACCTGCAGGCGGAGGAGCAGATCACCACCGGCAGGGAGATCACAACAGACACGGACGTGGCGGAGCAGGAGGCGCTGCTCGAGTCGTACCGCCCCGCCCGCGACATCCACCTCGCCAACTAGCGGTACCGCCAAAGTCGGGCTGAACTGGAGGCTGCCTACAAGGAGTTTGACGAGGCGGCGGACGAGGTGTGGGGCAAGACCGACTACGGCGAGGACACCGCCAAGGCCGGCCCCACCGGCATGACCATGAAGCCAACGTCCCCGGGCACTGCCGGTAGTGAGGAAGAGTAGTGCACGGTAGGTCGCCGCCGCTCTGGTATCAGGAAGGCCACTACTCCTCCCCTCCCGTCGACACCAAGTTTGGTGGGTTGAGCATCGTCAAACGACTAGTCACTTGGCGGCAACATGGAGGCGAACAGCTTCAGTTCCCGGGGCTCTGCAGGCGGAGTTGGAGATCGTCGAGGCATAACTGGAGAAGGCAAAGCTTCAGTTCTCGGGGCTTATGGCCGGACATGGGAAACAGGCGCAGGCGATCATTTAGTTTAGGTATTATAGTCGAACGAGCTCCGCTTTTAGGTTAAATATGTCCAAAACTTAATGAATTCCGTCATGTTTATATGAAATCCGGACGTGTTCATATGAAATCCACCCGGTTTGAACGAATTTCGTCCGGTTTGTTCGTATTGTTGGTGAAATGTATGCGGGCATGGTTGGATAGCGGCCTCCCGCATCCGTGTCCGTGGACTGGTCCCCCTTGTCCACGGAACAGATGTGGAAGAAAATTAGCGGGTAGCCGTTGGGATGCCCTAACCTCGCGGATCCCAGCAATAATGCGTATATTGTGGTTTCTAATCTCGCAGATCCCAGCATTGATGCGTATACTTTTTGTTGTTGTTGAGGGAACACTGATGCGTATACTATGATTACTAATCTTGCCGATCCCAGCGCTGATGCGTGGTAACCTCCCTCGCAGATCCTCACCGCGTACTTATGGTGATTATACGCATTCCTAGCGACGAGCGTCTCACACGGCGCACATGTGTCATGCTCCTGTATATGAAACGTGATCATCGACAATTAATCCATATGCCATAATTAATGCATATGCCTATATATACTGAGGCGAGGGTGAGTTTTTATGCCATTGCATCAGATTGCTTCTAAAACTACCTCATAATCTCGCATGCGGTTCGTGGAAAATATGAAGGGGAGCGCTGCGTACACAATTGCCGTTTTTTTCATTGGGTGCCTTCTTACGGTTGGACAATGTAAGTACACATCACTATCGTAGTGTTTTTCTATATTTATTTATGTGCACATTATGGACTGATAACAGTATATAATGTTATCTATGTAATAGGTCGTCGTGAGCCCGAGAGCACCTACAAAGATGACCATGCCAACACGACCACGCTGGTCTCGTCACCTGACGAGAGCAAACTTACCTTGAAATTTTGTCTCGATAGAGATTGTAAGACCAAAGGTGAAAACTTTAGAACCTGGTGGGCGAAATGCATATGCTGCGTCACTCTGCCAGACGTACCGTGTTACGATTCCTACGAAGAGTGTCAAAATAAGTGCCCAAGTATACCGCAGCCCATACTTGCAAATACGGGTGGGCATTAACGGAATACACTACTATAAGATAGTGTGTTGATTGGTGCTACCTTTTTCTGAGTTTATATATTATTATTGCAAATAAAAAAGTGAGTTGAAATCCGATGCGGCCAATCTTATCTTATTCATATTTGGTGATATAATTCGTGCCACCAGTTGAGATGTGAGTTTAACTTTGAGTATAACTAAATCAAACTCAACCGTGTTAAAAAAACTCAACCGATCAATATTAGGAGAAAAATGATGTCCATTGAATTCACGACTTACCTCCTAATTCACTTAGAAGGCCATAACGAGTTATATATGGAGAACGTTCTATTTCCTCCGCCCTTCTCACTGATGAGATACATCCAGTATTTGGTGCATAGGTTGTACTAGTAAAACGGCCCGTGTGTTACAACGAGAGAAAAAATATATTATAATCTTCAATGGCCATAATCACATTTTGCTGCATCGCTGAGATACATTACTCTCATTTTCGTGAAATTGAGAACAATTCTTGAAAATCAAGAACATTTTTTAAACTCGTGAGCATATCGGAAAACGCGAACACTTTTTTAAACTCGTCACCATATCGGAAATCGCGAACATTTTTCAAATTCGTGAAATTTTTTACAGATTTCTGAACATTCTCTAAAATCATCAAAAAATGGAATTCATGAACATTTTATACTATTTGAAAATATTTTTTCTTGAAAATTGTGAACATTTTAAAACCATTTTTCCTGAGTAGGCGAGCATTTCTAGAATTTAAAAATATATATTTATGGAAATTGCAGGAAAAACTTTTGAAATTCATGAACATTTCTTTGATTTAACGATCATTTTTTTTGAAATGCATGATCATTTCTGAATTCGCGAACACTTTATGAATCATTAAAATATGTTGTCAGTCACAACGAGTTATTGAATTTTTAGGATCTTTTTTAATTCATGAACATTTTCTGAATTGCCGATTTTTCCCATTTCATTATCATTTTTTAATATACACACTTTTAAAACAATTACCAACATTTTTGAATTTGCTGAACATTTGTTTTAAAAACTGCGAACATGTTTTGAAAATCACATACATTTTCTGAATCCACAAACATTTATGAATTATTAAACAATTTATTTAAATTCACATTTTTCTAATTTTAATAACTTTTTTGTAGTCCAGATTATTTCAAATAGAAAAACGAAGGCAGAAACGGAAAACAAAAAAAACAAAAGTTCGAAAAATAGGCCGCTCGGAATTGGTCCGGCCGAAACATGCGTTGTGTCTTCTGCCAGTGTGCAGAGCATAGTATAGAAGGTTCATACTACATGGGCCAACCAATGCAGGGATTGCCCTGTGTAAAACATTTTTTTACCACTTATAGATGACATCGGTGGGTAATATTTGCAGCTTTGAGGGTAATTTCGTTGATATAATGCCAAAAGCAATAGCCCCTTTATTATTAATAGCAAAACGGCCCGTGCGTTGCAACGGGAGCTAAAAAACATAATCTTCAATGCCCACGACCACATTTTGCTGCATCACCAAGATACACTATCACTCTTATTTTCGTGAAATCGTGAACATTTTTTGCAAATGATGAACATTTTTTAAAACTTGTGAACTTATCCGAAATTGTGATCATTTTTACAGATCTTTTAAATTTATTTAAAATCATGAAAAAATTGAGTTCATGAACATTTTATACTATTTACAAACATTTTTTTGAAAATTGTGTACATTTATAAAAATCTTTTTTATTGAATAGGAGAACATTTCTAGAACGGCCTTTTTTCTTGGAAATTTGTGGAACAATTTTTTTAATTCATGAATATTTTTTTGATTTAACGAACATTTTTTGAAATGCGTCACCATTTTTAATCCCTGAACATTTTATGAATCAATAAACTATTTTGTAAGTGACGAACAGTTTTTGAATTTTTAGGAAATGTTTAATTTCATGAACTTTTTTGAATTGGCCAATGTTTTTCAATTTGATTAACATTTCTTAATACATGCACTTTTTTAAAAAATATTGAACATTTTTTATTTCGCAAACATTTGTTTTTAAAATGGCGTACATGTTCTGAATATGCTGAAATTTTTTGAAAATCGCAAACATTTTCGTAATCCAATTTTTTTTATGAATTACTATTAAACATTTTAATTAAAATTCACATTTTTTAGTTTTCCAAACTCTTTTTAAGTCCCAATTTTTTTAAATTGAAAAAAAGGCATTAAAGGAAAACAAAAAATAAAAACGAAACAAAAAAATAGGCCGCTCGGACATAGGCCGGCCTTAACACACGCGCTATGTCTTCTCCCAGCGCGCAGAGCGCAGTATAGAAGGTTCCTACTACATGGGCCGGCCCATGCAAGGATTTTTCTGTGTGAAATGTTTTCATCACTTATAGATGGCATCCGTAGGTAATATTTTGCAACTTTGGGGAAATTTTCGGTGACGTACCGCCAGAACCAAGAGCCCCTTTATTATTATTTTGATAAAGGGAATATAATAATATCGCGAAGATACCAATTACACCTGGCCTCTGCAACAACGCAATACCCTAATGGTATTACGAATGCACACAGCCAAAAAAAAAGAAGCTAAAAAAGAAAAGCCCTGCTACAGAATTTCAGTCCATGCAGCAACAGTACAACCACCACCAAAACAATACCTGAAGTCCAAGTTCTCCAAAAGTGACGCCTCAAAGAACGAAGCAGTGCACAAGCGCCGTCGTCACCCGATCATAGATCTTGGGTTTTCACCCCGAAGATATATAGTCTCCGCTCTCAAAACAATGCCTTCAACAGACCATTGTCAGGCACAACCAATTAAGGTCAGACCTTGGATTTTCACCCTAAGAAGTAAGACTTTGAACTGCACCTGTGCTGCCGCCCCCACTTACATACCGCACGAGCCCCTTTATTATTAGGTATAGATTTGTCCTTACCAGCAATCGTCTGGGTGTGACAAGTTCCGCTCCGTTGTGTGACCTCGTGTCATCTTCTACTATCGCATTGATCAGTTACGTCGTGTAAAACTGTATTATGGGAAATTCATCGTGTGGGATATTTTCATCGGTCACCTCCAAGTTATTCAAATAGAATGTCTACACAAACAATAAAAGAGGCATCAGATAATTATAATTATCAGAGACATTGACTGGCTGGTACATTGGCCTATGGATCCGGGCGTGCAACCCTAGCCGTCGAGAGCCGCCGCGACCCATCGTCCCGCTCCCTGTCGCCGCCGGTGAGCGTTGCCGGGAAAAGCCCACTCGGCATCGGTGACGGCTGGAGCTTCTCCTCTCTGCTTGTGTGGGGGCCTCGAGGGGCTGCTCATCCTGGTAGAGGCACAAGACATGTGAATCAGCGGAGTCGTTGGCTGGTGCGGCACGTACGGCACGCGCAGCATGCATGTGAGCTACTCCCTCTGTTCTTAAATATTTGTCTTTCTAGACATTTCAACAAGTGATTACATACGGAGCAAAATGAGTGAATCTACACTCTAAAATATGTCTATATACATCCGTATGTGGTTGTTTATTTGAAATCTCTAGAAAGCCAAATATTTAGGAACGGAGGGAGTAGGTTCGATCAGATCCCAGCTTCGCGAGCTGGCGGCCGGACTGCTGCGGGGCGGTGGCAGCCGGCTGATCCGAGGCAGCGGGCGTACGTGGTGTCTCCCAACGCGGATCTGCGGTGCACGCGTCGACGCCGGCCTCCGGGGTGAAAGCCTAGGTTCGACCGGAGTTGGTTATACCTGGCAATGGTGATGTTTTTTTACATCATTACCTTGTTGAAGGCATTGTTGTTGGAGACCTCGTCTTCCATGTGGTATCATGATATGGTCGGTGCAGATATGGTCATTGTTGTAGTTCTGACGATAGTGGATCTAATTGCTTTGGGACTTTTTCCTTTATTCCTCGCCTACGCATAGCTTTCGTCTTATTACTTTGCTAGTTGCAGGCATGTTTGTGTGTGTTGATGTTGGTTGTGTGCATCTTAACTATGCAAAAACCGGTTTTATATCTTCTTGATGTTTCATTTTAAGTTAATAAAATACACCCTTTATAAAAAAAATGGCCGATGGATGCATATTTTACCTGAATGAACGGTAGACATCTGAGATAGATTAGACTTCTAGCTGCCTCCAAGCAGACCAACTTTAACCCTCTTTGCTGCTATTAAAATCTCGAGACAAGTATATTTTTCGTCCTTCAACGGTTTCAAAAGTATAGTAATGGTCCCTGGATTCCGAAACCAGCAAAACTTAGTCCCTTAATTTTCAAAACCGGATAAGTTTAGTCCCTCAACTTTCAAGACCGGTCTCGCTTAGGGTGATTTTCTGCTGACGCCGTGTGGTTTTTGACTCAGAGACATGCTCGAAAGGTGCTCGGTATAATGCTCAGCGAGCGCCAGGGCGTCTCGACGGCGCCCGGCAGTGTGTGCGACGAGCAAATACGGCGGCGCCTGCAGCCGGCGTGGTGCGGCTCGGTGCGCGTCGGCCCGAGCGGTCCATAATGAGGCTGATGAACGATGGCCTGTGTAGGATGCCCTTAGTCTGCTAGAGTGCTGGAGGCAGGGTCAACAGCGTGAAGCTCCCAAAGCTGCTCTTTTGCTCCTGTCGCGGCCACCGCTGGTGGCTCAAGTCTGCCCGCTCACGCGGGTCCTCATAAAAACAAGGTCTGCACTTACGGACTTACCGATCTTCAATTCATGTTGTGGTTGGGCTTGACATGGCCGTAGCTAGGATGGACGGAGGGGCACCACGCGAGCAGGGCGCGGCCTTGGGTCTCCTGCGAGGCAGGCGTGCTCCAGGAAGGAGCGCGAGCTGCGCTCGACATGCTCGCGAGATCATGCGTGCGGCGGCCAGTCGATGCTTCCTGACAGAACACGAAGTGCAGACTAGCTTCTGGATTGATTCTAGCCGCCGGCAAAACACGCAGGTATACGTGAACGTACGTATTGATTCGGCCCGCCGGAGATGCAAGCGAAACACAACGAACATGCTGATCCGATCTCGCCCAGAATACACACGCACGCCATGTGTTGCTCCCTGGACTGCACCTTACAACACGCCGCTACATACGATGGGATGCATGGCCAACGCCGTCAGTGGAGGTGCCCACGGAGGAGCTCCTCCTCCTGTCCAGAAGGTCAGCGGCGTCGCGCCGGGCGCAGGCTGCAGCTCGACGGCCCGTGCAACAGGGAGGCCAAGTCACTCGTCTGCCAACGCCACGCCCTGGGTCGCCGAGCTCCTCTGGCCGCTCGAGCGCTTCATCTCCGCCGCATGCATGACCGTCATGAACGACGCTGGCCGGCTTCTCATCCGAACTCGCCGCGCCTGGGAGTACTGGGGACCCTTGGTGACATGCACTGTTTTCTAAAAAAATGACATGGACTGTGAGTCTGTGACATGGCGGTCAAACCTAGGTGACGTGTCAAGTTTTTAGTCAGAACCGTGTCCACATCAGATGGAAACCACTCGAAGCGGTATGAGGGACTAAACTAATCTGGTTTGAAAAATTGAGGGACTAAGTTTTACCGGTTTTTAAATTCAGGGACTATTTTTATACTTTTAAAAGAGTTTAGGGACAAAAAATATACTTCTCCCTAAAATCTCCGACCTTAGGTAACCTGACAAATTGTGCAAATGAATTATGTCAGGGTTTGTTAGCGCGCCCTAGAAATTTGTCACAAAGTAGTCATTTTTCATTGTTGGGGCAAACAAGTCGTTGCGCATATAACAGAAGCCATCTTGGCAAGTTGGCATATAGAGGACTGGTTCTGTTTCTTTCTCATACTAGTCAATATGCACGTGCAATGCACGTTAATTTGAAAGTATATTAAGTGCATGCGGATGTTAAGTAGGATATTATTTGCGTGTTATTATGTGATTAGCACTATATTTGGCATGAAATTAACTGCACGCTAAACATGTTGAGCGCTCGACATTAAAGCAGTCTAGGTCGTTGGATTGACATGATTTGATGGCCGAGATTAATTGGATCCGCCCCTTTGGCTCTTTTTATATTGGTATAGATATAGATGCATATAGAGAACCCTCCATTCAGAAAGAGAGAATAATTCCAGGTTATTTGGCTATGTATTTTTCCCTATGATCCAAATTGGACCGGGTTCTACTATCATCAGATAACGAAACAAAACATAGAGTAAAATAGCGTCTCAACGCTAGAAAAACACAACATGAAAACCGCACAAAACGAAACACCCCCATGTTATCACCCAGCAAAGGGTAGCCAACATGCTGCATGAACCGCTACCAGGAGGGGTGAAGAACAAAGTTTTAAACTCCCTACCAGAGACAAACTGGAAGTTCTCAAAGGCCACATGCCCTCAAACTTACAAAGGGAAAGGGGGAAAACCACACCCTTTTACCCCTAGATCACCGCACACGCAGGTGCTCAGGCATAGCAAAAGCAGCCATCATCACTTTTTTTTGCCTCCGCTCAGGTTATCTGGTTATGTATGTACCAGGTTTCACAATACAGAAAGAGAGAATTATTCCAGCCACGATATATATGTGAACTGGACAAGCGATGATAAAATGTCACTCTTTCCTTCTTTTAATTACCCTCTTGATACCAAGACGCGCCAGTTCAGATCCATGGCCAGGTATCTCCGCAGTTGGTGATGAATGGCTATCTTGAGGCATATCGGAGTTAGGGCAACCAACATCAGCATCCTCAGTTGGAGCTGTGAATTTGAAGAAATGTGAAGGTTAGCCTAAAGATATATATCAATTAAGCAAAGTGACCTGCAGCACCAAGACCACTACAGTCCTCAAATATATTAACCAAAACAGCTCCTACCATTATAATTACGCTTTGCTGGTAGTCTTACCTGGATCTCCATATAAAGGGCGTTTTCCCTTCATATTCCGGCTTACTCCATCCTGATGCCTAATTCCAGCAAACAGTATTTTCAGTTGATCTCTCACTTTCCTCGACTCATTCTTGACCTGTTGCTGCGACTGGTTCTCGAGGTCTGTCAAGGCAGCTTGGTGCCTCTGGTTCTCCTCTTCCTTCTTCCTTGAAAAACTTGTCAAAACATATTCACAAGCCGTTGCGAAGGATGAAACCTTATCCATAACTAGCGATTCAATCTGAAAAAGAATACATTTATGAAACCTTACCCATAACTCTGCAATTTAATCTGAAAAAGAATACATTTATGAAACCTTATCCATAACTAGCGATTCAATCTTCATACTGATTCAATGAAGATATTTTTTGTTCACCGACTTTACCTCATCTATGGTCATAGACCCGGTCTCGGCGCACCTAGATTCGCTTCTGTTAAACACATTTGATGTGCCAACAACATTGTTCCTGTTCGCGGGGTTCCTCTGATAGCAAACCAGTGCTTCATGACGTGGCTTTCTGTGACAAATGATCAAAGGTTCATGTGAATATATGATATAACACACAAAAAAAAGTTCAGTATTTGGTGCATAGGTTCTATTTGTCCTTACCAGCAATCGGCCATATGTGACAAGTTCTGCTCCCTTACGCGACCTCGTGTCGTCTTCAACTATCGCGTTGATCACCTCCGTCGTGTAAAACTGTATCCTGGGAAATTCGTCGTGTGGGATATTTCCACCAGTCACCACCAAGTTATCCAAATAGAATGTCTGCACAAACAATAAAAGCGCGCCCCAGTAATCTGTCACAAAGTAGTCATTTTTCATTGTTGCGGCAAACAGGTACGTCACCGCGCATATAACAAAAGCAATCTTGAATTTTGATATTTCTGCTTTTGTCATCTTTTGGCCCCTGACCTTCTTCTTCACAATCGCAACCACGGGACCTATGTCGCGCTCCGATTCGGATATTCCGAGAGTCTTTCGGACTGCTGCTATCACATTCTCAGGAACACCGTGTTGTTCACTCTGCACCGGTGCGCCGCCACATGGAATCCCCAGCACAGTTTCCACATCTTTATCATGGAAAGGTATGTCCCTGCGGTAACCTGTGATGATAGAGCTTGCTTCCTCATCAACTTTGCTTAGCAGCCACATGAGGAAGTGCCGATTTGTCCTCATGAGCTTTGGCAGGAGAAGCAGGCCCCCAAAACCAATCTCCCTCACATAACCTCTCTTCTCTTCATCTAATCCATGGATCAAGTTGTACATTTTCTTCACGCTGCACCTTGATCCGATGCACGTGTTCTTTCCAAGTCCTCTGTCATGCTCTCTGATTTCTGAATCAAACTCTGACTCGGCTACCCCTCCAGGAACTCCTCCTTTTGCATGCCCATTATGATTTACTCCATGTCCTTTACCATTTTCGTCAAATTCTGAATCAACTCCTCCTTCAGCATTTTCATCAAATTCTGAATCAGATTCTGACTCGACTCCTCCTTCAGCATTTTCATCAAATTCAGAATCAGACTCTGACTCGACTCTCCCTGCAGGGACTCCTCCTCCTTCCTCTTCTGATGAAGAACAGAGGTCTATGCAGTCATCCATCCCTGATGCACGAATAATTTCTTTCTTCTTGTGCATTGCTACACGAATAGTCTATGTTGGATCAGTAAAAAAAAGAGTATGCATAACCATTGTAGTAAAACCAGATGCATCTAATAGGAGGGGATCTGAATGCCACTCCGGAAAACAATAAAATCAGCCATTAAAATGTTCTCTTGCCGAATCTCTCACTATTTAGACCATGGTATCGAAACATCGATGTCTCTTTACTAAACAAGTAGGCTTTTGCCCTAGATTGAAACCAGAGAAACTCCTCAGAGCTGAAAGTTAAAGTTTTCCTATGGTTGATGTTTAAGAATAGTGTCCTAACTAGAGACAATTTGGCGAAAAGAAACTGGAAAGGAAAGGATAAAAACTGTAGTGTCTGTGATTACCCAGAAACGGTTGATCACCTTTTCTGTACATGTGTGGTGGCTAAGTTTGTGTGGGGTGTGGTTAGGAATGTAACTGGAATTCTTGACATTCCATGCAAGATAAAAGAGTTTACTGCCTGGGTAGAAAAAATTCCTAAGAATATTAGGCAAACAATAGCAGTGGGTGTTTCTGCGGTGTTTTGGACTTTGTGGAAAGCTAGAAATGCTGCTACATTTCATCATGTTTACCCTCATGACCCTAATGTGTTGTTCTTTCAAATATCTTATTGGATGTCTTACTGGGCTGGTCTACAGAGAAAAGAAGGGCAACAGATGTTGCGGGCCGTCGCAGCACTGCTGGTTGATGTTGCGAATGGTTTCTTCAACAAGAGCAGAGGATGGGCGCCCATGGTGAAACGTCTTGATATCGGAAAGTAATTATGTCTGTACTGTTAGCTGAACTTCTGTCCTCCCTGGAGAGTATGTGGCGATGGGTGGGGAAGAGGAGCCATGTGTGGTTACCTCTCACCTGGGTGCGCATTTCTTATAAGTGTGGAGTTTTTTTTAGTTGCAAGCTTTATTCTCTTGGTTGTCTAGTTGCTGATGCTTGGATGTCATGGTAGGACATCTGGGGGCTGGATGAGATCTGAAGAATACTTGATATGTTTTATTGGTTTCCTTTCATGCAATGAAATGAAATCGGGGGCATGCCCCTCAAAAAAAAAAAAACTCCTCGGAGCTTAAATAGTTGCAGAAGGAGAATACTGATTCAAGGAAATAACAAGCCATCAAAGAAGATACTAATGCAATAAGTTCTAGCACCCTTGGACGGAATAACTAACCGGGGCTCTTCAGCTCAGTGGAACCGCTAGAGCTCCTTCTCCATCTTCCCAGCAAGAGCACAAGCAGGGGATCCTTGAATTGGGTGAGCGAGGTCAGAGGTCTTCAATGGAGCCAGCCGTGTAGTAGGTGCCCAAAGGACGGGAGGGTTTCATCGGGAAGGAGCGCGGAGAGTGGGCGACGGGACGGGTCACTGCGCGGTCACGGGGTGAACCTAGCTAGCTCGAGGTATGGGGCAGCAACTTATGAGGCTCGATGGAGATTCCATATTCGACTCATTCATCTAGCCGTTGGGCAAACACATTAATCTTTCCTTTCACGTACAGCTCACGAGTCAGCCCAACTCCAACGCTAGATCCCATTTCATCGTGTGTGTCCGTGTGGAGCAAACAGACAGGAAATGTGACCCAAACACATAGGAGTAGACGTTTGCTGCGTCCCCGTGTCCTGCTGTGTCCACTGCATGCAGATGATGGCCCGTCTTTCATCCGAACAAATGGACCCACCACCCACCACACCGCCCTCTCTCTCCTCCTCCTTTTTTACCCACCACGCTAGACCGGTGGCTGCGCCGCGGCGCTCAGCATGCAGACGAGCAGCAGCGAGGCGAGCTGTGGGGAGCGCGGGCAGACGGGCTGCGGCGGCGAGCTGCGGGGTGGGGCGCGAGCTCGAGGCGGTGGCAGCTGCGGGGAGTGCGGGCGGACAGGCTCTGGCGCGCGCTGGACGGGCAGCTGCGGCGGGACGAGCTGCAGCGCGAGCTCGAGGCGGCGGCGGCAGCTGCAGGGCGAGGGCAACCGGCGGCCGGCACGACGAGCAGGGCGCGGGCGCGGGGCTAGGGCGTGGGTGCGGCGAGACGAGCGGGCGCGGCGAGGGGAGCGGCCGGGGCGGCCGAGCGCGCTGGACCAGGAGCGCCGCTGGAGCTCGCGCCATAGCCTCCATCTCCTCCCCTCGCGCTGGAGCAGGCGTCGGGTGTTTGCGCTGCCGCCAAGGGCGCGACGAGGCGAGTGAATTCGTGCCGAAATGTGTTTTGTCTACTCCACCGATCTACTTTTTATTTGCAAAAAAATACATGTCCTTGTGGACAAGTTGAGATGGCGCAGCCGGTTGGGTGCATCGATAGGCGGACGTCTAAAACTGGACATGGCGCCCGTTTTGCCGCCCCAAACAGACAAAACAAACTCTGTTTGGGGTCGACGATTGAAGTTGGCCTCAGTGGTACTGCGGGCCATCATGGTGCTTTCAGGGCAGGGCCATTCCACATCTTTCAACACATCGCTGATCCAGAGCTTACGAAAGTTCTGGCCAGCAGGCGAGCTCTCCAAGTAGCGACGAACGGGAAGATAACAAGGTCCATGTTTAACTTGACAGCAAGGAGGTGGTATCTATGCTTAATGACACAGATAAAACCTCTCAGCTCCAGGACCTTGGGTACAAGAGATATCAAGGAGATGTTTAGGGCTGTCTCCATGACCGGCGGGGATGAAACCCGTGAAGTAAAGGTGTTGTCGTCAGCAAGTAAGAGTGTAACATGAGAGACAGACCGCCCCACTTGGGACTCGAGGCCCGCCACCTCCCGTGCTCTACTCATCCCCGTTGGAGTCCGCGACCTGCCCGTCACTAGTGGACGTGAGGTCCATGATGAAAGTGTGGCGGGCCAGCACTCTCCTCGTGCCACAAGCGCCCAAAATTTCGTCTGTGCCGCGTATGGAGCACAGATGTTGGGGTTCTCGTCCGCGATTGCCTACGAAGCCAACGCCACCCTCTCGTCCGGTTGTGTTGCGTATTCGTGGAGAGCGGCGGCGGCGTGAGCATTGGCGGCCTCGTAGATCGTACACTGCTCCAAGACAAAGTTATGGTTTGCTGCGGCCATGGCCACCACGGCTTCCGCACTCGCGTGCTCGCCATAGATTTGGCCCTCCGACAACCAGTGATGTTCGAGGAGGAGCAGGTTATACCGCTGGAGACACAGGTATGGAATTGCGCCTGCATCTGCTCTATGGTCAAACCGGCGTGGACAGGCGTCAACGGGGGCGCGGAGTCATAGTCGGAGCCCTCCATCTTCGAGCGTAAGGTGGAAATCTCCAGCAACCTTGGATGGAACAACTAAGAGCATCTACAGCCAGACTTGGCAAATCCGGTCCCTCAAACGCCCGCAGACGCGCCCGCGGGCACTGACCGAGCACCCCTCAAATGTTGCGCCGCACATCCGCATACCGCAAATTCCGATCCTCAAATCCATACAATTCATGCACGTCGATCATACGGTACAAACTGTCAGAATGCCAAAGTTCAAAACAAAGCAAAGCAAATCATAGTTCAACAAACCTGACATGGCAAAATGAAATCAATGTACGAGCATGACGGATGGTCTCGGATCACCGGTTGGCCGCCTGTTCCGAGCGGAATGCGTCCTGCTCTGCCTACATTCGGGCAGCATCCTCCGCCTGCATCCGGGCTGCCTCCTCCGCCTGCATCCGAGCCACAGCCGCCCTCACCGCCTCATGCTTCCTACGGTCGTTGATCTCCATCTTCTTGTCCACAAACCACTTCTTCGCATGCTCATCATAGAGGGTCTCATCCACCAACATGATCCTCGCATCTTCCGCGTCCCGTGCGAGTTGCAACCTCTCCTTCTCAAGCTCTATGTCGCCAAATGTCTTGGCCTTTCGAGCTCCCATTTGATCACCGCTTGTTGCTTGTCCAACTCGATCTTCTCCCTCTCAATTTCCACCACGCCCAACCTCCCCGCGCCGTCGCCGCCTCCCTCTCTCGCTGTCGGCGTTGCCGCAACTTGCGGGCGACGTTCTCCGCCTTGCAAGTCGCCACCGACGAAATCACGCCACCGACGGACGAGGCGGATTGCGTCTCCGTTGCGGCGGTGTGGGTCAGGCTGGACGACATCTTCGGCGGTGGATCGGGACCCGAGGTGAGGATTGGGAGTAAGGGTGGAGGCCGGCGAGGGTCCGGACGCGGGAATGGTTGGAGGATGACGGGAGGAGGAGGAAGGATTTGGTGAATTTGGTGCAATTTGAGGTGGGGACGGGCTGTCGGGTCCGACGTGGCGGGCGTGCCCGGTGCACCCGGGCGCCCCATTATCCGTCCCATATTGGATATGGGGGGTGCCGACCAGCCCGGACGTTTGAGGGCCATTTGAGGGGCCCGTCTGGGTCAAAAATCATGACCGGATAGTGACCGGATGGCCTGCCCGAACGTATGAGGCGGGTTTTAGAGGTCCGTATGTAGATGCTCTGACCGGGCCTCTTCAGCTCAGTGGAACCCTGGTGCTCTTTCTCCGTCTTCCCAGCACAAACACAGGCAGGGGATCCTTCAAGAAACTGGGTGGGCGAGGTCTTCAATGGAGCCAGCCGTGTAGTTGCCCAAAGGACTGGAGGTTTTTATTGCGAAGGGGCGACGGGACGGGTCACTGCACGGTCACGAGGCGAACGTTCAATCCTTTTACCAGCTCGTGGTATGGGGCAGGCTCGATGGAGATTCCAAACTAGCCATCCATATATTCGACGCGTCTCGTCTAGCCGTTGGGTTGCAGCCGCTCCATCAGTTCTTCTACTTCTATGTAGTTATTAGTATTAGGGTAATATATACTTCTATTATAGTTTCATGTGCAAATACATATGTTTTTGGAGAAAATTTCGGGTAACCTCAGCTTCAGGGAAGCTCGCATAAAAAATACCATATCTTCTGAGTTTTTTAGAAGAAAGATATTTTTAGTTCTCCTACGCAAATCGATGGAGCGGCACATGAAGTTTATGAAAATAAGTACATGAAGTTTTTTACAAGCTACACGACCGCTTCTCTTGAAAGACGTGGGCATTTTTTCTTGCGGCAGAACATATCTTTTGATAGACACACATGTATTTGTTGTGATATACATGAACAATTTTTTCTACATACACATACACTTTTTTTTAATGTGCAAACACATGAACTTTCTTTTGATGTACAACTCAGGGCTCTCTAGTCGGCTGTCGTGGCGCTCGTGTCATCCATGCTTCGCCTCTCTACAGTCTTCAAAGTCTCTCAACAACTTCAATTTTTTGCTCCCTCCACCCCGTGTTTCCTTCCCAAAAAAGGACCCACCGTGTTGTGCCCACCGATCTAGCCACGCCTTCACATGTACCAAGACCCTTAATCTCGAGCCACTGCGTTTCTCTTCAATTGGTAGGCACGATCGGGTGGGTGGAAAATGATGGCTTTGATGGGCGTGGTGAACATCCCCGACGTGGTGGTGCTAGAGAACCCCGCCACCTTACTCAAACCCCATCCAATTCGACATATATATTGTATGAGTGTCTTGTTCTGCTTAACAACATCATGTATGCAGTATGCCCGTCCTTCCATCTATGGCCCTCTTTCCCATGCACTTGTCCCATTCTTATGATCATGCCATGAATATTAAACAAATTTGAAATATGAAGGTGCCCTTACAATCAAGGTTTTTTTTTTTGCATCCACAAAGGCATTATCCTAACTTAGGACAACCGGACACATGCAATTGCCCTAGTAAAAAGTGTTGTTTCTGCCATAAGGATGAGACAATCAAATATCTTTTCCTTCCAATGCAAGTTTGTGCAAACGACATGTCCAGTCATCAAGGGTGCAACGAGGTTTTAGATGTTCACACTTTTGTTCACCCGGGCTCCAGAGGGTGGCCAGCTTTCTTGGATTTGTTGGTTAAGTATAACACTCTTCTTTTTCGATACCTCAACATCCCGATCCATTACCACAAGCCGCATATTGAGGATTGGAAGGAAATCGATGGAGGATTTGAGTAGGTGATTGTACTTGGAAGGCAAGCTCTTGTTCTATGGTTCTTATGCGGTGTTCATTAGCCTACCAATGTCGACTCTATCTTCACCTCTCCTAGTTCTTTTGGAAAATTGATGGTCCTTAAATTGTATCGTGAAATGATTTTATGTATCATTTCATCAGGAGACCTCCTTTTTCAAACAAAAACCAATAACAATTTCATTTGAATAGCTGGGATTTATCGCAAAAGCTACAATGGCATTACTTCGTCGGTTCAAACCAAGGAATCCGTTAGAAATGTTTTGAAATGGGTATTGTTCTCTCATCGATCAAGGATTGTTATATGAAAAGAAGTGGGGTTTGAAAAGGGGAATTGAATGCTCAAACCGGGACTGCTAGAAGAACGAATTTTCAATAACATAACTTGTGCTCCTAGAATATGGTGTTCCATAAACTCTGGAGACAACAAAAGAAACCCTTTTCTATAAAGGGAAAACTTACTTTTCATAATTTATAGATGTAACCAATGAAATTGAACCTTATAGTTTAGTCAAATTAGTAGATCTTATTAGAACTTTTATCAATAGTTTGTGCATACATTGGTGGTTTTCTTATATATAAGAACTTATGCACCTTCTTCACTTCTTGGCCTGCCGAGACTATGCTCCGAACGCCGCAAGTAGGCGAGCTTGAAGACAATTTCACGGCCACCCCGCACCGCTTGGTTCTCTCTTGAGTTCAATCGAAAAAAGGGAATTGCATGTACGAGAGAACTAAACATGAATCACTAACACGATAGCCTGCATGATTGAGCCGGCGGTTAGAGCGTGAAAATATATTTTCGTCAGATTGGAGATGAAGCCATAGAGGAGGATGAGCCGTGGCCCACAAAAGCGCTAGTCCCGGATGACTTTCAAACCAACTACTAGAGTGTATGCCATAATGATGGCACACTTATTGATGATCCTTACTTCTGACCGTTATTGAAGATCCTCCTCCCGTAAATCCTCAATCTCATCATTCCAGTTTTTCAGATCCCTGGGTAGACATGTTCGTCCGTGGTATGGTAATGTTGGAGTGGTAGATGTATGGTTCCTCTTCGGTTTGCTGGCCCTGCGAAGAATGTAGGGCCGGGCGGCAGAGCTGCAGAGGGTGCGCAAGGAGATGAGTGGCCAAAGTAAGGTGTCCAAGACGACTACAACGAAGGGAACAATACTATGGCGGCACAACTCTTCCCTAGAACGTGCTTACCATGTAGTACCAGCTAGCTAACGGAGCGGCATTTTTTTAGGTGAGATGCCAAGTGGGCTACCTCGTTTCTCTCCCTTTCTTTTGATCCTTTTTGTTTCGCCCATCTTTCATTTGGTTTATACAGTGTTGTGATGGTTGCTTGAGTTGCGACTTGCGACGAGCGAGGTATTTGAGAAGAGTTGTCAAGCCTCAGGGACGTGAAGTTTTCCATCAGCCTCCCATGCCACTAGTCACATTATAGTTTTGGCACAATTGCAAACTGGGCCTTAGTTGATGTTCATGATTTTTTTACTTGTCCACAGTGGGTAACTAACGTCGATGCAGCATCTAGTCATACAATGCCATGCATTTGCTCCCATTTTTCTCCAGCAGTTCGATTGAAACTTTGTTTACAAGGCTTCGTGAAGCAATAAACCTAGTAGTTTTTTTTTTCGAGAATCTAGACCTATCAGAGTCTGAACCTTTTTTTTTTAGGATATCTTTTTCAGAAAAATAAACTAGAATGGCAACACTTTTGTTTTTGACACTAGTCAATGTGTACGTGCAATGCACGTTAATTTGGAAGTATATTAAGTGCATGCAGATATTAAGTAGGATATTATTTGCATGCTATTATGTAATTAGCACTATATTTCGCATGAAATTAACTGCACGCTAAACGTATTGAGCGCTCGACATTGAAGCAATCTAGGTCGTTGGATTGACATGATTTGATGGCCGAGATTAATTGAATCTACCCCTCTGGGTCTTTTTATATTGGTATAGGTATATAGATAGAATGACAATATTTTTTTTAGATTTTTTTTAGGGGTGGCAATATTTTTTTTTTTAGAATCGGCATTTTTTTTTAAATGTATAGAACTGCAATAGTCAACACTTTCAGCCCACACGCAAAGCTTAGCCTTTTTACACGGGCCGACTTTGTATTCCGCAGTCCATTTATGTCGTTGGCTCAGTTACGCAGTACTCCACAGTCCACACGCAGTCTCCTGCTAATTCCCCACGCACCAACACACACCCGCCGCCGCAGCCGTCGCCGCCAGTACCGACCCCGGAGGGCGGCCGGAAAATGGCCTTGCCGGCGATCCCCGACAAGCTCCTGGTGGACATATTCCTCCGCCTTCCCACCCCAGAGAATCTCATCCGAGCCTCAGCCGCCTGCGTCTCCTTCCGCCGCCTCGTCGCCGACCGATCCTTCCTCAGGCGCTTCCGCAAGCTCCACCCCCCGCCCCTCCTCGGCTTCCTCGACCCAAATCGGCACTGCTTCCACCCCGCCGTCCCGCCTCATCCCTCTGCGCCGGCGGCCAGCGCTGTAGCCAGCGCCGCCGACTTCTCCTTCGACTTCCTCCCCGGCTCCTCCCGGGACTGGTCCGTGCTGGATGTCCGCGACGGCCGCGTCCTCCTCAGCAGACCCCTCCGCGCCGGTAAGGGTCTCAATGAGATGGTGGTGTGCGACCTCTTGCACCGGCAGTATCTCCTAGTTCCCGAGCTCCCCCATGACCTAGTCGCTTTGTGGATTGACACACTCATGATTGAAGGGCCGCGCTTCAGCGGATCCTACAGAGAGACCTTCCTCGGCCCTCCCGGCGATGACCAGGAGGCAGCTGCTACGGAGGAGACGTCAGAGTGATCTGGATGACGCTGCTCCAAACTAAGCCGATGGCCGCTGTCTTCTCTTCCTGCATAGGGCAATGGCGAGCCATTCCACCCCTGACTTGGAGCGAGTCGTTACCTGGCTTCGTGCCGTCGACATGGATGGTTTCATTCGTGTCGCGCCATTACGCCAATGGTCGCTTCTACTGGATTTCAGGTTCGACTGAAAAATAGTTCGTGCTTGACATCCGGAGGATGGAGTTCTCCATGGCTGACCACCCACCCTGTGTCAGAGGTGTGAGTGATGATGTGGCCATCGCGGAGGCCGGCCAAGGCATGACTGTGATGTTTGTGCCTAAACCTAACACACCTCGCTTTACTTATTCCGTTTGGCGAAACAACGGTGGGAGTTCCACCCAGTGGCAGATGGAGGAGAAGACAATCTCGCTGGATTATGGGTCCTTGCTCATGGGTGCAGTGGGGAGGCACTTGCACCTGTATCGTGGCTTGTTGGTCAAGCCAAGTTACTTCACACGGGACGTCAACACATTCCAGCTTGAGAGGGTGTGTGATGCATCATCACCCAAACAGTCACATATATATTGCAACTTCCCACCATCGTTCTTATCATCACCAACAGTGTCAAGTGGTAACTTTCTGTTGCATAACTAACGTCGATGCAGCATCTAGTCACACATATGCCAGTTACTTCTTTCCCTTCATGACTATCACTATCACTATCACACAATTTGTCTCATGCTTGCCAGCCCATTATTGTAATCATAGTTATTGTTTACACGCTTTAGCGAGTGTACTTTTCTGTGCTTGTGCAAAAGCCGATCAATCTAATTGTTATTTATCTGTTTCTCTATTCTGTTTGCCATTTTAAGGTAATTAGACAAATTGAATAAATGGCTTTGCAAACTAGGAGTAGCATTTTAGTGGTGTCATGAAACTGCGAAAAACACTAAATTACAACAACTATTTTGTTTTTTTATGCCCAAGCTAATGAACAAGGAGCAGGTACAATTCTAAATTAGGACGTTGCAAAATCACCTTAGAAACATTTATTTCAGTCGACCAAGACTTATCATTTCTACTAATTCTCAGCTAAAAGAAATGTCCACTATAATTCTTATTTGGTGACCACTTCACCCATAAATTTATCTCAGTAGATTGATTTCATATGAAAATATATCCGAGGTTCAAAAGTCTTATTTGGTCTCTGGTATGAAATTTTGATTATTCTTGATAGTAATTTTTAAATAAAATATATAATTACAAAATATTTTGCTAGACAAATCAAACTATATTTTGAAATTTTAAATAAACTATAACTTTTTTGCGCCTTATAATGCATATTTCAGTAGGAATTTTGCAAAGCAACCGAACTGAGATTGGTAGTACTTCTGTGTTATGTATCGAGATAGATGAAGCGATACCTTTGGCATTCCTTTAATCCTTTGTGCAACATGCAATGTTCTCTTTTGGTCCATTACATCTGAAAACCTTGTCACTTAGCAATATCCTTTCAACATGTCCTATCATTCATAAACGAAGCTCTTATCAAAGTCATCAAGTTAATCTATGCAACCTACTGAAATTTTTTGTCAGAATTAATGCACTTGTCTTAGAGAAGCATTGTTCTAAATTTTGGCATCCTTTCCTGCACATTTTTTTATTTCCTTAGAAATCCCAAATTGTTTTCGGTTCACACCTGTTTATATCTCTCTTATTTCATCCGTAGTTAGAGCATCTTCAACCATAATGGCCTATTTTGACACCCCCCCCCCACACACACACACACACCTCAATATGTCTGCAGATACATACGAATGTGTCGGAGCCGGCCGGCCCCCATTAACCTCAATTCCATACAAAAGCATGGAACCTAGATTTGATCATACATAGTTCATACACAGTGGGGACAAAAAAGAACTACAAACTACATAAGAAAGGAAAATTGCAATTGAACAACTACAAACTACCCTACTCGTCGTGGGAGGAGAGCTCGATTACCCCCTTATCGGAGCTGTCGGCCTCATGGTCGTTGGCGGCGGGGCGACTCGAGGGCTTCTCCTCGTCGTCGACATCCTCCACGAAGAGCTGCTCCCACTTGACATCACAGAGGTGTCTCATGCGGCAGTCGCCGCCACCAACCACTCGTCCTCCAGGGACGCGAGGATGGCATGGTTCTCAGTGAAGAGGTCGAGGCCGGCCTCGAGCTCGGTGAAGGCGAGGTGGTTGCATCTACACACTCGGCCTCGAGCGGCGCCTCGGGATTGCTCCTCTGCTTCCTCCACCATGAGGAGGCGATGCCCTCGCCCCTAGCCACGCCGTCGGTCACCTCGAACCCGATGGCGGGGCCAACCTCCATGCCCCCCTCCGAGCTTGGCTCTGCAGAGGTCGGAGGTTGTCCGACCGCAATGCAGGCCGTGCGTCACGCGTAGTTGTTGCCTCCTTGGCAGTGAGCTCTGCGCGGCGCTCCAGGCACTGCAGAGTGAGCATCTTGTAGTGGCGACCTCGAGGATCATGGTGGATGATGGGCTCGCATGGGATGGCGCATTGGCGACACGGATGGGAGGGGAAAAGGATGGTAATTAATGTGGGCGGCTAGGGTTTGGCCCTCGTTGTGTGGCTTTAATAGCCGGGGCTAGGCTCCTTGGGCAGCACAGTTGCGCCATGAATGTGGGCAGGCAAACCAGTGAGCTTCGGGGCAGACTGCTGGGTCTTCCGTGGGTCTGGACTGTCAGTCGCGAACGCATCTGGGCAACTCCAAATCAGCCACACATATGGGCTGGCGTTGGGGGTTGCTGGACAGCCCAGCCCAAGCAGATGGGGGTCAGGTTGGTGATTCTCTAAGTTAAGGCTCCACACGCAAAACAAATTCACGCATAATGATTTACAGCGGTACTTGTTGGCCGTGCACTTTTGTGATTCACACTGTCACTAGTCTGTGAAATCAATCCTTTCTGGTATTAAACTCTGATCATTATACAACCAATATATCATCTTGTTTAGTGTAGTGTTGCGATGGAACCTTACGACTCTTCTGCCGGATTGCTGTTGCTGCTTTCTGTGTGGAAATGGTTTTTTTTTCTCCTTTAATGATCTTCCTGGCCTTTATGTATATGCTCCCTCTTTAATTTCCTTCTGAGTTCTGGACCCACACCCTTCCTTTGAAACATAGAAACACACAAATTTAAGATCACTGCAATATTGCCCTGGTTGCAGCATGATTGAACTTGACTGTACTAACATTAACAAGATTTTTTTACAGAACTTGGTTGAATTTTGTGAGTACTTGATAGCTGCATTTGATTTTGGTTTCTCTCTTCATAAGTTGCCTGCAACTTTCTAAAATCTCAGTCACATTACCAAACTTTTCAATCAACATCCAATCATACTCATCTGAAGGTAACTTCATATATAACCTAGCTACAGAGTAGAGATAATAGTTGCACACCATAAATGAGAGTATGCTCAATCTTAGTAGTGCGCAACATCAAGCGAAACTGTTCAGACAACCGAAAGTTAGCAATAGCTCCATTTAATGATGTATCCTTGTGCGTGCAGGCACACCCGATTCTGACGTCCAGGGAGCGGGTGATGATATGCTGGTGCCTGAACTAGGAGAAGCTGGCCCTGGAGGCGTGCAGGAACCTGTCCTCGCATCGGCCACCCAAGTCCCAAACCCCTTGTTGGTCGTCGACGACGATGCGGAGGCGGGTCGTGGTGGGGCGAGGAGACGGAAGCGCTTGGGCTGGGGCTGGGGCTGGACCTGCCGAGGGTGCAGGGGTGGTGAGGGCTTGTGAGGAGATGAGGGAGCAGAGCAGTAGTACCAAGGCGTCCATGATGTGGTAGGGGCTGCTGGTTAGATGGAGATGTGGAGTGACTTTGATCCTATTTGTAAAGCTTATCTGTTTGATTAGTGTCGTGTTAATCGCTCGCTGGTTACCAAGAGCCTGTTCAGCGTTGCCCCTGCTTACTCTTTGTCCTGAATTCTGTGCAACTGTTTTGGGATGACTGATCGACAGTGCAACAGTTTTTCTTTTGACGGTGAACCCATTATTACCTGGCAGCATCGTCTTGTAGATGGATTGCGTCATTTGTGAGTCGTGATGTGGTGCAATGGTGGATAAAACAGTACATTAAGAGCCTATTCAGATCTGCTCCCGGGCGCCGAATGCACCAACTCCATGGAGTCAAAAGAGCGGAGCGCAACAGCCTGCAGCTCATCTTCATGGAGTGGCTAAAACCGAGCTCCACGGCCAGAAATACTGGAGCAGATTTAGATTTGGTGGAATGGAGAGATTCCGAACAGGCTCTAAGTCACCTCTGTTTGATTAACAGATTTCCTGGTACTCCAGACATTGGAGCGCTGCATGATAATATTGTGTAGCTGGTCACAAGTTCCTGCTACTCTATTCAGCCCAACTTGATCATATACTTGTTGTTTTCAAAAAATGGAGCATCACCTGCGTCTTTTAACTTGTCATCATGGACAGTACTGTACTAGCCAACCAGGACTCTTATAATTGCTAGCCGATGAATTGCAATATAACAAGGCCGAGTTGAAAATCCAAGCAGAATTGTTCCCGGGGAAGCTAAATCATGACAAAGGGGTTGTTTGCAATGAAATTATACAGGCCATTGATGCTTCAGTGGGAGGTGTGTATTTTGTTTCTGGGCATGGTGGTACACGCAAGACTTTTGCTTCATTTTTTTCTTTTTGAGTCAAATACGGCACTTCATTGACTAAACAACATCAGTAGGTAGTCTCCCGGATGCAATCCGGGGTTACATTGTGGTAGACAGAGCTAACAGAGTGCTCAGAATAGCGAGCTAGAGTATGTGCCTAGACATTTGACAAACGATTAACATGAATAAAACAACACTCAAGGAAACCAGTCGCAATTTTCTTAATGTCGCTGACCAGGATGTCGACTGGGTTCGTTGAACAACAGAGAGGCAATCAGAAGCCACAATTACCTTTATGAAGCCCTCTTCCTGAGCAAGGGTCACAGCACGACGGGTCGCCAAAGCTTCAGCAATTTCAGGCGTAACGAATCCCAGGAAGTCGCTCGTTGCAAGCAAACAAGCAGTTGCCGTTGTGGTCTCGGATGGGGGTTACGCCAACCCCCATCCGACGTGAAGCTTGGAACAATGCAGCGTCAACATTAATGACGACTGTTCCTGCTGGCGGTGGAGTCCATCTTAAACCTGAAGAAGAGGAATCACACCTAGAAGCATTCCCAGTCCTGAAACAATACTGCACCACCATCTCCACATAGGCACAAATCTTCTCAGCTACACACCTAAGACTTTTGCTTCATTGATCGTGTTAGTATGCAATTTTAATACTAACATGCGTGTTATGTCTCCTGAATTGACGCCGCAGCCCCGTGCTGAGCGTTATGCATTTGCTCAGTGGGTGTTTGACATTGGAGATGGAAGATGTCAATGTTTCAATGATTCGGAAGGCAGATGAGACTTCACCTTCTTGGATATCAATTCCTTAAGATATGCTATTACTCCCTCCGTCCCAAAATAAGTGTCTCAACCTTAGTACTAAGGCTGAGGCACTTATTTTAAGACGGAGGGAGTATTATTTTTTGATAAAGACCTGCTTGCTCATTAAAAGATCAGGTGAAAGAGTTCTTGAAGGGGAGATATCGACAGGATCTTGCATTCCTCAAGTAGTCTTGAATGCAGCAAATACGGGGTCATTTACGTTATGACGCTGCCAAGTTTGATTTTGTTATAACATGAAAACTGAGAAAAAAGGTCCTAGTTTTCAGTAACGGAGAATAAAATTAGAAGCATCCTGCGTGTCATTATTTTTTCTTCTAATTTCATTCTCAATGTGTTGACTAGGACCCACAAGTTATAGGGAGCGCTGGCAAGTGAAGTCTACCTTCGACTTACCTCAGTTCATCTAATTAAGCAGGTGCGACTCAAATTAAACCCTTCATCTTACCTCAGCTCATCTTCTTCTCAGACGTACAACTAACCACCCAGCAATTCATCACCAAAGCACAGTACATCTCCAAAGCACAAATATATATTACGATCTGAAGCCGGCTCACTATCCAAGCCCCGGTAGACTGGTACGAATGTAGATCAATGACCATAGCCTAAATATTAGGCGATGGGAGGTGGCAGTGTCTCCCACACATCCAGCACGTTGTCCTCATGATGCACCGCGAAGAGACGGTCGCCCCCAACCGAGAAATCGGCAATGGCGCCACCGCCTTGGCTCCCACGCAGCGCCAGCCTCAGGTGGTCATGATTTGGGCCGCCATACACCGAGATGGTGTCATCTTTGGACGCTAAGAGCAGTCCGCCGCGCACGGCAAGCTTCGGATAGCATATCGGAGTCGTCATCTTGCTCTGATGTGTCCACGGCTCCTGGACAGAGCCCTGACGACGGATGTCGAGGAACCCGAGATCATGGTCCTGGCTGATCAAGCCGACCGACCTCTCGTCCTCCATCACGACGGCATCGGCAACACGCCTTTCGTTAATTCTCTGGGGGCCACCGGACCATGACCACACAACACTCATATTCCGGAAATCTACCAGAGTGATGGAAGACGACGAGCAAGCATCTTTCGGTGAGCACGCCTTGACTGCCATGAGCGCGTTGGTGCTTGCCAGCCACTGAAGCTTGCTGGCGTCGGTCAGAGCGTCGACGTACTTCCGGTCAAAGAAAGAGCTTGTCTGTTCGCCGTTGATGCAGTCCCAAACACCGATGCCGTCGCCAATTCCTTGAGTTATGCCCCAGCTGTTGCAGCTAGCAAAGACGTTTGTTTGCTGGTCAAAGGCCAGTGCTCCCGCGTTAAAAAGCGGAGCCGTCTTCTTGCCGTCGTGCTCTAGGCGGAAATGGTGACTCAAATCGCCGGTGAGCACGGAGAAAGCCGCCATGCCGCGGCCCGCGACGAGGAATGTTTAGTCACTGAGGTAGGCCGCATCGAGGACCGGATCGACAGGCGTCAGGCAGACCGGCCGGCGCTCCTCGAGCATCCAGTTGTAGACCCGCGCGATGGGGCCGTGCGTGACGCAGCACCCTCCGTCCGGCGCCGCGCGGACGGCCGGGCGGTCCACCGGTGCCCGCCCCGGCGGCACGGAGGCAGCCAGCCGGGCCCTGTCGAGGTCGAGCTCACCGATGCGAGCGGCGCGGACGCGGTCGAGGAGGCCGTAGCAGGATGCCTCCTGGAAGAGCATCCGCTCCGGGACGCCAGCCGGGACATGCAGCTCGCCCGTGCGGAGCATGTTGAGGAGCGAGGCGAAGCAGGCCGGGTCACGGTCGATGAAGTACTCAGGCACGCCCCGGGTGGCGCCGGTGTTCCAGCAAGGTTCCAACATGGCACCGAGCATGGTTCCCTCGCCCGCGCCTGTGAGCGTCAGCGTGTCAGCCGTCGTCTCGAATACCTGCCCGCCGACGTTCAGCCGGATGCGCCCGGCAGCTGGTTGTGGCGTGGACATTGCGGCTGTGCGCAACAAGGCTTCCGCGCAGTGGACCTGTCGCTGGAGAGGGTTGCGTTGCGGCACCGTCACTTCTCAAACTTGGCCTTCGTTGAGCTACACCTTCCTGCTTTCCTAAGACCTTCAATAAAAAGAAAACAATGAGAGATTCATGCATTAGCTACATCTTTCTAACCAGGGTACAGTAATAACTACATTCATATATATAATTATATATGCATCACCGCTCTATCAATGACAACAATTTTCAAGAAACTTGCATATGCATCGCAGCTCTATTAGTGACATCAACGGACACAAACCAAATATAGTGCATCCTAGCACAAACAAACTCCAATAAAGTTTCACAGCACACTAGTACATAGAGAGATGGCAACTAAAATGTGTCAATTCCTTTGCACTGGGATCATAAAACTATATGGATTTTGAACTGAATCATATAGTAGTAATCACAGTCTCCAGGGTAGGTGTACTCCAATCTTTTCAAAAGGACAAAAAAAATTAACCTCAAGAGAAGTGTCAAATACTCCGCACTAAACAATGACCATTGCTGTTAGTAGTGAACTCTCTGCTAGGGTTTCCACACATATACTGAAAGAAGTGTACAAGCTGTTGCTACCTTTTTCTGGGTCTTCCTTGAACAAATGCAGGTTGGGAGGCGCTGGAGTGCGGCGGATCTGGAAGACGAGGGAGTCGCCGGTCGATGGGGAGCGAGGCGACGCTGGACTGGCTGGACGTCGACGGGGTCTGGCGTAGCTGTACGGCGAGGGGGCGGCTGGACGTCGACGGGGGAGGCGGGAGGAGCTGGTCGAATGGGGATGGAGGCGGCGCGCTGGAGTGGCTGGACGGCGAAGGGGAGGGAGACGGCGGTGGAGGAGTCTGGGGCGGCAGCGGGTGTGGGGTGCTTCAGTCCACTCGGGCCCTTCAGCGATATCTTTTGGGCCGCCACTGGAATTGGTGGCCTCAGCAGGGAAGGTGCCGTGTCTTTTTATTGGCCCAAGCGATGGATATACAAACATGCTAGTACTCCCTCCGTCCGGAAATACTTGTCATCAAAATGGATAAAAGGAGATGTATCTAGTATTTATTTTCTTGAAACCACTCCAAAACCATTTATTTTCTTGAAAGAAATATAATTACATGTTATCTCTTTTCCGAGCCCTATTTCTAGGCTCACAATGTTTATTCTCCAATGGAAAAAAATTTGTTCCTCTAAACATAGATTGACATATCTAACTAACAGGCAGGTCGAACTCCTTTTATCACTCAACTCGTTCCTCCAAAATCACATAACAGTTACCATTCTCAGATTTTCCAGGCACACTTCCTCTTTACCTAAACTAGTAGAACGTCCGTGCGTTGTCATGGGATTTATATTAATTTTTTTCACACCTATGAATACAATGCATATTAAATTTCACACATATAGATTTTTATCTGATTGCGCATATAATGTATATCATATTTCATATGTCTAGAAAAGATAGCCTGCAACAACTGGAAAATAGTTGAAATCCACTTCACCTCAAATGTAACTTCACGATGTATACATAAAGAGCAATGATCCACATATAATATAAACTAAGATCAACTTGATGCACTTCAGATATTCCTGTACAAGGTCAGGAATGTTGTTTTTAGCTTCATTTGAATGGTACTTCAACAAGTATAATAAAAATTTATTTCTCAACTCATAACCATCCCGCACAAGCAATATATATATAATCAATACGAAGATTTAGTTAAGTTAACGTATACCTATAGATTTCTCGTGCACATATGCAATCTACATTTTTATCAATAAATCACTCAACATCTTCATCTTTATCCACCAACTATCTCCACAACCCCGGTCCATGTTCGCCGCCTCAATTAGTAACAGATCCGGCTCCCAATCCCTCCTTCCACCTCCATCAACACACACTTTGAATTTCAAACAAGTAACTATGCACTTCTGCTATATTTCACACCAAAGCTCTCTCTCTCTCTCTCTCTCTCTCTCTCTCTCTCTCTCTCTCTCTCTCTCTCTCTCTCTCTCTCTCTCTCTCATTTTAATATGCAGTCTCCCTCCTTATATCCTCTCTTTCACACCCTATATATTTCTCTCTTGCTCCCCCACTCTGTCTACCACACTCCATCTCTCTCTCTCTCTCTCTCTCTCTCTCTCTCTCTATATATATATATATATATATATATATATATTTCTCTCTCTCTCTCATTTTAATATGCAATCTCCCTCCTTATATCCTCTCTTTCACACCCTATATATTTCTCTCTCGCTCCCCCACTCTGTCTACCACACTCCATCTCTCTCTCTCTCTCTCTCTCATTTTAATATGCAATCTCCCTCCTTATATCCTCTCTTTCACACCCTATATATTTCTCTCTCGCTCCCCCACTCTGTCTACCACACTCCATCTCTCTCTCTCTCTCTCTCTCTCTCTCTCTCTCTCTCACTCACTAGGTGCCTCTCTCTGTCTCTCTCACACACACACACACAAACACACACATGTCTCTGTCCCTTTCCCTCTCCCAACTTAATTTTTGCTCAACTTAATTTTGCCCAGTGTTGTGCAGCATGTATACATTGCCTTGAAAATCCCCGTTGCCCTGCATGTCCGATCAGTCCAAGACCCCGAAACTGGCATCGGGAAAATCCCCTTCAAGCCTTACAATCCCTCAAACTTCTGAAAGCATCTATTGGGTTGTTCGGAGGAGGTGAACGAGCAATAGAGGATGCAGACAGGTGAAAAGAGGGCCGGGGGGGGGGCACCTGTCGAGCGGCTATTGGAGAGCGACAGGGCAATGTTGTTCACAAGAACCGCCTCTCACCCTGCACGTTGACTCCTTTTGACCGGCGTGGTGTGCTCCCTTCGCTACCACTAACCAGACGTGCAATTTTAGAAATTTCGAAAGGTGGCAGATGAATATCATTTGGGAAATGCCATCAATAGTACCGTGAAACCTCTCTCTCTTGGGGATCTTAGAATCAAAGTTTGACTGCATATTTAACTAGCAAAATCAAAATGTTAAGGCATATCATAAAAAATAATTGTTGAATCCGTATTTAAATGTACTCGCTCTGTTTATAAATACAGGTCTTTTTAGAGATTTCGATAGTAGTTGCATACAGATGTATGTAGACATATTTTAGAGTGTAGATAGACTCATTTTGCTCTGTATGTAGTCCACATTGAAATCTCTAAAAAGACTTATATTTAGAGATGGAGGGAGTAATATTTACTGAATTTTTGTTGTTGCTATGTATAAATTATATTTATTAGTTAAATTCACTGTAGAAATATGACCAGTAACCTGGACGAAGGTAGTACCACGACACCGCTGATCTACCACCTCCCAACGTGATCACCCCCACCCCCCGCCACTCCCCTTTTTCTCCATTCGCTACTCCCGCAATGAAAAGGGACATGTACATCATTGTTTCGTGTCGATGGTGGCAGCTGCGTTTTTTAGTAAGGTTTTGATCCTTAGTTGTCTGTGGTGTGGTGATGGAGCTATTGTCGAACAGGGAGCAAGTCTTCCCTCCCTCATTCTCGCTCTGATGGTATTTTGTGTTGTTGGGAGTCGATTCCCTTGATCTGGTTCTTTGAGTTGGGTTTTTTATTTCGTAGGTTTGTCTTAGGGGCACTGTCCTGCAGAGCAGATGGCATGACTGTGTGTTCTGGTCCTTAACTTGTTCGGGCTATACAACGTGGTGATTAACTGATTATCAAGTTGAAAAATTGAGTGAATCAATGAATTGACCAACATGTAGAGCAAAAAGAAGCAAACCTACGATCTCCATGGTTGACGAGCCCGATGGCCACATTGTCTCCACTCGTGCTACCGCACCGAAAAACTTCATGTCGGTGTTGGAGACGGTGTATCTTAAAGAATAATACCAATGCAACTAATTAATTATTCCTTACAAAAAATCCATTGTTTTGATTTAGTTTTAGTTTTTATTTCATTTTATTTTCTTCTTAATGGGTAATACCAATGCCACTAATTCGTTATTCCTTAGAAAAATTCATTATTCCATAGGAAATTTCATTATTTTGATTTTTTTTATTTTTTATTTAATTTTCTTTATCTTGAAGAGAAATACTAATGTCACTAATTCATTCTTCCTTATAAAAATCATTATTTTGATTTTTATTTCATTTTATTTCTTCATTAGGGTAATATCAATGCCACTAATTTATTTCTCCTTATAAAACTATTTTTTAAAGAAAATTCAGTAATAGACGCTTATTCTTGCATATTTGAAAATGCGTACTGTAAATTACGTGCAAAAAACTTCATTAAGTGTTTTCATATTTTTATTTTATTATTTTGGGAAGAGTGATATCAATGGCACTAATTCATTCTTCCCTAGAAAAAATTATCAATTTGATTTTGTTTTAGTTTCTTATGTCATTCTCATTCTTTTTTAAGGCTAATACAATGCCACTAATCCATTCCTTCTTAGGAAACTTGTTATTTTGAGAAAACTCCAATATATATGCTTATTCTTGCATATTAAAAAGAAAACATAATTTCTATGTAAACCATGTGCAAATTTTCATTACTTGTTTTATTTGTTTTTTATTTATTCTCTATGGCTAATACAAATGCCACTAATTGATTCTTCTTAGAAAACTTATTTAGATTTTCCTTTAATTTTTCTATTTTATTCTTTAAGAATAATACCAGTGACACTAATTTATTGTTTTTTGGAGAACTTACTTTTTTGGAAATTCCATTTTATATGTTATCCTTGCATATTATAAAAAACTCAATTTTCTTGCAAATTGTGGGCAAATTGTGTTATTATTGTTTAAAACATTTTTTAAAAATAATACCAATTCCACTAATTCATTCTTTCTTTGAAAACTTAATTATTTTGACTTTTGACTTTTTATTTTAGTTTATTCTTCTTTAAGGGTAACGCCAATGCTACTAATATATATCCTTTCCTAGCTACAGAATAACTAGGACAGGGCAGACGATTTCGAAACTACATGTTGGAAAAGTGGCAGCATACTATGACTAATGCATGCTCCCAAACCACCGGCATATGAGGATGCAGTTCACCGTGAGTTTCTCGGTGACCATTGAGAACAAAATTAACGAACTGCGGACACACACATTCAATAATGAATCTAGATTATTATCCTGTGATCGAAGCAAATGCCATACCAGTTAACGATTAAACACATACTAGTAGCATGCCCAAAATGCCAATTTCGCATGCGTTGAAATTGCAATTCAATTCCATCATTACTCAATCCAGATTACTATCCTATGTCGAAGCAAATGCCATCCTAGAAAATGCATAACAACATTACTCAACCCAAATTACTATCCTATGTCAAGGCAAATGCCATCCCAGAAAATGATTAAACACAACTAGCATGTCCAAAATCCCAGAAAATCCCAATTTTGGACATGCGCGAAAACTGCAATTTGAATCTGATTCGGTTGTCTCACATATAGCATGTCCAAGATCAACATTACACTACCTACAACATTTCGTCCAGAAATTAAGTTAACACAGGTTTGTAGCATGCAGGAGAGTAATCTGAGCCAACTGCACTCATATCAAAAGGTTGCATCATATATCGATGAACAATAAGAGACTGATAGGAGCTCGTTTTCGATCAGCAATCCAACTGGAATCAAAAGGTCCAGATCATGTACGCTGGTTCTATATACTTGTATCTTCAATAGAATGATTCGAAAGAAGCAGTGGGAACACCACACATAATGACATAAGGCAGAAGGTCACCAAATATTCTGGATAAACAGGGACAACAAACAAACTGTGCCTGGTCGATCAGTCGCAGATAAACCAGCATGTAGGAGGATTACCAAACACAGCCTAAATGTTGCTACGCCACATAGAAGAAAACACGGTTCACAAACCGGGGATGCAAGCTTGCTAGGATCCGAACAGAAAAATGGCATCACAGAACATTTGATTACTACTAAAACACATAGTAGTAGCACGTCCAAATTCCTAATTTTGTCATGCGGATGCGATTCGATTCCATCGACCACGAACATGATGCAGCTACGACATCTGAACTAGTACGATACATGAATCTAATTAAGATATATAGCTCATCCGATTCGATCATTTGTCCCACAGATAAGATAAGATGCAGATCAACATTGATTACCCCAAATTGATTTGATGAAGCTGAGATAGATAGCCACGGCCGTCCAGGAATTAATTGAGCACAAATAGAAGAGCATGGCAGCAGATAAATCTGACGAAGAGACTGAACTGAAACCACAGGTCGATCTGGTCTGGATGGTAAATTAAAAGACCGATAAGGAGAGCATGGCTTGATCGATGAGGTGAAGCAGTCAATCGGATGCTAGATAGAAGCCCCCCTGCAGCAAGCGAACAAATGATTCGAACTGTGTGTCAGATCCATCCATGGATTCATTCATCATTTTCATCAAGGACTAAGAGGAAGAAGAAGAAAAAAGAGCAAGTTTGGGCAGACCTCGGAGATGTAGGCGTGGTCGTCGCAGAACTCGGCGAGGCTGGCGAGCCTCTTGGGCTCCATGAAGCGGGAGAGGACGGTGACGGCGACGTCGATGTGCTTCACGGCGAGGCTCGCGATCCTGCACGCGCGGTACAGGTAGTCGAGCGACTTGTTCACGTCGCCGCCGCCGCCGCCGCCTCTGGCTGCCTGACGGGCTTTGCTGGAGCCGGGCTTGGCGGTGGCGTCCGGGTCGTTGGAGAGGTCGACCTTGGCGAGGGCCTCGGTGGCGGCGGCGACCGGGTCCGGGCCATCGTCCCTGTCGGGGCTGCTGTCGGGCGAGGAGGAGCCGGGGGTCTTGCCGGGGACGGGGGCCTTGCCGCCGGCGAGGCACTCGACGCAGCGCGGGAGGAGGTGCTCCTCCAGCAGCTTGATGGCCAAGACGGCGGCCATGACGCGGTCGAGGGCCTGGGCCTGGGACCTGGGGCGGGCCGGGAACTGCTGCGCGAGCAGCGCGTCGTGGAGCTGCTCGTCGGGCATGACTGCGAAAGCCAGGTTGGGCGGGGCGAAGCGAACGCCCTTCTTGACGGCGATCTCGACGCAGGCCGTGAGCATGCGGGCGCCGGCCTCCAGGCCGATGTAGTAGACCTCGAAGAGGTTGGACGCGAGCCCCCCGAGCTTGGCGTCGCCGTTCGCCTCCGCGTCGGCGTCGGCCTGGAGGTCCTGCAGGCGGTGCTGGAGCTGCAGGAGGCGGTCGCGCTGCGCCCGCACCGTCTTGGCGGCCAGCATGGCCTGCATGAGGACGGATCCGATGTCCTTCTTGCTCCCCTTCTCTGCCATGGCCGCGCTCTCTCTCTCTCTCTCTCTTGCTCACTCTGAGGCCGGCCGGAGGTGGGTCTTGTTGGGAAGGAAGACAAGAGAAAGGTTGGAGCTTTAGACGACGAGCTAGGCACGTGTCGAGCGTCTATTGAAGAGGGCGGAGGATCCTGCTGGGTGGGCCAACGTTCGACAGCTTTTGACCGGGGTCATGCTCATCCATCCGCGACCAAGCAAAGGTGGTTTTCGAAATTTGAAAATGCTACTCCATACAATCAATCATTGGTTCCAAGCAAGGTGCCATGTTTTTTGTAACAAAATTTGGATCTACACGATTCTCGAAAAAAATCTACATTCATCTTGGCGCAAAAAAAAAACATCCGCCAAAAGAGACACACCTAGGGCATATCGAGTGGCCTGTTCAAGAGGACGAAGACGGACCAAATTAGAAACGACACGGGCTTTGGCTTACGTCCCTTCTAGCACTGAATCCTTTGGGTTTTGACCGCGCAAGGTTGCAAGTGATCCTTGTTCCGTTGCAGAAGTAGCCAAAAATATATGTCTCCTACTCCACCACCTCTAGACTCCACCACGCCATCGAGATCAATGGACGATCAAGGTGAAGTATGGTTCTAGGGTGGCCGACGCGACAACGGGGGGTGTCAGATGGGAAGAGGTAAATCAGATCGGGCCCAGGGGCACAATTATGACTGGTACCACGAAGCTTCAGAAGGATCTTAGCAAAACTCTGGTAATTTTGGTCCAGATCCCATCAACGAGCAATGCGACAAGATGGCCTATGAGGTTCAAGGAGAGTAGTGCACTAGAATTAATGATGCTCGTGTCGGCGGTCATATTCTCGGACCGCAACAAAGCAACTGGTGTCGCAGAGGAACCTTCAAGCTCCTTCTCAAGATAAGTTCAACCATTGCATGAACTATGGTGTTCATGGACACTTACCTGTTGATTACCCTATGATTAGGTGTAAGCAATGTAGTAACCTTGGTCATATTACTCAGATTTGTCACACAATCATGCGTTAAGAATGCATTGGGTTGTTTGCGGGATACGGCTCTTGGATAAGGTCTCTTGGCCCAGTATTCTTATATTTCTCTGACTATAGTACTTCAAAAAAGTTAAGGGACGATATAGTAGTGTGGTTATCACTGTTAGTGAGGGAGTGCTACTTCTAGAGCTATTGAGCATGAGTTTAAAGTTTTTTTTTGTTTCTGGATGTAGGTACATTACTAGGACTATCAGTTTCACTTAGTTTAGTTGAGATTCCCAATCTTAGGATAGTATAGTGTGCCTAATATTTAGGATAGCACATGGAATTGGAATCTAGAAAATCAGTGGTTCGTTGGTCCCATTGAATGAATGATGTGGGTGCATCATGTCCCTTAACAAAGCTTGGCTACATGTCAGGAATGTTCCAACTGATTAATGGTGTGAGCAGAATGTGGCCTATGTTGGATCTTTGGTTGGTGTAACTTTAGAGTTGGACCCTACTACTTTTAAAAAACCTGAGTATGCCAGGATACTTTTGGGCTGCAGAGTCTCTAGTATAATAATGTGAAGTTAAACAAAGTTCAATGTTTTGATATTATGATGTGGTGTTCTTTAGTTGTGATGTGCGAACATCGACTGCATATCACTTCACCGTAAGGGCCTAGAGAAGAGCTATATGCGATTAGTTTATCTATGATGGGTGGTTGGAGTGACAGAAATTACCAATCCCTAAGTTTATGAACTGTTGCATAAGGGGCTATTGGAACCCTAAAGTTTAATGCTATGGTCAGATGTTATCTTAATTACTCCTTTGTATTTGTGCATGCTTGCCTAGAGGGTATAATCATAAATATGTTTTTGTTCAAGTAAGAACAACACATTATTATAGGTTCCACCGCACAACAATTAATGTTATGGATTTTTTACACGTTTAACATTTTCAGTTATACATGGTTAACATCTTCTTTAATATATGTTTTAATGTCTACTTTTCTTCATACACATTCTACATTTTTTGCATACATCATGAACATTTGTTTATACATGTTTAACATTTTTTAATACCCCCTCCGTCCCAAAACATGATTAATATATATTTTTTCAAATATATTTTAGATTTCAATTTTTCTTCAATACATGTCTATATTTTTCATACACATTTGTACGTTTTTGGATTTAACATAAACATTTTTTATACATGTTTAACATTTTTCACATACACGATTAATATTTTTTTGAAAATATGTTTTGACATCTATTTTTCATCCATATTATACCTTTTTAAATACATATGAAATATTTACACCCAAAAATTGAAAATGAGAACATTTCCCGAAATCATGAACACTTTTTTGAAAACGCAATTTTTTTGAAAACATGAACAAGTTTTTCAGAAAAGCAAACATTTTTGCGCAATTCCATGTACTTTGATTTTGCAATTTATTTTTGGAAACATGTTTTTTTTGTATTTGTGAACAATATTGAAAAGATGCGACATTTTTGGAATTTTAAATGTTTTTGATTTTCCGAATTTTCTTAGAGAAAAAGTGGACAATTTTTTGAAATTATTTTTTTGGTATTTCTTATTAAAATTTGAAAAGAGAGCATTTTCCAAAAAATCGAACAATTTCTTAAGTTTCTGAGCAGTTGTTGAGAAATGAAAGAAAACTAAGAACAGGAAAAGGAAATAAAAGTAAAAAAGAAAAAAAGAGAGAAAAGAAACAGGGAAGAAGAAAAACGAAAAAGAAACACTAAAAGAAAAAGAAAAAAAAAACCCGGCTGGAAACCTCCGAAGGTTCCCAGAACCCGGATCGCTCAAACGCTCGCTCTTCTCTGCCTGTGCGTGCGTAGACTCGACAATTCGCCGCATTGCTGGAGGAAAAGAAAAAAGACAATTTGCCTTTTTTTAGGTGAAAAAAGAAGAAAAAAAAGACAATTTGCCGCAACCAGCGGCAAATAGGGGTTTCCGAGCCGCACATAGGTGGGCAGGGGAGCCCGCCGTCTCGGCCCGGTTGGTTCAGTAGCCAGGATTTCAGCGCAGGGCTCTGGCTGGAGTCGGCTTCCCCGTGCCGCCGCCCTCGAAATCGTCTCCCGCCAACCCCAATCCCCCTTTCCCGCCCCCGCCGCGCTCCCTCCTCCAAAAAGGCCCCGCCCCACTCCTCCCTCGGCTTGATTCACCGCTCCCCCTCCACCTCCACCCGGACCCGCAAGATCCCGACCCGCCGCGGCCCCCGCTCCTCGATCGATTGATATCAGACGCGGCCGGGTGGGCGGAAGAAGGCGGCGGCGGCGGCGATGAGCGCGGTGAACATCACCAACGTGGCGGTGCTGGACAACCCCACCGCCTTCCTCAACCCCTTCCAGTTCGAGATCTCCTACGAGTGCCTCGTCCCGCTCGACGACGGTACGTCCCGCGCCCCCCCTGCTCCCCCCTCCCATCCCCCTCTTTCCGATTCGCTCGATTCGTGCGTGGCGGCGGCGCGCTAGGGTTTCGTTTTAGGAGGCGCCGTTCCCGAGTCCGCCGAACCTTGCCGGCGGCCTTCGCTTCGGTTCTGCTCTGCTCTGTTCTACTCTGTCGCCTCCAGAGGTGGCAGCGATTGGTGTGCCGTGCACGTTTCTGAATATCACGAAATACGCGTTTCTCGCCGAGATCTTCCTCTAGTACACTACATCTTGGCGATCTCTGCAGCTGTGACTGGGTAAATGACTAGACTGGCTGTCTGACGGGAATGCTCTGCTCGCTGCTTCGTCTTGTGTTCAGAGGCCGATTCATAAACCGGGTGGACCAATTTACTCCTCTGGGTTAGGTACTAGATAGATGTTGATCCCTGACCAAGAGAACCGATTGCAGAGGATTTTGTGGAGCAAAGTCTGAAGCTTCTGTCTCCTTGTTCTAGGACAGAAGCTATTGCTCTGCCTTTTCTGGCTAAAACTATACTGACCTTGGATTTTTTTTCTTCTGTTAACTTCTCATTTACACAGTCAGATGGTCTTTCTAGAGGCTGTGAAAGAATAATTGCACCTGCATTTTTTTCCGCTCGAGTGTGTAATTTTCATTAAGAAAGCACTATCATAGCGTGAAGGGGAATAACGAATATTGGCAGAAACAAAAACAAAACTACCATCCTCACTGAATCCCTAGCTAACCTAGATCTAGCACAGCATGAGAACAAAGGGATGGAGGCCTAAGGCACCCTGAGTGCCAACTGGCAGCCGCACCAGAGCCCAAGAAAGCTCACAACCAAACTGCTGCTGGGGCAACACAGGGACATGACCTCCGAGGTATGTGTGGATGCACCACCCATGTAGGCAGGTCTTCGGCAAGCCTAGGATCAGAGTAGGTGAGGAGACGCCAGCAAACACCCATTGCAGCGACAGTGAACTTGCCTTGCCCAGCCTCCACCCAAGAATTGCAAAGAGGAGGAGCATGGGGCTTCAGAGATTGTGTCACGACTGCTGCCCCACAACCGTGGAACAAACACTCGTTGCCTTAGTTACGGATAAAGCTCAACAATGAATTTAGTTTCATTACGCCCCTCTGTTATCTG
Source organism: Aegilops tauschii subsp. strangulata (assembly GCF_002575655.3). Taxonomy (NCBI): domain Eukaryota; kingdom Viridiplantae; phylum Streptophyta; class Magnoliopsida; order Poales; family Poaceae; genus Aegilops; species Aegilops tauschii. Next base: position 472,740,420 of record NC_053035.3, read on the forward strand.
GGCTTTTTTTGGCTATCCTATCCATCACTTAATTCCTGATACAGGTGGGACTCAATCTATTATCTTAGCAGTTTATTAATAAATTTGTCAGCAGACAAGGCAGTTCATTGGTGCTAGCCGCCTAGCCCCCTTAATTATATGCATCCCTGTTCTTTCGAAAATAGTGAAGCAGCCTGCAGTAGTGTAGCTGTACAAATCACATCTGCCCTAATGTATGCAGTCATGTTTCTATGGCATTCTGATTTGTCCACTGGGACTTCTCTCCTGTGATGTCTGTTTCGGTTCTGCAAAAGATGATTTTTGTTCATTCTTGAGGGTACAGACTTGCTAAACTATTGATGATTTTTGTTGTTTGACCTGTCAGATCTGGAATGGAAGCTCACATATGTTGGATCAGCTGAAGATGAAACCTATGATCAACAACTTGAGAGCGTGCTTGTTGGACCTGTCAATGTTGGGACCTACCGTTTCGTCTTCCAGGTAAAAACAGATGTGCTTTATTGATCAGTCAAGTCCAATATCTTCATAATGGACAGTAAACCTAGAATACTTTGCACAGATTCAAATCTTGATTCGTCACACTATTTTCCCTTTTGTTACTTATAAAGAGAACTTCATAGTTTAAAGGACTAAATATGCATCTAGAAATTAATTTTCCATTTCCATTCCAGGCTGACCCACCGGACCCTTTAAAGATCCGCGAAGAAGACATCATTGGTGTCACTGTGCTGCTGTTGACATGCTCCTACGTGGGTCAGGAGTTCATGAGGGTTGGTTATTATGTGAACAATGATTACGATGAGGAGCAGCTGAGAGAAGAGCCCCCGGCAAAGCTATTACTTGACAGGGTGCAGAGAAACATTCTGGCTGACAAGCCCCGTGTCACCAAGTTCCCAATCAACTTCCACCCTGAACCTGCCACGAGCTCAGAACAGCCGCAACAGGATGCAGAACAGCAGCAGCAGCCGACTTCACCGGAACCACAGACGGCTCCAGTAGAGCCACATATGGCGCCACTAGAGAATGTCCCCATTGCCGCCGACCAATGATCAGAGTTGGGGTGCTAACGGTCTGTTCTCCATGCCTTCTATGGTGTCTTAATGTTACGAATCGAGAGTGGTGGTTCTGCATTGTACTGGTCTGTTGTTTAGGTTTCACTATCTGTTCTGTGGCAAATGTTGGGTGTCTAGCTATTTCTTGATAAAGAGTACTTCTGCCTATTTCGTTGCACATATTTGATTTCTACTGAGACTGGAATGCTTCAGCCTGAACCGTCGAATTGGTTACCGACGTGCTTTCTCTCTTTGGTGCAGAATCTGCACTGTGCTGCGCTGCACCAGGTTTTCCACTGCACTGATGGTTCACAATCTGGCAAATGCTGGGTTCCGCTTTATTTCAGATAAACAGTGCTTTAACCTGTTTTGTTTCAAAAGTTTGAACTTCTACTGAGACTGAATATTTTGGTCTGCACTGTGAATTGCTTACTGGTGTTTTATTTTCTTTGGTGTAGATTCTGACTGGGCCAAGAATCTATTATGATTGTCAAATAGTTAGTGTAACTACAGGATGCTTTTGAAACTTAGTAATTGGTGAATATTGCTCAAAAAGTAGGCTGAACCTTTTGTCCTGTTTGTGGAGGGTATATTTGGTGATACTATTTCTCATATTTTTGTAAGTGCCCTTGTTATTTGGTGATGGATTGGCCGGTAATAATTTTTAAATCTTTTTAATGACGTCAACTTTGGCAGACCCTAGATTGAAGCTAGGACAGGGCGTGCACAGCTGAAGCTTCAACCGGCCTAGAGTGTCCTAGACCATCTAAGCTACTACATCAAAAATGAAATGCACATGCTGATACAAAAAATAAAAATAAATCATGATCAAATCTAAACTGCTCACGGCTACTTCCAGAGCAGTAGTACATCTAATGGTTGAGGCTTTATATTCCCTGATTGCCAACCCTCATCAACCATTGAACGTGGAATGATGGGATGAAACATCATCGCCATTCGAAACTCTACAACAAAACATCACTGCACTAGCATCTCCAGTTCAAACAGCCACCAATAATTTCTTAATACCGTATTAACGCTACTTCTAATATCTTCAGGAACAGATAACTCAATATAGCAAATAGTCCCACTTACAGAGTTGAACATGTCCAATTCAAAGGCCAATCAACCTCTTATCGTTCGAAGTCACCAAATAAATAGACACACCAGCCAGTAGGCCAGTAGGGAGGTTTAAAAGGGCCAAAGTTATTTATTGCTACCGAGATCCCTCCATCTGGATCTGTTAGCACCCCTCAAATTTTTAGCCTAAATTTGACCAAAAATTTTACTCAAAAAACAGAACTGTCACTAGATTCGTATTCGAAATTTTACTCATAATTTATTAGCCAAATTTTGGGTTAAAATTAGGCTGAAAGTTCTAAGAATAATATTTGCCTACTTCCTAATATGACATCGACTACAGGGCCCCAGAACCTCGAACTGAACGGACGAGGGAACTCTTCCCTTGATGTATCTATCCGCTGTCTCCAGGGCTCTATCAGCTTCCTCGAGAGCTCTCTTGCTCAACGACCAGCATTGGCCAATCATTCTTGCGGTTGGGAATTTGCCAATGTTACAAGTCCTCCTATCGTAGCCATAGGTTGTGTCCAGCGTGAAGAGCTCGAGTGAATGTGTTCTCTCCAGGATGTGAACTGTGAGCTCAACCAGGCTCTTGGCAGAACAGAAGCCTGTGATCAATACCTTCCTGAGGCTGTTATTCTGGCACTCCAGATTCTGCCTCCGGTATTCAGTGTCGTCTCCAACAACAGGATCATGCATCACGGCATCCTGCTCTACCTGCAGATACATATGCAGGATCAAATAATATTCTTCTGATAACAAAGTGTAATTGTACATTAATAGTAGCATAGATAGCTCTGAGGGATGTACATAGTGACTTACACGTAGGATGAAAGATTCCAAGGCAGGAGAAGCATCAAGAAAAGAAACCAGAGAGAAGACATCATAGTTTGGGGAAAAGAAGGGTTTAAGGAGTGAAATTTCCAAGTTCTTGAGGTGGGGGAGCTTGGACGGCAGCATTGGAATGTTGGCATTCTGAAAAATAAATCCCAAGATTAATCATGTTTCATCGCAACATACAAGTCTAAGTCTTACATACATACATACACATTCTTGAATGGTCCCGTTGAGACATTAAAACCAACACATACCTCACTACGACCGTGCAGGGTGAGGCTCTCAACATTTTGCGCGATAGACGGAAGGCTAAAGCGAGCATAAGAGAGAATACCAGACATGCTGACAGGTGAAATATCTACATTCTTAAGATGCGAAGAATTTTGGACATAGATGGCCGGTGTCCTGCCATAATGATAGCCGTCCGGTATCCCGCCATAGTGAAAAGAGCAAAGCTGTGGAGCATCTATCTCTACCAGCTGCACCATCTTGCATTTTTGAACACTGAGGAACTTGAGCTGCTGCAGCGTACAAGGTATTTTCAAGCAAATTATCCCACTACATGCTTCAATCTCTAGCCACTCCAGGACGGAAGATTTAGAGAACAAGTGCCCTAATCCATCCTCAGTAACGTGGACATGACACAGACTTAAACGTTTCAATCTTCTCAAGCGCCCAAGTATTGACGTGGGATGAAAAGCGCAACCAAAGAGGCTAAGAGACTGAATTGAACTTGCAGCGGCCTCATTAGATAAAACCGAACACGGGAAGCTGTAGCTTTTATTCATGACCAAAGACAACACCAAGTTAAATTCTTGGATCCCAGATTTAATGATCCGGAGCCACCTGTCGAGGTAGGAGGCTTTGATATCTTTGCAAGGGCCAAGACTGTTTAAGTGTCTTCACCTTCACCCCATTGTCATAATGGTTTGTAAGAATTTTGTCAACTTTATAAGTGAGATGGGTTTTCGTTTCCTCAAATGTTCTGCCAAGCAAACCAAGCGTACGGTCACTGAGTATGAGGTTGGAATAGTGTCTCCAGGAGTGCAGAAATCCACGGGACACGCAGGCGCGCGGCACGAGCAGCATCTTGTATTGGCATGAGAGAATGTATATGATGAAAGATGTCCTGCAGAACCGATGTTGATAAGTTCAACCGTTAGCTTGTAGCTAGTAGCTGAGCTGACTGCAATGAATTACACCAGCAGTTGCGGATTCATCGCCGAAGTCGTATGCCCAGATGCATCGTGTTCCTGTGCTAGTGCTAGCAGTTGTGATAAAAAACAAAATCCTTGTGACTAGGATAGTTCATTGCCAGCAACACATACCTCTGGGAGCTCCTCTAAACCAAGTTCTTGTCTCATATTTTGGACACCTTCACCTTGCTCGCAAGTTGCACCATTTGTTTCAGTGGATGAAGCCTTTGACCCACTACCTGCAACACAGCAGAGTTCTCAAGTATATATGTCTCAGTTTTGCTCATGCAACTCAAATTTTGCACGGTCAGCCAAGGGATTGCAAATGCAGCTTGGGCGCTGGACGTCGGGCCGGAGGTTAATACGCAAATGCTCCAGGAATACTTGCGGCTTTGGGATAGACTTGCAACGGTGCAACTTCAACCAGATGTGGTGGACACGATTCGGTGGACTTGGGAGGAGGGTGGATCCTACTCCACAAGATCAGCATATAAGGCGAAGTTTTGGGCAAAGGAAACAGTGCCAACGGCGGAATTCACTTGAAAGTCCAAAGCACCACTTAGATGTCGTTTCTTTGCTTGGCTGGCACTGCAGGACCGCTGCTGGACTTCTGACAGGTTGGTAAGACGAGGGCTGGACCACCAGGAGGCATGCCCGTCCTGTGATCAAGAGGAAGAAAGCATAAACCATATCCTACTCCAATGCGTCTTTGTGAGGGAAGTGTGGGTGCGCGTCTGCGCTGCTTGGGGCAGACCAGATTGGGCTCCGACCTCTACGTCGAACTTGGGAGCATGGTGCTTGAGCAACACGGGCATGGCCGTGGGAGGCAAGGATGCAAGGGCCATGTTGGTGTTGGTCTTATGGGAGCTTTGGAAGCATAGAAACAGGGTTGTTTTTGATGGAGATGCTCCCTCGAGCTCTTTTGTAATTAACAGGATTGCCGTAGAGTGTAGGGCGTGGATGGCGGCAGGCCTATTTAGATCAGTCATGGATAGTGCCATTGCGGCCATTGAGGTGGGCAATGACGCGAGTAGTTAGCCTAGACATGCGGGTGGAGTTGGGCTATGTAACACTTTGTAGCTCCAACATGGAGGGGTCTTCTAATCCCCATCCTCTTCTTTAATATATAATACGCACACTCGTGCGTATTCGAGAAAAAAAAACTCAAATTTTGCAAAAAAGAATTATGAATCCTCACGAACCAGAGATGAAAAGTCAAAAGATTGTGCACAGAAGCTAAAATAGTCAGAAACTACTCAATAATGTGAAATTTGCTGAAATTGATTATCTAGGATTTTTTGAAAGAAAAAAACACATTATTAGAGGCAGTTTAGCTACTTATCAGTCGACTGATTTTTCAGTTCGGGGTCAGTCGATTTTTGAACGAAGGCAAGAGAAGGAAAGAGCTCGCCGGAGATAAGGAAAGACCTCGCCGGAGATGAGGAAGGGACTCGCCGTCATCACCCCAGTATCTATCTTAGGGTTCAGGGTGGGGGCGGTGGTGGGGGCCGGTGGTGGGGCGGGGGCGCACTTCGCCGGAGAAAAAAATCCAGTCATGGGCGGGGCTAGAGGGATGGCCGGGGCGGCAGCTAGACCCGCGGTGGGGGGCGGTTCTGGGGAGGGCGGGGCGGCGAGGCGGTCGCGGGAGCGCCGCCGGCCACGGGTGGCGGTGGCCGGCGGTTCGGCCGGCGGCACGTTTGGCGGTCGGGGAGCTGAGGAAGAAGAAGATCTAGCTGCCACACGATTTTTATCCAACGGTCCACGAATCGACTGACACTAACTGAAAAATTCAGTCGACTCGTGCTAGCCTTGTTGTCTGCAGTATCTAGGATTTCCAAGCTGAACTGGCGATTAGGGCGCAGTGAGATCGATTTTGGTCTAAAACAGAAGAATCGAGATGCATCAGAGAGCATACGTATTTTTGCAGGAGTATGAAGTTTCCGCTGCCGACGAAGGTGCCGGTGCCGACGCCGTGTCCTGCGCAATGCGTTGTGGATCGCGGCGAATCGGGATAGCGATCGAAAAGACCCAGCCGTGCGCCGACGAGTGGGGGACATGGGCAGTCGACGAATTCGCGTGCGAGAGGAATCCGCCGTCGAGGCGTTGTTCGCGGTCAGAATATAGGCCTCGTCCAATCCACTCCGTGTCACCCCCTGTTAGAGCATCTACGGACGACTTGAATCGTGTCAACACATCCATGCTGATCGACACCCCGTATCCAATCTATATCTGGGTTGAATATGGGAGGCCCGGATGCTCCCGGGTGCGTCTGCCACGCCGGATTTGACAAACATGATCCACCGCTAATTCCATCAAATCCGCCCCCACCTTCAGACCTTGTCGGACCAGCTCCTTTCCTCTCCTCTCTTCTCCCTCGTCCACGTCGGCCCTCCCCTAGTTCCGTCGCTGTCCCGACCCCTCAGCACCGTCACCACCGCCACAAAATTCCTCCCGGCCATTCTTGCCGTCACATTACGTCCGGCTATTCTCGGACTGCACCTTTCTCTCTATGTGTTCAACAAATTATCTGAGCAGTTCTTTTTTATTCTTTTGTAGGCAAAACGATGAATTCAAAGAGTTTGTCGGATGAGGAGTATGGAAAACAAGGAGCTCGATGAATTAATGCAAAAGGAATTCTTTGATTTGTCAAAGTCGGATGAAGATGCCGAGATGATTATGACCATAAGCATCCAAGAGGAAATAGACAGGGAGATGAAGCACATTCTGAACTTCAAGGGTTCAATCAGAGGGAGAAGAGTTTTGTGTGTGTTCAAAGATGGCCTCCAAGGTTATCTGGCCGAGGTGCTCTGCCTTTCTTCCTAGTATAACGCCGTGGAACTGGGTTAGCAAGGGACGGAGGGCCGTCAGTGGTATCCCCATCTGGGACATGATGCTGGAGGCCGCATTTTGGGAGGCTCCGCATGGGCCTGAGGAAGAGTCGTCGCCGCCGCTGGGAAGCGAGGAAAGCGCCTCATGGCGATGCTTGGGCGCCATTGGGGAAGAGGTGAACGAGAGCTTGGAAGAAGAGGAGCCCGCCATGGCCCGGTGGGTGATGGGGAATGGTGCAAGGTTAGGCTTTGGGAGGACACCTGGTTTGGTACCTCCACCCTGGTTGTGCAATTCCAGAATATAAGGTGTATTGATTTTCGTGCAAGCCAACCATTTAAATGTTTGACCAAGATTATAGAATAAAAAGAAAAACCTCTGCAATACCTAATAGATAAAATATGAAACTACTTTTCATGATGGATCAAATGATACAAATTTCATATTGTGAATACTGATATATTTTTCTAAAAACTAGGTCAAACATGCACTCATTTTACTTTTAAAAAAACAAATACACCTTATATAAAAGAACAAAGGGAGTAATTTGTAATGAGTCTTCTTAGGTTAGAGCCGGCATTTCGGATGGTAACCAGCTCAAGCTTAGTTTTTGAAGGAACTTTGATTCCAATTATTAGAAATAGCTAAATGGATTAATTTGTCTGAGAAACAGACTCTTTAATCTGGCAGCTAGAAAGCAACTGACATTACTCAACTACTCCTTCCGTTCCAAATTACTCGTCGCAGAAATGGATGTATCTAGAACTAAAATACAACTAGATACATCCATACCTGCGACAAGTAATTCGGAACGGAGGGAGTAGTTCAGTGTATCATGTTATCAATTTTAGGGGAGTCCAACATGTCTACATTCCTGTTGTTTGGAAGCTAAGGGTTCCTCCCAAAATTAGCATTTTTCTCTGGTTGCTCTCCCATAATAAACTCATGACTAGAGATAATCTAAGGAAAAGGCACATTATTAAACCATTAGAATGTCTCTTTTGCAACGAACGTGGATCCATTCAACATCTCTTGTTTGACTGTGTGGTGGCTAGAAATATCTGGCATGTCATTAGGGATTTTTTTGGAGCTCGGGTTGGACATGATTTTACTTCAGCAGCTAAGTATACTGGGTAGCTAATAATAGTAATTCTGCCCTTAACACTGTTTGCTTTGATGTTATGTGGAATATCTGAAAATTTAGGAATTCCATGATATTTTACAATGTACGGTGGCTTTCTGTCAAACAGGCTTGGTGGAACATTTTGAGGACAATCAGGTTCTGGTTGATTCTGTCACCAGATCAATACAAGCAGAGGTTGGAGAACGTCTCCACATTCTGAAATAACAATATCCTGAGAAAGGCTCTGTTGATCTGTCCAGGCTGGACATTCTTTCATCTGATCGCATCTCCTCTTCTCCAGCATTTGGCCGGGGCTTCTCAAGGAACAATGAAGGTTTCTGGTCGCCGGTGAAGCCCTGCAAGGTTGCAACCCTGATCCAGATCCATGTGTCCCAGCTGGAGATCTGCTGGCGAAATACAAAGAAACAGAGTATGTATAACGCCTAAAGCGGAGGTGAGCCAATTCTAAGATCATGCTGCCACCCATGTTGGGTAAAAATATCCCTCGCCGTATCCTTCAATCGTGTACACACCTCCGTAAACAGGCCTCGATTCTCCACACGTTGTAGAGAGGACCATAAACAAAAAGTCCCGATACACCTGTAGATAACCTGCATCAGAGAAGTACTTTTATCGTTAAACACCTTATCATTTCTACATGGCCAAAGCGACCAAATAATGGCAAGCGCTCCCACCCTAAGAATAGTTCTGAACCTGTAATCTATCCCATGTAACCAGTTGCCAAATACATTAGCAACACTACAAGGAGGATACAAGCCAGAAGCTATCTGGATGACTGACCATATAGAACGAGCCAATTTGCATTGGAAGAATAAATGTTTTATTGTCTCATCATGGTGACAAAAGACACATTGTGGGCTTCCATGCCAATTCCTCTTAATAAGGTTATCTTTAGTAAGAATGACTCCGCGACGAAGATACCATGCAAAGATTTTATTCTTTAGAGGTATCTTCATCTTCCAGATCTTCTTATTATTATCAACTGGCACATCAGACTGGATTAACGCTCTATACATGACTCCACTGAGAATTGTCCATTCCCATGTAGGTTCCATCGAAATACATCAGACCCATGTGACAAATGCACCATGGACAACCGCTGGAGTAGGATATATCATGTTTGAAGTCTGGGTCCAATTAAATCTCTTCTGAACGTCATATTTGGCGGAAATGATTCCATTACCGTGGCGATAGTATCACCCTTATGACGCACAATGTTGTATAGAGCCGGATATTGTTCTCGGAGTGTGGCATTTCCTAGCCACTTGTCCTCCCAGAATCTAATTTCCGAGCCGTCCTTAATTGAGAAGGATCCATAGGAGAAGAAATATTTCTTCATAGCCATCAGACCTGCCCAAAAGTGAGAATCCCCAGGCTTCCAGTATACTTGAGATACCGCTTTGGAACCCACATATTTCCTTGTCAGGAGGGTTTGCCATACACCATCTCCCGTCATTAATTTAAACAACCATTTGCCAAGGAGGGCCCTATTCTTAACCTCAAGGTCATGAATGCCCAACTCGCCTTGGTCTTTGGGACGGCAAACCACACTCCATTTAGCTAATCGATATTTCTTTTCTCGCTATCTCCTTGCCAAAAGAATCTTGATCGGAAATAATCCAATCTATGTAAAACTCCTTTCGGCAATTGGAAGAAGGAAATCATATATAGTACCAAGTTACTTAGTACTGAATTTATGAGGACCAATCTTCCACCCAGAGACAGCAGTTTACCTTTCCAACTGCTAAGTCTTTTTTGCAGTCTTTCCTCGACGTGTTTCCATTCAGCATTTGTGAGTCTCCGATAATGTATCGGTATCCCCAAATATGTGATCGGAAACTGGCCCAACCCGCATCCGAATAGTTCGGCGTATAGGTGGGAGTCGTCTTGAGCCTCGCCAAAACAAAACAATCACTTTTGTGAAAATTGATCTTAAGACCTGAGAGTTGCTCGAATGCGGATAAAATTAATTTCAGATTTCTTACTTTCTCGAGGTCATGATCCATGAAGAGAATCGTATCGTCGGCATATTGAAGTATAGAGAGACCACCATCAACTAGATGATTTACTACCCCATCAATTTGGCCATCAACCTTGGCACGCTCAATCATGACCGCTAGCATATCCGCCACTATATTGAATAGCATGGGCGATATGGAGTCACCTTCGCAACCCCTTTTTCGTTTGGAAATAGTGTCCAATGTCATCATTGACCTTAATGGCAACACTACCTCCAGAAACGAAGCTATGGATCATAGCGCGCCACTCTGCAGAAAATCCTTTCATTCTGAGAGTCTGTTGAAGAAATGGCCATTTGACTTTGTCATAAGCTTTTTCAAAGTCTAATTTGAGTACCACCCCATTCAACTTTTTTTGATGTAATTCATGGATTGTTTCATGAAGGATAACAACTTCATCTAGGATGTGTCTCCTTGCATAAAAGCAGTCTATGAAGGACGAACCACGTGTTCAGCAACCGTATTTAGTCTGATCGTCGCAACCTTCGTAAATATTTTAAAACTAACATTAAGGAGGCAAATAGGTCTATATTGTTGTATCCTTTCAGCCTCATTAACCTTAGGTAATAAGATAATCTCACCAAAGTTTAAGCGAAACAATTCTAGTTGGCTAGCATGTAGGTCACTAAACAAAAGTAGGAGAACCGGTTTGATGACTTCCCAGAAGTTCTGATAGAACTCAGCGGGAAAACCATCCGGACCCGGGGCTTTGTCTAACTAGGAGGAAGTGTATGTAAATTTCAAATTTCAAATGACATTCTTCATGTGTTTCATTTTCATCTGGCGGATATATAAACCCGTCACCTTTTTTTTAATACGTGGTTTCTTAGAGCCCGAGATTCATTAAAATAAAGGTAGAGGAGGATTGCCCCGTTAGTTACCGAAAATCCGTCGAAAACCGTTACAGCACGTCCATAACAAAGGGCACTCATGAATCTGGCTACCCACATGACCCACGCACACCCTCGAGGTTGCCTACGGCTCCGACTTCAACATGAACAACCCATCAAGGCCTCTTCAAACGAACGGCACGCGAAAACCAAACCAAATCATCGTATGCCAAACATTCACCACACCCGCGCATAACGACACACACAAAAACAAACATGAAAGCGCAAAGTAGACTGCATCTATGCCATCAGACAAACATTACGACCCCCAAAGACCGATCACTTGAAGAGCAAGGGCATGGCCAACGGGCCACGCTGGACTGACTGTCCCAGCTGCCATATCAACCCAGATTCCCTAGCTGGAGAAAAAGCTATTGCCTGCAGGGTGAGACGGGATCTTGTGGAGGATGCACCCTCCTCATTAAGAAAAAAAATAGCTAGTCCAAGGGGAAAAGAGAGCATGTTGAGGATATAAGATAAGAAAAAATAGAGAAAATGAAAAGGTACTCATATATGTTGAAAAGGGGTCCAACAAGGGGGGGAGGGGGGATTTCTTGTTGCTTTCGTTGTGCAAATACCATGGCTTCATTTGTTTTATCGAAGTGGAGTCATGGGATATCTGTGGTGATGCATTCATAGTTCATGCCCTGATGATCCTCTTGTGGAGAGATAGGGGGTACACCTGGGAATGCCTTTGTGCTCTCGGGTGCGCGCACCCTATATGCGTCAAATAATTTAGCAATGAGGTAATATCACCACCAGTGGCGGAGCTATCAAAAAAATGTTGGGCGGACCGGATGATAAAACAATGCCACCAAATTAAAAATCAATACATTATTATGGGAAAAACTGCATGTAAAACTTTGTTTTGCTACAGCCCTGGGCGGGGTCACGTCCCTTTGAGCCTTGCCATAGCTCCGTTAGTGATCACCGCTAGTCACAAAAGTTGATGTTTTTTAGTGCTAAAAGTTGTAAAAATACGTCAATCCAGTAATATAACTTGCGAACGTGTGCAGTTACGGTCATAAATCCCGTATGGACTCGTACGAGGTGATAGCATGGCATACCTGGTCCACCGTCCGTTTCTGACGCCGCCACACGCGTGCCATTTTGACACAAAACTGTTTTTTTTTCCACAAAAGTAGAGAAAGATGGAAAAGTACTTGCATATATTGAAGAGGGGTCCAACAAGGGGGGGGGGGGGGGGGGGGACATATTCTTGTTTATTCTGTTGCGCAAATACCATGGCTTCATTTGCTTCATCTAAGTGGAGTCATGGGGCATCTGTGGGTGATGCATCCATAGTTCATGCCCTGATGATCCTCTGTGAAGAGATAGGGGTACATCTGTGAATGCCTTTGTGCTCTGCGCGCACCCTATATGCGTCAAATAATTTAGCAATAAGGTAATATCACCGTTAGTCACAAAACTTGTTCACTTTAATGCTAAAAGTTGTAAAATACGTCAATCCAGTCATATAACTTGCGAATGCGTGCAGTTACAGTCAGAAATTCCGTACGGACTCGTATGAGGTGATAGCATGGCATACCTGGTCCACCGTCCGCGTCTGATGCCACCACGTGCGTGCCATTTTGACAAAATACCGTCTGCCCTTTTTACAAAACACGCAAAACAGTGTCTGCTTGACGGCTGAACCGGGCGAGAAACTTTAGATAAAAGGAACGAGATGAGTTAGATGTTTGTAGTTCCCTTCCTGTCCTAGTGGATATGTACTCGCTGCCTGTTCCCCCAGGGCATGTGTTCGAGCCCACGATGACATGTTGTTCTTTTGTATCATTTTTGTTTTTTGCCCAAATGGCTCATCAAATCAGCTCAAAATTTCCCAGACTAGTCAGAAATGAAGGACTGAGTTTATGTGCAAATTTCGAGTTTTTCTGGCAACTTTATAATGTTTAATAACATTTTCTGTTTGAATTTCCAGTTTGAAGATTCTCTCAAATGGATCATACAAAATGAGCTCAAATTTTCACATATTAATCCCACACTTATCATTGATTGCCTGTACAAATTTCAATTTTTTCTGAGAACTTTGAAAAATTCGAAAACTTTGCTGTTTGAAATTCAGTTTGAAGTTTCTCTCAAATGGCTCATCGAAATGAGCTCAAAATATTCCAGATTACTCCCACGCTTATGATTGATTTCATGTATAAGTTTCAAATATTTCTGAGCACCATTATGGCCCAAATTGGACAACATTTTTGCTGATTTTATGCTTTTCATTAAAATGTTGCACAATTCGTGCACAATCATAAATTGGACGAACATTTAACCAAGGAACCAAAAGTGACATATCTGGTTCTTCTTAACCCCAACAAAAGGAGCAGTTCATCACATTGTCATCTAAACTACAGAGACAAGAGTTCATTCATGAACTATGCCAAACCAAAAGTTCATTCATGAACTTCATCGCATTGTCATCTAAACTACAGAGATAAGAAGTCATGCAAATCATCAGGCCGACCTTCATCACAGAGAGCATTTTTGGCTAGCTTCTGGTGCATTCTGGCTAAAATGGACCTCCTCTTCACACTGCATGAACAGTGGTTGTTCCTGCCTTCTAGCTCCATTAGCTCCAAATAGCAGGTTGTAGAAGCCAGGGCAGCAGCTCTTGCTCCTCTAGGAGCATTACTTTTTTTTTGACGGTGCTACGGCGGGCTTACGCCGGCCTGAACCATTTTCATTATAAATAAGAGAGATAAAAGACAACGGGTACAAGAGATAGCAGCCAACACACCCAACAGAGAACAAGAAAAACAGAAAGGAGAACCGGACGCAAGCTACGAACAAAGAACCACAGAAAGAGAACCAAAAGCAAGCTGCCACAAGCAGCCAACACCAAGAATTTAGCACCCATAGCCACCGTCGGACCGAGAAGAGCGGGAACTAACTTTGTTGGATTAGTCGAAAGGAGATCCGCCGCCAAGAAGATGAAGAGAAGAAGTCGTCTGCTGCTCTGCATTCACTCAGCACCTTGAAGAGCTAGGAAGTCGCAACCACCGTCGAAGGGAATCCCACTGCCTAGCAACGTCGCGACAGAGAGAGCCACAGACCGTGCCGAAGGGCAATGATCCGCCGAAACAATCCTGCACCTCCTCTGGGCCACACCACGGCCGCCATCGCAAATAAAGAGAACCAGAGCACTGTGCAAGGCAACCAAACATCAGACGCCATCGAAGAGCACCGACCACTGAGACCTCACCGTCGCCATGAGCCCCCAAAAGGAGAGGTCAACCATCAACACAGGATGACCAAGGCATTGGTCACCGCCACAGAGCACCTCCACAGCCACCGCCCTACACTAGTAGAAAACAGGGCTTTGGTCACAGGGCAGTTTTCAAATTAGTCCCGGTTCAGTCACGAACCGGGACTAATGTGAGCATTTATCCCGGTTCGTGCGGCTAAGGCATTAGTCCCGGTTCACCTGGGCCCTTTAGTCCCGGTTCGTGCCACGTGGCCACGCCCTTTAGTCCCGGTTCGTGTAAGAACCGGGACTAAAGGGGAGAGGCATTAGTAACGACCCTTTAGTCCCGGTTCAAAAACCGGGACTAAAGGGCCTTACCAACCGGGACAAAAGCCCCTTTTTCTACTAGTGCTAGAAACCAACAACCCGAACAAACGCTCCAACCCAGACATCAGTAGACTAACTGTGGATCCATGACTCCTAAAACAACGCCCCCAAGGGGGAAAACGACATCAAAGATGGCGTCGTCGTCCGATCCAGAGAAGGATCTGAGGCTTTCGCCCAGAGCACAGGAAAAAAGCGGGCAACGGTAGCTCCCCAATGATGCCTTCATGAAGGGAAATGGCGCCCGAGGACGTCGTCATCAAAGTTGCCGACGATGTCGGCAGAAGGCTTTCGCGTGAAGCACCCCAGCCCGGCCATCTCCGCTGGCGCCAGCCACCAAGTCCGACAGCGCAAGACCTTCCCCCTCTCGCCAATCCCCGGTGAGCATCCCCGCTAGGTCCAGCAAGAGACATCCGCTATCGCAGTCACTCACCTCGAGCACCTGCACAGACAAAGCCGGTCGATCTCGACCGCCACCTGAACCCAAACCCTCACCGCCGTCCACAACACTCCACCACACTCCACCCCCGCCGACAGCAGCCATAGTAGACCCCCAGCCACAGCAAAGGAGCCTGCCGGGCCGTGTGAGCCACCCCTCGAGCCCCCATGCTGCACCGACCACCAATTCGCCCAGCACCGCCAGCCCCCCGGTCTCGGCCACGTTGACCGCCGGCGGAGGGAGCAAGCTACCACCCCAAGGGAGCAAGATCGACTGCAGCTCCCCGGGACAGAGCAGTGCCGGATCCCCTACCGTCCGCGCCGCTGCACTACACAACCACTGCTTTGTTGGAAATATGCCCTAGAGGCAATAATAAAATGGTTATTATTATATTTCCTTGTTCATGATAATTGTCTATTGTTCATGCTATAATTGTATTAACCGGAAACCATAATACATGTGTGAATACATAGACCACAACATGTCCCTAGTAAGCCTCTAGTTGACTAGCTCGTTGATCAATAGATGGTCGTGGTTTCCTGGCCATGGACATTGGATGTCATTGATAACGGGATCACATCATTGGGAGAATGATGTGATGGACAAGACCCAATCCTAAGCATATCACAAGATCGTGTAGTTCATTTGCTAGAGCTTTTCTAATGTCAAGTATCGTTTCCTTAGACCATGAGATTGTGCAACTCCCGGATACTGTAGGAATGCTTTGGGTGCATCAAACGTCACAACGTAACTGGGTGACTATAAAGGTGCACTACAGGTATCTCCGAAAGTGTCCGTTGGGTTGGCACGCATCGAGACTGGGATTTGTCACTCCGTATGACGGAGAGGTATCTCTAGGCCCACTCGGTAATGCATCATCATAATGAGCTCAATGTGACTAAGGAGTTAGCCACGAGATCATGCGTTACGGAACGAGTAAAGAGACTTGCCGGTAACGAGATTGAACGAGGTATGGGGATACCGACGATCGAATCTCGGGCAAGTAACATACCGATGGACAAAGGGAATTGTATACGGGATTGATTGAATCCCCGACATCGTGGTTCATCCGATGAGATCATCGTGGAACATGTGGGAGCCAATATGGGTATCCAGATCCCGCTATTGGTTATTGGCCGGTGGTTGTCTCGGTCATGTCTGCATGGTTTCCAAACCCGTAGGGTCTACACACTTAAGGTTCGGTGACGCTAGAGTTGTTATGGGAAATAGTATGTGGTTACCGAAGGTTGTTCGGAGTCTCGGATGAGAGCCTGGACATGACGAGGAACTCCGGAATGGTCCGGAGGTGAAGATCGATATATTGGACGAAGGGTATTGGAGTCCGGAATTGTTCTGGGAGTACCGGGTGACGACCAGCGTGACCGAAAGGTGTTTCGGAGGCCCCGACAAGCGTTGGGGGGCCTTATGGGCCAAGGGGAGGGGGCACACCAGCCGACTAAGGGGCTGTGCGCCCCTCCCAACCCCTCTCACGTAACTTGGAGAGGTGGGGGCGCCTCCCCTAGGGCAGCCACCCCTCCCGGCTTGGGGGGCAAGTTTCCTAGGGGTGGGGGCGCCCAAACCCATATAGGGTTTCCCCTATGGCCGCCGCCCCTCCCCTAGGGAACCCTAGGGCGCCTCCTCCACCCCCCTTCCCCCTATATATAGTGAGGGGGAGAGAGAGGGCAGCCGCACCCCTTCCCTGGCGCAGCCCCTCCCTCCTCCAACTCTTCCTTCTCCTCCGTAGAGCTTGGTGAAGCCCTGCAGGAATACCACAAGCTCCACCACCACGCCGTCGTGCTGCTGGAGTCCTCCCTCAACTTCTCCTCTACCCTTGCTGGATCAAGAAGGAGGAGACGTCCCCGGGCTGTACGTGTGTTGAACGTGGAGGCGCCGTCCGTTCGGCGCTAGGATCGGATCTTCCGTGATTTGAATCGCCGCGAGTACGACTCCATCAACCGCGTTCTTGTAACGCTTCCGCTTAGCGATCTTCAAGGGTATGAAGATGCACTCCCTCTCTCTCGTTGCTAGCATCTCCTAGATTGATCTTGGTGACACGTAGGAAAATTTTGAATTATTGCTACGTTCCCCAAAAGTGGCATCATCATGAGCTAGGTCTATGCGTAGAATCTATGCACGAGTAGAACACAAAGTAGTTGTGGGCGATGATTTGTTCAATTTGCTTGCCGTTACTAGTCTTATCTTGATTCGGCGGCATTGTGGGATGAAGCGGCCCGGACCGCCCTTACACGTACACTTACGTGAGACAGGTTCCACCTGAAGGAAATATGCCCTAGAGGCAATAATAAAGTTATTATTTATTTCCTTATATCATGATAAATGTTTATTATTCATGCTAGAATTGTATTAACCAGAAACATGATACATGTGTGAATGCATAGACAAATAGAGTGTCACTAGTATGCCTCTACTTGACTAGCTCGTTTGTCAAAGATGGTTATGTTTCCTAACCATAGACATGAGTTGTCATTTGATAAACGGGATCACATCATTAGGAGAATGATGTGATTGACTTGACCCATTCCGTTAGCTTAGCACTCGATCGTTTAGTATGTTGCTATTGCTTTCTTCATGACTTATACATGTTCCTATGACTATGAGATTATGCAACTCCCGTTTACCGGAGGAACACTTTGTGTGCTACCAAACATCACAACGTAACTGGGTGATTATAAAGGTGCTCTACAGGTGTCTCCGAAGGTACTTGTTGGGTTGGCGTATTTCGAGATTAGGATTTGTCACTCCGATTGTCGGAGAGGTATCTCTGGGCCCACTCGGTAATGCACATCACTTAAGCCTTGCAAGCATTGCAACTAATGAGTTAGTTGCGGGATGATGTATTACGGAACGAGTAAAGAGACTTGCCGGTAACGAGATTGAACTAGGTATTGAGATACCGACGATCGAATCTCGGGCAAGTAACATACCGATGACAAAGGGAACAACGTATGTTGTTACGCGCTTTGACCGATAAAGATCTTTGTAGAATATGTGGGAGCCAATATGAGCATCCAGGTTCCGCTATTGGTTATTGACCGGAGAAGTGTCTCGGTCATGTCTACATAGTTCTCGAACCCGTAGGGTCCGCACGCTTAAAGTTCGATGACGATTGTAGTATGAGTTTATGTGATTTGATGTACCGAAGGTAGTTTGGAGTCCCGGATGAGCTCGGGGACATGACGAGGAGTCTCGAAATGGTCGAGACGTAAAGATCGATATATTGGACGACTATATTCGGACATCGGAAAGGTTCCGAGTGGTTCGAGTATTTTTCGAAGTACCGGGGAGTTATGGAAATACGGGGGAAGAAGTATATGGGCCTTATTGGGCTTTAGGGGAGAGGGAGAGGCAGGCCGCGCGCCCCCCTCCCATTGACTAGTCCGAATTGGACTAGGGGGAGGGGCGGCGCCCCCTCCTTCCTTCTCTTCCCTCTTCCCTTTCCTTGACTCGTACTCCTACTACTTGGAAGGGGGGAATCCTACTCCCGGTGGGAGTAGGACTCCTCCAGGACGCCATAGGGGCCGGCCCTCTCCCCCCTCCTCCACTCCTTTATATACGGGAGCAGGGGACACCCCATAGACACAACAATTGATTTGATCTTTTAGCCGTGTGCGGTGCCCCCCTCCACCATAGTCCACCTCGATAATACTGTAGCGGTGCTTAGGCGAAGCCCTGCGTCGGTAGAACATCATCATTGTCACCACGCCGTCGTGCTGACGAAACTCTCCCTCAACACTCGGCTGGATCGGAGTTCGAGGGACGTCATCGGGCTGAACGTGTGCTGAACTCGGAGGTGCCGTGCGTTCGGTACTTGATCGGTCGGATCGTGAAGACGCACGACTACATCAACCGCGTTGTGCTAACGCTTCCGCTTTCGGTCTACGAGGGTACGTGGACAACACTCTCCCCTCTCGTTGCTATGCATCACCATGATCCTGTGTGTGCGTAGGAATTTTTTTGAAATTACTACGTTCCCCAACAGTGGCATCCGAGCCTGGTTTTATGCGTAGATGTCATATGCACGAGTAGAACAGAAGTGAGTTGTGGGCGATATAAGTCATACTGCTTACCAGCATGTCATACTTTGGTTCGGCGGTATTGTTGGATGAAGCGGCCCAGACCGACATTACGCGCACGCTTACGCGAGACTGGTTCTACCGACGTGCTTTGCACACAGGTGGCTGGCGGGTGTCAGTTTCTCCAACTTTAGTTGAACCGAGTGTGGCTACGCCCGGTCCTTGCGAAGGTTAAAACAGCACCAACTTGACAAACTATCGTTGTGGTTTTGATGCGTAGGTAAGAACGGTTCTTGCTCAGCCCATAGCAGCCACGTAAAACTTGCAACAACAAAGTAGAGGACGTCTAACTTGTTTTTTCAGGGCATGTTGTGATGTGATATGGTCAAGACGTGATGGGATATAAGTTATTGTATGAGATGATCATGTTTTGTTGAATTTATCGGCTACTGGCAAAAGTTTTATGGTTCTCTTTATTGCATAAGATGCAAGCGCCAAATAATTGCTTTACTTTATCGCTATGCGATAGCAATAGTTGCAAGAGCAATAGTTGGCGAGACGACCATGTGACGACACATTGATATAGATCAAGATGATGGAGATCATGGTGTCATGCCGGTGACGATGAAGATCATGACGATGCTTTAGAGATGGAGATCAAAGGCACAAGATGATGATGGCCATATCATGTCACATATTATGATTGCATGTGATGTTTATCTTTTATACATCTTATCTTGCTTTGATTGAAGGTAGCATTATAAGATGATCTCTCACTAAATTATCAAGGTATAAGTGTTCTCCCTGAGTATGCACCGTTGCGAAAGTTCTTCGTGCTGAGACACCACGTGATGATCGGGTGTGATAGGCTCTACGTTCAAATACAACGAGTGCAAAACAGTTGCACACGCGGAATACTCAGGTTAAACTTGACGAGCCTAGCATATAACAGATATGGCCTCGGAACACTGAGACCGAAAGGTCGAGCGTGAATCATATAGTAGATATGATCAACATAGTGATGTTCACCATTGAAACTACTCCATCTCACGTGATGATCGGACATGGTTTAGTTGATTTGGATCACGTGATCACTTAGAGGATTAGAGGGATGTCTATCTAAGTGGGAGTTCTTAAGTAATATGATTAATTGAACTTTAATTTATCATGAACTTAGTCTTGGTAGTATTAGCATATCTATGTTGTAGATCAATAGCTCACGATGTTGCTTACCTATGTTTTATATATGTTCCTAGAGAAAACTAAGTTGAAAGATGTTAGTAGCAATGATGCGAATTGGATCCGTGATCTGAGGTTTATCCTCATTGCTGCACAGAAGAATTATGTCCTTGATGCACCGCTAGGTGACAGACCTATTGCAGGAGCAGATGCAGACGTTATGAACGTTTGGCTAGCTCAATATGATGACTACTTGATAGTTTAGTGCACCATGCTTAACGGCTTAGAATCGGGACTTCAAAGATGTTTTGAACGTCATGGACCATATGAGATGTTCCAGGAGTTGAAGTTAATATTTCAAGCAAATACCAGAGTTGAGAGATATGAAGTCTCCAACAAGTTCTATAGCTAAAAGATGGAGGAGAATAGCTCAAGCAGTGAGCATGTGCTCAGATTGTCTGGGTACTACAATCGCTTGAATCAAGTGGGAGTTAATCTTCCAGATAAAATAGTGATTGACAGAATTCTCTAGTCACCATCACCAAGTTAGTAGAACTTCGTGATGAACTATAATATGCAAGGGATGACGAAAGTAATTCCCAAGCTCTTCGTGATGCTGAAATCGACGAAGGTAGAAATCAAGAAAAACATCAAGTGTTGATGGTTAACAAGACCACTAGTTTCAAGAAAAGGGCAAAGGGAAGAAGGGGAACTTCAAGAAGAATGGCAAGCAAGTTGCTGCTCAAGTGAAGAAGCCCAAGTCTGGACCTAAGCCTGAGACTAAGTGCTTCTACTGCAAAGGGACTGGTCACTAGAAGCGGAACCACCCCAAGTATGTGGCGGATAAGAAGGATGGCAAAGTGAACAAGCTATATTTGATATACATTATTGATGTGTATTTTACTAGTGTTCGTAGCAACCCCTCGGTATTTGATACTGGTTTAGTTGCTAAGAGTAGTAACTCGAAACGGGAATTGCAGAATGAACAGAAACTAGTTAAGGGCAAGGTGACGGTGTGTGTTGGAAGTAGTTCTGTCGTGGAATTGTCACGGCAGATGTCCTTAGTGTCAGGAATTAGTCGCGAGGCCAACACATCTATGTGGTAGCTTGAGAGGGTTTGAGAGGAATCGAGAGACGCACCACAAGACAAGGATTTAGACAGCTTCGGGCCCCGGGAAACATCATCCGGTAACAACCCTACATGCTGTTTGGGGCTAGGTCTCATTATGATCATGGGAGAGTCGTCGGGAACCGGCTCTCGGTGTCTAGCCCTAGAGATTGTTTCTTGTTACTCGTCCCTCATTGGGGTGCCCTGCCCCTCCTTATATAAGTTAGAGGGGCGGGTTACATGCGGTGTCCTAGTAGGATTAGGACTAGTCTATCTTTCCTTATAAGTTGAATACAAGTCCGGGTCTTGCTTCCTTGTAAAGGAAATAATCCTCACACCTTTCATCTTAAGCCGGCCCACCGGAGTATAAGCCAGCCTGCCGGGCCTTGGGTCGTGGCGTCCGTCTGATCCGCCCGCCGGGTCTCCAGTGAGTCGTCTGGTCCATGAGCTGTTTGACCAATGAGCCGCCAGACCCATGAGTCCGGCCGGGTCATCGGTGAAATGCCAAGTCCGGCCAGGTCATACTTCCGGCCGGGTCATACCGCGGGGTATATCCCCGACATTAGCCCCTAGTTTAATTTGGATTTATCCATGTTAAACTGACCCTGCAACATAAACACAAGAACAAATTTGACAGGTTGTGCTCCGGGTTAAATATTCTTGTAAGCCGGCACCTGATTATTCTTATGTCCTTGACATTTTCTCTTGGAATATCCGGGTCAATAGTCCAGCTTCATAATCCATTTGCTAACATTGGTTCTTGTAAAGAAATATTATAAGAAATAATCCATTTGAGTCGGCCTTCAATTCTCTGATTTGACAAAAATATTAGTCTTGAAATATTCAACTGATATTCATCCGGCTTAAAGATGTAGATCTTGCCGATTTATGACTGCCAAAATTGTCGGGTTATCAAATGATGCCGGGTCATGTAGCTGATGCCGAGTTAATCTTAAGATGACGCCGGGTCATAAACTTTGTAGATTTCTCCGATAATAATAATACCAGATTTGCTCAAAACTGAGAACTTGAAGTTATTCCTCTCTTATATGCATATCCCCTGTAGCCCCCAAGTGCCGGGTTGTCATGCTTGCAGCAACTTGGGACTTGTACTTGCCTTATGCTCATAAAAACTTGAACCAGTGTAGCCCCCAAGGGCCGGGTCATTATGCAATAATGAGCAGGGACTTTGTAAATATGATCATGTAAACTTGACCAGCAACGTGTAGCCCCCAAGGGCCGGGTCAGTAAGATATTACCGAGCTGGGACTTTGTATATGATTCATTGATAATAACAGCATATGATGTAATCTCCACCATGGGGCTTGAACCCACGTCCACAAGGTTAAGAGCTTTGTACTCTACCAACTGAGTAGTGGATCTTTCAATATAATGGATTAAGGCTTGTGTACCTTGAATTTTCGACAGGAGCAATTGGTAGCCCCCAAGGGCCGGCTCATTTAGAATGTGATGAGTCGGGTCTTCAATAAGTTGAGCAAACAATGACCTTGCATTAGCCCCCAAGTGCCATGGTTCATGCTGGCAGTAACATGGGACTTGCATATTCGATGTAATATCAATTTGAATAATATAGCCCTCAAGTGTCGGGTCGTAAGCCTGCAGCGACTCAGGACTATTCCTTCTATCGTAGAATAAATCATATCCATTGATAAAATAATAGCCATTGCGCCAAAGCGACTTTGAATACCTCATCTGTTGATAAGTAAACCCGGAGTTTAAATACCCGACAGCTTATAGCCTTTGAGAAAATCAAGAATTGATAACCCTTTTGAGACACCAATTTCAATCTTTGATGATGGGCTTGAACTTAATCATTTATGTAAGTCATAGCTCTGTAAATCTTGCACAGAGTTTAAACAACATATGCCCTGGCGACTTAACGTTAAAAGCCAGGGCGGGTAACCACCCAAATGTAGTCTTATCCTGCACACAAGTAGATCACAAGATCCCTTGGCGGTTTACCACAGGGCGGGTCATAATATCTCACATATAACCACTGTGATATTGAATTTGTACTGCCGGTTTACATGACCTGTGCAGTAAGGGTGATAACCCAATCCTTAGAAGCCAATTCTTCCACATAGATGATGATTGTCATAAGCTGGCGATCTATCATCGAAAATCAAGCCGGGTTAAATAGCAACCACTCATACACACTTTAGATATGAAAAAGAGCTTCAAATAAAATCCAAAAATTGTTTGCAAAAGGAGACTTCAAAAATTTTGAGGCTTCTGATTCGAATACGATCAGAAAACCGTCCCAAAGGGGTTAAGCTAAGATTCGAATACGATCATATAGCCCCCAGTGGCTTTGGCGTTGCCGATCAAGAGGGTACCGACATCTATGTTCTCTTTGGTTTGAATACGACCTATGTTTGAACAGGAAGCCCCCAAATGACCTTGAGAATTGTTTAACGACGCTGATTCGAATACGATCCACGTCGGTTCCCAAAAGGGGTTGAGCTATGATTCGAATACGATCAAGAAGCCCCCTAGTGAGCTCGGCAGTGTGCCAATCAAAAGGGTACCGACAGCTATGCTCTCTTTGGTTCGAATACGACCTATGTTTGAACAGGAAGCCCCCTAGTGATCATGAGAATATTTAATGACTCTGATTCGAATACGATCAGGGTCACACCAAAAGGGTTAAGCTAAATTCGAATACGATCAGCTCCCAATGGCCATTAAAGCAGGGTACCTATGTTTGAGTTGTGCTTTGTAACTGACTCTCTTTGGTCCCTTTAATTTTTCCTGAGAATTCGAACTTTGCGAGAGATAAATTCTTTTTGAACCGGAAATTCTTAAACCGGATATTGAGAGTTTCAAAGTTTTGTGATAAACAAATTTACCTTGAACCGGATTTTGAACCGGATTTGAGAGCTTCAAAACTTTGTGCCAGATAAATTTCCCTTGAACCGGATTTTAAACCGGATATTTAAGAGCTTCAGTGCTTTGTGGGAGATGTCAAGTCTCTTGAGCCGGATCTAAACCGGAATCCTTCTTTTTAAGCCGGAAATTTTCTGACGGCCTTTAAACTTTTCACCAATATGGCGGCAGCCTCCGGAACCGGATTATTTTTCCCTCCAATGACCCGGAGTTCTTGAATGCATTGAAACCGGCCAATGCTGCCGAGTCATATCATTGTAGCCCCCGAGTCTCAAGATGACTCGAGGAGTTGGCTTTGAGATTCTCCATATTGACCATAGCATAAGGTGTATATCATTGGTGTTGATAGCGCGATGTGAATCCACAAAAGGTTGAAGTGACTGCGGCGGGTTATAAATGATCCCGTATGAGCCGTATCAGCAACTCAGCCAATGGTTCCTTCCAACTGGATGTTTTGAAGTTAAGCAAACTGTAGTGGCGGCGACTTGTGCGCCTGCCCATTGAGCCACCCAGTGCAGACGGCGGTTGATAGTATATGATAATTTGCCTCCATTTTGTTGAAAGAAAACCGGGCTACCCAAGCTGTGACTTGCTCAAACAGCTCATGCAGACAGGTGCGGCCCGGTGTGTTGATGTAAACCAGGCCGCGAGAGATGGACGGTAAAAACGACCGCAACATCAGAGGCAACATAGATGCGGCCCGATGCAGTCTAGTGAACCGGCCGCGGGGGCGGATGGGTGAGTTGTTTGCGGTGTTGTAAACCGGCACAGACGGGTGAGTCGGCCTGGGCGTGGTAAGCCGGTGCGGACGAGAGAATCAGCCGCGGCATTGTAAGCCGGCGCGGACGTGAGAGTCGTCCGCAGCGTTGGAAATGGCTCGGGCGCGGGCGCAGACGATGAATCAGTCGCGTGTGTTGATGTAGCGGGAGCGGCAACTTGCGCATGTATCCGTCCAGCAGCACGGCACGGACAAGCGCTAATGCAACAGTAATACTGGCGCACGTCCCTTTGTGATACTTTTGTAATGAATAATGGTCCTGCGAAAAAATACCAACCACAGACCAGAGTGATTGTTCTCAGCGAATTAATATGCTGATAAAATACAGAGGAAAGATATCACCTGATGTTCTGTTGGGTGAACGCCATATTCCAGTAATTATAAACTTGTAGTCTCGTTTCTCTGTTTGATGTGACACCCATTCGTGTGCTTGAAACACCTCCCTAGAAATGATACATCCAACTTTGAATAGTCTTGCCTTATCCCCAATCCTCAAAGGCCTTGACGTTGGAATGGAAGGCGTTGACATCTTAAAACAAAAGGCTGAAACTGCATCTGGCCCTTGCCGGTGCGACAGCTCAAAAGCGAGGCTTGCAGAGATGAACCGGCACGGGAGCAGCCAGCAGGAGCAGCAGCTGTGAGCCGACGCCGGCCGGAGCAAGTCAGATCGTGGTTGTCGAAGGCACAGCTGTAGTTGAGGACCGGCAGCACCGCAGGGCGAAGAACGACGACCCACGGCCACGCCGGCGAGTCGGCAGGAGGAGCATGGAAACCAGGGAGGCCCGGACGCGTGGAGATGACTTGCAAACGGACGGCGGCTCGAGGTGTGGTGACCAGTGGAACTCGGCGTTGAAAACGGGGCGATCCGGCGCAGCGGGTTGGAAAGTCTCGTCCGGGTCAGCGGCTTCAGGCTTCATGACCACACGGGGCCAGCGGGTTGATTGATTCCATAGTAGGTTTCTGAGTTCATCAGGTGTGCTCGTGCCTGAAATGCTTTTCACAAGAAGCTAGTCAGAAAAAGGGGCACGCAGCTACGCGATTCTAACTGCTCTTGGTTTTGTAACTCACTGCTCTTGGTTTTCTACGTGGGAGTTGGTCCGGATAACATATCTTAACGAGGCGAAGAAACAGAGGGATCCGCGGATGATGCGAAGCGCGTGTGGCCTGGCGAGTCCGAGGCGGAGATGGTATGGGATGGCGCAGGAGGCCAGCACGGCCGGTGTGGCCGAATTCAAGGGGCGGCTAAAGCGCCAGAGTTACCACAGGCGGAAGACTCCTCAAGGCGAGCTGAAGCGACCGGGGACCAACGAGGGCGGCTCAACCGTGGGGTCGCGGCTACAGGGTCGGCTCAATCCGGCGGCGGCGGTGGCTGAGCAAGGTCGTGGCTGCAGAAGTTGCTTCCGAGTCGTAACCGATTGAATAGATCGGTTCGTGGCCTTCCTTTTTTTTTTCTCGCTGACTCATGGTATTTTGACCTTTGACCACTTGCGTATTAGCAATAACATCTAGTACCATGATGGATTGTCTTACCACGTGACAGTTTCAGTCTTCTTGGTGTATATTTTCTGTATGAATTTTTGCAAAGGCAGATCTGATCTGGTTGCTCCCCCTAGATTGATCGATTGGAGGAAAACGAGGCTTACGTGGAATTGACCATAGCACAGGATGACTTCGCGTCGGCCTCGGTGTATACGTCCCTTAATCCAAGAAGGAAAAACTGCAGCGGAAAGTTTTAATCTCGGTCTCGACGACTTTTTTGGACGGCCGCGGCGGAGCCGACGCAACCCTAGCTTCCTCAAGATCATAATCTTGTACCCGATGGCTCCGTAGTTTAATCACGATTCTGATCGCCGGCTGTGCTCAAGGTTGTCCGGCCTCACGTTACCCTGCGCGATTGCTTAAAGCCGACTCTTCTTTGTCCGTCTATTCGCGAGCTTCTCGATCCCTAAAGAGATCCCTTCAAGAACTCAACACCACCGTGCGCAGGCCCCACGGTGGGCGCCAACTGTCGTGGAATTGTCACGGCAGATGTCCTTAGTGTCAGGACTTAGTCGCGAGGCCAACGCATCTATGTGGTAGCTTGAGAGGGGTTGAGGGGAATCGAGAGACGCAACACAAGACAAGGATTTAGACAGCTTCGGGCCCCGGGAAACATCATCCGGTAACAACCCTACATGCTGTTTGGGGCTAGGTCTCATTATGATTACGGGAGAGTCGCCGGGAACCGGCTCTCGGTGTCTAGCCCTAGAGATTGTTTCTTGTTACTCGTCCCTCTTTGGGGTGCCCTGCCCCTCCTTATATAAGTTAGAGGGGCGGGTTACATGCGGAGTCCTATTAGGATTAGGACTAGTCTATCTTTCCTTATAAGTTGAATACAAGTCCGGGTCTTGCTTCCTTGTAAAGGAAATAATCCTCACACCTTTCATCTTAAGCCGGTCCACCGGAGTATAAGTCAGCCTGCCGGGCCTTGGGTCGTGGCGTCCGTCTGATCCGCCCGCCGGGTCTCCAGTGAGTCGTCTGGTCCATGAGCTGTTTGACCAATGAGCCGCCAGACCCATGAGTCCGGCCGGGTCATCGGTGAAATGCCAAGTCCGGCCGGGTCATACTTCCGGCCAGGTCATACCGCGGGGTATATCCCCGACAAGTTCCAAGATTGATATGATCATCATCGCACACTCCATGTACTTTCGAGATTAGTGTTGAACCTAAATAAGTGTTATTTGGTGTTTGCGTTGAGCATGAATATGATTTGATCATGTTTATTGCAACACGTTTATTCATTTAAGTTAGAGAATAATTGTTGTTCTGTTTACATGAATAAAACCTTCTATGGTCATACACCCAGTGAAAATGGTTTGTTGGATCTCGATCGTAGTGATACACATATTCATAATATTGAAGCCAAAAGATGCAAAGTTAATAATGATAGTGCAACTTATTTGTGGCACTGCCGTTTAAGTCATATTGGAGTAAAGCGCATGAAGAAACTCCATGCTGATGGGATTTTGGAATCACTTGATTATGAATCACTTGATGCTTGCGAACCATGCCTTATGGGAAAGATGACTAAGGCTCCGTTCTCCGGAACAATGGAGCGAGCAACTGACTTATTGGGAATAATACATACTGATGTATGCGATCCGATGAGTGTTGAGGCTCGCGGCGGGTATCATTATTTTCTGACCTTCACAGATGATTTGAGCAGATATGGGTATATCTACTTGATGAAACATAAGTCTGAAACATTTGAAAAGTTCATATAATTTCAGAGTGAAGTGGAAAATCATCGTAACAAGAAAATAAAAGTTTCTACGATATGATCGCAGAGGTAAAATATTTGAGTTACGAGTTTGGCCTTCAGTTAAAACAATGTGAAATAGTTTCACTACTCACGTCACCTGGAACACCACAGTGTAATGGTGTGTCCGGACGTCATAACCGTACTTTATTAGATATGGTGCGATCTATGATGTTTCTTACCAATCTACCACTATCGTTTTGGGGTTATGCATTACAGACAGCTGCATTCACGTTAAAAAGGGCACCATCTAAATCCGTTGAGATGACACCTTATGAACTGTGGTTTGGCAAGAAACCAAAGTTGTCGTTTCTTAAAGTTTGGGGTTGCGATGCTTATGTGAAAAAGTTTCATCCTGATAAGCTCAAACCCAAATCAGAGAAATGTGTCTTCATAGGATACCCAAAGGAGACAGTTGGGTACAACTTCTATCACAGATCCGAAGGCAAGACATTCGTTGCTAAGTATGGATCCTTTCTAGAGAAGGAGTTTCTCTCGAAAGAAGTGAGTGGGAGGAAAGTAGAACTTGATGAGATAACTGTACCTGCTCCCTATTGGAAAGTAGTTCATCACAGAAATATGTTCCTGTGACTACTACACCAACTAGTGAGGAAGCTGATGATGATGATCATGTAACTTCAGATCAAGTTACTACCAAACCTCGTAGGTAAATCAGAGTGAGATCCGCACCAGAGTGGTACGGTAACCCTGTTCTGGAGGTTATGTTACTAGACCATGACGAACCTACGAACTATGAAGAAGCGATGGTGAGCCCAGATTCCACAAAATGGCTTGAGGCCATGAAATCTGAGATGGGATCCATGTATGAGAACAAAGTATGGATTTTGGTTGACTTGCCCGATGATCGGCAAGCCATCGAGAATAAATGGATCTTCAAGAAGAAGACTGACGCTGACGGTAATGTTACTGTCTATAAAGCTCGACTTGTTGCAAAAGGTTTTCGACAAGTTCAAGTGATTGACTACGATGAGACCTTCTCACCCGTAGCAATGCTTAAGTCTGTCCGAATCATGTTAGCAATTGCCGCATTTTATGATTATGAAATTTGGCAAATGGATGTCAAAACTGCATTCCTGAATGGATTTCTGGAAGAAGAGTTGTATATGATGCAACCGGAAGGTTTTGTTGATCCAAAGGGAGCTAACAAAAGTGTGCAAGCACCAGCGATCCATTTATGGACTGGTGCAAGCCTCTCGGAGTTGGAATAAACATTTTGATAGTGTGATCAAAGCATATGGTTTTATACAGACTTTTGGAGAAGCCTGTATTTACAAGAAAGTGAGTGGGAGCTCTGTAGCATTTCTGATATTATATGTGGATGACATATTGTTGACTGGAAATGATATAGAATTTCTGGATAGCATAAAAGGATATTTGAATAAGAGTTTTTCAAAGAAAGACCTCGTTGAAGCTGCTTACATATTGAGCATCAAGATCTATAGAGATAGATCAAAACGCTTGATAAGATTTTCAATGAGTATGTACCTTGACAAGTTTTTGAATTAGTTCAAGATGGAACAGTCAAAGAAGGAGTTCTTGCCCGTGTTGCAAAGGTATGAAATTGAGTAAAGACTCAAAACCCGACCACAGAAGAAGATAGAAAGAGAATGAAAGTCATTCCCTATGCCTCAGCCATAGGTTCTATAAAGTATGCCATGCTGTGTACCAGATCTATTGTATACCCTACACTGAGTTTTGCAAGGGAGTACAATAGTGATCTAGGAGTAGATCACTGGACAACGATCAAAATTATCCTTAGTGGAATAAGGATATATTTCTCGATTATGGAGGTGATAAAGAGTTCGTCGTAAAGAGTTACGTCGATGCAAGCTTTTACATCGATCTGGATGACTCTAAGTCTCGATCTAGATACATATTGAAAGTGGGAGCTATTAGCTAGAGTAGCTCCGTGCAGAGCATTGTAGACATAGAAATTTGCAAAATACTTACGGATCTGAATGTGACAGACCCGTTGACTAAAATTATCTCACAAGCAAAACATGATCACACCTTAGTACTCTTTGGGTGTTAATCACATAGTGATGTGAACTAGATTTCTGACTCTAGTAAACCCTTTGGGTGTTGGTCACATGTCGATGTGAACTGTGGGTGTTAACCATATAAAGATGTGAACTATTGATGTTAAATCACATGGCGATGTGAACTAGATTATTGACTCTAGTGCAAATGGGAGACTGAAGGAAATATGCCCTAGAGGCAATAATAAAGTTATTTATTTCCTTATATCATGATAAATGTTTATTATTCATGCTAGAATTGTATTAACCGGAAACATGATACATGTGTGAATACATAGACAAACAGAGTGTCACTAGTATGCCTCTCCTTGACTAGCTCGTTTGTCAAAGATGGTTATGTTTCCTAACCATAGACATGAGTTGTCATTTGATAAACGGGATCACATCATTAGGAGAATGATGTGATTGACTTGACCCATTCCGTTAGCTTAGCACTCGATCATTTAGTATGTTGCTATTGCTTTCTTCATGACTTATACATGTTCCTATGACTATGAGATTATGCAACTCCCATTTATCGGAGGAACACTTTGTGTGCTACCAAACGTCACAACGTAACTGGGTGATTATAAAGGTGCTCTACAGGTGTCTCCGAAGGTACTTGTTGGGTTGGCGTATGTCGAGATTAGGATTTGTCACTCCGATTGTCGGAGAGGTATCTCTGGGACCACTCGGTAATGCACATCACTTAAGCCTTGCAAGCATTGCAACTAATGAG
Organism: Aegilops tauschii subsp. strangulata; assembly: GCF_002575655.3. Lineage (NCBI taxonomy): Eukaryota > Viridiplantae > Streptophyta > Magnoliopsida > Poales > Poaceae > Aegilops > Aegilops tauschii. The sequence continues at coordinate 472,771,570 of NC_053035.3, forward strand.
TTAGTTGCGGGATGATGTATTACGGAACGAGTAAAGAGACTTGCCGGTAACGAGATTGAACTAGGTATTGAGATACCGACGATCAAATCTCGGGCAAGTAACATACCGATGACAAAGGGAACATCGTATGTTGTTATGCGGTTTGACCGATAAAGATCTTCGTAGAATATGTGGGAGCCAATATGAGCATCTAGGTTCCGCTATTGGTTATTGACCGGAGAAGTGTCTCGGTCATGTCTACATAGTTCTCGAACCCGTAGGGTCCGCACGCTTAAAGTTCGATGAGGATTGTATTATGAGTTTATGTGTTTTGATGTACCAAAGGTAGTTCGGAATCCCGGATGAGATCGGGGACATGACGAGGAGTCTCGAAATGATCGAGACGTAAAGATCGATATATTGGACGACTATATTCGGACATCGGAAAGGTTTCGAGTGGTTCGAGTATTTTTCGGAGTACCAGGGAATTACGGGAATACGGGGGAAGAAGTATATGGGCCTTATTGGGCTTTAGGGGAGAGGGAGAGGCAGGCCGCGCGCCCCCCATTGACTAGTCCTAATTGGACTAGGCGGAGGGGCGGCGCCCCCTCCTTCCTTCTCTTCCCTCTTCCCTTTCCTTGACTCCTACTCCTACTACTTGAAAGGGGGGAATCCTACTCCCGGTAGGAGTAGGACTCCTCCAGGGCGCGCCATAGTGGCCGGCCCTCTCCCCCCTCCTCCACTCCTTTATATACGGGAGCAGGGGGGCACCCCATAGACACAACAATTGATTTGATTTTTTAGCCGTGTGCGGTGCCCCCCTCCACCATAGTCCACCTCGATAATACTGTAGTGGTGCTTAGGCGAAGCCCTCCGTCGGTAGATCATCATCATCGTCACCACGCCGTCGTGCTGACGAAACTCTCCCTCAACACTCGGCTGGATCGGAGTTCGAGGGACGTCATCGGGCTGAACGTGTGCTGAACTCAGAGGTGCCGTGCGTTTGGTACTTGATCGGTCGGATCGTGAAGACGCACGACTACATCAACCGCGTTGTGCTAACGCTTCCGCTTTCGGTCTACGAGGGTACGTGGACAACACTCTCCCCTCTCGGTGCTATGCATCACCATGATCCTGTGTGTGCGTAGGAATTTTTTTGAAATTACTACGTTCCCCAACATTGGCATCCGAGCCTGGTTTTATGCGTAGATGTCATATGCACGAGTAGAACACAAGTGAGTTGTGGGCGATACAAGTCATACTGCTTACCAGCATGTCATACTTTGGTTCGGCGGTATTGTTGGATGAAGCGGCCCGGACCGACATTACGCGTACGCTTACGCGAGACTAGTTCTACGGACGTGCTTTGCACACAGGTTGCTGGCGGGTATCAGTTTCTCCAACTTTAGTTGAACTAGTGTGGCTACGCCCGGTCCTTGCGAAGGTTAAAACAGCACCAACTTGACAAACTATCATTGTGGTTTTGATGCGTAGGTAAGAACGGTTCTTGCTCAGCCCATAGCAACCACGTAAAACTTGCAACAACAAAGTAGAGGACGTCTAACTTGTTTTTGCAGAGCATGTTGTGATGTGATATGGTTAAGACGTGATGGGATATAAGTTGTTGTATGAGATGATCATGTTTTGTTGAATTTATCGGCTACTGGCAAAAGTTTTATGGTTGTCTCTTTATTGCATAAGATGCAAGCGCCAAATAATTGCTTTACTTTATCGCTATGCGATAGCAATTATTTAAAGAGCAATAGTTGGCGAGACGACCATGTGACGACACATTGATATAGATCAAGATGATGGAGATCATGGTGTCATGCCGGTGACGATGGAGATCATGACGATGCTTTGGAGATGGAGATCAAAGGCACAAGATGATGATGGCCATATCATGTCACATATTATGATTGCATGTGATGTTTATCTTTTATACATCTTATCTTGCTTTGATTGACGGTAGCATTATAAGATGATCTCTCACTAAATTATCAAGGTATAAGTGTTCTCCCTGAGTATGCACCATTGCGGAAGTTCTTCGTGCTGAGACACCACGTGATGATCGGGTGTGATAGGCTCTACGTTCAAATACAACGAGTGCAAAACAGTTGCACACGCGGAATACTCAGGTTAAACTTGACGAGCCTAGCATATAACAGATATGGCCTCGGAACACTGATACCGAAAGGTCGAGCGTGAATCATATAGTAGATATGATCAACATAGTGATGTTCACCATTGAAACTACTCCATCTCACGTGATGATCGGACATGGTTTAGTTGATTTGGATCACGTGATCACTTAGAGAATTAGAGGGATGTCTATCTAAGTGGGAGTTCTTAAGTAATATGATTAATTGAACTTTAATTTATCATGAACTTAGTCTTGGTAGTATTAGCATATCTATGTTGTAGATCAATAGCTCGCGTTGTTGCTTACCTATGTTTTATATATGTTCCTAGAGAAAACTAAGTTGAAACATGTTAGTAGCAATGATGCGGATTGGATCCGTGATCTGAGGTTTATCCTCATTGCTGCATAGTAGAATTATGTCCTTGATGCACCGCTAGGTGACAGACCTATTGCAGGAGCAGATGCAGACGTTATGAACGTTTGGCTAGCTCAGTATGATGACTACTTGATAAAGATCTTCGTAGAATATGTGGTTTGACCGATAAAGATCTTTGTAGAATATGTGGGAGCCAATATGAGCATCCATATTCCGCTATTGGTTATTGACCGGAGAAGTGTCTCGGTCATGTCTACATAGTTCTCGAACCCGTAGGGTCCGCACGCTTAAAGTTCGATGACGATTGTAGTATGAGTTTATGTGATTTGATGTACCGAAGGTAGTTCGGAGTCCGGGATGAGACCGGGTACATGACGAGGAGTCTCGAAATGGTCGAGACGTAAAGATCGATATATTGGACGACTATATTCGGACATCGGAAAGGTTTCGAGTGGTTCGGGTATTTTTCGGAGTACCGGGGAGTTACGGGAATACGGGGGAAGAAGTATATGGGCCTTATTGGGCTTTAGGGGAGAGGGAGAGGCAGGCCGCGCGCCCCCTCATTGACTAGTCCGAATTGGACTAGGGGGAGGGGCGGCGCCCCCTCCTTCCTTCTCTTCCCTCTTCCCTTTCCTTGACTCGTACTCCTACTACTTGGAAGGGGGGAATCCTACTCCCGGTGGGAGTAGGACTCCTCCCGGGCGCGCCATAGGGGCCGGCCCTCTCCCCCCTCCTCCACTCCTTTATATACGGGAGCAGGGGGCACCCCATAGACACAACAATTGATTTGATCTTTTAGCCGTGTGCGGTGCCCCCTCCACCATAGTCCACCTCGATAATACTGTAGCGGTGCTTAGACGAAGCCCTGCGTCGGTAGAACATCATCATCGTCACCACGCCGTCGTGCTGACGAAACTCTCCCTCAACACTCGGCTGGATCGGAGTTCGAGGGACGTCATCGGGCTGAACGTGTGCTGAACTCAGAGGTGCCGTGCGTTCGGTACTTGATCGGTCGGATCGTGAAGACGTACGACTACATCAACCGCGTTGTGCTAACGCTTCCGCTTTCGGTCTACGAGGGTACGTGGACAACACTCTCCCCTCTCGTTGCTATGCATCACCATGATCCTGTGTGTGCGTAGGAATTTTTTTGAAATTACTACGTTCCCCAACAGTGGCATCCGAGCCTGGTTTATGCGTAGATGTCATATGCACGAGTAGAACACAAGTGAGTTGTGGGCGATACAAGTCATACTGCTTACCAGCATGTCATACTTTGGTTCGGCGGTATTGTTGGATGAACCGGCCCGGACCGACATTACGCGTACGCTTACGCGAGACTGGTTCTACTGACGTGCTTTGCACACAGGTGGCTGGCGGGTGTCAGTTTCTCCAACTTTAGTTGAATCGAGTGTGGCTACGCCCGGTCCTTGCGAAGGTTAAAACAGCACCAACTTGACAAACTATCGTTGTGGTTTTGATGCGTAGGTAAGAACGGTTCTTGCTCAGCCCATAGCAGCCACGTAAAACTTGCAACAACAAAGTAGAGGACGTTTAACTTGTTTTTGCAGAGCATGTTGTGATGTGATATGGTCAAGACGTGATGGGATATAAGTTGTTGTATGAGATGATCATGTTTTGTTGAATTTATCGGCTACTGGCAAAAGTTTTATGGTTGTCTCTTTATTGCATAAGATGCAAGCGCCAAATAATTGCTTTACTTTATCGCTATGCGATAGCAATAGTTGCAAGAGCAATAGTTGGCGAGACGACCATGTGACGACACATTGATATAGATCAAGATGATGGAGATCATTGTGTCATGCCGGTGACGATGGAGATCATGACGATGCTTTGGAGATGGAGATCAAAGGCACAAGATGATGATGGCCATATCATGTCACATATTATGATTGCATGTGATGTTTATCTTTTATATATCTTATCTTGCTTTGATTGACGGTAGCATTATAAGATGATCTCTCACTAAATTATCAAGGTATAAGTGTTCTCCCTGAGTATGCACCGTTGCGAAAGTTCTTCGTACTGAGACACCACGTGATGATTGGGTGTGATAGGCTCTACGTTCAAATACAACGAGTGCAAAACAGTTGCACACGCGGAATACTCAGGTTAAACTTGACGAGCCTATGTCAGGACCGGTTTTCGGGATATAGTTTCCCAGAAAGTGGTCTTTGTGCTCACCAGCCCCAGGATTACTGTTAGCTGATGAGGCACCAACTTGATACAGGAATTCCGAGCAAGGTACAAAATATGTAGTACAAGACCATTGTGGCCTATGAGTACAACACTTGGTTTCTAGTGGTTGATGGCGGAAGCGGTTGGTGGTTCATCTGCGTCTATGGGACTCCATTTCCCACAAGAACAGCTGACCAGGATAACTCCTATCTTCGCGAGGCTGCTATCATCGTAGCGTAGGTTCCGGGGCTGTCATCGCAATGCTCCTCTCCGAGCAAGAAATCTGGCCAAGACAATAGCCAGGGACAAGCCAGTAAGTACTTTGAATGTACTCGCAAACATTATGAACACGGGTATAATATAATAGTGGGTAATCATGCTCCGAAAGATTCTATGATCATAACGTCAGTCACGAAATAAACAAAATTCATGATGCACGCATGCAGGTTATTATTGAAAAATGCATTACGGGAGTAGAAATAGAATGCACCGATCGAGTGACTGAAGCGACGCCTCGAAAGGAAAAATAAAATAAAACATGCCTCAGTCGGGCGTCTGAGCGACACCACATAAAGGGCTTAGAAAGAATTTAATAAAATAACAAGCATGCCGCAGTCGGGCGTCTGAGAGACACCACAAAAAGGGCTTATAATAAATAAATAACAAGCATGCCGCAGTCGTGCGTCTGAGCGACACCACATAAAGGGCTTATAAAGAATAAATAAATAACAAGCATGCCGCAGTCGGGCGTCTGAGCGACGCCACATAAAGGGCTTATAAACAATAATCGCAGTGAGTATCCAGGAGGTAGAACCGTCCCAGGGATACTTAATAATTCAAATAATGTAAATGGTTAGTCCATAATAATAATAAGCATAATCCTCATATGTCATAGGTCATAATCAATGTTCTAGTTTAGCCGTTTCTCCATCCGAAGACCGTCACTATGCTCTAGTTTAGCCGTTTCTCCATCCGAAAACCGTCACTAGACCCATCTCAGACTGTAGTCCTTACCCATGGACATGGCTATCCGAATAGATTTAACCTCTGCAGAGGGTGTACTCTTTACCCACGAGTAACGGATTTATTCAGTCCATTGGGACTAATTCCGCCTACGGCCTTTTAATCGAGAACACACCTGTCCTGCACACACCAACTCGACTTACCGGCGTCTGGAATCACCCACGACACCTGTCAAGCCAAACTCTAAGTGGGGAGGCTACAACCTCGACGTAGCATGGGATCAAATTTATATCGCGCGCTCTAAGGGGTGCCCCCCTCTCGGTCCCAACCGGAAACACCCATGCCCCCGGACCAGGTGGGATGCCTACCGGAGGCCTCCGGTATCTTCCACCATGGCCTCTCTGTACGGTGTGTGCTAGGACGGGGTCGACAACTCACTGAACCGTACCCTACCTGTGGCAGGGACAAGTGGTGGTACGAAACAAGTATGTGGGTTACTGAACAAGACTCGACCTACGGCCGACTCAGGAGGTCCAAGTATTCTCCGTATGATTAGCATGACAAAAATATTTCCATTAACAGATAAACTCACCACTCATCAAGCCTCACCGTGCCATACCGGACATACTCGTCTCGACGAGGAACTAGGGACAAGCTCGTGTCTACCCAAGACCGCGACTTTCCCGGCTTCCTTCCGGTATGCATGAGAAGCTTACGAGGATGATTACCATCACCAGCATATCCGTTTCTAACAGCAAAGCATCTCCAATATGCACTCAGGCGTATGACTTTATCGTCACATAAAAATAACGTATGCTCCAAGTCAAGGGGTGTCGTAATCGTATCAAAACACCACACAAAAATATCATGCCAGAGTTCAGAATGCTTGCCTTCAAGTTGTGGAGAGGAAGTGTGCATTCCAAAACTTTTGAAAGTTTTCTTCTCTCTCCATTTCCTATTTTGAAAAATATTCAAATAACATATGTTTCAAAAACAGTACAAAAAGTTGTCCCAAATATTTTTGAAATAAATCTTAAAATAAACTAGATGAAATTTGAGAGAGGTAGGAAAAAGAATCAACTCATTTGGAGTTTTATTTTAAAAGATATAGCCAGTCAAAGTTCTGTTTTAAAATAAAACAGAAAAAAGAAAACGTTTCGGAGGGGCTTACGCTTTCTGTTTAGCGAAGACGTATCCTGCGAAATACGCCTCCACTTAAAACACACGTCGGCGGGGGCTGGGTCACTGATAGTGGGTCCAGGGGGCCCACTGGTCAGGTTTGACTAGTCCCATCTCCCTCCTCTGCCTCTGCCTGAACGGAGGCGGGACTCCGCCGATCGCCGTCGACGAACGGTGCCTCCCCGCGGGTATCCGAGGGCAGGGATGGACCTGCCAGACCAGGGCGGTCCTCCCGGTGGTCGTTGGGTCGTCGGGGGTGGAAGGAGTCGCCGGCGGCGAGCTCCGCGGCGGAGGAGGTTTCGGGTGGTTTTGGGGTTCTGGGCTGCGGTGGTTCTTGGTCGCGTTTGAGAGGCTGGGCGGCTCCGTGAGGTCGAGGGGAGTGAGGTGGTGGCACTAGATGGCCGGGGAAGGCAATGACTGCGACGCAAGGCACCGGAGCGCGGCGGCGGCCGAACCTGCCGGAGGCAGGGAAGAAAGCTCCCCGACGTCGATTGCTGGGTGTTGGGGGCACTAGGGGGATAGAACGAGGTTGCCCGAGGGCTTGGTCGAGCTCGGGGTCCCCTTATATAGGCGTTCGAGGTTGGTCCCGCGGCGGCCGTGGATAAGAACGCCGGCGACCGTCGCTCTGTAGCTGCAGGGCGACGTGGCGGCGACGAGCGCGTGCCGACGAGTATGTGGATGAGCTCGGGCTGTTCAAGGGGGCAGCGGGCGCGCACGGGTGGCTTGGGCGGCGCCGTCCATGGCAGAGCCCGCTGCCGACGCCGGCGTGCCGCCAAGGGAGCCCTGACGGCGGCGCTGTAGGGCGCCAGGGTGGCTCTGCGGCGAGGGAAGGGGCGGGCGTGCTGGCTGCGAGTGGGGAGAGGCCAGAGCGGGCGCGGGGAGGCGGCCGTGCGACGCGGCGGCTCGGGCGCCCGCACGTGCAAAACGTGCGCTCTGGGCACGCCCAGAGCATTCACGGGACGTGCTCGACGTAATGCCAGGACAGCCTAGAGTGCTTGAGCGAGGCTGGGAAATAACAGGACTAGGTTAGAGCTAGCAAGGGGGCTAATGGACATGGTGGTTAGGTCAGGGGATCAAGTTCTCAAAGCAAACTAATAATCATGCCAAAACTGCCCATGCACACCAAGTGTTCGACAGAATGCTAAGTGCATCTAGGCAACTCTTGGAGTGGCCAAAAACTCGAGATCAGGGTCTCCCTAGATGTAGGTGATGATGGCAAGATCATTTGGGCAAAACCAGAAACTTGCTAGTGCAAGTTTTGCAAAACTTCAGTTTTGGACAGAAAGAAAAAGGTCTCATTGCATGCACTTAAAATCCTCCAATGGGTCCACTCTCCTGGACTTAAGGGTTTTGTAGGGAGGGCTATAAGCAGGAAAAAGCTCATGGGCACTAGAGCAAAATAAAAATAGGGTTGCAGTACAAATCACCAAACTGGAGCAGAATGAAGATGAGGTTGATTCACTCAAATATTTCGAGGAACACCAATGGGTTTTTGCATAGAGCTGAATCATGTGCATCTACTGACATCTCCAAACACTTGGAAGAATTTTTAAAAGAAAAATCAAATAGGTTGTAGTGCAAAAATACCTACTGGACCAGATTTGAAAAGTTGATGTAGAGCTCAAAATCTCCAATAACCAAAAGATATTTTTGCATAAAAGTGATGTGGAAACATCACATGACATCCCCAAATTTTGGTGAAATTTTTAAATGCATTAATCAAATGGTTGCAGTGCAACAGAGACTCCAAATTCATGAAAAATCATTTTAAAAGAATAAAGCTCAGGGAAAAGCAATCTTGCAATTAAATCCACTGATAAAGAATTGTTTCATAGAGAGAGTATACAAGTCCAATAATACTTTTGGAAATTTCCACTTGAGGTAAAAACCCACAATATCAAAAGGTAAATCTAGACAAATGGAAAAGTTTAATTTCCTGGCAAAATTTTAATAAATAAAACAAGGTCAAAATTTTGGGGTGTCACAACACTACCCCCCTTAAGAAAAAATCTTGTCCTCGAGATTTGTTAAAAGCTGTTTTGAACAAACATTGTTTTTACAAAAAAAAATCAACATTCTACTATGCAATAACAATGTAGCTACAGTGAGAGGGCAATAAGTGGTGTAAAACCACAGTGTGGTATACTGGCGTTGTGCGGAAAAATCCATGGTTAGGGAAAAACGAGATATTTCTATGTGGATACAGTAATTTAAAATAAATTCTAAATTACTAAAACGCGCTGGTCGTACCCGAGAGCACAGTGCTCCCTCTGGCTGTCAGGTGGACCCGGGGCCCACTGTCGGCCTCTTCTTCTACCTTTGGCTCTCTCCTCTTGCTCTCTCTCGCGGGCTTTCCCGCGCTTCCTCCACCGGCGACGCCTAGCGCGTAGGGCATCTAGGCCGTACCGCGGTAGTGCGCGGCGTGCTAGCTGCCGGTGCAGCATGCACTCACCTCGCGGGCCAGTGCACTGTCGGCACTGCTCGCGGATTCGCCTCCGAACACCGGCGATCGAGCGACGAGCGGCGCTGGTGGACCTCGCCCACCGTACACCGATCTCGAGCTATAAAATGACGGCGGTGCTCCTTTCTTCTTCCTCACACCTAGCCTCGCTTCTACTTCTCCTTCATTCTCCTCCATTGCTGTTTGCAGGAGCTCGAGACGAGGCTCTAATGGCGGAGGTGATGCCGGACTGGTACGTGGTCCTGGTGTGTGGCGGTTTGGCGACGTTGCTGGGGTTCTCCATGCTCCTGTGCGCGATGATCCTTGATGATCGTCGTGATGCTGCCGCTCGAGTATTAGCTCTTCGCGGTGGCGGCGATCACGAGGATTAAGTGCGGCATCGAGTGCTAACTGCTGTCGGTGTGCTGGGACAACTCGCGCCCGAATGATTACTCACGAATCTCTCTTACTGAGACTGTGGTGTCCTCGGGTGTGATCAGTTAGGTGCAAAAGGTGTACGAGGATTTGTAATTAGCGCACGAGGTCGAGTGGTTGTGGTTGTGAGCCTGCCGCTGCGGAAATAAAAATCTACGTCGTGAAGAGGCATAAGCTGCAGCAACTCAGGTAAAGAAATCTCACTACAAAATTTATCATGAGTGAAAAATTAGTTAAATCAAAATTAACAGCAGTAAAACTGCTCACATAATTGAAACCAAAATTTTGAGCCGACTCACAAATTTTGGATACCACGCACAAATTACAACACATAAATAAATACTGGGACAATAAACATAGCGGTGTCGTTTACAATAAAAAAGGCAAAAGGACATGGTCCTGAGAAAACGTCTCTGGTACTGGGGCGCACTCTTCTTCTATCAGGGGAAGCGGGTTGACCAGCCGATGAACGCGTCTCTCCTGGTCAGGCCTCAGTGGTCTGCCAATAGCGATCTGAGGATTTAAATCAGCAAGGCTCTGGAGATAACCCATTACCCGCTGGGTCAAACGCTCCTGAGCGATAACATACTGGGCAAGGTTGGCCAGTACTGGGTCTCTCTCAATTCGTCCACCGGGAAAAGATGCTACTTCTCCGGGTGCTGCACGACTCGGAAAATAATAGTATCCTCGTTCGCTGGCATAGGGTACCGCAAATCGAAGACGAGCGAGCGCTTCGTACGCAGAAGCTTCTATGGCCATATGCAGAGTCGGCATGGATTTCCCCACGAAGGAAACTTCCGCTGGGTCTTGGTTTGGGTTTGCGGGAGGGATGTGCACCACTGCCCAATATTTCGAGGTGGAAGGGGTGATCCTCGATTTGAGCAACTCGTACTGGGGTGGATGGATGGCACTCATGGTACTGCAGGTAAAGTCCCACAATAATTTAACAAAACTACCCGGGGTTGCGTCTGGAGTTCTCAGATAAATACTGGGGGTCGGCATGGCAAGGAAAAAGGCTGTGAGTGTTGTGCGCAAGGCGAGGGGTACTTGGCAAGGTCACGAGGTAGCCTTTTATATAGCATTGGGGCTGGGTTATTTACCGTGGTGAAGGGTAACTAGTTTGTCGGTTCTGTTCTAAGGAGTCGGGGTCAATGCCACAGATACACATATCTCATAAATGTGACGCATTACTGTGGGTGTCGTCGGGGTTGGTTTTGGTAGCTGCGCCCGGAATTTAAAAATTGTAACCGTACGCTAACGTACAAATGCATGGCTACTATTCAGAAATAGGGGCGCACAAGCAGACAGCATTTAATAATGGTGATACAGGATCACACAATTACAAGGCGTAGGAATACTAAGGCTCGATACTACTCGAGCGACTTAGTCTACTTCGTTAATGTCTAAGTGGGCTGGCCTTGCGGATGTCGAGGCTTCTCCACGGGTTTCACCGTCGGGATTAGCCGGATGAGGTTGAGGGGCTGCAGGGTCGGGGTAGCGATGATGACCATCGCAGGGGTTGTTGGCCACAATCCCGTTGGAGCGTGTTCCCAAAGGCGACGAAGCACTTCTGGGGACACCAAAGTATTCTGGTCGATGGCTGGGGCAGACCTCAAGGACTCGATCGGGTGTTCGAACAGCACGACTGGGTTGTCGGCGTCGGGCTCCTCTTCTCCTCTCGCCGGGGCTCGGCGAACCAGTTCTCCACGAGCTGCGATCAGATCAAGGGTGATTTGATCGAACAGTTGCTCTAGTGCGCTTACATAGCGCACCAGATGCAATAGTGCAGGATCTGTCTCGTGATCTCCGTTGGCAACCTGGGGCGTCCTACCATACCCGTCACGACTAGGGTAGTAGTAGAACGAGCGACAGTTAACTCTGGGCGACAAGTGCCGGAGTTGAACTATAGCTTCTCGAGCTGCCAGTTGGATGGCTTGTGGCTCAAAGGAAGTTGTCCTTCCAGTGAACCTGTAGGGGCGTTCTGGCGATAGGCCCCTACCATAGATGTGCACAGTGGCCCAGAACTGACGGCTCTCACCGCTCATGAGTCCTTGGTACACAACATATTCTGGGGGCTCTTCTAATGCATAGGCACGGCGGGTGAGGTTTGCGAGCACGGTCACAAAACCTCCAAGGTTGGTTGCTGGGGTGTCATTGTGAACAATGGGGCCAGGCATCGTCGCTTGGTTTGGGAAAGAGGCTGTGCTGTGCTGGGTTGAGGCTAGCGTGCCCTTTTTATAGAAAAAAAGGGACGGAGTCTTTCTTCGCACGCTTGCGAATGAGACATGTTAGGTGTCGGTCACTCGCGCGTGATCGATGGGCTAGGCTGATAGGTTGGGCACCGACTGCCAAAAGCGTCGGGGTCACTGTGTGGCTATCTTACACGAGAAGCTTGGCCGGGGTTGGGTTAAGGTCTGGTGGGTTGGTTAACCTAGGTTTATTGACCTGGCTAAGATAGGATTAGCCAATGGTCAACTTGGCTCTGATACCAAGTTTGTCAGGACCGGTTTTCGGGATATAGTTTCCTAGAAAGTGGTCTTTGTGCTCACCAGCCCCAGGATTACTGTTAGCTGATGAGGCACCAACTTGATACAGGAATTTCGAGCAAGGTACAAAATATGTAGTACAAGACCATTGTGGCCTATGATTACAACACTTGGTTTCTAGTGGTTGATGGCGAAAGCGGTTGGTCGTTCATCTGCGTCTATGGGACTCCATTTCCCACAAGAACAGCTGACCAGGATAACTCCTATCTTCGCGAGGCTGCTATCATCGTAGCGTAGGTTCCGGGGTTGTCATCGCAATGCTCCTCTCCGAGCAAGAAATCTGGCCAAGACAATAGCCAGGGACAAGCCAGTAAGTACTTTGAATGTACTCGCAAACATTATGAACACGGGTATAATATAATAGTGGGTAATCATGCTCCGAAAGATTCTACGATCATAACGTCAGTCACGAAATAAACAAAATTCATGATGCACGCATGCAGGTTATTCATTAAAATGCATTACGGGAGTAGAAATAGAATGCACCAATCGAGTGACTGAAGCGACGCCTCGAAAGGAAAAATAAAATAAAACATGCCTCAGTCGGGCGTCTGAGCGACACCACATAAAGGGCTTATAAAGAATTTAATAAAATAACAAGCATGCCGCAGTCGGGCATCTGAGCGACACCACAAAAAGGGCTTATAATAAATAAATAACAAGCATGCCGCAGTCGGGCGTCTGAGCGACACCACATAAAGGGCTTATAAAGAATAAATAAATAACAAGCATGCCGCAGTCGGGCGTCTGAGCGACGCCACATAAAGGGCTTATAAAGAATAAATAAATAACAAGCATGCCGCAGTCGGGTGTCTGAGCGACGCTACATAAAGGGCTTATAAAGAATAAATAAATAACAAGCATGCCGCAGTCGGGCGTCTGAGCGACGCCACATAAAGGGCTTATAAATAATAATCGTAGTGAGTATCCAGGAGGTAGAACCGTCCCAGGGATACTTAATAATTCAAATAATGTAAATGGTTAGTCCATAATAATAATAAGCATAATCCTCATATGTCATAGGTCATAATCAATGTTCTAGTTTAGCCGTTTCTCCATCCGAAGACCGTCACTATGCTCTAGTTTAGCCGTTTCTCCATCCGAAAACCGTCACTAGACCCATCTCAGACTGTAGTCCTTACCCATGGACATGGCTATCCGAATAGATTTAACCTCTGCAGAGGGTGTACTCTTTACCCACGAGTAACGGATTTATTCAGTCCATCGGGACTAATTCCGCCTACGGCCTTTTAATCGAGAACACACCTGTCCTGCACACACCAGCTCAACTTACCGGCGTCTGGAATCACCCACGACACCTGTCAAGCCAAACTCTAAGTGGGGAGGCTACAACCTCGACGTAGCATGGGATCAAATTTATATCGCGCGCTCTAAGGGGTGCCCCCCTCTCGGTCCCAACCGGAAACACCCATGCCCCCGGACCAGGTGGCATGCCTACCGGAGGCCTCCGGTATCTTCCACCATGGCCTCTCTGTACGGTGTGTGCTAGGAAGGGGTCGACAACTTACTGAACCGTACCCTACCTGTGGCAGGGACAAGTGGTGGTACGAAACAAGTATGTGGGTTACTGAACAAGACTCGACCTACAGCCGACTCAGGAGGTCCAAGTATTCTCCGTATGATTAGCATGACAAAAATATTTCCATTAACAGATAAACTCACCACTCATCAAGCCTCACCGTGCCATACCGGACATACTCGTCTCGACGAGGAACTAGGGACAAGCTCGTGTCTACCCAAGACCGCGACTTTCCCGGCTTCCTTCCGGTATGCATGAGAAGCTTACGAGGATGATTACCATCACCAGCATATCCGTTTCTAACAGCAAAGCATCTCCAATATGCACTCAGGCGTATGACTTTATCGTCACATAAAAATAACGTATGCTCCAAGTCAAGGGGTGTCGTAACCGTATCAAAACACCACACAAAAATATCATGCCAGAGTTCAGAATGCTTGCCTTCAAGTTGTGGAGAGGAAGTGTGCATTCCAAAACTTTTGAAAGTTTTCTTCTCTCTCCATTTCCTATTTTGAAAAATATTCAAATAACATATGTTTCAAAAACAGTACAAAAAGTTGTCCCAAATATTTTTGAAATAAATCTTAAAATAAACTAGATGAAATTTGAGAGAGGGAGGAAAAAGAATCAACTCATTTGGAGTTTTATTTTAAAAGATATAGCCAGTCAAAGTTTAGTCAAAGTTCTGTTTTAAAATAAAACAGAAAAAAAAGAAAACGTTTCGGAGGGGCTTACGCTTTCTGTTTAGCGAAGTCGTATCCTGCGAAATACGCCTCCACTTAAAACACACGTCGGCGGGGGCTGGGTCACTGACAGTGGGTCCAGGGGGCCCACTGGTCAGGTTTGACTAGTCCCATCTCCCTCCTCTGCCTCTGCCCGAACGGAGGCGGGACTCCGGCGATCGCCGTCGACGAACGGCGCCTCCCCGCGGGTATCCGAGGGCAGGGATGGACCTGCCAGACCGGGGCGGTCCTCCCGGTGGTCGTTGGGTCGTCGGGGGTGGAAGGAGTCGCCGGCGGCGAGCTCCGCGGCGGAGGAGGTTTCGAGTGGTTTTGGGGTTCTGGGCTGCGATGGTTCTTGGTCGCGTTTGAGAGGCTGGGCGGCTCCGTGAGGTCGAGGGGAGTGAGGTGGTGGCACTAGATGGCCGGGGAAGGCTATGACTGCGACGCAAGGCACCGGAGCGCGGTGGCGGCCGAACCTGCCGGAGGCGGGGAAGAAAGCTCCCCGACGTCGATTGCTGGGTGTTGGGGGCACTAGGGGGATAGAACGAGGTTGCCCGAGGGCTTGGTCGAGCTCGGGGTCCCCTTATATAGGCGTTCGAGGTTGGTCCCGCGGCAGCCGTGGATAAGAACGCCGGCGACCGTCGCTCTGTAGCTGCAGGGCGACGTGGCGGCGACGAGCGCGTGCCGACGAGTATGTGGATGAGCTCGGGCTGTTCAAGGGGGCAGCGGGCGCGCACGGGTGGCTTGGGCGGCGCCGTCCATGGCAGAGCCCGCTGCCGACGCCGGCGTGCCGCCAAGGGAGCCCTGATGGCGGCGCTGTAGGGCGCCAGGGTGGCTCTACGGCGAGGAAAGGGGCGGGCGTGCTGGCTGCGAGTGGGGAGAGGCCAGAGCGGGCGCGGGGAGGCGGCCGTGCGACGCGGCGGCTCGGGCGCCCGCACGTGCAAAACGTGCGCTCTGGGCGCGCCCAGAGCACGCACGGGACGTGCTCGACGTAATGCCAGGACAGCCTAGAGTGCTTGAGCGAGGCTGGCAAATAACAGGACTAGGTTAGAGCTAGCAAGGGGGTTAATGGACATGGTGGTTACGTCAGGGGATCAAGTTCTCAAAGCAAACTAATAATCATGCAAAACTGCCCATGCACACCAAGTGTTCGACAGAATGCTAAGTGCATCTAGGCAACTCTTGGAGTGGCCAAAAACTCGAGATCAGGGTCTCCCTAGATGTAGGTGACGATGGCAAGATCATTTGGGCAAAACCAGAAACTTGCTAGTGCAAGTTTTGCAAAACTTCAGTTTTGGACAGAAAGAAAAAGGTCTCATTGCATGCACTTAAAATCCTCCAATGGGTCCACTCTCCTGGACTTAAGGGTTTTGTAGGGAGGGCTATAAGCAGGAAAAAGCTCATGGGCACTAGAGCAAAATAAAAATAGGGTTGCAGTAAAAATCACCAAACTGGAGCAGAATGAAGATGAGGTTGATTCACTCAAATATTTCAAGGAACACCAATGGGTTTTTGCATAGAGCTGAATCATGTGCATCTACTGACATCTCCAAACACTTGGAAGAATTTTTAAAAGAAAAATTAAATAGGTTGTAGTGCAAAAATACCTACTGGACCAGATTTGAAAAGTTGATGTAGAGCTCAAAATCCCCAATAACCAAAAGATATTTTTGCATAAAAGTGATGTGGAAACATCACATGACATCCCCAAATTTTGGTAAAATTTTTAAATGCATTAATCAAATGGTTGCAGTGCAACAGAGACTCCAAATTCATGAAAAATCATTTTAAAAGAATAAAGCTCAGGGAAAAGCAATCTTGCAATTAAATCCACTGATAAAGAATTGTTTCATAGAGAGAGTATACAAGTCCAATAATACTTTTGGAAAGTTTCCACTTGAGGTAAAAACCCACAATATCATAAGGTAAATCTAGACAAATGGAAAAGTTTAATTTCCTGGCAAAATTTTAATAAATAAAACAAGGTCAAAATTTTGGGGTGTCACAGCCTAGCAGATGCAGACGTGATCTGAGGTTTATCCTCATTGCTGCACAGAAGAATTATGTCCTTGATGCATCGCTAGGTGACAGACCTATTGCAGGAGCAGATGCAGACGTTATGAACGTTTGGCTAGCTCAATATGATGACTACTTGATAAAGATCTTCGTAGAATATGTGGTTTGACTGATAAAGATCTTTGTATAATATGTGGGAGCCAATATGAGCATCCACGTTCCGCTATTGGTTATTGACCGGAGAAGTGTCTCGGTCATGTCTACATAGTTCTCGAACCCGTAGGGTCCGCACGCTTAAAGTTCGATGACGATTGTAGTATGAGTTTATGTGATTTGATGTACCGAAGGTAGTTCGGAGTCCCGGATGAGACCGGGGACATGACGAGGAGTCTCGAAATGGTCGAGACGTAAAGATCGATATATTGGACGACTATATTTGAACATCGGAAAGGTTTCGAGTGGTTCGGGTATTTTCGGAGTACTGGGGAGTTACGGGAATACGGGGGAAGAAGTATATGGGCCTTATTGGGCTTTAGGGGAGAGGGAGAGGCAGGCCACACGCCCCCTCATTGACTAGTCCGAATTGGACTAGGGGGAGGGGCGGCGCCCTCTCCTTCCTTCTCTTCCCTCTTCCCTTTCCTTGATTCCTACTCCTACTACTTGGAAGGGGGGAATCCTACTCCCGATGGGAGTAGGACTCCTCCCGGGTGCGCCATAGGGGCCGGCCCTCTCCCTCCTCCTCCACTCCTTTATATACGGGGGCAGGGGGGCACCCCATAGACACAACAATTGATTTGATCTTTTAGCCGTGTGTGGTGCCCCCTCCACCATAGTCCACCTCCATAATACTGTAGCGGTGCTTAGGCGAAACCCTGCGTCGGTAGAACATCATCATCGTCACCACGCCGTCATGCTGACGAAACTCTCCCTCAACACTCGGCTGGATCGGAGTTCGAGGGACGTCATCGGGCTGAACGTGTGCTGAACTCAGAGGTGCCATGCGTTTGGTACTTGATCGGTCGGATCGTGAAGACGTACGACTACATCAACCGCGTTGTGCTAACGCTTCCGCTTTCGGTCTATGAGGGTACGTGGACAACACTCTCCCCTCTCGTTGCTATGCATCACCATGATCCTGTGTGTGCGTAGGATTTTTTTTGAAATTACTACGTTCCCCAACAGTGGCATCCGAGCCTGGTTTTATGCGTAGATGTCATATGCACGAGTAGAACACAAGTGAGTTGTGGGCGATACAAGTCATACTGCTTACCAGCATGTCATACTTTGGTTCGGCGGTATTGTTGGATGAAGCGTCCCGGACCGACATTACGCGTACGCTTACGCGAGACTGGTTCTACCGACGTGCTTTGCACACAGGTGGCTGGCGGGTGTCAGTTTCTCCAACTTTAGTTGAACCGAGTGTGGCTACGCCCGGTCCTTGCGAAGGTTAAAACAGCACCAACTTGACAAACTATCGTTGTGGTTTTGATGCGTAGGTAAGAACGGTTCTTGCTCAGCCCATAACAGCCACGTAAAACTTGCAACAACAAAGTAGAAGACGTCTAACTTGTTTTTGCAGGGCATGTTGTGATGTGATATGGTCAAGACGTGATGGGATATAAGTTGGTGTATGAGATGATCATGTTTTGTTGAATTTATCGGCTACTGGCAAAAGTTTTATGGTTGTATCTTTATTGCATAAGATGCAAGTGCCAAATAATTGCTTTACTTTATCGCTATGCGATAGCAATAGTTGGCGAGATGACCATGTGACGACACATTGATATAGATCAAGATGATGGAGATCATGGTGTCATGCCGGTGACGATGGAGATCATGACGATGCTTTGGAGATGGAGATCAAAGGCACAAGATGATGATGGCCATATCATGTCACATATTATGATTGCATGTGATGTTTATGTTTTATACATCTTGTCTTGCTTTGATTGACGGTAGCATTATCAGATGATCTCTCACTAAATTATGAAGGTATAAGTGTTCTCCCTGTGTATGCACCGTTGTGAAAGTTCTTCGTGCTGAGACACCACGTGATGATCGGGTGTGATAGGCTCTACGTTCAAATACAACGAGTGCAAAATAGTTGCACATGCGGAATACTCAGGTTAAACTTAACGAGCCTAGCATATAACAGATATGGCCTCGGAACACTGAGACCGAAAGGTCAAGCGTGAATCATATAGTAGATATGATCAACATAGTGATGTTCACCATTGAAACTACTCCATCTCACGTGATGATTGGACATGGTTTAGTTGATTTGGATCACGTGATCACTTAGAGAATTAGAGGGATGTCTATTTAAGTGGGAGTTCTTAAGTAATATGATTAACTGAACTTTAATTTATCATGAACTTAGTCTTGGTAGTATTAGCATATCTATGTTGTAGATCAATAGCTCGCGTTGTTGCTTACCTATGTTTTATATATGTTCCTAGAGAAAACTAAGTTGAAAGATGTTAGTAGCAATGATGCGGATTGGATCCGTGATCTGAGGTTTATCCTCATTGCTGCACAGAAGAATTATGTCCTTGATGCATCACTAGGTGACAGACCTATTGCAGGAGCAGATGTAGACGTTATGAACGTTTGGCTAGATCAATATGATGACTACTTGATAAAGATCTTCGTAGAATATGTGGTTTGACCGATAAAGATCTTTGTATAATATGTGGGAGCCAATATGAGCATCCACGTTCCGCTATTGGTTATTGACCGGAGAAGTGTCTCGGTCATGTCTACATAGTTCTCGAACCCATAGGGTCCGCGCGCTTAAAGTTCGATGACGATTGTAGTATGAGTTTATGTGATTTGATGTACCAAAGGTAGTTCGGAGTCCCGGATGAGACCGGGGACATGACGAGGAATCTCAAAATGGTCGAGACGTAAAGATCGATATATTGGACGACTATATTTGGACATCGGAAAGGTTTCGAGTGGTTCGGGTATTTTTCGGAGTACCGGGGAGTTACAGGAATACAGTGGGAGTAGGACTCCTCCCGGGTGCGCCATAGGGGCCGGCCCTCTCCCCCCTCCTCCACTCCTTTATATACGGGGGCAGGGAGCACCCCATAGACACAACAATTGATTTGATCTTTTAGCCGTGTGCGGTGCCCCCCTCCACCATAGTCCACCTCGATAATACTGTAGCGGTGCTTAGGCGAAGCCCTGCGTCGGTAGAACATCATCATCGTCACCACGCCGTCGTGCTGACGAAAATCTCCCTCAACACTCGGCTGGATCGGAGTTCGAGGGACGTCATCGGGCTGAACGTGTGCTGAATTCGGAGGTGCCGTGCGTTCGGTACTTGATCGGTCGGATCGTGAAGACGTACGACTACATCAACCGCGTTGTGCTAACGCTTCCGCTTTCGGTCTACGAGGGTACGTGGACAACACTCTCCCCTCTCGTTGCTATGCATCACCATGATCCTGTGTGTGCGTAGGAATTTTTTTTGAAATTACTACGTTCCCCAACACCACCGACTGACATGCACTTGATGCATAAGGTGGCTAGCGGGTGTCTGTCTCTCCCACTTTAGTCGGATCGGATTCGATGAAGGGGGTCCTTATGAAGGGTAAATAGAAATTGGCATATCACCGTTGTGGCTTTTGCCTAGGTAAGAAACGTTCTTGCTAGAAACCCATAGCAGCCACGTAAAACATGCAACAACAATTAGAGGACGTCTAACTTGTTTTTGCAGGGTATGCTATGTGATGTGATATGGCCAAAAGGATATGACGAATTATATATATATGATGTATGAGATTGATCATGTTCTTGTAATAGGAATCACGACTTGCATGTCGATGAGTATGACAACCGGCAGGAGCCATAGGAGTTGTCTTAATTTATCGTATGACCTGCGTGTCAATGAAAAGCGCCATGTAATTACTTTACTTTATTGCTAACCGCTAGCCATAGTAGTAGAAGTAATAGTTGGCGAGACAACTTCATGAAGACACGATGATGGAGATCATGGTGTCATGCCAGTGACGAAGGTGATCATGCCGTGCCTCGAAGATGGAGATCAAAAGGCGCAAGATGATATTGGCCATATCATGTCACTTTATGATTTGCATGTGATGTTTGTCATGTTTACATCTTATTTGTGTAGAATGACGGTAGCATAAATAAGATGATCCCTCGCTAAAATTTCAAGAAAGTGTTCCCCCTAACTATGCACCGTTGCGAAGGTTCGTTGTTTCGAAGCACCACGTGATGATCGGGTGTGACAGATTCTAACGTTCGCATACAACGGGTGTAAGCCAGATTTACACATGCGAAACACTTAGGTTGACTTGACGAGCCTAGCATGTACAGACATGGCCTCGGAACACAAGAGACCGAAAGGTCGAACATGAGTCGTATAGTAGATACGATCAGCATGAAGATGTTCACTGATGATGACTAGTCCGTCTCACGTGATGATCGGACACGGCCTAGTTGACTCGGATCACGTATCACTTAGATGACTAGAGGGATGTCTATCTAAGTGGGAGTTCATTGAATAATCAGATGAACTTAATTATCATGAACACGGTCAAATGGTCTTTGCAAATTATGTCGTAGCTTACGCTTTAGTTCTACTGTTTAAGATATGTTCCTAGAGAAAATTTAGTTGAAAGTTGATAGTAGAAAATATGCGGACTGGGTCCGTCAACTGAGGATTATCCTCATTGCTGCGCAGAAGGCTTATGTCCTTAATGCACCGCTCGGTGTGCTGAACCTCGAGCGTCGTCTATAGATGTTGCGAAACATCTTACATACACATTTTGATGACTACGTGATAGTTCAATGCGTAATGCTAACGATTTAGAATTGTGGCACCAAAGACGGTTTTGAAACGTCGCAGAACATATGAGATGTTCCAAAGACTGAAATTGGAATTTCAGACTAGTGCCCACGTCAAGAGGTATGAGACCTCTGACAAGTTTCCTAAGCCTGCAAACTAAGGGAGAAAAGCTCAATCATTGAGCATGTGCTCAGATTGTCTGAGTACTACAATCGCTTGAATCGAGTGGGAGTTAATCTTCCAGATGAAATAGTGATGGTTCTCCATAGTCACTGCCATCAAGCTATTAGAGCTTCGTGATGAACTATAACATATCAGGGATAGACATGATGATCCTTGAGCAACTCACGATGTTTGACACCGCGAAAGTAGAAATCAAGTAGGAGCATCAATTGTTGATGGTTAGTAAAACCACTAGTTTCAAGAAGGGCAAGGGAAAGAAGGGATACTTCATGAAACGGCAAATCAGTTGCTGCTCTAGTGAAGAAACCGAAGGTTGAACCCAAACCCGAGACTAAGTGCTTCTGTAATGAGGGGAACGGCCACTGAAGCAGAACTACCCTAGATACTTGGTAGATGAGAAGGCTGGCAAGGTCGACAGAAGTAATTTGAATATACGTTATATTATTGTGTACTTTACTAGTACTCCTAGTAGCACCAGGGAAATAAATACCGGTTCGGTTGCTAAGTGTTAGTAACTCGAAATAAAAGGCTGCGGAGACTAGCTAAAGGTGAGATGACGATATGTGTTGGAAGTGTTTCCAAGGTTGATGTGATCAAACATCGCACGCTCCCTCTACCATCGGGATTGGTGTTAAACCTAAATAATTGTTATTTGGTGTTTGCGTTGAGCATAGACATGATTGGATTATGTTTATCGCAATACGGTTATTCATTTAAGGAGAATAATGGTTACTCTGTTTATTTGAATAATACCTTCAATGGTCTTGCACCTAAAATGAATGGTTTATTGAATCTCGATCGTAGTGATACACATGTTCATGCCAAAAGATATAAGATAGTAATGATAGTAGCACATACTTGTGGCACTGCCATTTGAGTCATATTGGTATAAAACGCATGAAGAAGCTCCATGTTGATGGATCTTTGGACTCACTCGTTTTTGAAAAGATTGAGACATGCGAACCATGTCTATTAGTAGATATGCATGAAGAAAATCCATACAGATGGATCGTTTGGACTCACTTGATTTTGAATCACTTGAGACATGCAAATCATACCACATGGGCAAGATGACTGAAAGGCCTCGTTTTCAGTAAGATGGAACAAGAAAGCAACTTGTTGGAAGTAATACATTTTGATGTGTGCAGTCCAATGAGTGTTGAGGCACGCAGTGGATATCGTTATGTTCTTACTTCACAGATGATTTGAGTAGATGCTAAGTATATTTACTTGATGAAACACAAGTCTGAATTATTGAAAGGTTTAAGTAATTTCAGAGTGAAGTTGAAGATCGTCGTGACAAGAGGATAAAATGTCTATGATATGATCATAGAGATGAATATCTGAGTTACGAGTTTGGCACACAATTAAGACATTGTGGAAATTGTTTCACAACTAATACCGCCTGGAACACCATAGTGTGATGGTGTGTCCGAACATCATAACTGCACCCTATTGGATATGGTGCATACCATGATGTCTCTTATCGAATTACCACTATCGTTTATGGGTTAGGCATTAGAGACAACCGCATTCACTTTAAATAGGGCACCACGCAATTCCTTTGAGACGACACCGTATGAACAATGGTTTAGAAAACCCTAAGCTGTCGTTTCTTAAAAGTTTGGGGCTGCGACGCTTATGTGAAAAAGTTTCAGGCTGATAAGCTCGAACCCAAAGCGGATAAATGCATCTTCATAGAACACCCAAAACAGTTGGGTATACCTCCTATTCCAGATCCGGAAGCAAAAGTGATTGTTTCTAGAAACGGGTCCTTTCTCGAGGAAAAGTTTCTCTCGAAAGAATTGAGTGGGAGGATGGTGGAGACTTGATGGGGTTATTGAACCGTCACTTCAACTAGTGTGTAGCAGGGCACAGAAAGTTGTTCCTGTGGCACCTACACCAATTGAAGTGGAAGCTTATGATGTGATCATGAAACTTCGGATCAAGTCACTACCAAACCTCGTAGGTCAAGAAGGGTGCGTTCTACTTCAGAGTGGTACGTAATCCTGTCTTGGAAGTCATGTTGCTAGACAACAATGAACCTACGAGCTATGGAGAAGCGATGGTGGGCCCGGATTCCGACGAATGGCTCGAGGCCATAAAATCCGAGAGAAGATCCATGTATAAAAGCAAAGTATAGACTTTGGAAGAACTACTTGATGATCGTAAGGCTGTTGGGTGCAGATGGATTTTAAAAGGAAGACGGACAATGATGGTAAGTGTCACCATTAAGAAAGCTCGACTTGTCGTTAAGATGTTTTCCGACAAGTTCAAGGAGTTGACTGCGATGAGACTTTCTCACTCGTAGCGATGCTAAGAGTCTGTTGGAATTATATTAGCAGTTACTGCATTATTTATGAAATCTTGCAGATAGGATGTCAAAACATTGTTTCCTCGACGATTTTCTTGAGGAAAGGTTGTATGTGATACAACCAGAAGGTTTTGTCAATCCTGAAAGATGCTAACAAGTATGCAAAGCTCCAGCAATCCTTCTAAGGACTGGAGTAAGCATCTCGGAGATGGAATGTACGCTTTGATGAGATGATCAAAGATTTTGGGTTTATACAAAGTTTATGAGAAACTTGTAATTCCAAAGAAGTGAGTGGGAGCACTATAGAATTTTGATGAGTATATGTTGTCAACATATTGTTGATCAGAAATGATGTAGAATTTCTGGAAAGCATACAGGGTTATTTGAAAAGTGTTTTTCAATGGAAAACCTGGATTAAGCTACTTGAACATTGAGCATCAAGATCTATAAGGATAGATCAAAAACGCTTAATAGTACTTTCAAATGAATACATACCGTGACAAGATTTTGAAGGAGTTCAAAATAGATCAGCAAAGAAGGAGTTCTTGGCTGTGTTACAAGGTGTGAGTATTGAGTAAGACTCAAGACCTAACCACGGCAGAAGAGAGAGAAAGGACGAAGGTCGTCCCCTATGCTTTAGACGTAGGCTCTACAGTATGCTATGCTGTGTACCGCACCTGAAGTGTGCCTTGCCATGAGTTAGTCAAGGGGTACAAGAGTGATCCAGGAATGGATCACATGACAGCGGTCGAACTTATCCTTAGTAACTAGTGGACTAAGGAATTTTCTCGATTATGGAGGTGGTAAAAGAGTTCGTCGTAAAGGGTTATGTCGATACAAACTTTGACACTAATTCAGATGACTCTGAGTAGTAAACCGGATTCGTATAGTAGAGCAGTTATTTGGAATAGCTCCAAGTAGCGCGTGGTAGCTGCATCTACAAGATGACATAGAGATTTGTAAAGCACACACGGATCTGAAAGGTTCAGACCCGTTGACTAATAACCTCTCTCACAAGCGAGATATGAACAAACCCCATGGGTGTTGGATTCATTACAATCACATAGTGATGTGAACTATATTATTGACTCTAGTGCAAGTGGGAGACTGTTGGAAATATGCCCTAGAGGCAATAATAAAATGGTTATTATTATATTTCCTTGTTCATGATAATTGTCTATTGTTCATGCTATATTTGTATTAACCGGAAACCATAATACATGTGTGAATACATACACCACAACATGTCCCTAGTAAGCCTCTAGTTGACTAGCTCGTTGATCAATAGATGGTCGTGGTTTCCTGGCCATGGACATTGGATGTCATTGATAACAGGATCACATCATTGGGAGAATGATGTGATGGACAAGACCCAATCCTAAGCATAGCACAAGATCGTGTAGTTCATTTGCTAGAGCTTTTCTAATGTAAAGTATCGTTTCCTTAGACCATGAGATTGTGCAACTCCCGGATACCGTAGGAATGCTTTGGGTGTATCAAACGTCACAACGTAACTGGGTGACTATAAAGGTGCACTACAGGTATCTCCGAAAGTGTCTGTTGGGTTGGCACGAATCTAGACTGGGATTTGTCACTCCGTATGACGGAGAGGTATCTCTGGGCCCACTCGGTAATGCATCATCATAATGAGCTCAATGTGACTAAGGAGTTAGCCACGGGATCATGCGTTACGAAACGAGTAAAGAGACTTGCTGGTAACGAGATTGAACGAGGTATGGGGATACCGACGATCGAATCTCGGGCAAGTAACATACCGATGGACAAAGGGAATTGTATACGGGATTGATTGAATCCCCGACATTGTGGTTCATCCGATGAGATCATCGTGGAACATGTGGGTGCCAATATGGGTATCCAGATCCCGCTATTGGTTATTGGCCGGAGGTTGGCTCGGTCATGTCTGCATGGTTCCCGAACCCGTAGGGTATACACACTTAAGGTTCGGTGACGCTAGAGTTATTATGGGAAATAGTATGTGGTTACCGAAGGTTGTTCGGAGTCCCGGATGAGATCCTGGACATGACGAGGAACTCCGGAATGGTCCGGAGGTGAATATCGATATATTGGACGAAGGGTATTGGAGTCCGGAATTGTTCTGGGAGTACCGAGTGACGACCAGCGTGACCAAAAGGTGTTTCGGAGGCCCCGGCAAGCGTTGGGGGGCCTTATGGGACAAGGGGAGGGGGCACACCAGCTGACTAAGGGGCTGTGCGCCCCTCCCAACCCCTCTCACGTAACTTGGAGAGGTGGGGGCGCCTCCCCTAGGGCAGCCACCCCTCCCGGCTTGGGGGCAAGTTTCCTAGGGGTGGGGGCGCCCAAACCCATCTAGGGTTTCCCCTGTGGCCGCCGCCCCTCCCCTAGGGAACCCTAGGGCGCCTCCTCCAGCCCCCTTCCCCCTATATATAGTGAGGGAGAGAGAGGGCAGCCGCACCCCTTCCCTGGCGCAGCCCCTCCCTCCTCCAACTCTTCCTTCTCCTCCGTAGAGCTTGGCGAAGCCCTGCAGGAATACCACAAGCTCCACCACCACGCCGTCGTGCTGCCGGAGTCATCCCTCAACTTCTCCTCTCCCCTTGCTGGATCAAGAAGGAGGAGACGTCCCCGGGCTGTACGTGTGTTGAACGCGGAGGCGCCGTCCGTTCGGCGCTAGGATCGGATCTTCCGTGATTTGAATCGCCACGAGTACGACTCCATCAACCGCGTTCTTGTAACGCTTCCGCTTAGCGATCTTCAAGGGTATGAAGATGCACCCCCTCTCTCTCGTTGCTAGCATCTCCTAGATTGATCTTGGTGACACATAGGAAAATTTTAAATTATTGCTACGTTCCTCAACAGTGGCATCATGAGCTAGGTCTATGCGTAGATTCTATGCAGGAGTAGAACACAAAGTAGTTGTGGGCGATGATTTGTTCAATTTGCTTGTCGTTACTAGTCTTATCTTGATTCGGCGGCATTATGGGATGAAGCGGCCCGGACCGACCTTACACGTACACTTACGTGAGACAGGTTCCACCGACTGACATGCACTTGATGCATAAGGTGGCTAGCGGGTGTCTGTCTCTCCCACTTTAGTCGGATCGGATTCGATGAAGAGGGTCCTTATGAAGGATAAATAGAAATTGGCATATCACCGTTGTGGCTTTTGCGTAGGTAAGAAACGTTCTTGCTAGAAACCCATAGCAGCCACGTAAAACATGCAACAACAATTAGAGGACGTCTAACTTGTTTTTGCAGGGTATGCTATGTGATGTGATATGGCCAAATGGATGTGACGAATTATATATATATGTGATGTATGAGATTGATCATGTTCTTGTAATAGGAATCACGACTTGCATATCGATGAGTATGACAATCGGCAGGAGCCATAGGAGTTGTCTTAATTTATCGTATGACCTGTGTGTCAATGAAAAACGTCATGTAATTACTTTACTTTATTGCTAACCGTTAGCCATAGTAGTAGAAGTAATAGTTGATGAGACAACTTCATGAAGACACGATGATGGAGATCATGGTGTCATGCCGGTGACGATGGTGATCATGCCATGCCTTGAAGATGGAGATCAAAAGGCGCAAGATGATATTGCCATATCATGTCACTTTATGATTTGCATGTGATGTTTGTCATGTTTACATTTTATTTACTTAGAACGACGGTAGCATAAATAAGATGATCCCTCGCTAAAATTTCAAAGCAATGACCAAGTATCAATCTGACAATAGTCAAACCAGTCAACAGCATAATCCATGTATGTTCTGTTCGTACCAATGCCACAAAAGAAACACATGTCGTGGATCTCAACGCCGAACTGACCATCAAAATCTTGTGCACTGTAAAATTATAACCAAGTCAGGACATCATAACAGTACCGCACACTGATTTCAACACTAGTTCTGTAAACACAAATATGAATGTTTCAGTTAACAAGTACTGCACACTTGTTCAGTTTGTTGGCGAAGGCTTTGATTCGTCGAGTAATTTCCGATGATGCACTCACGTCAAGATCGATTACGACTTTCCGATCCAAGACACACCTGAGTACACAAGGCAGTGCACATGTCTTGGCATGGCCGTATGCATCGTCCAGATGCAGAGGCCGGGGGTCGTCCTTCTTTTCTAAAAAAAAAGTGCACATGTCTTGAAAAGTCTTCTTGTGGTTAGTTAGTAAAAGAAAAGTATGCCGGCTAAAGATATTCTACTGCACTCGTGATGGAAAGGAAGTGCAATTTGTACAATTTATGATACTAAAGAAGGGATAGATCACCTATTCTTCTCGTGCTCCATTGCTAGATATACATGGAATGTGATTAAATGTACTCTTGCAAGAGGTACCTAGCGTTTTCTAATATATTCCTATATAGCTTAGTAAGTCCACTGTCAGTAGTAGAGGATTTATAGGCTGTGTATAGTTGTCGTGGTTTGGTCAATTTGGAAGAGTAGGAACAATGTGTGTTAACGGAATCATGCCCTTAGATCTATTCATATTGTGTGTTCAATATCGTATTATATCAATTACTGATCTGGTTTATAGAGAGAAAAAGCTCAAAAACCGTGTCGCGTGGCAAGCATGCTGGCCATGATGGCCCATGAGTTCTTTCGCTGGAGACATGGATGTATGCCTGCCATTCCCAGGCTTGGAGGGCCCTGATCATGGAAGTGTGTGATGGTAGATTTGATGTTCTGGAAGTGAAATGGAACTCCTCTTGCGACTCGATGTAATTGATGTTTAACCTGTGAATATGTGTGAAAACCCAAAAAAAAATGTATAAATGGATTGACTGTCTATAGAGTAGTGTATAATCCGCCACCCCCAACTCAACCAGCCATTGCAAGAAGATGTGAGATTAAAAAACAGGATAGTAGCACCCTAACCTTTACTATATTATGGATTTGGTATTTGTTAGTTGTCTAAAAGAATTATTTGTAAGGTTAGTTCACTTATATTTACGGAATCTAAAGTCACTCAACTACTTCAGAAGGGACTGAAGCTTGGAGTGGAATGTTCTAAATCCATGGGCATATGAACCCACTTTTAAAAATTCCATTTTAAATGCGTTTTAAAAGTCAAAAAAATTGAACCAAAATTTCACGCATACATCTTCGAAACATGTGTGTGGAACAAAGTTTTGTGAAAAGAATCTCTTTTTTATTTTACCTCCGTGAAAAAGACAAATTCCAGTATTTCTAAATGGCGTTCCACGACACATTTTTGTGTCTTTTTTGCAGATGGCAAATAAAAGTTAGTTTTTCTGCAAAACTTTCTGTGCACACATAGAATGTGAGGTGTATGCGTGGAACCTTTTTTGGATTTTTTTGGCATTTAGAAACAGTTTTTTGAAGTGGGTTCATATGCCCATGAGTTTCTCCATGTACTTCCTCTGAAGTTTATAGAAAATCTAGTCCTGGAATCAGATTAGCTGGAGCCTATTCAAGCATGCACGGAGACTTATAAAGTTTGGAGCCCGTGTTTCAGCGAGCACAACTTTCAAAGCTTGTGCACTTTACCTGATATGCTAATCCGTTTGAAGAAAATACTACCACTGATGAGAGGTTTGTCTCGGTATTTTATACTCTCTCCATCTTAAAATAAGTGTCTCAACCATAATACAATGTCTTATGGTGGATTAGTAATGGGGTCAAAGGATTGTGACCCACAACCATCAACTCCAACAAAAGCCTCGAAACATTTCCTTATATCTTTTTGCTTGGGATTGTGTCTGACCTCAATACTTTTCATATCTCTCGAGACTAAGCATCCAGAGTGAAGACTTGGATGTCCTTTCACCAGCAAAAGAACTCAACTCAAATTCAAGAATAATTGGGAAAAAGGTAGAAAAAAAGTAGAAGCGGATTTTGCCCTGAAAATATATTGGGAATCTACAAAATTATATAGAATCCAACTGTATTGAATGAAGAATTACTCGTAAAATAAGAAAACTATTAGGAAATATAAATATTCTAAAAACTAAAAATACAAAAACAGAGAAGAAAAATAAAAATAATTGAATTTACAAATTCCCTGTTTTTCTTATATTCACTAGCATATGAGTTCAGTGAATGACTAAAATCAATGGTAGCTTTTCAAGAACACTTACACTCGTCCTTTCTATTTTTTTTAATATTCACTGCTGAGAAGCGCCGGCAACGTGGATGAGAAGGGATCCATTTTAAATCAGACCGTGTGATCTCTTGAGCGGGAAGAGAAGAAGAAGATCAAAAGATACATGACAAACTTGCAGATGCCTTAAGATGGTGATCTCAATTTTTGTTTCATCAGCCTTTGTTAGGAAGGTTGGATGGCAGGCAATGACTAAGAGATCTGCACTTCTTTAGATCAGTTTATCCACTGTTATGGCGCTGCTAGAAGGAGGACGCGAGAGTACCGGCCGGGGGCCTTTTTGCTCACGGCCGGGCAAGAGGGAAGGAATTTCCTTCTTAATTCTTGCTTGATTAGATTGATACATCTCCTTTCTTTATATAGAGAGGTTTACTTGACTCCCAAGCAAGGCTCATTTGACCCCTAAGCAAGCGACCCTTATCTTTAATTAACCCTAAGACTAACGGGCTATACCGCCAGCCCAGGCCCATTACGTACTCTAACACTACACCCCACCTGGACATACAGCTTGTCCTCGAGCTGCAGCCTAACCAACTTATAACCATGACTCGACACAACATAAACCTAACACCTAAAAATAAGCCTTTTACATCTCGGCTTGGTTTATTACTCTCAACCTGAAATGAACTGGGACGCTTTATTTTGGACCCCCTGAACATAAAGTGGACACCATCTGCACGTCGGACGTGCACGTGTACAGCCACCTGGATCCCATGGACACCATCTGGACAAAAGGGGTGCATGTGTATGACCACCTGGAAGTGGTCGCAAGAGCGACCAGCAGGGGCGCCCTCGCGGCGGCTGGCGGCGGAATGCAGTGGTGCTACGAGGTGCGCTCTTGTCGTTGACACCATGCCTTCTCCCCGCTGGACGGCTATTGGTCTGCACCGCATAGAGAAGAGTGGAGGGCTGTCGATGGAGAATGGCGAGGAGGGGTGCGCCCCCCAACCGCCGATGTCGCAGACTTTGAGATCGCTGTCCGTGGGGAAAACAGCATACCCAAGATCCCCGACGCAGCGGACGAGATCGAGGTCCTTTGCGCAACGAAGCGCAACTGGGAGGAGCGACAGCTGCAGACCATGCATCTCCCGCACACGCCGACGCGCTAGGAGGCCGCGCGCAGCAGCCTGCAGCCTCACCGCCGCCGACACGTGGCGGGTAGTGAGCCAAGCCGGAAGCGGTGACGGCGACGGCGACGGCGGGAACTTAATCTGCTGGATGGGGACGCCCTCGAAAAGCGGTGATGGCGACGGAAGGAACTTGATCTGGTGGATCGGGACTCCCGCCGGCGCGGTCGATGCGGGGCCGAAGCTGATCGGCGGCGGCTGCGGTAGCTGCAGCGGCTGCTGCGGTGTTGCACCAGGCAGCGGCTGCTGCGGCGGAGCGCTGGGCGCGGCGGAGGCTACCTGGAGCGGGGGTTGCCACTGTAGCCAGGGCGAGGCGGTGGTGGCGGTGGATGGCAGCTGCAGCAGCTGCTGTAGAGGCCACGCCAACCACGGTGGTTGCTGGATGGGGGCGGTGGGCGCGGGAGGCGTGGCGAGAGCCGGCGCCGGCCATGGCGACCACTGCGGGGTGGTGGTGGGCGGTGGCTGCAGCTGCAGCTGAGGCTGCAACGGCCCAGCGAACGCCGCGGAGGCCGCTGCGTGCGGCGAGTACCACGGCAGGGCTGCTGGCCCGGTGGCGGTGGCCGGCGGCAGGGGTGGCGGCGGCCCATAGGGACTGGCCAGGTACAGTCGGATCCCCTGGACGGCGGTGACGAGGTCGTTGAGGACCCCGGTGACCTCCTCCGGGGTGTAGGCGGCTGCTGGCGGCGCGGCGGATGGCGCCGGCATCTGGGCGGTGGCGGCGCCGGAGGTGGGAGCAGCGGAGCGGATGGGAAGGGCAGCGGCGCGGCGGATGTCGCCGGCATCTGGGCGGTGGCGGCGCTGGAGGTGGAGAGCAGCGGCGCGGATGGGAAGGGCAGCGGCGCGGCGGATGGCGCCGGCATCTGGGCGGTGGCGGCGCCGGAGGTGGAGAGCAGCGGCGCGGATGGGAAGGGCAGCGGCGCGGTGGAGAGGGCCAGCGGCACGGTGGTGGCGGCCGGCAGCGGAAGCGACAGGGTTGGCGGCAGGGAAGACATGATCGAACCGAAGCTAGCTAATACCAAATTGTTATGGCGCTGCTAGAAGGAGGGCGCGAGAGTGCCGGCCGGGGGCCTTTTTGCCCACGGCCGGGCAAGAGGGAAGGGATTTCCTTCTTAATTCTTACTTGATTAGATTGATACATCTCCTCTCTTTATATAGAGAGGTTTACTTGACTCCCAAGCAAGGCTTACTTGACTCGTAAGCAAGCGACCCTTATCTTTAATTAACCCTCAGACTAACGGGGCTATATCGCCAGCCCAGGCCCATTACGTACTCTAACATCCACATTCATGAATAACATCATGCTGATCAAAAAACACCCATAAAGAATAGATCAAGACCATAATGAATAGATCAAGACGACCCTGCCCTTGATGACAGAATAAGGAGTGACAGCAACAATGCTTTGCCAGTGACCCAGCGGTGTCATGTTCACATCAAAGTGCTCACGCTACGGTTTCATGAACCCAATCTGCTGGGGTAGATAGAGAGATACCATGTCACACTATCGCAAAGATAACTTAGTGCTAGCTAGCCAAACTGCAGGTCATAACTAAGTTGAAACAAGCCGGGGCCATCTTTGGTTGTCATTTTTCGATCTTGTCTTCACTTGCTTTCCTCCGTGGCAGGGACCTGGGCGCGGGCGCGGGCAACCCCCCTGTTGCGGCCGATACCAACAACAGCAGTAGTAAGGAAAGCGTAGAATGTGAGCTTGGCGGCCGCGTCTAGCACCTCCCGAATCCTCTTTGTGTATTGCAGCCGGCGCCTGCAAGTAGAGAGAGAGGTCAAATGAGAGATTTTATCAAAATATGAGTAAGAAATGAACCAAGTAAATTTGTATCGTACTGAGCGCCAGTTAGTTCTGGAGTGGGTTCTGGAATGATGGCTCCTGCAGGAAAGAGCAGGTCAGTACTCTCCCCCGCCTTAGATAAGGCATCACGCAGCTCCAGCTTCATCTGCTCCGCCTCAGCCACCGCATCATACAGCGCCTCCTTCTTCTGCTGGATCTCGTACGCATGCTGGAACACAGATGATAATGTATCGTATCATCAGATTAGGTAAACGCTGGCTGAGAATGGTAAATAGGAGTAATTAAGAAGAATACTGTCCCGTAAGTGAGGTTCGACATACAACCAAGCGCTGGTTGTGATAGACAAATAGTGTAATTAAGAAGAACACAGTCCTGCGTCTGTCGACTAAGTAAGGTTCGACATATACAAAATGCATCATAGGGACGAGCTAAAAGCCATCATTCTCAGATGGACCAGGAAAAATACAAGGTTGATTAACGATATGATTTGAATGCAGCCCTGTTGGCTCGGAAAAAAAAAACACGGAACTGCCTCCCGGGTCGCTTAGGGCGACTCCGGAGGCGCCGCCGCCGGGACCTTCGAAGGCCCTTCCCCGCCTCCCCGTTCACCACGCCGCCGCCGGAGGAGGCCGTCCCACGGCGGACGGCGGCGGCGGGGCTTGTCCACTCGTATTTTTCTTTCTCTGGCCTTTCGGTCTTCAACTCAACCCTTTCAAGATTTCTTCCGATCTGATCATCTGTCGTCCTGCATCCCGGCCTACCGATCTGGCTGCGGCCGTTCTACGTCGGCGGCATCGCGATCTGGTCGCCAGTAGCCTCACGATCTGGCACGCCGCCGGCCTTTAGATCTGCATCTTCGCGGATCGTGGCTGCGTCGTACAAGATGCGCGGCAAGATGCGTTCGTCCACGCCTCATGCATGCCAAGCATGCAACGCATGTATATTGCTGGGCTGGATGTATGTCGCTTCACCATCAGGGCCATGCACATGCACTCAGTGCCTGCATGGAGAAGATCAGCGGCCGGCGGCCGGCTAGCCTGCCGGCGCACCACGCCCCTGTGCTGACATCGGGCACTGGGTGTGCTGTTGGTGACCCTCTCCCGTGGTTCGGTGCCGCCCGATCGACGTACAAACTGGTCTCGGGTGTGATGCCGCCACGGGATGGCTGCACGCCGAAGCGACTTGATTTCTCCGGTCTTCCTCATTGGAGATCTATACGGATTGGCGTCCCTGGATGTCTAGATCAGAAGATTCCAGTCGCACGCACTCACATTATCAGCCATCATGGCTTCAAGGGGTGCGGCATGAAACTTTACTTTATTATTTAGTCATGGGACATGTCTAAATCAAGATTCCCAAGGCAATGATAGAGGCGAAGAAAGGAGCAGTGCTATGCAGCCGACGATTTCCCAGCCGATGCATGCACGACACTAGCTTATCAGCGTTCGATTAAATTCCTCTCTAAATAAGGACCGTGAGATCCTACTATCGTGCACATGTCGTCCAGAAATCATCGTGTGTGAAGCTATTCCGCGAAGGAAGTCATAGCGGCTGCGATTGGAGGTGTTGAAGCGTTGACGGAACGGTTTATTGGATGCGTTGAAAATTGTGTGCTAGGTGTTTGGTGACTTGCAACAGCGGCCTCGGCAAGCGAGGGCAGCAACACTGGAGGATTGCAAATTTGGTGGTGCTCCTCGAGTACCGAGTTTCGATTCCCAGGGTGAAAACCCAAGGTCTAGTCTTTACTGGTTGTCCTGGCAATGACCTTGTTGAAGGCATTGTTTTTGTGTGAATTCAGACTTTGTCCAGGGTGAAAACTCAAGATCTTCGATCGGGTAACGACAACGCTTGTGCATTGTTTCCTTCTTGAAGGCGTTGCTTTTGGAGAACCTCTTTTGTAATCCGAGTGTTGTTTCCGGTGGTGGTTAGAGTGTTGTTGTTGCTAGTGATTGATCACCATGGCAGGGTCTTTTTTCTTCAGTTCTCTTTATTTTCTTTTTTGGCTGTGTGTATCCCTGATGTCTTTGGACATCTTGTTGGTACAGAGGCCGGGTATAATTGGTATCTTCGCGATATTAATATATTCCCCTTGTCGAAAAAGAACGTCAGGGTGTACAGGTTCAGGTCAGGTTAAGCAAGTATGGCCATGATAAGCAAGTAATTTGCTCGTCCCTAGTGTAGTACTCCCTCCGTTCGAAAATACTTGCCACCAAAATGAATAAAAAGTGATGTATCTAGAACTAAAATACGTCTAGATACATCTTCTTTTATCCATTTTGATGACAAGTATTTCCGGACGAAGGGAGTACTAGCTCTGTTCCTAAACACTGTCCTATTAGCCGAAAACGAAACAAGTATGGCCATGATAAGCATGTAATTTTTCTCTTATAACAAGTATGGCCATGTGTCTGAACTCTGAACAGAGGGTGTAACTAATAGAATGGTCACATGCATGCTGCTGTTTCCATTATACAGGATTCGATTATCGCTGGCTACGTCCTTGAAGTCGGGAGATAAATCATGAGCAAAAAGATGTCGATTAACTAATTTGTATCAGTGTTCAAATTTAACTGAATACCAAAGCAACAAAATCAACATTGATAACTTTGTTCCCTGCATATCAAAGCTACAAACCCAAGTTCACAGCATACCTAAGCAACAAAAGCAACATTGGTAAATTGCTAACTTATGTGCTGAATGTATACCTAATTAGGCTTCACTTGTTTTGCAACTTCTTCAGTTCTTCAGAAGCTCTGAACGGCACGAACAACGCAATGCTAAAGTCAGTCACGCCAATCAACAGTCATACCAAACCACCGAGGTTACTCTGCTTCTCCAGGCGCACGACATAACCATGAAGGCGCACGACATAACCAATGCAACGAAATAAGTTTTTTGGGGGTCAGTGGAGGACCTTCAATGGTCATTTAGTAAAAATAATACCACGAAGGCGGTGAACGTGGTACAGTCATAACCCACCGAAGAGATGGACGAACTACTGCATCAATATCAAAATATAAGACATAAATATAAGACGTTTTTATAGTTCAAACTAAACTAAAAAAATGTCTTATATTTTGGTTCAGACTAGTATATTATAGGTAGAGATGAATAATTTGTGGAGATGAAGAATTCTCCTCCGCTTCCTGGAGAATTTGTAGGTGGTCCTACATGGACATGTTTTAGATAATAGAAGAGTGACGTCAAAATTCAACCTTGCACAATTGCGGTAGATGTTAAATAGCAGAGACCCAATTCCTTGCACAATTTGTTCGAGTACTGTATTCTACTCAATTAGTTAATAGATAAGAGATATAATTACATGATACAATGTAGAAGAGACCTGATTCCTTGCACAATTTGTTCGAGTACTGTATATTCTACTCAATTAGTTAATAGACAAGAGATATAATTACATGATACCATGTCACACAATATCACAAATTAAAGATAGCATCATCTTTGGTTCTCAATTATTGGTGGTGCCTTCTCTGGTCGTTGATGTTCTCAAGCCGCATTGTGGGCAATTATTGGTGGTGTCCTCTTCTCTGGGCAGTTTGGGACTAACCGCATAAGCAACCAGCATAAAGCCTAACGTCATCTTGGCAGCTAAGTCAAACACACCCCGAATCCTCATTGCATAACGCCGAGTACGCCTGCATGTAGAAAGAGGTAAGATCATATATACCAACCTGTCAAACAAACAGAAACTTAAGGAAGAAATAGATGTAGTTTTGTATCCTACAGACGGTCGGGTTCTTGACTGGCTTGTACAGAGGGACTAGTGGTGGGAATCTTCCCCCGCTTGTATAAGGCATCATACAGCTCCTCCACCTTCTGCTTCCTCATCTTCTGCTTCATCTCATGAGCATGCTGGATTGATACACACAAATAATGATCAGTGTGCTTCCTTCATATCATTGAGTATTAAATAAGCATTGATTACAACTGTTAAATAATTAAGAAGGATACTATACTAACTGTCAATTAGGTGAGGTTCAATATATATACATAATCAATGTTTTTGAGTCGCCGACTAATCGCCGAGTCGTCGCAGCGTGGCTGGCTCGCGCAGGCGACTTGACTCAGGAAGCGAATCGCGCGACTCGCTGGCTCGCCCGCGACTTGACGCGATTAGTCGGCGGCTAGTAGCCGCCAGTCACGTGGCTTGCTCCAGATCGGCCCACCTGCCGAGATATTTGGGGGGGGGGGGGGGGGGGGGATAAATAGAGAGCCACGCGGGAACTACAGAGGAAGAGAGGGAAATGGAGGGAAACCGCGCGGGTCTCCTGACCTAGGACTCCAGATCGGCGGCCGCCGGCGACGTGCCCCTCCAGATCCGCCGGTGACGCGCGCCCCCAAGAGCTTCCTCCGCCGGTGACCTGCCCCCACTAGCCTCCTCCGCCTCCGCCTCCATCTTCTCCTGCGCCTGCGCCAGCAAAGACTGCAGGTATGGCTCGTCGCCCCCTCTGCCTCTCTTTGCTCTGCTTCTGCTGCTGTGTGCTCTGCTTCGGCTGCTGCGTGCTCTGCTGCTGCTGCTGCTGTGTGCTCTGCTTCTGCTGCTGCGTGCTCTGCTGCTGCTGTGTGCTCTGCTTCTGCTGCTGCGTGCTCTGCGTGCTCTGCTGCTGCTGCTGCTCTATGTACTGATGTGCTCTGCTGCTCTAATTAGTAATTACTAATGAGGATGACTGACCAAACTGTCAATAGTGCAGCCGGCGGCAATGGGCCTGAGCCTGAGCAGTATGATCCATCCAAGGATCCTAAGCGGAAGGCAAAGTCGGGAGACCCTGGGTGGAAGTATGGGTATTGGCATGATATGAACAGGATGGATAGGATACGATGCACTTTTTGCGGGACAGATGTGCATGCTGGAATAGCAAGGTTCAAGCGTCACCTAGCTGGGGCTAGTACTAAAGGGAAGAAGAATTCTATAAAATGCAAGAAGGTGCCAGAGGCTGTTTCAAAGGAGATGCTGGATTTCATGAAGGCCTACGCAAAGAAGCATAATATGCCAGGGGAGTCTGATAAAGAAGATACAGCAACTGGTGATGAAGAAGAGGATGCAACAGCAACTCAAACTAGTAGTAGGACAACAGCAAAAAGGAAGGCCGAGTCTGTCCAAACTGAATTACCGACACAAAAGGCTTCAAGAACAATTGCCGGGATGATTAGGAAGACTCCGGAAGAAGTCATTGAGCTAAGGCACTCGAAGAATCCTTCTCAAGCCGCATTGAACGCAGGTTGCTTCAAAAGGACCACCGAGGACAAGGATAGAGTTGATGATCATTGGGCAGCATTTTTCTATGCTAATGCCATTCCCTTCAATGTTACCCGATCAAGAGCCTTTGAGATTGCATTGGAGTCCACCGGGTAATATGGTCCAGGCTACATCCCCCCAACTATTCATGCTCTTAGGCTTCCACTTCTTGTGAAAGCAAAGAAGAAGACACATGCATTGAGAGAGCAACATGAGCTGGCTTGGCAAGAGTATGGCTGCACACTAATGTCCGATGGGTGGACCGATGGGAGGACTAGGCACTTGGTCAACTTCCTTGACAATAGTCCGGCCGGGACTTTCTTCATTGATAGCGTTGACATATCAGCCCTAGTAGCCAGCAAAGAATTGTTGGCAGATTTGATGGAGAAAAGGATCAACGACATTGGAAGAGGCTACGTGGTTCAGATTTGCACGGATTATGGTGGTAACTACAAGGCAGCGGGTAGACTCTTAACGGAGAGGATCCCTACATTATGGTGGACCCCTTGTGCAGCCCATTGTTTGAACCTTATGTTGGAGTCCATTTGCAAAATCAAGCAATTCAGCGAGTGTATTACAAATGGAAAAAGGGTGTCTACATTCATCTACAGGCATGGCAAGGTTTTAGATGAAATGAGAGTGAAGACCGGCAACCGTGATCTTGTGAGGGCTGGAGCTACTCGCTTTGCCACAAATTTTCTCAACTTGCAAAGCTTGCACAAACATAGGCAAGCTCTCAAAGAATTGTTTGTGGGTGATGTTTGGCATAGCAATAAGAAGTTGTCAACCTCACCGGTGGGACAAAAAGTTCAAGAAGATGTGTTGTCCATTAGTTTTTGGAACTCCGTAGAGACTTGCATGAAAGTTTCTCTACCTCTTCTAAGGGTGCTAAGGATTGTTGATGGCGATGAGAAGCCGGCGATGCCCGAGGTTATGGCAGCAATGGATTATGCAAAGGAGAGAATCAAGGCTGCGATAGATGACAAACCAACGTTGGTTAAGAAGGTGATAAAAATAGTGGAGGACAAGTGGGAATCTCAAATGGGGGTGAAGTTGTATGGAGCTGCACTATTCTTAAACCCAAATAGGATCTATGGTCTCAAAGCTAAGCCCGAGAAAGCACGATATTGTCAAAGGCTTAGGCATATGTTCAATGAGGTGCTATTGCACATGGAGCCCGATGATGATAAAGCAAGCGTGATAAGTAGATTGGCTGATGACTATGAAAGAGGTGAAGGTGAATGCTTCAGCTCTAAGTTGGCAATCAATGACCGAACAAAAAAGAGTCCTCGTAAGTTACTTCAGCTCTAGCCTTCTACTTTTTCATAAATTTCAGCACCTATCTTTTTTGGATTACGAATTCTAACATTCTCTTCATCTGTACTCATGCAGTTCTTTGGTGGGGTGCTTATGGTGGCCTTGCTTATGAGCTGCAACATTTAGCAAAGCACATAGTTAGCCATTGTGCTTCAGCTTCCGGTTGCGAACGAAATTGGTCTTGCTTTCAAAATGTAAGTAGTAAGTACCAACTTGATGTTCATTGTACTTCTGTAGTTCTTTGGTGGGGTGCTTATGGTAGCCTTTCTAATTGTTTTCTTGTATGTTGTTTTCAGATCCATAGCAAAAAGAGAAATAGGTTGGAGTTCCAAAGACTTAATGATTTGTCATATGTTCAATACAACCGGAAGAATGCCGATAGGTTCCAAAAGATTCGTGAGGAAGGCTCCAAAGGGACTAGGTCTGACCCATTAGTCCTAGAAGACTTACAATGGGACAATGAATGGGTTGACCATAATGCCCAGCCGGTTTATGAAGGGGCTGATATCACTTGGGCTCAAGTTGACGAAGCTGTCGGTGCATCTGAAGGTCCATTGCGCAACCTTAGAAGCCGTGGGAGTGGGAGCCAGGCTGCTGTTACTCATGTCTATTCTCGATCTCGAGTGCACCAAGTTGGAGAAGATGAGGACGAGGAGGATGATGCAAATCAGGAGGTTGAGCTTGAAGATTATTCAACAAGTGAAGATGATCAAGAGGGAAATCAAGGTGAAGGTGAAGGTGGAGGTGAAGAGAGAGGCTCCATTGGCTTTGATGATGATCTGGATTACTAGGACGATTGATGGAACTTGGGCTGGTGTGGCTTCATTTTGGACATATGGAGTTGGGGGCTCTTGGGGCTGGTGTGCCTCATTTTGGACATATGGAGTTGGGGACATATGGAGTTGGGGGCTCTTGGGGCTGGTGTGCCCCATTTTGGACATATGGAGTTGGGGGCTCTTGGGGCTGGTGTGCCTCATTTTGGACATAGGATTTGGGGCTGCTGTGGACCGTGTGGCTTCTTTTTGGACATATGGAGTTGGGGGCTTGGGGGTTGGGCTGGTATGCCTTACCCCTTATTTTGGACATAGGGTTTGGGGTCGATTTGGGGCTGGTTGTTAAGAGTTAAGAACTTGGTAGTTCGTAGTTAAATGTAATGAACTAATGCTTAATTTCTGTTGTAATACTTGTTGCTGTGATCTGTGATGGTATTTATATGTAGAACTGCTGCTGTTTTCCTTATCTGAATCAGGTGATCAGGTGCAAAGAGAAAAGGATCATCAAGGAAAACAAATTGAGACAGATGGACACACAAGAAGTAAGTTCTCCTCTTTATTTCAACTCAAATGTGCAAGTTTCCTATTACATGATGCAAACAACTTGATGCTCATGCTTGCTATTACATTTATACTGCAAGGTGCACCTGCAATCAACAAAGACGAGCTTGCACAAGGTCAGAAAGGGATTTCCATTGCCAACTATAAAAGATTACAAGGTAATATCACTCCTAATTCTACCCCTAAATCCTATTCTAAGCCATGGCGACTTGGGGCGACTAATCAAGCCAAGTCGCAGACTCAAGCCAGCAAGCCACTAGCCACAGCCTCGGCGACTTGGCTTGACTCAGCGACTCAAAAATAGAGTACATAATACATATATGCAATGCATGCTTGATTTGGTTGCTAATAAAGAGATCTGTTAAATGAGCTACTTGAAATCAGTTAACGTGGATGGATCATTGCTAGGAATTCAAGATCCTGCAATTGCGCTAATCCATCAGTTCTACAGTGCATGTGCTTAGGAAATGAAGCATTGACTAGTAGGAAGTGCAGCAAGCAGAAGAGGGGATGATTCAATATATCAAAACAGCAACCATCGAACCTCTTGTGTTGCAATTAACAGTTTGCTAAAAGGATGAGTAAAAAGTCACTATGCTCGGTTCAGGTCAGGTTAAACAATTATGATGATGCTCGGTTCCAGTCAGGTTAAACAGTTATGATGATGCCAATTGATCTAGCTCTTGTTTCTAGCTAAGTAAGTACTCCTTCCGTCTGTTTTTACTTCACATATAAGATTTGTTTGAAATCAAACATACTCCCTTCGATCCATATCACTCATCGCTCAAACAAATGTAGTGATATGGATTGAAGGGAGTAGAAAAAATATCAACATTCACAATACCAAATCAATATAAAATTATCACTATGCCATTATTTTTCATATTGGATAATAATTTTAGTATTGTAAATGTTGATGTCTTCAAATATAAATTAAGAAAATTTTACACTATATGCGAAGATGTAAAGGGAGCTTAATAGTTGCCATCCTTGATGTCGGGAGAGAAAAGATACCTCGCTGAAGAACCTTCTTGGCACGAGTTGGCCGCGTCGCTCCTCCGCGACCGTCGCCAGCGTTTTACCGAGCCTCCTCGCCAGGCATCGAACCGCTGCCATGGATCCTCGCCGGTCTGCAAATAATTAGGCAATAAGGACGAGCACATCACGAATCACCGCCGCCGCTCGGCTCCCCAATCTAGGGATTTCGGTGAGCGTACCTTGCGGATAGATCTGGGCGCTCCTTCCTCAGGCGGCTAGGGTTCCTTGTTTGCCTTCTTTCCGCCTCCGCCGGCGAGGTGTGGGCTGGGGATTTGGGGGCTAGTTTCTTTCTTGCGCTCTGCGACGGTGCGCCAAGTTATAATCTTGCGAGCAGGCCCAGCCCAACTTCCTTTCCGATGTCGGAACTACTACCACAATCGGTTTCCTAATAATAATCCTAAAACAAAAGAAAACGTACGACTGCCGGTGTCATATCTTTGTACGACGGAGGATTCTTTTTCCTTTCTTTTCAAAACACTATTTTTTTTCTATCGAGAAAAAATGTTTCTTGTCTTTATAATTTTCCCTTTAGAGAAAAAAATATATATAATAAGCATGCATGTGTATCGTGTGATTTTTTTATCATTTATCCTAAAAAGAAACATATCAAAAAATGAACAAAAATATAAGCAAGGAAATAGAGATGTTTAAAAATTGTGGAAATAGTCACAACCCCATGTAAAAAATAAGATCACAACTTGCAAAATTAAATGTATGAAAAAAAAAACCTAAACTTGCCAAGATAATAAAAAATGTGCATATTAACTTCTACTCCCTTCATTCCTAAATAT
Source organism: Aegilops tauschii subsp. strangulata (assembly GCF_002575655.3). Lineage (NCBI taxonomy): Eukaryota > Viridiplantae > Streptophyta > Magnoliopsida > Poales > Poaceae > Aegilops > Aegilops tauschii. The sequence goes on from NC_053035.3 coordinate 472,814,229, forward strand.
AAGACCCTGGTTTCGATAGTATTTAGGAACGGAGAGAGTAGAAACTTAAGTTGTTTCCAGAGTGTACATATGTACATAGTATCTTTCAGAAACTGAATAAAATGCTTCTTTCTTTATGACAACGCTTGAGGTGTGCAACACTGAACAGAAGAGCCCATACGAACATGTAGTGTCTTTAGCACAAAAGAAATTCTGCGAGTTATTCCAGGACAAGCACATGATTTTCTGGCGTGTTATTTGTGAAACATAATTTAACCAGATCCAGGAAAATACAAAATGCTCAAGATAAAATGTCAGTACGAGATGCTTGGTTTATTCAGAACTGAGTTTCAAGGAAGTAATTTCATGTTACATTATTTATAAACTTTGTTGCAGAAATAGAAAAATACATATATAAATCGAACAGTCACAACATCCTAACTCAAGTTACATTATGCAAAAATCTGCCACCATTGATTGCTCTTGTGTGATTCTTGTTGGGCGATGGGATGCCGTTGATGCTTACTCATGCCACAGAAGCTGAAATCGGGAGAACTTGCTGGGCCATTGTTTCGAGGTCCTAACTACAGTGTTCCATCTGTGTATGGTCACTCCAGCTGGAATTACACTTCAATGCACAAATCAACTCTGGAATCGCAAACTATTTTGTACATCTCGCATGCTACACCTCTGAGAGTTTCAGGAAAAAGCAAAAGTTAAAATAGTAGACATAGTACGAATATTAAGACATTTGATGTACTAGTATTTGTTTGCATAGAAACCAATAAACAAACATCTCTCTAGTTCAGAGTAGCAAGGCAATCAAAATAAAGACTATGTGCAGACAAGAATGAAAATTATGTAAATAAACTACACAGTGCCACTTGAATGGGAGAATACATATTGCTGAAAAGAATACACTTTGATCTCTTCGCATGGAGAATGAATGAATTGCAACTAGGGAAACTTTCTTCCACATGAATGAGTGCAACAACTCCAAAGGATAATTTAAGACTTTCACCTAAAGACGATTCGCCTCTATCACCAGCATATGAAAGACCAGTGAGCTGAAGATCGAGTGCCACATGCATAGGAGTTTCAAGTGATAATTCTGTTAGAAATATGAGCAATTTACCATATGATTTTACTAACAGAAATACTAGATAAAACATGACTATTATAGCAGAGAAACAAGTCATGCAATCTGACAATGAGAAGGTAAATAGCATTTGAAAATATGAACTGTAACCAAACATATCTAGAGCAGATAGTAGAGCAAGTTGCATATATGAAGAACCTAACATATGTAGGGCAGACACTAGAACAAAGAACTGTGGCAGAACCTCTAACAAAACAAGCAAGAACACGTACGGGACAGCAGCAACAACAGTAGCACTGGACTTGGGGTCGACATCCTCGCCAGCCATGTCGTCGAAGAGGTTGTCAACGTCGGGGAAGAAGTCGTCGTCGGAGTCCGGGGCGTCCGTGACGAAGAAGTCAGTAGTCGCGCGCAGCGCTCCCCAAAAACCTTATCACCCTTCTCCCGTACAGGACTCAAAGATGTGCGGTTTCGGAGGCCTACTGTCCCAACTTGCGGTGAACGTAGCAGTAGCTCAGTGCTCAGGAACCTGGGGAGCGAGAGGAATGTGTTGTTCAGCTTCCGTGTGACCTTTTTGTATACCAGTCGTGCATGGCAAAAATTTAGACATCGGCTCGTTCCCGCAACCCGCGTCGCGTCAAGGCGGGGCGGGGCGGGCGGAGGAGGAGGAGCGCGCGTGAATGTCCCTCTTGTTCTCATGCTCATACATGTGAGAAAATATCCTCCCTTATAAGGAGATCCAACTCCCACTAAACTAGCAATATGTGACTAAATTTAGTTCCACCTCTTGCCTTGCATGAATGGGCTGCGTGTGCCTTTAGGATTTATTAAAAATTTCTAAAACTGCTATTGGGCTGGCCCAAAATAGACAAAATTCCAGCAGATTCTATTTCCAGTAAACTGAGGAAATAAACTAATAAAGGAGAAGCTAATGCCATGTGTGCTCAACCAACATATGAAAAACCAATGTGGTACAGGAGGGTATCATATGAAAGACCAATGTAGTACATGAGGGTATCTTGATATGAGAATTGTTGTACAGAGATGAACCATATGACAGTCTAACGGAGAAACACATGTTTGTGATAATTAGTGCTGGTTAAGACATCGAGAGCTGCAACTCTCTTTTGTTGTCAGGATATATGACGCTTCGTGTTGTATTTCGATTTCTTCTCATCCGACATTCTCGCATAGCATGATTGAACACTTTTCCTTTTAGGATCGGCTGTTGGATTATGTGTGATATTTGCACTACCATCCATAGTTTTAGACCGCATTATCCCAAGAAAATGATGTGCAAATTCAACTATACACCATGTGAAGCAGTCAAAATTGCAAGAGCCAGCCCTTTTTGGTTTTTCTGCGATAAGTAGGAAACAGAGTATGAAAATTGCATACTTGAACAAAGCCGACTGTTCAGATCAGAGACGCTATCTTTAGATATTAGTAGCAATTGTCCTTCGTTGACAGAACTAAGTTTGCTTCGAGTATCCCCTGCATAGGCGACCCTTCTCGCCAGTAGATGTGCAGAGACTGTTCTTGGAGCTTGAACATCTCATGAAGGTAGAATGGCATCCAATAGCTCGCCGAACCATGTTTTTACCTTATCATCATAGTTTTCTACCTTGTACATATAAGCAAGCTCCGAGCATTAGTGATCGTTATAAGTCTGAAGCTACCTGTAAAACTCGAGAGTGTCACCAAATAAAAAGGCAACGTTGAATAAATCTAGAAGAATGTGGATCAAATAATTGTAAAAACTGTTACGGGTGTAGAATAGCGGAACAGGTATCTGACCATACTTTGGCCATATACATATACTTCTGCAGTTAGATGGGTCAGATTCTCCAGAAGAGAAATCTGCATTTTATCATTTCGTTTGGATAACTCTACGAAGAGCTTTCCAAGTTCCAGGTTGATCAATGTGCGGATAGAGCCCAACTCTGGTACCTGAAGAATACTAAATTTGACTAAGACTGGAAGAAATCCTGACACACGGATTTGCCAAGTTTGAACAAAAGATAAATAAAGTTAAAGTGCTATTCCAGTCAAGTATGTTCAGTTCATGTCTAGGATGGGTCATCTGTCTTCACCTTGTGTACCATGCTATTTTTTTACTGGAAATATGCAACTTGTATTTTCACGGAGCCATAGATAAGTATATATACATGTACATGTACATTGTAAGTCGGGGAACACGAGCAACATCAGGAACATGAAAAGATGAAGTGCTAAGAATGCCTCGACCAGTAACCGGGAGAGAGGTACCATCAGCAGTAAGAACATGAAAGGAGAATCGAGAGGTCGAGTAGAGGACATAGTGGATGAATCATGAGTCGTATGAAAAGATGCTCCAGTATTAAGAATCCACGGAGATGTACTTGCTTGTGTAGAAGGTGCTCTGACAATGCCAGAAGAGTCAGCAGCAGAACCAGTAGAACCCGTCGATGGAGAACCGAAAGATGGAGCTAGCAGGCATCGAAGTCGCACAATCTCCTACTCGGTTAGGGGCGCAACTGAAGAGGTCGACATAGATGCACCCGACAATAGAGAGCCGGAGGCAACCAGCAGGGCACGAAGTCGTGCAATCTCCTCAATGAAATACACAGATGAAGTAGTTGACACAGTAGAACCGGGAGAGGAGTGGCCACCACCACCTGTGGAAGTGGAAGCCACTAGATGTGGCGGTGTAACAGGACTAGTAGTATCCACAAAGGCGGATGGAGACGAGGCCGTGTGCAGACAAGCACCAAGCGTCAATGTAAGAAGCATGTGCGAGGTGTAGTCGATGGAGCCATATGCACCAGCACTACCGGTGAAAGTCGCGAGAGGAGTCGGCGTAGAGCGACGGCCACCATGTTCAGAGGTCGTGAGAAGAGTCGTCGAGGAGCGACCAACACAACCTGCGGGAGACGGCGCAGTGGACGATGTCACAGGCTGGCGAGCACCAAGCACCGGGAAAAACACATATGCGAGACATGATCAGTGTGGGGCACACCTTCCAAAATTCAGCAGATAGTGTGGAGAGGAAATTGTACCCGACGACAATATGCTTCTTTTTTTACGAAAGGCAATGAGTCACCGGCCGAGCAAATCAGATCGGGATCAGTAGGTGGCGGCGGAGCAGATCAGATGACAACAAGTGAAGAAGGCCGCTGTGGCCGGTTTAGTCTGCCCGACATGTAGACCACGCAACGGCTGTGGCGTCCACGAGAAGCAGCGGCCCGACACGTGCCGAGGAGGCCTTCGGGCATGGATGCTTCAGGCAGGGGCGTCGGATCGGTACCTGCCATGGATGGATGGGTAAAGATTCCACCGGATCATAATAGGAGAGGAAACAATGGTGGTCGTTCGAAGAGAAGGGAACAGAAACGGCGGCGCATGACGGGATCAAGCATGAGCTGCGGCGTGTGAAAAAGAAAACTAGGGCTCTAATACCATGTTAGAAAATGTATTTCTATGATACAGATGCAGTAAATTGAAGTGCATCTAGTGCCCCTTAGTGATTTTTGTGTATTGAAGACTTATAGGTTAAGGGACTAATGTGTTTATGAGTGTACACAGGTCTATAAGTCTATGAGAAGTTTGAGATTTACAGTAAAAGTCGACCCCTAAAAATGAATATCTTTGACTGAAGATTTTGCATTTCTGAAGACTTTGAAAATGAAGAAATTGGTGTGACCTTGAAGACTTGGTAATCATTCAAGGAACATGAAGCGTGAAGACTTTTGTTTTCTTAGTTTCATTTTCTCTTTCTTGAGTCATAGGAAATACCATACTGTTAAAGGGGGTCGAGGAAATACTAAGAAAAAATTTCCATGTGATACTCAACTCAAAATCCTACACCTACCAATCCCTTCGAGTGAAGCCATTGAAAATCTCATACAGTTCAGTCAATTTCTTCAGTGACAGAGACGAAGTTCTTCTGGTCTTTGAGGAATTTGTCCTGACTGAAGAGTTAGAAATTCGCCAGTGCGGATTGCCTACACAGTGAGGAACATGATAGCCCTGAGGAATTTGAGCCTCAAATATCCGACCGTTGATGTGCTATGCGCCCGCTGTCCCAAAATATCTACCCACCTAACGGTCATATCATTGAAGGGCATTTATGTCTTATCATGTCGGGCTGCTCCCTTGGCTATAAATAGCTGCCCCCTACAACCACTAGCTGGTTGGCTGCTCCGAGAGAAACTGTCACTTGTCATTTGAGAGCATCCCATCCTCCCAGGACTTTGAGAGAAAATTATCAAGTGAGGAAACCCAAACCCAAACACCTACAAAACCAAAGTGATTGAGCATCACTGAAGAGATTGATCCTGCGTGGATCCGACGCTTGTTACCCTTGAAGACTGTGCTTCTTCCAGACGGCTAGGCGTCATGGTCTAGTGCATCCAAGAGGAAATTGTGGATCGCCGAGTGACCGAGTTTGTGAAGGTTTGGAAGTCACCTGAAGACTTACCACGAGTGATTGGGCGAGGTCTATGTGACCTTAGCTCAAGGAAAATACGGTGAGGACTGTGTGTCCTCAGGTTTAAATACCTAGCCGCTCCAACCAGACGTTCAACTGAGACAGCAGTTGGAACTGGTCTACCAAATCATTGTCTTCACCAAGATTACTGGTTCTACTTCCTCAACTCTTTTATTTCCTCGTAACTGTGTTGTGTACTTGTTCATATCTGTTTGAAGACTTTGACTGAAGACTTTCTCAATTTCCTCAGTTCAATTTCTTCAGTCTGTTTGTCTTCATCCTGTGTTATCCTGTGTTTACACTTTCTGTACTCTGTGCTTGTCTTCATTTCTTCATGATGACCATGTTTGTGTTCTGTTATGTTTACATCTGAGTACTTATTCCGCTGCAAGTAGTTCTTCACTTAGGAATTTCCTCACCCACAAATTCCTCAGTGAAGAATTCATAAGAATCGCCTATTCACCCCCCCCCCCTCTAGTCGATATAACGCACTTTCAATTGGTATCAGAGCAAGGTACTCCCTTGTTCTGTGTGATTTTGGTTTAACCGCCTGGAGTTTTAGTTATGTCGACCGCAGGTATGATCAAGGTCTCTGCTGGGTGTCCTACCTTCGATGGGACGGACTACACCTACTGGAAGAATAAGATGCGAATGCACCTTGAGGCAATTGATAACGATCTCTGGAATGTTGTGGAAAATGTTGTTCCCTCAGTCTCACCTTCACTGAACGCTACTGGTGTGAAGAGATTCAAGCAACTCGATTCCCAAGCGAAAAACATCATATGTGGCCATCTGAGCAAAGGGCGGTATGGAAGAGTGAGTGCTTTGGAAACTGCTAAGCTTATCTGGGATAGGTTGTCCAAGGTCAATGAAGGAGTCTCAACTCAACGTGACTCTCGAGTTGACGTTCTTCGCAATCTCTTCAACCGCTTCAAAAGACTCGACAATGAAAATGTTCAGCAAACCTTCGATCGCCTCACTGACATCTCAAATGAGCTTCAAGCACTCGGTGCCACCGACATCACCGACCATGAGGTGGTGAAGAAGTTGCTGAGATCGCTTGATTCCTCATTCGATACTCAGGCACCGATGATACAAGAATGTGGAGATTACAAGTCACTTGATCCTGCTGATATCCTCGAGAGGCTAAACACTCATGAGTTCCAGCTTGCTGAGAAGAGAGATCTCTATGGTTCGAGCTATGTTAGATCACGTGCTCTGAAGGCCAAGGCAGTTTCTGAGTCTGAAGATGAAGATTCTGGCAGCAGCCTTGGTGATCCTGAAGAACTGAGCCAGGAACTAGCACTGCTCGTGAAGAAATTTCAGAAGTTCTCAAGACGTGGTCGCTTTGGAAAATCCTCAAGGAGCAATGATTCCTCATCCAGTGACTACAAGAAGAGGCTATGCCACAAATGCAAGAAACCTGGTCACTACATTCAAGATTGTCCTCAGTGGGAAAAGGAATCAAAGAAGAAGAAATACAAGGATTACAGTTCTGATGATGCGAAGAAGAAGAAGAAATCTTCAAAGTCTTCATCATCAAAATCCTCAAAGTCTTCATCTCACAAGAAGAGCAGCTCCAAGAAGGCTCGGGCATTCATTGGCAAGGAATTGGACTCTGAGGCTGAATCTGAGGAACATGAGGAAGAGGAGGCATCTGAGGAGTCCGAGTCTGGTGTGGCGAGGCTAGCTCTCGCTACTGCATTCGTCAGCAAGTCTATCTTCAACTCTGAAGAAAATGGCTTCACCAACAAGACTGAAGAAGGCAATGATGACTACGCTCCCACCTATTGCTTCATGGCAAAGGGTGCCAAGGTACTCAAATACCCCTCCTCTGAATCGAGTGAAGATGAATCTGATGAAAACCTGAAGCCTAGTTACTCTAAATTTGCTAAGATTGCTATGAAACAACAAAAGGCTTTTGAGAAGGTTCAAAACATGCTAGACAAAAGTGATGATATGTTGGGTGAAGAAATGGATCGCACTAAAACCTTGACTGATAGTCTTCAGAGACTTCAGTATAGGTTTGACAACCTTCAAGGTCATCATAACACTCTCTTATCTGATCATGAGAAGCTTTCTTATGAATTTCTTCAAAGAAAGCAAGATCTTGAAAAGCTAAGGGTGAGTTATGAAGATCTTCAGAAGGAGCGTGATTCATTACTTGCTCAACAAATCAGCGCTGCTCAGGAAGAATTTGTTCCTCCATGTCTGAAGTGCATTGAACGTGAATCTGCTAATTCTTCACTTGAATGTTCAAATGCTTCTAATGCTATAAATTCTTCACCTGTCACTGCTATCACTAATTCCTCATCTGAGGACATTGCTACTATCACTAATGATGCAGGGCTGAAGGAATTGTATTTGACAGGCATGTACAAAAGCCTCAAAGGGCATCAGACTCTTTGTGATGTGCTTAAAAAGCAGATCCTCAACAGGAACCCTAGGAAAGAGGGTATTGCCTTTGAGAGGAAAATCAATGCTGATGGAACATATTGGAAGCCTGAGCAGTACCCCAAAACCTCATGGGTTGCTGCAAAGGGACCTCTAGTAGATCCATCTAATCTATCTGGATTTACATGTGAATCTCCTCATTCTTCTGATGAGTCATTTGACTCCAACTATAAACTGTTCAAAAATCAGAATGGTGAAGTATTTGCTAGATATGTTGGCACTAACTGCAGGAATGGTTCCCCTATGAAGAAAATCTGGGTTCCCAAAAGGTGCCTTGAAAATCTTCAGGTGAATGTCACCATGACACCACCTATGAAGAAAAGGAACCCCAGATCAAATTCTTCATATGGACCAAATTCTTCATATGGATCCAAGTCCTCATATGGACCAAACTCCTCACGTGGATCAAATTCTTCATATCGTGCTAACACCTCTGTTTCACAGGGAAGAGCTAAGGGCTATGAATATGAGCATTATTCTTCTAATCATTATGTTCATAAGTCCTCGAAGAATTTCTCTGCTTATTCATATGCTTATCCTAACTCCTCTTATGTGAAACGAAATGGACTGGCTTCTATGCCACCTTTCTCGTATGGAGCTCGCAGAGTGATGAACTCTTTGCCACCCCTTCAGATGTGGGTGGTGAAGAAAAAGAACTAATTTCTTCTGCAGGGTCAGGTCTCCAGACGTGCTTAAACGTCTGAAGAATTTGCTGGAGACCTAAAAATGCCTGATAGGACGCAGGCTAATCATGAAGAAATGAATCTTCATTTCTCACGTCCTCATACTGTTTTATCTGTTCTATTGGTTGATGAAATTGATCTAATGAATTGATGTCATATTCTTCACTGATGAAGTATATGAGTTCATAAGATGCACTAATTCATCTGCAGGATGATCAACCCAAAGCCAATGAGTGGGTCCTCGATAGTGGATGTACAAATCACATGACTGGTGACAAGAATCTATTGATGGATGTTCCCTTATCTCCATCGCATCTGAAGCATATCATCTTCGCTGACAAAGGAAAAAGTCAGGTATTGGGTCTAGGTAAGGTTGCGATCTCAAAGGATCAACACATGGACAAAGTCATGCTTGTCGAGTCCTTAGGATACAACCTCATGTCTGTCTCAATGCTTTGTGATCTTGATATGATTGTTGTCTTTGGCAAGTATCGTTGTGTTGTGATCATAGAAGCTGACAATTCCAAAGTCTTCGAAGGCTTTAGGAGAGGAGATCTATATATTGTTGATTTCTCTACAGGATCACAACCAGCCGTATGTTTACTTGCAAAAGCTTCAGAAGGCTGGCTATGGCATCGACGACTTGGTCATGCTGGCATGAGGAATCTGCACACGCTCGCGAAGAAGAAGCGTGTCATTAGCATTGAGAATGTCAAATTCCTCAAGGATCACTTATGCGGAGCCCGTGAAGCCGGAAAGATGACCAAGGCCAAGCATCCAGCGAAGACTATCATGACTACTACTCGACCATTTGAATTGCTTCACATGGATCTCTTTGGTCCTAATCATTATTCTACAGTTACAAATGATGCATCTCTATATGGCTTTGTTTTGTTGATGATTACTCTCGTTACACATGGGTGCATATTGTCACTTACAAACATGAGGTGCAGGAAGTCTTCAAACGATTTTCCTTGAGGGCTTCAACCAACTTTGGTGTGAAGATCAAGCACATCAGAAGTGACAATGGAACTGAGTTCAAGAATTCTGGTCTTGATGACTATCTTGATGAACTCGGTATTACTCATAAGTTATCTGCTCCTTATACTCCTCAGGAGAATGGCGTCGTGGAGCGCAAGAACAAGACTCTTGTTGAGATGGCTCGCACTATGCTTGATGAGTACAAGACGCGTCGTTGCTTCTGGATTATGGCAATTGATCCTGCATGCCACATCATCAACAGAGTATATCTTCACAAATTCTTCAAGAAGACTGCATATGAACTCCTCACTGACAAGAAACCCAATGTGAGTTATTTCAAAGTCTTCGGTGCTAAATGTTGGATTAGAGATCCTCATCACAACTCTAAATTTGCACCGAAAGCACATGAAGGTTTTATGCTTGGTTACGGAAAGGACTCACACACCTATAGAGTCTTCAACAACGTTCTTCACAAGGTTGTTGAAACTGTAGATGTGCGGTTCGATGAAACTAATGGCTCACAAAGAGAGCACCTACCTTCTATGTTAGATGAACAGTCACCTGAGGAATCTATCAAGTTCAAAGCTACTGAGGATGTCATTCCTACCGAAGAATTAGCTGAAGAAATCATTCCAGAACGTGAAGAACGTCATGCTGATGCACCTGAAGAAAATGGTGCTGAAGAAAATGCTGATCAAATTCCTCGACGACAACCCGCTCATCCTCGTGTTGCAAACTAAGTGCAGATTGATAAAATCATCAGCGACATCAACATTCCAGGTCCTCTCACACGCTCAAAAGCTTCACATTTGTCTAACTTTTGTGGGCACTTTGCCTTCGTCTCTATCACAGAGCCCACTAAGGTAGATGAAGCATTTCTGGAGCCTGAGTGGATTCAAGCTATGCCAGAAGAATTACATCAGTTCGAGCTCAACAACGTCTGGGAACTGGTTAACCGTCCAGATCCTCGCAAGCACAATATCATTGGCACAAAGTGGATCTACCGCAACAAGCAAGATGAAAATGGCCTTGTGGTGAGGAATAAGGCACGGCTTGTAGCTCAAGGCTACACACAGGTTGAAGGAATTGATTTCGATGAAACTTTTGCACCTGTGGCTAGACTTGAGGCTATTCGCATATTACTTGCTTATGCTAACCATCATGATATCACTTTATGTCAAATGGATGTGAAAAGTGCATTCCTCAATGGTAAGCTTGAGGAAGAAGTATATGTTGCTCAACCCCCAGGTTTTGAAGATCCAAAGCATCCTAAAAAAGTCTTCACACTCAATAAGGCCCTCTATGGCCTCAAGCTGGCCCCTCGGGCGTGGTATGATACTTTGAAGGAATTCCTCATGAAGAAAGGCTTCAAACCCGGTTCACTTGATCCTACTCTTTTCACTAAATCTTATGATGATGAATTAGTTGTGTGCCAAATATATGTTGATGATATTATCTTTGGCTGTACTGACCAACGTTACAGTGATGACTTTGCCTATATGATGAGTGAAGAATATCAAATGTCTATGATGGGAGAATTGAAATTCTTCTTAGGTCTTCAAATTCGTCAACATCGCAATGGCATATTCATATCTCAGGAGAAATACCTCAAGGATGTACTGAGGAAATTCGGCATGCAAGATTGTAAAGGGGTCAAAATTCCAATGCCCACAAATGGCCATCTATGCACTGATGAAAATGGTATTGACTTCGATCAAAAGGTATACCGCTCCATGATTGGTTCTTTATTGTATTTATGTGCATCTAGGCCAGATATTATGCTTAGTGTATGCATGTGTGCCCGATTTCAAGCTACACCGAAGGAATCACACCATAAGGCTGTGAAGCATATTCTTCGATATCTAGCTCACACACCAACACTTGGATTATGGTATCCCAAGGGCTCGGCTTTTGATCTCGTTGGATATTCAGACTCTGACTATGCTAGTGATCGTGTGGACCGCAAGTCAACATCTGGCACATGCCATTTCCTCGGAAGATCTTTGGTCTGTTGGTCCTCGGAGAAACAGAACTGCGTATCACTGTCTACTGTTGAAGCTGAGTACATTGCTTCTGGTTCTTGCTGTGCTCAATTGCTGTGGATGAAGCAAACTCTCAAGGACTACGGCGTCAACATGAAGAATGTGCCTCTCTACTGTGACAATGAGAGTGCAATCAAGATTGCTCACAACCCAGTTCAGCACTCCAAGACAAAGCACATTCAAATTCGTCATCATTTTCTTCGTGATCATGTGTGGAAGGGCGACATCTCTATTGAGCATGTACGGACTGAAGAACAACTAGCCGATATCTTCACAAAGCCCTTGGATGAGAAGAGATTTAGCAAGTTGAGGTGTGAGTTAAATATCCTAGAATCTTCGAATGTTCTTTGAAAAGGACACTCATCCTAACACTTATGCAAAATTGATGACTTGGATGTGCAACACATGAAGAAACGTTTTTCTTCAATCAATGAAGACTAACACTCTAAGTGTGAAGAAATTAACGAAGAATTTGATTCTCAGAGCCCTACGACAATTGTACGCGGTGTCTGAAATCATCATTCTTACACGGTGGGTTACGCCACCACCAAAAGTTGAAATCTTCAATTGAGTTTTTTTCCTCAGTTTTGAAATTCCTCAGTTGTTCATTTTCTTCAACTTTGCATTGTCTTCACTGTTTCCATCATTTTTCTTCAATGGCTATATATATAGAGAGAGTTTATGTCCTCTACAGCATTCACTTATTGCTAATTCTTTAAGTTGCTTTTTACTACTAAGTGAATGTGATCGGACCCTTCCCCCTCTATGCTATACTCAACCCAATCTATTCACAAATTCTTCATGTGCGTTCTATTTGAAACTCGTTCAAAATCTTCATTGTGTCCTTGTTAGCTGAAGAATTTGTGAACGGAAAACCTATCTTATCTGAATTTTTGGCATTTATCGCTCAAACCATTTCACATTCCACGATAACACTTATCTATTCACCCACGATCTCACACGATCGCCACCTCTCAGTACGTGCGTGACACATGTCAAACGAATGAGAAGGGTCAGGGGCACGTTCGTCCAATTTCTTCGGGCGAACAGTTTTTCACTCCGACTATAAATACCCGTCCCCTTCCTCAATTCATTTTTACTCCGCTCGACCTCTCTCCCGCTCGAGCTTCCCAAAACCTAGCGCCGCCGCTACTTCATCATCGCCGGTGAGGAAGAGCTTCACTGCCTCGACCTCGTCGCCGTCGTACTCGCGCCGGTTGCAGATTTCTTCACTCCGCCGTCGCCGTAGCTGTCTTCCTCTACCGAGTTAGGGTGTGGAAGATCTGAACTGACGAACTTCACATCTACACTTCCCAGTTCGTCGTGTTCTTCATCCACTACTGGAATCAGCTTCTTTGCCGTCCGCCATGGCGGACGGCAAAGGCATGGATCACGGACGGCAAACGTCTTTGCCGTCCACCAGCAGACGGCAAACTGTCCGTCTGAACACGTGCCAGCAAAGGCCTTCTTTGCCGTCCGCTTCCTGGAAACGGACGGCAAAGGATTTTGCCGTCCGCCATCCGAGGCCAGCAGACGGCAAAGACAACGGACTACAGTGCAGTGGCGTGAGTGCCGTTAGGGGGTTAACGGCGCTCTTGGCCATCTGCCAGCGGACAACAAAGAGTCAAAGCTCTTTGCCGTCCGCTGACGGACGGCAAAGAGCTCAGCTATGCAGTACTGGGAACTTGCCACGTGGCTAGCTATGTCGTCCGCTGGCAGACGGCAAAGTGATTTGAATCTTTGCCATCCGCTGGTAGATGGCAAAGTGACCAAATAGGTAGCCAGTGTTCCCAGGTAGTACAGGTAGCTGCCACGTGTCCTCTTTGCCGTCTGCTAGCCTCTTTGCCGTCTGACGGCAAATAGGCTACATATCCCCTATTTTTATCGGAATCCATTTAATTTCACAGGAATTCACACACAGATATACATATATATTTATTTATTTTTTTCACATGCACAGCAGACATATGATGTATCCAACACATAGCTCCATCCATGACAACATACATACATAATAGGAACAGAGTTCCATCCATACATATTACAGTAACATCACTATGTTCATCCAACACATTGTTCCATGCATGCATCCATATAACAAAGTTCCACATTTTTTATCGATACAAACGAAAAAAAGAAAAGGGAAACAAGCACTCCATCCATGCAAGCTTCCATATAGTGAATTAAATCTGCAAAATGGGAAACAAGAAAGTTAGAAGAAGAAGAAGACTAGAATCAGAAGAAGAAGGAGAAGAAGTAAGCATACTTAGGTAAAATGGAGCTAACCTAGCTAATTGTGCCATTTTTGAGTGAACTAAGCATATTATGCCATTTTTGATATAACTTAGAGCTAACTTCATTTTGGAGAAGAAGAAGAAAACTAGAAGAAGAAGAAGAAGAAAACTAGAAGAAGAAGAAGAAGACTAGAAGAAGAAGAAGAAGAAGAAGAAGACTAGAAGAAGAACTTCTTCTTCTTCTTTTTCTTCTTCTTCTTCTTCTTCTTCTTCTTCTTCTTCTTCTTCTTCTTTTCTTCCTATTCCTTCTTTTCTTCCTCTTCCTGGATTTTCTTCATCTTATTATGTCATTTGTGGACTAAATAGGCTAAATTATGTCATAAATGGACTAAATAGGCTAAATAAGTAGAAAAATGCCATTTTTGAGCTTACCTAGCTAAATATGCCATTTTGACCCAACTAAGCATATTATGAGATATAACTTAGAGCTTACTTCATTTTGGAGAAGAAGAAGAAAACTAGAAGAAAAAGAAGAAGAAGAAGAAGAAGACTAGAAGAAGAAGAAGAAAACTTCTTCTTCTTCTTTTCTTCCTATTCCTTCTTTTCTTCCTCTTCCTTGATTTTCTTCATCTTATTATGTCATTTGTGGACTAAATAGGCTAAATTATGTCATAAATGGACTAAATAGGCTAAATAAGAAGAAAATTCCATTTTTGAGCTTACCTAGCTAATTATGCCATTTTTGACCTAACTAAGCATATTATGCCATTTTCGATATAACTTAGAGCTAACTTCATTTTGGAGAAGAAGAAGAAGAAGAAGAAGAAGAAGAAAACTAGAAGAAGAAGAAGAAGAAGAAGGAGAAGAAGAAGAAGAAGAAGAAGACTAGAAGAAGAAGATAAGAAGAAGAAGACTAGAAGAAGAAGAAGAAGATCTTCTTCTTCTTCTAATCTTCTTCTTCTTCTTTTCTTCCTATTCCTTCTTTCCTTCCTCTTCCTTGATTTTCTTCATCTTATTATGTCATTTGTGGACTAAATAGGCTAAATTATGTCATAAATGGACTAAACACTCTAAATAAGAAGAAAAATACCGTTATCATGGAGGTGTAGGAATGGTCGGGGCTACGCCAGTGTCAGACGGAGGTGAAGGACCGGTCGGGGTTCCGGCGTTGGCAGAAGGAGTGGTCGATGCTTGTCGGGAGCCATGCTGTACCAAAGATCATTTCCAATAATGTCTCGTTAGCAAGTTCGCAAACTGAAATGTGAATAGTAGTAAGCAACGACCATTCAAATCAAACTCACCATGTTCGCCGGAGCAATTTGGGACATCGGCGGAGGGGCCTGACCATTTTTCTCGCACATGGTCTGCACATTTGGTTCTCACGAGTTAGTCATATTAGATAGTAATGCGAACATTACGTGCATGATTGGGCTAATATGCATGAGAAACGTACCACGATGAGCTCGTGTAGGGCCCGGTTAGCAAGGTCATTCCGGTTCCCCTCCTCCTCCAACAGCTTAGCCATTTTCTCCTCCATCTCCTTTTGTGCCTCCCTTTTTGCCTCCTCCACAAGCTCCTTTGTCTTCAATCTCTCCTTCTCAACAATAGCCTGCAACACACCACTCCTCGTTAGCATTGTAATCATTGACGGACGCACACACAATGTAATGGAGGAAAGGTGAGAGAGTCTGTATAACTAACCGCCATGGCGATCTCCGCGGGCCATGCACGAGGCGTTATCTCAGGATCAGAGCTACTCAGGCGCTTCTTGATCTGCGGGAGAGTCTTAGGACAACGTATCAGTCCATCACCAATGGCTAGAGAGCCATGGGACCTCACGCCACCAGATATCATCACCAGCTCTGTATCAAAAGGATCCTGGCTCGGGTTAAAGTCCTCCCCTTTCCTCGCCTTCCCCTCGTGTCTGTACTTCACAGGCTTTTGGTGGGAGGTCTTGTTGGTGAAGCTCTCTGGATCATCTAGGTCAGACTCCGTGAATGGCTTGGCCTTCTTGTACGGGGCCAAATGGGCCATGCCATAGAGGTCGAACAGACTTGGCACAGGCTTCTTTGGTGGTGCGCCTGAGAGAGAGGAACAAAATATTAGTTAAGGGCTCAAGCTAGCATGAAGAATGATATTGCTATGTAAATAGGTCATTTTGGAGCTAAGAAAGGTTATTATGTCATTTTCGAGGAAAATAAGCTAAGTTTAGGTCATTTTCGAGGTAACCAAGATTATTATGCCATTTTTGACCAAAGTATTCTAATTATGTCATTATTGAGCTATCCAAGGTTATTATGTCATTTTAGAGCTAACTATAGCATATTTAGGCATTCTATAGAGCTATCTAAGGTTATTATGTCATTTTAGAGCTAATTATGTCATGGATGAACTAGCTAAGATTAGTTTAGGTCGTTATTGAGCTATCGAAGCTAGTTATGCCATTTTTTAACTGACTAAAGCATATTAAGTCATTTTATAGAGCTATCTAAGTTTATTATGTCATTTTAGAGCTAAATATGTCATAAATGAACTATCTAGCATGAAGAATGAATTGCATGAATCATGTAGCAAACCACATACCCAGTTCTCCCCGTACTCAAACGGGCTGGAGCTCCCTTGATGGTGTGGCACACCTTCCATTTGGTCGCGCTTATCATTGGCCCTTTGGTGTTCGACTTTCCATTGGGCAGAGCACCACACATCCACCAACGCCTCCCAACAGTCCATCTTATCCACACACCATCTCGGGGGCACCTAAGTGAGTCAAGAGAAATTTCAGCGCTACGCCTACGAATCAAATAAGAAAACTAAGTTCAAGGCCTTAAGAATAGGTAATTACCTGCATGTACTTCTCCTTACTCGGAAACTTGCCGCGACACTTCTGCTTGCCCCTCCTGTTGGGGATATTACTACTGGGCGTAAACCGGCCAGGAGAGGCCGGGTTATCCCCATAATGGATTATCATATCTGAAGCCCATGAAGATAAAGACGGTGGCGCTTTATGAAGGCCCAGAGCCCAAGGGCGGATTAAGGCCTGTAGACATAAACCGACATCGATATGTAAACTTGTGTTGTAAGGCAGAAATAGTAGAGACCAGGCCGGACACGTTTATGAGCCGGCCCCGGAATCCTGTAAACTGGAGGGCGTCAACCCATGTATATAAGGGGACGACCCGGCGGCGGTTTAGGGACAACAGACAATAACTCGAGACCCAGGCAAAGCGTATTCGCTCCCTGGTCATCGAAACCCAAGCAATCCCACAACAAATGGATGTAGGCTTTTACCTTCACCGCAAGGGGCCGAACCAGTATAAACTCTCTGCATCCCTTGTCCACTTTAACCCCTTTAAGCTAACCCGTCGCGATGGCTCCACGACTAAGTCCTTTCTCTAGGACATCTGCCATGACAAAACCACGACAGTTGGCGCCCACCGTGGGGCTATCGCATGATAGTTTCGTGTTCTTAGAGGGCAGCTTTGAAGGTCTCAAGGGATACGCCGTGGGCCGGATGACCAAGAGTCGTCACGGCAAGCTCTACATCGACGACGCAGGTTGGGGCCCCGAAGCCGGCTCAATCGAGTACGGGTACCGGGTCCCCTTCGGCGGCATCCACATTTTCATTGGCAAGATTGGCGAACCGGGCCCTGAGCCGGACATCTGCACCGACATCATCGAGACGGCCCAGCGTGCGAGATCTGCCCGGGTTAAGCCTGTCATGAAGCGTGCCTTCGTGGGAGTCATCCACGGAGTGGAATCTGAGGATAGATCGGAATCGGGTGGTGAAACCGTCGTCTATTCTGGCGACGGGTCATCGATCGGAGAGACCGAGTCATTGTACCAGTTGCAAGATGGCCGGATTGGGGGTTGTTCCGATGGCGACAGTATTCCGGACCCCTATGGTCCGCCAAACCGGGTTGCGATCTTTATGGCCGATACACAGCTGGCGCTCTACTCTTTGACCACAGTGGAGATGGTTTCCGGATCAGCAGCAGCGACAGCTGGCGGGGCAGGAGGCCCCATGCGACCGCCGGCTCAGGTGTTATATGATTTATTTGACGCTTTGGCAACGCTGATGGTGGAGGTTAATCCGGCGAATCAAGATGAGCATAATGCGGAAATGACGAAGGTGAAAGATCAGATAACTCAGGCCAAGGCCGACCTGGCAGCTGAGGATGCCAGGATGGCTGCAGAACGGGCCGCATTGGATGCACAGGCTTACCGGCTTATGTTGGATCAGAGTGCATCAAACGATGTCATGAGGAGAAGATACCGGTCTCACCTACCGCCGGTATATGAGGCCAGGAACCTCTTTAATACCCCAGGAGCAGGGACCAGTAATCCGCCAGTGGTAAACCGGGCAGAGGCACCTGGAACGGGAGCGCTGGTTCAGCCGCGTCCTACAGATCCACCCCGTCAGAACAACGTTCTGTCATAGCACCCAATACCGCCGGGTCACTATTCTAACCCGATGGATAACATTGTCGCTGCCGCTTCACGACTGGCGGCTCTCCCGATCGAAGGCGAGTCCCCAGTAGCGGTCGAGACGCGACGGGCTAGGGAGCTTCTTCAGAGCTTTAACTCAGCAGGAGGCTTATTCATATAGTCGCGAAAGGATCCAGTCTACTCCCCGCCCAAGCCGGAGTTACAGCAGGCATATCGATGAACCGGCCATGTCAAGCAGTGTGCGAAACCATGATCCGCCCCGTGGCCATAACCCGGCAGGTGGCGGTGGTGATGCTCAGGATGTGGTGGATCGTGCTAGGGCACGTCGAGAGACCGAGTTAGCGGTGCAGCATGAGGCCCGCCAACTTACTCCGGTTCGTCCAACCACGTCGGTGGAACCAGGGGTTACTTCTAGCTCTTTGGGAGTGCCGTGTCTCGTCCCAGCGCTGCGCAACGTGCGCCTGCCCAGGGATTTCAAGGGCCCACGTAAAGTGCCGAATTACACCGCTGATTTATCCCCTGAGTCATGGGTTGAAAGCTATGAGATAGCAATGGAGATGCTGGATGTTGATGATGCGGCGTGCGCTAAATACTTTACCATGATGTTGGAAGGAACGGCTCGCACTTGGTTGAAAAACTTGCCAGCTAACTCCATTGGGTCATGGGCTGAGTTGAGGGCCCGGTTTATTCAGAATTTCAAAGACACATGCAAGCAGCCTATGTCGATTGTGGACTTGGCTGCCTGTGTCCAGGAGGAAGGAGAATCAACAACCCATTGGGTGCGCCGAGTTTCGCAAATTTTGCATTCATCAGACCGCATCAACGCTGATAAAGCAGTTTTAACGTTGGAAGGCAATTGCCGGTTTACACCTCTGAAGTTGAAGTTGAGAAGGCTCAAGCGTCACTGCAATGACATGGGAACACTCATGGCAGCTCTAGCGAAGTATGCCGACTCTGATAGTACCAAGGATCCCGAATCTGATGATGACAAGACAAGGAAGGGAAAGAAGAGCGGCAACACCAAAGGGCAGCAACATAACCCGGCATGTCACGGACATAGCGGTAAGCGTAAAGTAGATAACCGTTTAGACTTCGTGGCTAATACCAACACGCAGGACAAAGTCCAGCGGCGTAAGGGTAAACCGCCCCTGCGTGGCGGAGGACCGAGCCCTAATCCGGAGCGCCTGTCTTATTTGTTAAACCAGCCTTGCCCAAAGCATGGGTCGCAGGACAAACCGGCTACGCACCTCTGGAAGGATTGTTATATCATGTAGGAGTTCAAAAATTCCGACTTTTTTTAGTATGATCATGGACCGAGCGGCGGATCAGGCCCCGGATCTCAGGGACCGGGTTACGGTGGAGGCAGTTCCGGTTCAGGTTTTCACGGTAATCAGAGCGGACATAACAATCAAGGCAATCAGGGCAACCAAGGTGGTTATAATAATCAGGGCAATCAGCAGCAACAGCAGCAGTCGGGTTATCAGAGCAACCCGAAGCAGTTGAATAGTGGGCAGTATCATGTCTTCACCACTAGCCTGTGCAAGCGCGATCAGAAGCTTCATAAAAGGGCAGTGAACTCCGTTGAACCGGCGGTGCCCCGTTTCTTACGCTGGTCTTAACAGTCTATTGTGTGGAGTCGAGAGGATCACCCACCTCGGGTTGATAATCCGGGCCACTTGGCATTGGTGGTGGCACCTCAGGTTGGAGGTTATAAGTTCACCAAAGTACTCATGGATGGGGGAGTAGTATCAACATCCTTTATTATGAAACCTTCCGTCGCATGGGGTTAACAGATAAAAATCTTAAACCGTCTAACACGGTCTTTCATGGTGTGGTGCCTGGTAAATCGGTGTACCCGGTTGGTAAGATAGCTCTGGAAGTTGCCTTTGGAGATGAGCATGATTCAAGATCAGACACATTGACTTTTGAAGTGGTGAAGATCAAAAGCCCGTATCATGCCCTATTTGGACGGCCGACTTATGCTAAGTTCATGGCAAGGCCCTGTTATGTCTATCTGCAGTTCAAGATGTCGGGTCACAAGGGAACTATAATAGTGCATGGGAGCCGCAAGATCTCTTTGGAATGTGAAGAAGGTGATGCGGCTTATGCTGAGTCGGTTTGTGCAACAGAAGAGTTGAAGTTTTACAAGGATAATGTTGATCCGGCAGATATGACTTCATTGAACAAACCAACTACAGAGCATGATCCAGCCTTGAAGTTTAAATCGGCTGATGAGACTAAGCTTGTTGATTTCGTTCCTGGCGATTCATCCAAGCAGTTTAGCATCAGCGCTAACTTGGATCCGAAATAGGAAAGCGCGCTCATCGAGTTCATCCATGAGAGTCGGGACATCTTTGCGTGGAAGCCTTCTGACATGCCAGGTGTACCGAGAGAGCTCGCTGAGCACACTCTCAATGTCGATCCCAAGTATAAACCGGTCAAGCAATTTCTTCGCCGGTTCAATGAAGAAAGTCGCAAGGCTATTGGTGAGGAAGTAGCCAGGCTCTTGGCGGCTGGGTTTATCATCGAAGTGTTTCATCCTGAGTGGTTGGCTAATACGGTGCTGGTACTTAAGAAGAACGGCACTTGGCGTATGTGTGTGGACTACACAGATCTCAACAAGGCTTGTCCAGCAGATCCTTTTGACCTCCCTCGTATTGATCAAATCATTGATGCTACGACAGGTTGCGAGCGTTTGAGCTTTCTGGATGCGTATTCTGGTTACCATCAGATCAAAATGGCAATGAAGGACCAGGAGAAGACAACTTTCATAACTCCCTTTGGAGCCTTCTGCTATGTGTCTATGCCCTTTGGGCTCAAGAGTGCCCAGGCGACTTATCAGCGGTGTGTGCAGAATTGTCTTCATAATAAAATCGGCCGCAATGTTCATGCTTACGTGGATGATATTGTGGTAAAATCCAGAAAGGAGGAGACATTGATACATGACTTGCAGGAGACCTTTGATAACCTCCGGGTTTATAAAATGATGCTTAATCCGGCCAAGTGTGTCTTTGGTGTACCGGCAGGCAAGCTCTTGGGCTTTCTGGTATCTAACAGAGGCATCGAAGCTAATCCAGAGAAAATCAAGGCTATAACTTCTTTGGCTAAACCGAAGTGTATCAATGATGTTCAACGCCTGGCAGGCTAGATTGCCGCGTTGAGTCGGTTTATCAGTCGCCTTGGTGAGAAGGCCATCCCTTTATATCAGATGCTGAAGAAAACGGATAACTTCGTCTGGAGTGACGCCGCCAATGAAGCATTTGAGGACTTAAAGCGGCAGCTGGCCAATCCGCCGGTTCTTGCTGCTCCTATTGATAAAGAACCATTGTTGCTATATGTGGCAGCCAACGCCCGGGCTGTTAGCGTGGCTATTGTGGTGGAGCGCAAGGAGGCCGGAAAGGAGTATCCGGTTCAACGGCCGATTTATTATATCAGTG
Source organism: Aegilops tauschii subsp. strangulata (assembly GCF_002575655.3). NCBI lineage: Eukaryota > Viridiplantae > Streptophyta > Magnoliopsida > Poales > Poaceae > Aegilops > Aegilops tauschii. The sequence goes on from NC_053035.3 coordinate 472,836,052, forward strand.
ATGTACTTATTGAGTCCAAGCAAAGGTACCCACATTGGCAGAAGCTGGTGTATGGAGTTTTTATGGCAAGCCGGAAGCTCAAGCAATATTTCCAAGGTCATCCCATCACTGTGGTCAGCTCTGCTCCTTTGGGGGATATAATCCAGAACAGGGAAGCAACTAGCCGGATTGCTAAGTGGGCTATTGAGCTTGGGCCTCACGGATTAAAATATATGCCCCGGACGGCGATCAAATCTCAGGCACTTGTGGATTTCATCAATGATTGGAAAAAATTATAGGCGCCAGAAGAGAAGCCGGATCATACTTATTGGACTATTCATTTTGATGGGTCCAGGCAATTGGAGGGCTCGGGGGCTGGAGTCGTATTAACTTCCCCACGAGGTGATAAGTTTTGTTATGTTCTCCGTTTAATGTTCCCTTGCACTAACAATGTAGCTGAATATGACGCTTTACTCCATGGTCTTCGGATGGCTAAAGAGATGAATCTAAGCCGAGTTAAGTGCTTTGGTGACTCGGACCTGGTGGCTCAACAAGTGTCTGGTACTTGGGATTCCAAGGACCCACTCATGGCGGAATATCGTCGAGAGGTGGATATTGTTGCAGGTCACTTCAAAGGTTATCAGGTCGATCATGTGGACCGGCGGAAGAATGAAGCGGCGGACGCTTTAAGCCGCTTGGGTTCCCAACGTAAACCGGTTCCACCCAATGTCTTCCTGGATGTGTTGCATAATCCGTCCGTCAAGCTCCCTGGTGAGGAGGATTTGGCTGTTCCTGATCCAGAGGCTCAGTTGGTGGCGGCTCTTCATGTTATCCCGGATTGGACAGTTCCATATTTGGCGTATATGAACCAGGGCGAGTTACCAGAGGATGAAACTTCGGCTAGGCAGATAATCCAGTGGTCCAAGTCCATGACTATTATTAATGGAGAGTTACATCACTGCAGTGTGACAGGGGCGTTTCAACGTTGTGTATCTCCTGAAGAAGGCCGTGAAATTTTGCGTGAGATCCACGAAGGAGATTGTGGTCACCACGCCGGTTCAAAATCTCTGGTAGCCAAGGCATTTCATCATGGTTTCTATTGGCTGACAGCTCATGCTGATGCCAAGGACTTGGTCAAAAAGTGTGATGGATGTCAAAAATTCTCACGAGGCGCTCATGTACCGGCTCAAGAGTTGAGGATGATTCCAATCACTTGGCCGTTTGCGACTTGGGGGCTCGATATGGTTGGGCCCTTTAAGAGATCCAAGGACAAGAAGACCCACCTTCTGGTGGCGGTTGATAAGTTCACTAAGTGGGTGGAGGCAGAACCAGTCAGTAAGTGTGATGCAGCTACGGCGGTTCAATTCATCAAAAAGGTGATCTTCCGGTTTGGCTTTCCACACAGCATTATAACTGATAATGGTACCAATCTGTCCAAAGGTACTATGAAGGAGTTCTGTCAATGTGAGCACATCTGGCTTGATGTATCATCAGTGGCTCACCCACAGTCTAATGGTCAAGCAGAGAGAGCTAATCAAGAGATCTTGAGAGGCATCAAGCCCCGGCTTATGGTTCCTTTGCAATGGACGCCGGGTTGTTGGGTGGAGGAGTTACCTTCTGTGTTATGGAGCATCAACACCATGCCCAACAGATCCACGGGTTACACGCCCTTTTTCATGGTTTATGGAGCGGAGGCAGTTCTCCCTAGTGATATCCGTCATGACTCGCCTCGTGTGGCGGCGTATGTCGAAGCTGACAATGAGAAAGCACGACAGGAAGCACTTGACCTGTTAGACGAGGATCGTGACATGGCAGCAGCCCGTTCGGCGATTTATCAGCAAGATCTGCGTCGTTATCACAGCCGCCGGGTTAGAACCAGAACCTTTCAAGAAGGCGATCTGGTGCTCCGACTCATCCAGGATCAGACTGATATGCACAAGTTATCCCCCCCTTGGGAAGGACCCTTTGTGGTCAGCAAGAATCTGCACAACGGGTCATACTACCTAATCGATGTTCGAGAGCACAAAGACTCACGTAAATTGGAGGAGGAGACCCACCGGCCGTGGAATGTCGCTCATCTTCGGCCCTACTATACTTGAGCCATAGGCTCTGCTTATGTACATAGTTATGACAATGTATATATATTATGATAAATATAATAAACCGGAGCCTCAGCTAAAGCGGGGTATCTGTTGTTTTTCTTATATCATGTGTGGTTACATGGGGGCTTCTTTTCATAAAGCGGCGTCCGGTTTACCCCTTGATTCAGCTTATAAAGCCTTATATAAAAATCACTTGGTGGCTTGGTCATACTCGAACCATAGCTACACCTCTTGATCGGCGCAAGGCCACCAGAAAAATTACTTGGGGGCTTGGTTGTGTCCGAACCATAGCTACACCAGAAAACTACTTAGGGGCCAAAGAGAGTGTTGCAAAAGAACCACTCAAACATAGGCACCCGCTGAGCACAGCTCAAAATATTGCTTGGGGATTATTTGCTATTGCAATGAACAAAGAATCTACACTTGTAATAGGCTATCAAGCCATGGCTTGGAAGACTGGTGTATACACCTAAAACCCCGGGTTAGCCTACCTTTTTAAGTAAGTCACTCCGCCCAGGTAAACCTGGTATGACCCGTCGAACTTTGATAAGTCAATCTGATAAGACCCTGAACTTGTCAAGTTAAAATGATGATTGGTTAAGGATTGAGGACCATCTTAAAAGGCTTTGTAAAATGGTTTAACTCAGTGGCCTGGCAGCCCATGAAAAGCCTCGAATTTGGGGCCTGGCAGCCCGTGAAAAGCCTCGGCTACAAGTTTTCATCTGCTTTTATTTGAAAAGTTTTTTCTTCTCCCTTGATGAGATTTATAAATTTTTTGATAGACCGGCGTTCATTAACCCGGCTTGACTTTCAACTACAAGTTGTCAGTATATGATCAGTTATAATCCGGAGATTATTAACCCGGTCTGGTTTCGACTATGAGTCACCAGAAATGAATATGGATAAACCGGTGTTTATCACAACCCGGTACGGTTAAACCGGCACCACATGAAAGGAGTTATCATTACTCAAGATGGGGGTTATCACCCTCACAGGTATCAATTATTTCAATATTTGATTATCTTTTTACAGCCTTGGTTTTAAAGCCTGGCTATATATCTGGGCATCATGACCCGTCCGGCGGTAAACCGCCAGGACACTTTCAATTTCTTATATGTAGGAGCAGCTACGGATTATGAATATCATATATCTTAAGCATGGCAAGTTAACAAGTATCAGGCAAAATGAACATGCACGAAGGCATAACAGACCAAGTATTTGAACTAGCCTATTACAAGGCGTTTCAGTGCCCAAAAGAATTATTGTTTTTCAGCAATTGTTGCGGCTCGCAGAAGGCTAACCCGACCTCCGGATCATAATTCGTCACCAGCTTGACCTGATGGCTGCGGATCATCTTGCACCAGTTCATCCTCTTCGTATCTACCCAGCGGCTGGAAGTCAATAGTTGCCCAGTCGATCCCAGTTAGGGCTTGGAACACAGCTTCATCGCTTATAAGGGTGGACGGTTCAATGTCAGGGGCATAGGTGTGCTTACGAATTGGCAGGATGAGATTTTGAACCTCAGGAGTTGGTGCAGCAACCCGTTTGTTGTTGACGTCATAACTCGCCTGATAATGTGAAAGATCAGGTTCTTTAGCTAATTGGCAAGCCAGTGGACGTATTTCCCGGTTTATGGCTCGGAGGTCATCATTTCCGAATTCTGATCCGTCTTCTTTTAAGCTCGGATAGCCTTTGTTGACATCCTCCGGATCAAGGTCAGGCACCCATGCCTTTGCCCGGGTTAGTGCGGTCAGAGCACCAGCCCTTGCAGCAGATCTCTTTAGTTCTTCTGCCCGGGCAGGCAGCATAAACAGCCTTTCTAAGGTATCCTTGATTAACGTTGGGTGCGGTTTATTGTGAGAAGCGGTGCAGATGATTCGTTGCGCGCCGGTATACAACTGCTCTATCAGAGTATAGGCAGCCTTCAGCTTCTTCTGTACGTCAGAGCCTAGATGACTAATGCGAGTCCCTGCATAATTGCAAACATCAGTAAACCGGCAATGTATGGGATGATATGTTGAACATGTGAAGCAAGGAGGTGTACCAAACACAGCAGCCGTCATGGCATGTATCTGCCGCTTTACGCCAGTCAGCTCATCTACTACCGGTTTAAGAGCTGCTTCTGCGTCCTCGGCTCTTTTTTGCAAAGCGGATTTTTCTGTGTCCCAATCCGCCCGCTCCTTGTTGAAACTCTCCTTTAGCTTTTCCATAGCGGCTAAAGCGCTGGTCAGCTCATCCTTTGCCTTGGAGGTTTCGGCTTGCTGGGACTTGATGTTTTCTTGCAGATCGGCGTTTTGAGATTCCTTTTTGCTCAGCTCAGCCTATAAGAAACAAACATATTATGAGTTGACGGTACATATTTGAAGTACCAAGTACATAACAAGTTATGCACCTGATACTTGGGGGCTAATGCATATTTGCTTGTTCTCAGAAATTTCTACAAGTCCTAAGCACAATACAAGTATTACTCTTGGTACTTGGGGGCTAATGTATGTTTGCTCAAAGTACTGATATGGGAATTCTTCTAAAGTCCCGGTTCATCTTTATAAAGTTAAACCGGCCCTTGGGGGCTATACTAGTGAAAGATACGGTATTGCAATTCTAAAGTACCGGTTCATCTTAAAGATATAACCCGGTCCTTGGAGGCTAAGCATGCAAAGTTATGTTATTACTAAGTACCGGTTTGGATTGATATCATAAACCGTCACTTGGGGGCTACTGGAGTTGAAATTTGAAATTGGACATAAGAGAAACAGTTGTGTGGTTACCTCATATCGCTCCTTCATCAGATTTACTAAATCGGCTTCATAATCACGACTGGTGTACAAACGGTTCAAGAAGACAGAGTGAATGTCTTGGGCGTTGAGATGGGCGTAGCTGGACAAATCAGTGTTCCATTTGCCTTTGCCCATAGCAGAAAGCTCATCCTTGGCGCTATGTTTGTATAAAGCGACTGGGTTGCCAGGAGCGGTGTGGCTGACGCCGGTAATCATAACATCATCCTCTTTATCATCAGCAGCCTTCACTGGAGTTGGCGGTTTATCAGTAGCCTTAGCTGGACTGGCCGGTTTATCATCAGGTCGGACCGGGCTGGTCGGTTTATCAGCATGGCTTGTGGTGTCAATTTCTACTTGTTCAGTAAAGAAGTCATGGTCTTGAGGCGGCGGATCATTAAGCATGGCATCGGCATTGGTTTCTTCCGGATCTGGAGTCTTTTCCGGTTCAATAACCACATTATCGTCAGCCGGTTTGTTTAACCGAGCCTTCTTGCTGGGTCTTGGTTTGGCACTGATAAGAATAAATATAAAGATCAATACGTCAGGTGAACATAAGTATTAAGAACAAATTTAAGGCATAGCTTACCCAGGAACTGTCTTGAGGGCTGGAAGCTATGTGGCCGTTGACTCGCTAGAGGATGAGTGAGGCGTGCCCTGATAATATGAATCAGACGGATTAAGAGGCTGACGGAAACAACCCGCCTTGGGACAAGAAGTATCAAGAATATAAGAGACCTCTGATTGACGTTTCTGGACTGGAGTATTTGGTAAACCGGCTGAAGTGACTACCTGGCCACTGTGCTGGATTGTGCGGCGAGCTTCGTGTTGCTGCGTCTTCAAAAGAAAGTTTGGGTCCAAGTGAGCAAGGGGGTGAGAAAATTTTACTTTCCGGTTTGCTCGACGGATTTTCGGTGTTGGCAGAGGATCTGAACCGGAAGAAAGGATAATTACCTCTACATCATCAGCTTGGCTGCCTTCAGCATCATCCTGATAATGGTCATTGTCAATGAGATGTATGAAAAATGAACCAAGAGAGTCAAGTTCTACCTCTGAGTCCGGATTAGCTAAATCGGCATCAGCATTTGGCTCGGAAGACGCAGTGGTCCTCTTCTTGGCAGGTTTTTTGACAACCTTTGTCTTCTGGCGAAGGGGCTTTGCAGGTTTATCTTGTGGTTTTGCCGGTTTATCCTGTGGTTTTTTCTTCCAGAACGGATCATCGCCCTGTCAAAGATGGACAAAATTTTGAGAGAATATTTGAAAGAAGCAAGTTAAAGTAAAAGGGTATATAATCCTTACAGTTGGCGGTTTGTTGGAAATACAGAAAGGACTTAATCCGGTCTGGCTACACACAGCCTCCGGTTCATGCAATATCTTCTTCACAGCCTCAGTAACTTCAGCATCTGTGAGCTGAATATCAACGTGTCGTTGAGGGTCCTTCGAACTCCCGGTGTATTCACACATTAAACCAGGGCGTCGGCTTAAGGGAAATATGCTCCAGGTTATCCAACAACGAGCAAGGTCAACACCTGTTAAACCATTCGCCATAAAGGCTCTGAGCTTTGACAGTTGTGGAGCATAGTTGGACCTTTCCTTTGCAGTTAATCTCTGAGGAAAGGGATGTGTATTACTAAGACGATGAGGGCGGTAACCCGACAAGGGATTTTCATCAGTTGGAGATGTATCTTTACAATAAAACCAAGTCTAGTTCCACTCCTTGGGGTGACTGTGAAGCTTGGTGTGAGGGAAGCTGACATCTTTTCTCTTTTGAACCGCCATTCCACCGAGCTCAGTGTTGGGTCCGTCTGTGAACTCTGTGTGACGGTTTAAATAGAAGAAATACCTAAACAATTCAACTGTGGGCTCCTCTTGAAGATAAGCTTCACAAAAGACTTGGAAATGACAGATGTTGGACACAGAGTTTTGGCCAATGTCCTGAGGGTGGAGCTGAAAACTGGCAAGCACATCTCAGAAAAACTTTGAACCGGGAGGACTAAAGCCTCGACCCAGATGGTCAACGAAAACAACTACTTCTCCGTCCTTGGGTTTAGGAGGATGTTCCGGGCCAGGGGCCCTCCAGTGGATGACCTCTTTCTTGGCTAAAGCGCCAGTTGCGACACATCTGTCTAATTGTTCTTCAGTGACCCGGGAAGGAACCCAGTTGCACTCATAGACTTGTTTCGCCATTTCAATGGAAACTGATAAATGGTTATTGCCAGTTTAAGATTTATGATGGACAAGTATAAACCGGTGCAAGAGCAGAAGAAGAAAGAAATATGTACACATTGTTAAACCGGAATCAGACATGGGAGATGTACAAAGGTAAAGCGGCTTGGCGGTTCAACAGGGGACTAATGGTACCTACCGGATCATCATTTTTTCTATAAAGATTAAACCGTCTACTCTGGCATAGAAGATACAGATCTAAGATGCATAAGTGAAGGAAAAACAAGTTTCATAGATTGGTTTGATAATTTCAGATCTGCAGTGTGACAGAAAACTAGAAAATATTCAGACCTAATTTCAAGTGCTTGAACAGTTCAGCAAGTTCAGATGAGTTTTATATAAAGGAGAAGATCCAATAAGGAAAAAGGGGATTATGGCTACGGCCGTACAAGAAGTATCAGATCCAAGCTAGTCGTTTGTGCTAATAAGAAGAACAGGGAAGAACAGCGCTGGAGCTTCAATAAATGATACGTCTCCGTCGTATCTATAATTTTTGATTGTTCCATGCCAATATTATTCAACTTTCATATATACTTTTTGGCAACTTTTTATACTATTTTTGGGACTAACATATTGATCCAGTGCCCAGTGCCAGTTCCTGTTTGTTGCATGTTTTTGGTTTCGCAGAATATCCATATCAAACGGAATCCAAACAGGATAAAAACGGACGGAGCTTATTTTTGGAATATTTGGAAAATCTGGGAGAAAGATCAACGCGAAACGGTGCCCGAGGTGGCCACGAGGCAGGGGGGCGCCTGCCCCCTGGGCGCGCCCCTGACCCTCGTGGGCCACCTGTAAGGTGGTTGATGCCCTTCTTCGGCCGCAAGAAAGCTAATTTTTGGTAAAAAATCACGGCGAAGGTTTCAGCCCAATCGGAGTTACGGATCTCCATATATATATATATACTCCCTCCGTCCTGAAAAACATGTCGCGGCGGCATTTTTGCAAAAAAAACCTCTCGTTTTTCCCGACCAAACCCGCGCTCCTTGTCCTCCTCCTCCGACAGAAGCAGCAGCTGCGCTGCTCTCCGCCGCCACTGCTTCGCTGCTCCCCGCCGCCGCAGCTCCCCTTCTCCCCCGCTCTCCCGCCGCCGCAGCTCCCCTGCTCCCCCGCTCTCCCGCCGCAGCTGCCTCCTGCTCCGCCGCCGCAGCTACCGCTCGCCTGCCTCCCCAAGCTCCCCCTTTCTCAAAAAAATCCTTGATTTGGATCCCATGTTAGTCCAACCCACAGCTACCGCCGCGCTCTGCTTCGGCTGCGTCGGAACCGCCGTCGGAGAGCCCGCAGGCACCGGATCCGGACCACCAACAACAACCTAAAGGCCGACGAGCAGCCGGGTGTCGTCCTCGCCGTCGACGATGACGGTGCCGCCGACGCCGCGAAGCGAGGGCGAGATCCTCCAGTCGGCCAACTTTGGATTTTTTTTGCCGACCTGCTCTCCGACGGCGAGTTGCAGCGCTACTTGTCTATATCCGAAGAATTGGGAGTGTACGTTACCGGAACGGCGGCGGGGCCCCCTCCTCTCTCGGACTCCACGGCGGGTCATCTCTCCCCTGCCGTCGTCGACCACCTCCCCGCCGGCGCCACACGCTTGCACCTGCACGCATCAGCAAGGAAGCCGTCGACCACGAAGCCAGTCCCGACGCACCTGCATCTACACGCTGGTGCCACTCACCTGCATCTGCACACATCTGCATCAAGGCAAAGAGCTCGCCGGAGTAAAAAGGTCTTGTTTTTCTCGCCATCTTCTCCGGCCACCCTATTTTCTTGTAAAAATTTCTACTGGATTGCTCCATTGTTACATTCCTGAACTCAATTTGTTCATTTGGCGTACTGTCAGTGGACTTGCTATGCTTGGAGTGACACTTTACTAGACTGAAGCAATTGCTGCATCACTAGACTGAAGAAATTGTGTTGTCAGTTGGGGACTGAAGAAAATGTGTTGCAGATTTTGATTTGCTTGCTGATCTTCAGTTAACTCCATAGAAGAGTTTTGTACTGATTCAGTTAACTGACAGCAAGTAACAGCATGTTCTAACAGCAACAGTTTCAGAGTACTACTCCAAAATCCTCCTAGTTGTAGCTCACCTAAATGGTTGAATTCAAAGAACTGCAGTGGCCTTCAGTGATTGAGAGCTTAAAATTTCCAACAATCTAAACAAACAAAGTAAAAAGGATCAGTATCTCATTTCAGCTGATTTATTCTTCATAAGCATAGGCTTTTGTTTGTTGGAAACTAGCTAGTGAAACTGAAATTTAACAGTAAACTGAATTACTGTCATTTAACAGTAAACTGAATTTTAAACTGAGTACTGGAGTAAACTTGCGGGAGTAAAAATTTATGCATTACTCCATACTTTTTGAAATACCTACTGCTATGAGCTATGTCAACAGGGCTACTCCAGTGCACATCACTGCCCAGAGCAAACTGAAACCCACTCTTCTCTCTCTACCCAAGGTTGTATATGTTTAGATCATGAAGGAGAGATGTATAAGGCTGTACTTATATACTGATAGCTAATTAAGAAGCTGGGAAATATATACTAATAGCTAATTAGCAAGGACCTTGAGATCGATTAATCCAGTGCTACTCCTCTCATTATCTAATCTATCCATGCTATGGCTGCATATTTATTTACTGTACCAAAGATGGTCTTTCTTATTTTAGCTGATCCATCCCATGTGATATGCTAGATTTTAGCATCTGTATTGATGAACCTTTGATGAAACTAAAGAAAAACTGGAAGTGTCCTTGATAGCATGAAATGGACCTCTTAACTAAATAGAAGCGATTTCTTGTCATCCACCGTCCTTTTATTTGTTCCATGCTGATAGCTTTGCTGATTTAACATTAATTAAGAAAACCAAATTCATACCATATCATCTACTGATGATATGGTATTAGCAAAGGCCTTGCTTGCCTCATTAGTTGTTGTAGTTGTCAAGCAAAAATTTCAGTCCACTAACCGAAATTAATTCAAATAACTAAAATTAACCCAAATTAATTCAAATAACCCAGATAATTCAATTAATCCAAATAACCCAGATAATTCCAATAAATTCCAACAAGGAGTTGATATACAAGGATTATACAAGGCATACAGAACGGCATGACATAAGGGCATCTTTGTCCCCTCTTGACACAAGATTACACAAGACATACACAAGGAGCACCTGACTACATGACATAAGGGCCTCTTTGCCCCCTCTTGACTACATTCTTTCTCTGGCCACTTCTTCCCTTCCCTTCCCTTTACTTTTCTTTCTTTTCCCTTCTCTAGCTAATTCTTTCCTTTCATTTTCTTTTCCTATTGCAATTTCCATTTCTTCTATAAGGGCCCTAGTATCAACAACTACCCGACTGTCGCAATATACACCGGTTATTTCCATTCCAGCATTCTGAACGCGATCCTTGTGCAAGTGGGGCAACTTATATTTATTTCCTCCTTTGTCTTTCATAACTTCAAACATAACTGCTTCTAATGTGATAAAGCTTCTGTGCAACTTGTTGGGATCGTAGTTCTCGAATTCCTCTTCCACACCCTGTACCAGTTCCTGGATGTTTGTAGGTGACCTGCAGTCGGTTAGAGACTGGAGAGAGTTATGGAAGCAGAGGTCCAAACAATTTAACTCAGGGCTATTTGGGGGCTGTTGTAGCAATCGGATGTCAAGATCAGTTTGTTCCACAGCTTCTCGAAAAGCTACATCATTGGGAAGGACATGAGGCTTTGCGTTATCCTGTTGGATGAATATTGTTGCTCCCTCATCATCGTCAGGCCACTTATCCTGAATTGCCGGGATAACCTTATTGATTAGATAATCTCTGCACACAGGCCTGGTTACTTTCACTGATGTCAACACTTTTGTTCCCTTTGTTCTGTTCTGACTTGTCCGCTTCGCCTCAGTCTCTTCGACGAATGCCCAAATGCCGATCTTCCCATCGAATGTTAGCTCCCCCTCATTATTATATCGAGGCCTGGCAACAGCTGTTAGGAACATTACCTTCCCAATGCTGTGAGTGTTTGACACGGTGCGCTTCGGTTCAGGTTCTCCTGGAAGTACATAGTAACTATTCTTCACTCTCGTCATGTCGAACCACTTCTCATCGATGTGAACCATATTCGTCATTGGTTTTAACATAGCCCGAGAAGTTGAGATCGAATTGTCATCGACCATGGACATACAAAATTTCAATCTCGCAAGCTTGTTCTCTAGCTTGAGGTGAGGCTTCACGGTGCTTGTGATGCGGTTGAGCTCATTCAACTGGAACCTCTTATGTAGGGTCGATCGGGCCACACCTAGAGACCATGCCAGAGATCGAACTGTTCTTCTTTTATTCAGTGGGATTGTTGAGGTCCTCTCTAGATCCAGCTCCTTTCTCTTTCGGCCTGATCTTCCTGGCTTCTTGCTTGAGACATCTACTTCTTTGCCATCGGCAATTTGCTTTTTAGCCTCTTCCCAGATTCTTTCAACAGATCGTACACTTATGTCCAATAGGTTTGAGACTAGCAGCTTGTCGTCTGGTTGAACAGACCCATCTTTGAGCTCGATTACCAGCAAGGCAAAGTAAACACCATGCCTCTCCTTATCTGACAATTCTCTTCTCTTCTCTTGAAGTATCCAATTCATAACTTCATCCTCTTCCTCTTGAGCTTCATCCTCTTTCCCTTCATCTTCTTGAGGCATCCAATTCATATCTTCATCGTCTTCCTCTTGAGGCATCAAGTTCAAATCCATAGCCACATTCTCTGCCACTTGAGGTTCCTCCTTTTCAGGGATCCAATTCAAATTAATACCTTCATCATCTTCCTCTTGAGGCATCAAGTTCAAATCAATGGTTTCATGTTCTTCCTCTTGAGGCATCAAGTTCAAATCCATATTCATGTGTTCCTGCCATCAATGACAAAAGATGAGTACACCATGGTACCATAACAAGAATATACACACACAAAAAGAGTATTCTAAGATCAACAACATCATTTTTCTTCAGATTTGGAGTTTATTTTGCTTATACAATCAGGATGCATAATGTTACATATGTTGAATCAAGAAGGAAAATAGATAGATTATACTTAAAGCTCATTTGTGCAAAGCAAATACTGAGGATAGAAATATTCAGTTAACTGAAATTACCAAAAATACTAAGGATAAAAAAAATTGTACCTGAATTGACATCATCTGAATTTGCTAGTGCTACAAAGTTTTAACCTGGACTGATTTATGAATGCTGCTAGTGCTACAAACCTGAATTGGCATCATCTGAATTTGCTAGTGCTACAAAGTTTTAACCTGGACTGTTTTATGAATGCTGCTAGTGCTACAACAATTTGCATCCTCTGAATTTTATAGTTTCACTCTGAATTGGCATCATCTAAATTAGCATCATCTGATCTCTGAATTAATCATGCTCTCTTTAATTTTCTGATCAGTAACAGTAAATCAACAGTACTCTGATGAATAAGCATTGTACCTTCTACAGAGTGCAGAGGAGTAGCAGCAATAGCAGCACGGGCAGGATCAGAAGAGGAGAAGCAGCACGAGCAGGGTCAGAGGAGGAGCAGCAGCACGGGCAGGGGAGAGGGAGCAGCAGCAGCAGCACAGGCAGATCTCCACCGGCGAGCTCCTGGTCCACCAGATTGTCGAGGCAAGCTCCGGCGATGCCAGTAGGGGATCGCGGCGGCGCACGCGCGGGAGCTCCAGGAGGATGCGCGGGAGCACGAGGGAGGACGCACGCGGGGGCTCCAGGAGGATGCGCGGGGGCTCCAGGAGGGAAGCGCGCGGCCTCGAGGAAGACGTGGCAGGAGATTCCGGCGAAGCCCGCAGGCAGCGGGAGGAGACCACGGCGGCGCAGGTCTGGGCTGCGGCGGCAGAGGAGGTAATTGGCGAAGGCGGCGAGAGCAGGTACTTGGCGACGGAGGAGGAGCTCAGCTGGGCTCGCCGGCCCCTGGCGAATCACGCAGCTGGGCGGCGCCGGCCCCTGGCGACGCGCAGGCGACGGGCAGAGGAAGAAGACGGGGCGGAGGACTTGTTTGAAACGCTTTTGAAACCATGAGGGTTTTTTTGCAAAATTACCGGTGAACTACGCCCGCGACATGTTTTTTGGGGCGGAGGGAGTATATATATATATATATATATATACGAAACGGTGAAAGGGCGGCAGAGGAGAACGTAGAAACAGAGAGAGACAGAGAGACAGATCCAATCTCGGAGGGGCTCTCGCCCCTCCCACGCCATGGAGGCCAAGGACCAGAGGGGAAACCCTTCTCCCATCTAGGGAGGAGGTCAAGGAAGAAGAAGAAGAAGGGGGGCCCTCTCCCCCTCGCTTCCGGTGGCGCCGGAGTGCCACCGGGGGCCATCATCATCACCGCAATCTTCACCAACAACTTCACCGCCATCATCACCAACTCTTCCCCCCTCTATGCAGCGGTGTAACCTCTCTCTTACCCGCTGTAATCTCTACTTAAACATGGTGCTCAACGCTATATATTATTTCCCAATGATGTATGGCTATCCTATGATGTTTGAGTAGATCCGTTTTGTCCTATGGGTTATTTGATGATCAAGATTGGTTTGAGTTGCATGTTTTATTATTGGTGCTGTCCTATGGTGCTCTCCGTGTCGCGCAAGCGTGAGGGATTCCCGCTGTAGGGTTTGCAATATGTTCATGATTTGCCTATGGTGGGTGGCGTGAGTGACAGAAGCACAGACCCGAGTAAGTAGGTTGTTTGCGTATGGGATAAAGAGGACTTGATGCTTTAATGCTATGGTTGGGTTTTACCTTAATGATCTTTAGTAGTTGCGGATGCTTGCTAGAGTTCCAATCATAAGTGCATATGATCGAAGTAGAGAAAGTATGTTAGCTTATGCCTCTCCCTCAAATAAAATTGCAATAATGATTACCGTTCTAGTTGTGTCTTTATCTAAACAGCCCCTAGTCTTTATTTATGTGCTCTTTATTTTCTTGCAAGCCTATCCAAAAACACCTACAAAGTACTTCTAGTTTCATACTTGTTTCCGGTAAAGCGAACGTCAAGTGTGCGTAGAGTTGTATCCGTGGTCGATAGAACTTGAGGGAATATTTGTTCTACCTTTAGCTCCTCGTTGGGTTCGACACTCTTACTTATCGAAAGAGGCTACAATTGATCCCCTATACTTGTGGGTTATCAAGACCTTTTTCTGGCGCCGTTGCCGGGGAGTTATAGCGTGGGGTGAATATTCTCGTGTGTGCTTGTTTGCTTTATCACTAAGTAATTTTTATTTGTTGTTCTGAGTTGTTCTCTATCTTTAGTGTGGATATGGAACACGAAATACCAAAAAAATTAGGTGTACTTGCTACTCATGGAGATGAGGAACCTCCTAAAACCCATGATGATCATTATGTGAAAAATATTATGTACCACTTTGATAATCCTGAGAAAACCTCATTCAATTTGGTAATGGGAGTAACGTTGGATCAATGTGAATGTTTTAGGGATTATCACTTGACACAAAAAGGGAAACTATTATGGGATCAAATTTATATATTGAAGTGGTATGCTCGGAAAGTATGCTTGAGTTATGATTATACTTGTTGCTCTAGGATGAAGGCTCCACAGCTTCCCTTTTCATGCAAATTTAATAATAATGAAACCTTAGCTTCTTATGCTAATGGTATATATGATTACTATGATGTGGAACAAATAGAAGAATTTGTTGCTTTTAAGGGTGCTTATAAAATTGAATCTTTGTTTGAAAAGTATGAAGCTTTTGATGATGATGTTTATAGGCCTGAAAATTTGGCTATATTGAAATATTGCCTATGATAATTATGAATATAATTCCTATATTAATGCACTTATTGAGAAAGTATCCGCTGTCCAAGAAGAGACTAATATTTTGCAGGAATCTATGAAAGAAGAAATTGATGAAACTGTGAGCTCATTGGATGAAAAAGATGATGAGGAGAGCGAAGAACAAAAGGAGGAAGAGTGGATTAGCTACCCATGCCCACCTTCTAATGAGAGTAACTCTTCAACTCATACATTGTTACATTTCCCTTCGTGCTTACCGAAGGATGATTGCTATGATGACTATTATGATCCCGTTGATTCTCTTGAAATATCCCTTTTTGATGATGCTTTCTATGTTTGTGGCCAAGATGCCAATATGAATTATGCTTATGGATATGAACTTGCTATAGTTCCTTATGTTAAACATGAAATTGTTGCTATTGCACCCACACATGATAGTCCTATTATCCTTTTGAATTCTCCCAATTACACTATATCGGAGAAGTTTACCCTTATTAAGGATTATATTGATGGGTTGCCTTATACCGTTGCACATGATGATTTTGATAGATATAATATGCATGTGCTTGCTGCTCCTACTTGCAATTATTATGAGAGAGGAACTATATCTCCACCTCTCTATGTTTCCAACACAATAAAATTGCAAGAAACTGCTTATACTATGCATTGGCCTTTACTATGTGTGCATGAATTGTTCTTTTATGACATGCCGATGCATAGGAAGAGAGTTAGACTTCGTCATTACATGATATATGTTACTTTGTGCTCACTACTAAATTACAAATCATTGCTAATTAAAATTGGCTTTGATATACCTTGGGATCCGGGTGGATTCACTACTTGAGCACTATATGCCTAGCTTAATGGCTTTAAAGAAAGCGCTGCCAGGGAGACAACCCGTAAGTTTTAGAGAGTCATTTATTTCTGTTGAGTGCTTTCATATAGTTTAAAAACAACAAAAATAAAGAGGGGAACCCAAAACTTTTCAAAAAGGAAAGTGAAAGTGAGAAAGACAAGCATTGTTGAAGTGGGAGAGCTCCTTGAACTTTGTTCATGCTCACGGCAACTTTGTGAATGTTGATTACAGAAACTTTTCAACAAAAATAATTGTCCCCTTGTACAATTCCATTGTATTATAAAAATAAGGTGCCAAGGTTTGCCTTTAGGATGTTTACAATACTTGTTGGTTTGTACGGTGCAGGACAGAAACTTTGTCTGTAGTGCGCGATTTTTAAATTTTTACTAGAACGTCAAATGGTTCTGATTATTTTTGCAATGTCTTTCTATATAAATTGTTTATTTTTCCTAATTTTGGCAGAATTTTTCAAGTATCAGAAGTATGGTGAATGTTCAGATTATTACAGACTGTTCTGTTTTAGACAGATTCTGTTTTTGATGCATAGTTTGCTTGTTTTGATGAAACTATCAATTTATATCAGTGGATTAAGCCATGAAAAAGCTATATTACAGTAGACACAATGCAAAAACAAAATATGAATTGGTTTGCAACAGTACTTAGAGTAGTGATTTGCTTTATTATACTAACGGATCTTACCGAGTTTTCTGTTGAAGTTTTGTGTGGATGAAGTGTTCGATGATCGAGGAGGTTTCGATGTGAGAAGAAGGAAGAGAGGCAAGAGCTCAAGCTTGGGGATGCCCAAGGCACCCCAAGTAAATATTCAAGGAGACTCAAGCGTCTAAGCTTGGGGATGCCCCGGAAGGCATCCCCTCTTTCTTCAACAAGTATCGGTATGTTTTCGGATTCGTTTCGTTCATGCGATATGTGCAAATATTGGAGCGTCTTTTGCATTTAGTTTTCATTTTTCTTTTATGCACCATGCTGGTATGAGATAGTCCTTGGTTGATTTATAGAATGCTCTTTGCACTTCACTTAGATCTTTTGAGTATGGCTTTATAGAATGCTTCATGTGCTTCACTTATATCATTTGAAGTTTTGCTCCACTTATATTTGTTAGAGCGTGGGCATATCTTTTGTAGAAATAATTAAACTCTCGTGCTTCACTTATATCTATTTAGAGAGATGACAGGAACTGGTCATTCACATGGTTAGTCATAAAACCCTACATAAAACTTGTAGATCACTGAATATGATATGTTTGATTCCTTGCAATAGTTTTGCGATATAAAGGTGGTGATATTAGAGTTGTGCTAGTTGAGTAATTGTGAAATTGAGAAATACTTGTGTTGAGGTTTGCAAGTCCCGTAGCATGCACGTATGGTGAACCGTTATGTAACGAAGTTGGAGCATGAGGTGTTTATTGATTGTCTTCCTTATGAGTGGCGGTCGGGGACGAGCGATGGTCTTTTCCTACCAATCTATCCCCCTAGGAGCAGGCGCGTAGTACTTTGTTTCGATAGCTAATAGAATTTTGCAATAAGTATGTGAGTTCTTTATGAATAATGTTGAGTCCATGGATTATACCCACTCTCACCCTTCCATCATTGATAGCCTCTTCGGTACCGTGCATTGCCCTTTCTCACCTCGAGAGTTGGTGCAAATTTCGCTGGTGCATCCAAACCCCGTGATACGATACGCTCTATCACACATAAGCCTCCTTATATCTCCCTCAAAACAGCCACCATACCTACCTATTATGGCATTTCCATAGCCATTCCGAGATATATTTCCATGCAACTTCCATCATCATCATATACATTACTTGAGCATTTATTGTCATATTGCTTTGCATGATCGTAAGATAGCTAGCATGATGTTTTCCTGGCTTGTCCATTTTTTTATGTCATTGCTACGCTAGATCATTGCACATCCCGGTACACCACCGGAGGCATTCATATAGAGTCATATCTTTGTTCTAGATATCGAGTTGTAATATTGAGTTGTAAGTAAATAAAATTGTGATGATCATCATTCTTAGAGCATTGCCCCAGTGAGGAAAGGATGATGGAGACTATGATTCCCACACAAGTCGGGATGAGACTCCGGACGAAAAAATAAAAAAAAATAAAAAAAGGAGAGAAAGACCAAAAAAAGGGAGAAGGCCCAAAAAAAGGGAAAACAAAAAAAAAAGAGAAGGGGCAATGTTACTATCCTTTTACCACACTTGTGCTTCAAAGTAGCACCATGTTCTTCATATAGAGAGTCTCTTGAGTTATCACTTTCATATACTAGTGGGAATTTTCATTATAGAACTTGGCTTGTATATTCCAACAATGGGCTTCCTCAAATGCCCTAGGTCTTCATGAGCAAGCAAGTTGGATGCACACCCACTTAGTTTCAGTTTGAGCTTTCATACACTTATAGCTCTAGTGCATCCGTTGCATGGCAATCCCTACTCCTCACATTGACATCAATTGATGGGCATCTCCATAGCCCGTTGATTAGCTGCGTCGATGTGAGACTTTCTCCTTTTTTTTGTCTTCTCCACATAACCCCCATCATCATATTTTATTCCACCTATAGTGCTATGTCCATGGCTCACGCTCATGTATTGCGTGAAAGTTGAAAAGGTTTGAGAAACGTCAAAAGTATGAAACAATTGCTTGGCTTGTCATCGGGGTTGTGCATTGTGTGAATATTTTGTGTGGTGAAGATGGAGCATAGCCAGACTATACGATTTTGTAGGGATGAACTTTCTTTGGCTATGTTATTTCAATAAGACATAATTGCTTGGTTGGTATGCTTGAAATATTATTGTTTTTATGTCAAAGGATAGACTATTGCTTTGAATCACTCGTGTCTTAATATTCATGCCATGATTGGATACATGATCAAGATTAAGCTAGGTAGCATTCCACATCAAAAATTATCTATTTTATCATTTACCTACTCGAGGACGAGCAGGAATTAAGCTTGGGGATGCTGATACGTCTCCGTCGTATCTATAATTTTTTATTGTTCCATGCCAATATTATTCAACTTTCATATACTTTTTGGCAACTTTTATACTATTTTTGGGACTAACATATTGATCCAGTGCCCAGTGCCAGTTCCTGTTTGTTGCATGTTTTTGGTTTCGCAGAATATCCATATCAAACGGAATCCAAACGGGATAAAAACGAACGGAGCTTATTTTTGGAATATTTGGAAAATCTGGGAGAAAGATCAACGCGAAACAGTGCCCGAGGTGGCCACGAGGCAGGGGGCGTGCCTGCCCCCCCCCCCCCGGGCGCCCCTGACCCTCGTGGGCCACCCGTAAGGCGGTCGATGCCCTTCTTCGGCCGCAAGAAAGCTAATTTTTGGTAAAAAATCACGGCGAAGGTTTCAGCCCAATCGGAGTTACGGATCTCCATATATATATATGAAACGGTGAAAGGGCAGCAGATGAGAACGTAGAAACAGAGAGACAGATCCAATCTCGGAGGGGCTCTCGCCCCTCCCACTCCATGGAGGCCAAGGAACAGAGGGGAAACCCTTCTCCCATCTAGGGAGGAGGTCAAGGAAGAAGAAGAAGAAGGGGGGCCCTCTCCCCCTCGCTTCCGGTGGCGCCAGAGTGCCACCGGGGGGCCATCATCATCACCGCAATCTTCACCAACAACTTCACCGCCATCATCACCAACTCTTCCCCCCTCTATGCAGCGGTGTAACCTCTCTCTTACCCGCCGTAATCTCTACTTAAACATGGTGCTCAACGCTATATATTATTTCCCAATGATGTATGGCTATCCTATGATGTTTGAGTAGATCCGTTTTGTCCTATGGGTTATTTGATGATCAAGATTGGTTTGAGTTGCATGTTTTATTATTGGTGCTGTCCTATGGTGCTCTCCGTGTCGCGCAAGGTCACAGTTAAACTGAAATCTCAAATTCTGATCTTGTCTTCACTCCCACTTGTTGCTCTAGCCACCAAAATCAATGCATGCCAGTGGCCATACAATACAAGCTATGCAAGTATGTTCGCATCAACCTACAGTTTCACGCAAAGCTACTCTAATAGATAGATAGATGGAGATATAAGATGTCATGTGACACAATATCACAAGGAACGATAGCATAGTGCTAGCTAGCCAAACTGCAGAGGTCATAATTTAACTTAAAACAAGCTGAAGTTGGGGCCATCTTTGGTACTCATTTTTTGCATCTTGTCTTCACTGGTCTTCCTTGGCTTCTACCACCTTGTTGGCTTTGGAACCAAACGCAAAAGCAAAGGCCATAAATGTTAATGTCATCTTGGCAGCTAACTCGAACACACCCCGAGCTCTCATTGCGTACCGCATCCAGCGCCTGCATGTAGAGAGACGTATATCATATGAGATTTTACATGTACCAACTCTTGTCAAACAAAGCAAACAGGAAACTAACTGAGGCAGAAATATATCCTACAGAGGGTCATCTGCTCCTTGAGTGGCTTGTACAGAAAGATGCTGGCCAGTAGTGGTGGAAATCTTCCCCGCGTTATAAATCGCATCAAACAGCTCCTTCTTCTTCTGCTCTGCTTTGGATATCGCATCATACAGCTCCTCCTCCTTCTGCTTGATCTTTGAAGCTTGCTGGATTGATACACAAAAATAATGATGAGTGCCCCGACTTCGTATCATCAATCATTAGGTAAGCAACTAAACACTGATTGCGATTGGTAAATACTACTACCTCTGTTAATTAATGTACGACGTTTTGGCAGTTCAACCAAAACTGCCAAAACTGTCTTATATTAATGAACAGAGGGAGTAACTAAGAAGGAAACAGTACTGCCTGTGAATTAAGTGAGGTTTGCAAATAGTAACAGCATCATACTGTACTTGGGAAGTGCAGCAAGCGGAATTTGCTAAAGGGGCGAGCCAATATGTAAAACTATATGCTTGCTTTTGTTGCAAATAAAGAAAGGGACATGTTAAATTGTTATTACTTGAAATCAGTTAACATGGATGGATCGATGACAAGTACTACTAGCAAAGCAAGATTGTGCAATTTCTTGGTTGAGCTAGTCCATGGATGTGTGCTTATGAAATGAAGCATTGATGAACTAGAAAAGTGCAGCAAGCAGCAGACATGAATCTGATGTGTTGAAATTAATACTGTATTTTGCTAAAATGATGAGCAAAAAGTCACCATGCTCAGATCAACCAGGAAAATACGGTTGCTTAGTGATACGATCTCTCGCTAGAAGCAGCAGTACGTCACGATTTCCAGGTTCAGGTTAGGTTAAACAAGTACTATGATGCTAACAAATCTTGCTCTTCCACACACACACACACACACACACAAGAAACAATCTAGTTCGAAAAGAAAAGAGGCAATCTTGCTCTTGTTTCTGGCTAACAGAAGAGACACATACAGGTGCTATTTCGATCGCACAGATTTCGATTGTCGCGGGCTACCTCGCTGATGAGCAAAAGATCATAATGCTCAGATACCTCACTAATGAGAGAAAAGATACAATTTTGGTGAAGATACCTCACTAAAATGATGAGCAAAAGGTCATCAAGCTCAGATCAACCAGGAAAATAAGGTTGCTTAATGATATGATTTGCATTCACTGCTCTTGCTAGAAGCAGCAGTACGTCAGGATTTCAAGATGCTAACAAATCTTGCTCTTCACCACATACACACACAAAAAAAGCAATCTTGTTCGGTAATCTTGCCGAAAAAATACATCAGGATTTCCAGGTTCATCAGGATGCTAACAGAACAGAGACATACATGGTGCTATTTCGATTGAACAGAATTCGATTGTCGCAGGCTACCTCGCTGGAGAAAAAAGATGTCAATTTTGGTCAAGATACCTCGGTGGAGTTGGAGAGGTGGCGGGAGCGCATGAGCCTGCTTGGCACGAGCCGGCGTCCCTCCTCCGCCTGCGCTCGCTGGAACAGGGAGCCGCCGAGCCTCCTCGCCGCGCATCGAACCGCCGCCATCGTGGCCGGCCTGCGAACAATTGGTCAGGGATTAGGACGACAAGTCCGTCAGAAATCACCACCGCCGGCCCGCCGGCCGGCCGCGGCTCCCCGACCCCCGCATACACACACAAATCCCATCGATCGGGTTGCAGTCCGTGGGCATTTCGGCGAGCGTACCTTGCGGGTGGGGGCGTCTCTTTCTCAGGCGGCTAGGGTTCCTCGTTCGCCGTCCTCCGCCGACGCCGACGCCGACGCCGAAAGTGAGTGGGTGGGTTGGGGTGGGTTCCTGCTCTCTCTCTCTCTCTCTCTCTCCCCGGAAGTGAGTGGGTGCGCCAACTTATAGCCTTGCGAGCAGGCCCGGCCCAAATGTGCGCTTCTTCTAATTTTTCTTCTTTTAACTCTTTTTGGCATTGTCTCAAAAAAAAACTCTTTTTGGCAGAAACTAGCAATGCCTGTGCTCCTTGATACAGTATGCATATATGGAGTTATTTACCCTCAAAAAAATATGGAGTTATTTACCCAAAACCACCGCACTTGGGGCTAGTGTAACAACTTAGTACCAGATTTTAGACACGGCAAAAAAAAACACCGGTTGTGCGCCTAATGTGTAAAGCGGAGCACTGACGCTCGGATTTGGCCGCGAAAACAGCAAAACCGACAGGTGGGTCCCGCCTATAGGATGATGTGGTGTGGGTTGACGGACGCCGTTAGGCGGCAACACACGGTCGTTCACGAGCCGTATATTAGGTGTAGCCGCCCGCCATTTCGACCCTCCCCCCTCCCCCCCCCCCCGATTTAGTTTTTCTCCCGCGCTACCCATGGCCACCAGCTCCGGCGGGCAACGGATTCAACGGCAGCGGTGTGAGTTCTTCCGGCCGCAAGCGCCGGCGCCCGCAATGCGTCACCGTTGGCACGTTCAACCCCAACCCCGATGGCTTCCGCGACCTCGATTCAGAGTCGTCGACGGAGGAGAAAGCTCTCCTTCCGCCGCCATCATCGTGTGCGGAGGAGGCGGTGAAGGCTGATGCGGAGGCTGCGGCATAGAGTGCTGCCGAGGTGTCGTCGAGTCGTTGGGGAAGGAAGTACTCCCCTACGCTCCATTGCCACCGAGGCAAATCTGACTCTGCCAAAATCTAGGGTTAGTTCTAGCAATAACTGTGTAGTTTAGTTATTTGATTGTCTCCTCAGCAAAATCTATGGTTAGTTCTAGCAATACCGCGTAGTTTAGTATGTCTAAATTTAGTTCAAGCAAGTACTGAATTTGGCATAAATCTCTTGGTGATTGTTAAATTAGGTCTGAATTTAGTATCCTCTGAAGTTCTGATGCCCTGAATTTAGTATTTCACTGGTGCTAATTTATGATATTTTCTAATTGGGCTACTGTACTGAAATCCAGAGCTGTATTTTGTAGTGTCCGTATATATTTTCTTGTGATACTGTATTCAAAATGTTGTTACTTTGTTTTCTTCTTTAGGCCTGAAGATCTATGGTTAATATATTTTGGAAAAAGTTTGCCCTTGTAAAGATGCGTGAGAGAGACATCAGTTATGGTGGTTTGCTTAATGTAATGGAGTATGAAGAAGAAGAGAGTGCAACCAAAGCAGAAGTACAGGGGGGGAAGAGGAAATTGATATGAAGGAAACAATTTCTGCGAGATTAAGAAGAAGAGAGCTGAATACAAGAATAGTACACACTGTGAGGGGGACACAGACCCTGAAGATATATATGACATAGACCAGGAGGAAGAGGGTGAGGAGGCACAAGAGATTCCAGTTCCTGAGGCTGTTGAGAAGAAGGCAAAAAGACCACGGCCTACAAGTAGGTCCCACTCTAGTGCTTCTGGAAGCATTAATAAGGATTAGTATTCATCTTTAGAAGAGGAAGATAGAGACTTTGAAGCAGATGATGATGGCAATGAACCAATGTCCTTTGTTATCCCCTCTGGGAGAAGGAGTAGAGCTAAGAAAAGACCACCTAGGGTCTGGTATGATGAGGACATGATGCATCCAGAGTAGCAATTCCAGCTAAGGTTGTGTTTCAGACATGTTTACCAATTCAAAGAGGCTCTTGTGAATTTGCATGTCAAACAACTTAGAAGATACAAATATCACAGAAATTGCAGTGATAAGATAATAGTATGTTGTGATCGAGAGGGTTGTCAGTTCCACATGGTAGCAGCATAGATAAGTAATGAGCCCACTTTCTGCATTAAGAAGATGGTGTTGGAGCACACATGTCCCACCCAATCTGAGAAGACTAAGATTAGCTCAAAGTGGCTTGGCAACAAAATGCTTGAAACTATCAGATCAAACCCCAACAGTCTTTTCAAACTACCCCTCATGGGTACTGCTTGAGGCACATTTATGCCAACTTTCAGAGAGCTGGATCCAGAGGAGAGGATTTGAAGAAATGCATGGATGCAGATGCATATGCTTACACTTAACATGACTTTCAGTTGGCAATGGAGAGCATGAAGGCGGTTGTCCCTGCTAAGCAAACTCCTACGACACAAGCGCCCCCTGCTCCTACGGCCCAGCCCCAATTCCAGCCCCTGCGGTACAACCTCTTGACCCTAAGTATAAGGATATGAGCCCAAGAAGTGTTTTATCAGTGATGGTAGTCATAATGTAAACAACTACATTGCCTGGGCTTGCCCGCAACCTACAACGACTTATTCTGGCAGTGTTGCTGCGGGTCTTGGTTTCTATCTTGCTGACATCCATGTTGGGGCTGAATCTAGTTGGCTGAACTACAAGAATTGTGATGTTCTGAGAGTGATCAAAGGCGAAGTTTCTATTTCAGAGTTGCTGGTTCAGTTAACCAACGATGTACTACCGAGAAGATCAAGGCTTATGTCGCCCTTATGTTGCAGCATCTTTTCCTTCAAGTATGTGAACATAGGCGTGAAACCAATGCGTCCAGCTCCAACTGGTCTCCGCCGCCGTCAGGTATCATCATTTTCTAGTCAGACGCTGGAACTTTCTCGAGCCAGGATAGGTCCGGCATTGGGCTCGTCGACAGGTATGACGGAGGTCAATTCGTGGTGGCCTGCATCGAGCCTATTGATGGTAGCTTGGAACCTAAAGTGGCTGAGGCCATGGCTCTTCGACGTGTTGTTCTTTTGGCGCATGATGAACAAGTTTCAGATGTTATCTTTGCCTCTAACTATCTCTGACTTGTTCAAAGGATCAATTCTTCTATGAGTGACCTTCTTCGATCGGGGCTGTGGTAGCTGAAATCAAGTCTATGTCCAAAGGTTTCTCGTCGGTGTCATTCAAACACGTTCGTCGGCATTTGAATGTTCCTACTCATGTGTTGACCGAAGAGAAAAGTGTACTTTTTGTCCCTCAACTTTTGTCGAAGTCTAAATTTGGTCATTCAACTTTGAAGTCGGGCAGCTTGCACCCTCAAGAATGAAACCGACTAGTTTCATGAATCCCTCCACCCAACCAAAAGCTGTTTTTGTGCTGACTCGGTACGGTTTGACGTTCTAGTCCATGTGGCAATGGAAAATACACTTTGGTTCTTGATTGTATATGCACCCTATATGGGGGATTTTTAAAAAAATATTTTAATAAAAAGTCAAAATAGGTAGGAACTATTTTGAAAAAAAAACTTGACTTACTTTTGCACTAGTATATAAATTTTCATGAAAAAAAAACAAAGTTGACTTCACAGCGAAAAAGACAAAATTAATTTGTTATTATAGGTCACTATTCACACTATTTAGCCAAAAAAAATGTCTTTTTTGAAAAGAAGTCAAAGGGAGATTTTCTCTCACGAGTAAGGTCAAGTTTATTTCAAAAATATTTTCAGGATTTTTTAAATTTTTGTTGAATTACTAAAAAAATCCATATAGGGTGTAGATGTCCCCATGGACCAAAAATCTGCCTCCCTGTGGCAATCTAGTATTTCCCTTGTTTGATTTTATCTCTAATATAATGGGGGCATTCTACCAAGCACTTGGCGTGCAAGGTCTGGAGATGGTGAGCTCGTGGAGGGAGAGGACCCCCAGCGATTCGATGCCGTCGTCCATGCATGCCCATCTTGATCAGGATCGAGCAGCGGCGGCGGTCGGACTGGAGGCAGAGGACGAGGCGAGGACACCATGCTCGCCGCAAAGCACGGAGGGTGCGCGTACGTCTAGGCTGAGCAGGTGGGTGGTGGCCTGTGTGCCCTAGCACGCGGCACGACCCGGATGGACCTGTGCACGCATGCACAAGGAAAAATAAACTGATTAAATAGTTAGGACATGAATGACGATGCTAACACGTGAGACAAGCAAAGCTCCAACACTTGCTCCTGCTGCACGAGCATCATCCGTGTCTGCCATGCCAGCGTCTGAACCCCCGCGGACACGACACGACACGAGCACTGCTGCAAGCTTGGGCATCCCCGACGCAGAGCCACCTCGGCCAAACACTGAACTATGAACATGGACAGGTTGCCGCAGCGAGCAATATCAGTCCTGTTGGAATAAGCCACGGGACGTGCAGCGTGGTGTGTGTGTGTGTGTGTGTGTGTGTGTGTGTGTGTGTGTGTGTATGCGTGCGTCGTGTGTGCTGACCTGAGTTGTGGGGCGTGCGTGCATTGGAGTCGGTCTGCAGCTTGCCGCGTACGTAGCTTGGACGAGCTGCATGCAGTAGTTGCCGTTGGAGCCCGGCCGCAGGCGAGGCGTGCGGATCAGCGTGTGCATGCAGCATAGCGAGGCGTGCAGGTCGGGCCTCGTGGAAGAGCTGCATGGCCGATTCTAAAGCTGATTTGTGCTTTACTTCCTGTGGACTTTGAGCCAGATTTATGTATCCTTCATGTGGAAACCATGTATATGAATGATATGATGATGTCCCCTTCAAAACAAGCATCCCTTTCAAAACAAGCATCTCATTAGATTAGCATATGTATGTATGTATGTATGTATGTATATACATTACGGAGTTAGACATAAGCTGCACTAGTTCACGTTCCAGAAGCCACAAGCCTGGCTGCTAAACAACATGAAGGTGTGTGTGTCAAGTTTCAGTTGTGCAGAAAGGCAGCAGCAACAGAGAAGCGGCAACACGCAGGCACAATGCCAATCTGAGCTTGTAACTGATTTGAATTGAGTGTATGTATACTCCAGTCTGAATGTCGTATCCAGATTGTAATCATGTGAGTGGAGTTCAGTGAATTTTTTTAGCGTGATTATTGTTACAAAATATTGAATGTGAATCACTCAAGTTCTGTCTACTCTGACTATTGTGTTGTTCTGATATATAAGATTGTCCATTCCAAAGCATAATACTCATGTCGTTAATTACAGGTGCTCAATCCCTTTTGCACCTGCTGTTGACAATTTATTCGAGAACATGTTCTTCCAGGAATACAATGGCTTGCAAGTCATAATGCTTGTTTTGGCTGCTGAATGTACAATGAGCATGCATGCCTAGAGAACTTGCAGGTGCATTGAACAAAAGAGATGCCAACCCAGGGAGTTGAACATATGACAACTTGCAGGTGCAAAAGGGATTGAGCAACTAGAACCTAGAACTGAACTGAATTGCCAAAACCATGCTTGTTTGTGCTCTCATTCAAGTACAGAGCACATGATTGCCCAAAAACACTAATACTTCACCATGACCCAGTAAATACATACATCATCTGCGATTGGTCCCTGGAAATTAAATAGACTAAGTATGTTTTTATGTTCAATTCAATCAGAGAACAATTCCTGTGATTGCCAAACAACAGCAGCCGTCTTCGCCGGGTCCGGGGATCTCCTTCCGATCAACTAGCATGTTGCTTCTTCCATCAGAAAAGGGAAATTTGATCAATTTCTAAAGTAATCAGATGGTGAAAGTTAGATGTCAGAGAAAGGACTATGGAGACTTATTGAGATTGACGAGCAGAGCAGCCGGCCGTCGGATCTTCTTCCGATCAACTTTTATTTTTGTTTCCACCGGAGCAACAAGGAGAGCGCAGGCTGTAGTCCATGCGTGTGTCGTGGGATGCCTGATGGACGGTGCAGGTTGTACAACGTCCCTCTGCAGTAGGCGTTCCCAAGTCAGAGGATCTCGTTCCCCTAAGCTTCGCTCGCCTGATCTACTCCTCCACGCCCAGGCACTGCTCCTCCTCCGCGCCCAGCACCTCACTGCTCGCCCAGCAGTAGATCCTCTACTTCTCACCTGCAGATCAAGAGGAGATCAGTTAAGCAGAGTATCAGCGGCAGGTCAATTGATCAATACAGAGGAGTATCATCTGTAAAACTAGTATCTGTAGGAGCAATTGAGCAGTATCTGTAGTAGCAAGATAGATAAAAGATCAAATAGAAGTAGAAGAATGACTGAATATAGTGATCAGGTGTAGGTATACTCTTGTTCTTGCTCTTCCTCCTCTCCAATTTGCTTGTCTCTCTCCTGTTCATTTGCCATCTCCAACAGGAATGTGCCCTTACACGGCAGTAAAAGTAAAAAACCAGCACTTCACCAAACTTGCCTGCAGAATCCAAAAGCAGGGGATGAATGCACAAGAGGAGGATTATTAAATCCAATGCAATGTGGACGTACTTCAATCTGCTGATCATGGAGTTGATGCTCCCGCGCAAGTGTGACAAAGATTAGTTGAACATGAACAAAGATGTTTACTGGAGTACTATGACAGATGTTTCAGGTTTCAGTATACAAAGATTAGTTGAACATGAACAAAGATGAACTAGTTTCAGGTTTACTACCAGTTTATAAACCAGTCTGGTCTGTACTCGAAACTAGAATTAGAAAACAAGATTAAAAATAGGAAACACCCATATACTGTCAAGTTTTGTCGATGCTCCACTTGAGGCACCCATTTTCACAATTCTTATTATACTCTCAGCTAATGCCTATATTTGCCTGTGCATGAACTGCACCCATTTTCACTACTACTACAATAAGTATACCATAGCCAATGGACAAAAATGTGACTAATGGGCAACTATTTCAAATCAAAACAAAAATGGACAGTAAACTGTAATTTTTGTTACAGAGATTTCCCTACTGAAAATATAACTGAATGGACAGAAAAATGGGTGAAAAGGTAACTGAATGCTAGGCTACAAATGGACAGTAAACTGATAATGACTATTGCCAACAAGAGAGGCTTCTGAAATCTGTTACAGAAATTTTCCTGCTGAAAAGATAACTGAATTTTGTGTACTGAAAGTTTACAGTGCCCAGTGTAGGAAAGTTTACTGAATCTTGTGGAGTAGTCAAAGTGCTTTGAACTAGAAAATCATCAAAGTTGAAAGCCCTAGCTGATCTTGGATTGCTTTACCTTGTTTGCAAATACTCCAATGATGTTCAAATGAGGGAACAAGCGTCAGTTCATAGTTGCTGAATTCATTTTGAGCATATTTTTTTTAGAAAAGGAGGATGACCCCCGGCCTCTGCATCTGGGCGATGCATACGGCCACTTTATTAATTATTCTCACAAGACCTTACAAAGTCATACAACAGTAAGACTAAAGCCGCCGTCTAAGCAACAAACTGTCGCTACACCTATCCCGTTGATGAAGGGGCGCAGATAGCCTGGGCCTAATACCAAACAGACATCGCAGCCAAGCCTAACATCTAAGACCTGAGACCCCAACCTAGCCACTTGCCGGGTTTGGGGCAAACACTAGTCCGGCGTGCTCTCAGAGGCCGCCGCCGCCAACTGCCACCGCTCCCTCTTCAGAACTGTACTGATGCATCTTCATTTATTTATTTTTTCATTTTGAGCATATGCTATCCAATAATCCAAACCTTGGCACTTGCGGATAAATTTGCCAAGCAGCCTTTCGCTTTGGCCATTCAACTTCCCAGTTCCATAAGAGTCGGCGGTGTCGAAAAGGTTTATGCCATTCTTCAGAGCCAAATTGAAACACTCCTGCAGTTCACTATCCATGATTTCCTGGTAGCCCCAAAGCAGCTGGTTGCCCCATGCCCATGTTCCAAAACCCATGGGGGAAACTGAAAGGGGCCCAACTTTCACCTACATTTGTTAAACAACAATGTTTCCTTGAGCAGAATTCAGTGAACAAGAGTTGATAACCTAACGTACTAATTGTACAGTCCTCATTTTCTTTCTGAAGATTGCGTTGCATGTTATGGTACAGACTGTCATGTGAGCATACAAAGATGAACAGTTAGGGAGTTGGCTTTACAGATTTCTGGACACTGCACTTGTTAACATTTCCATGTTTCACTAGTCCATCAGGACTTTGTGGAAGAGGGATAAGAGCTGATCAGGTCAACTAACCCTCTGCTTGTATTGACGGCGGTCTGACGGATCAACTAACTCTTTTTTCTTTGAGAGAGAGGTGCTATCAACCAATTTTACTAGAGACACTATGCAGTAGCTTTTCACCCACCTAGAGTTAAAATAAGCACAGCAACAGCAAACTTCATACTGTCAGAATCAACGGCAGCATCAGATTGCATATCGACAATAGCTCTGAACCAAACGAACAAGGGCTTTTTTCCTGTACTGTCATAACATACTGTCAGCCTTGATCTTGAACATGTTGTTACTTGCAAGAGCTAGGTTTGTTAGTTACAGAATTCAGTTAAGGAGTACATATAAATTCAGTTATGTGAATCATTCAAATTCAGTTAGAGCACATATACATATACTTGCAGCCCATTGATTCCATGGTGTACATATAAATATTTTGTGCGTATATCCTTGTTATGGTACCATGGTGTACATATAAATATTTTTTCAGCAACTTCTGTAAAATGGCTTTGTGTAGTGAAAACATCACCAGACTGTTAAAATTCAGATAAAAGATCTGTACCTTGATGCAGACTAAAAGGAGTAGGTTAACTGACCTGGTCCTGTGGCTGGTCAAACTGTACGTACCATGCCAAAGTATTTCCTGCAGAGAGAAAAAACAAAAATAAGCAAACATAAATTGCTTAATGAAAGCTTGGGTATAAAGTGGAGTAGATATAAAGCTTGGGTATAAAACTGAGACTAGTTTCTGATTTACTCATGATTGAAAATGTCAAAGTGCTTTGGTTTACAACCAATTAGGAGGCCCACACTACTATCCTGGAAGATGCAGCTATTACTCGGTTGACAATATGCAAATGATTTCCTAGGGGTTTCAGACATGCTATGTGTGTCTGAATACATGTGTGTCTGAATCATGTGTCCAAGTC
The DNA here is from genome assembly GCF_002575655.3 of Aegilops tauschii subsp. strangulata. Classification (NCBI taxonomy): domain Eukaryota; kingdom Viridiplantae; phylum Streptophyta; class Magnoliopsida; order Poales; family Poaceae; genus Aegilops; species Aegilops tauschii. The sequence goes on from NC_053035.3 coordinate 472,866,888, forward strand.
AGTCACAAGCACAAGCAGATCATGTGTATTCAAGTGTGCACTGAATCATGTGTTTACTTAATTTTAAACTTGCTAGCAATAAGCTTGCAGTACACTTTATAGTCAGATCAGGAGCCAAGCTCTAAAACTGGACTTTTAACTGACTTTTAAACTGAATTTTTACTTCAAAATAAGAGTACCATGCCTGCTTAACTGAATTTTTAACTAATCTCTCTCTTGGCCTAGGAGTACTCAATTTCAATCTCTCTCTTAGCGTAGGAGTACTGAATTTTTACAGTAGATTTACACTGATTTTCCAACTCAAGCAGTATCCATTCATTTACACATAGGCACACCAGTATCCATTCATTCATGCAGAAAGAAAGAAACTTCACACATGATAAATTTTATTCACACATGATAAATTCAGGTCAAAATCTCTCTCACACACACACACCAGCACCAGCATGATAATCCATGAATGGAGACAATTAGATAGACATGATTATCCATGATATTCACACATGATAATCCATGAGTGGAAATAATTAGACAGACACACACCACCAGCAGCAGCAGCAGCAGATGGAATTGCACAACACCAACAGAGGCAGAGGGATCGTACAACCCGGAGGTCGACGATGGGGTCGTACAGATGAGAGAGGTGGCAGCTGTTCCCGCCGGCCAGGTGGGCCAGCACGGCACACGCGGAGGCGCCCTTGTAGTTGTGGCCGCCCGCGCCAGCCCCGGCCTCCAGGACACGAGGCGGCGGATGCGTTGGACGGCTTCGACGACGCTCTGGCATACGCGACGCCGGAGAACTCCGCCGCGGCCGCCTCGCCGGCGACCCGCATCAGCTTGTTGCGGTTGACCCTGACCGTACCGTGCATCGCCACCACCCGCTACCACTCGTCTGGTTCCTCCAGGCAGGCGCCGGTGACCTTTTTCTCCCGCCTGCTCTCCCCTGTCGACGGTGGCCAGGATTTGTTGTGGGGGCGGCGAATCGACGTCAGCAAGTGCTTCACCAAATTGTTCATTACTACACTCGGAATTACCAACAACCTTGCTATACGTACGATCAATTCCCGTCCAACATGTACGATTAGAGACAAAATATAGATGATCCAGTTTGTGGGCCATAGCATTTGCAGTCTGGTCGTATAGCTATCCGACGAAAATTAATTTCGAATTACCAATGTGAGAAATGATTGAAGCATGGCCCCACTCCACTTAATTTTTTCCTTGACTACAAGGTTGCCACCACACTAACATGTTCAAGTCTGCATTGTCCTCTGCAATTTTTCACGACTAGGAATATTACCTACAGTAGCATGCATGCTCTAGTACATGATTTTTATTTTATATTAAAAAAAAGTGTCCATTCCTGAATTGCATACACCTGATCTCTCTCTAGTGCTCTACAATTTTCAACGACAAAAACACCCAGCCAACTGCCTGACTTGCTCATGTACAACCAGGAACTGCTGCTCAACAATCTCTAGTGAACCAATGCCAGCGACCAAAATTTGTAACACTAGAATAGTACTAGTAGTCAGCAGGGATCTCACCAATAGCTAGTCCTGACCGCACCTGTAATGCTCGGCAATTACCAATGTGAGTTACACTAGAATAGTAGGAGCAAATAACCACCTGGATTCCAAGGGAACAATCATAATGTGCAATCTGAATCAAACTGACCTGATGAACATAACTCACTGAAATTAGCCAGCTCCTACTAATGGTGGCCATGTCAGACACGGTTCAGACCTCGTATGCTTCTCAAATACGTACTTACCAACGACAGCTTTGCATCATCCTTGTGCTCCTTCACATCAGCAACAGCATCTTCAGGATTGTCAAACAGCCTAGGCATTGGCTCGAACACCAGCTGTGCATCCTTGTGTGTGGATGGCAGTGAAGATTCAGGGATGCTCAAGTTGGAGTTGGGCCACACCGGCGACCCAGTGACTGCCGACGCGGTGGGAGCGTTGACATCGATGGCGACAACACCGTGGCCTGGCCTGCGCCACACACCTCCACGGCAGCGAGCTCGGGGGAGATTTCGGTGGGGGTCACCGTATCCGTATGCGTGTGAGCTCCGCATTGGCAGGCCGTCGGCGTGGGTTCAAGGACCGGCCCATCAGTGGCCTGGGCATGCTGATGGGCTCTGCTGCCGCCCAGGCTGTTCCTCGCTGGAGTACTCGCCGCGCACAGGCGCTGCTGCCTCATCAGTTCTCAATTTTGCTCGTCCCATGTTCATCTCCTCGCCCACTTCTCGCTCTGCTGCAGCTGGAAACACTCTGCAAACATAAACGATTTTGATGCCCTGAGTTTAAGATAAATAAAACTTTGAATCATAAATAAACTGAGATTAAGATAAAAGAAAACAAACTTTGAATCTACTCCATCTACTGATGCAGCACGCTCATCCCTGGCGAATCCTACCCACATAGGAATGCGGAACCATCGGGGAAAGGCAAAACATATTCAATCCCAGGAGAGAAGTCACTGGTTCGAGCCTTTCGCCAAGGATACCGTCAACCGATTAAACCTTTGCTAATGATGGAATTGCCAAACCTTTGCCCATGCCGAAAAAGAAGCCAAGTCCGATTCAATAATTACCGTTCTTTGCGGCTTTGGGTTGTGGGGCTTACTTCCTAGCCCCAGTGGGAGTAGTGACTAGCGTTATAGGTCGTTGGGCGGCCTGCTATTTTGAGAGCTGTCTGAGTTTAAGATAAAGAAAACTTAAACATTGGGTGCTGCATCAGTAGTAGTAGTAGTTCCAGTTCCAGTACAAGTAGTGTCTGAACAATATTGGAAACTTTGAATAAGTTCACAATCATTTGGAGTAAACAATGAACTAAGCATTTGGTTGCAAACATAAACTGAGTTCACAATCATTTGGTAAATTCAGATGTTGTCGAATGCCAACATAAACACTCTGCAATTTATATCCACTTTGATTACAGTAGAAATTGAACCAATTTGATCTTAGAGTACAAATTTTTCTACTCCTGGACCATAGCAGCAGTAATTTGAAACACTACGAATTCATACACTGAGATCAATATGCACCAGGAGACTATGAATTCTCAGTTTAAACTTTCTGTACTACAGCACTGAATTTTCAGTTTAACTGAATTACTGCAGATAAAGATCAGTGTATTTGTCAACACTAATTGTTAGAGTAGTCATTATGGTATACGACTTCTAGTCCAAGTCAGTTTTGTACCCCTACCCCAAATCGGTTTGTACCCTCTTATATACTCTTGTATGCCGCACCAAATCATCAATAAGCAACAGTTTTATTCAGCTTTCATGGTATCAGATACCGGTCCCAGGGTTTAGGGTATGGCTCCGCCAACGCCATCGCCGCCGCCGCCTCCCGGCTACTTCGAGCGCCGGGCCGCACTCATCGCCAAGGCTGCCAACGCCGCGGCCGCCTCTCTCTCGGCCCTCACCATAACTCGACAAAACTACCCTGCACCCATCCTCGCCGCACCAATATCTCTTGCTGACACAATCTCCGACGTCAGCCCCTACATCCCCATAGTTCTTGATCTCGCCGCCCACAACTACTACCATTGGAGACATCTCTTCGATCTCCACCTCGGCCGCTGCAACCTGCGCTCGCATGTCGCCGCCAACTGTCTTCCCCGCCCCGACGATCCGCAATGGTTGAAAGACGATCTCGCGATCGTCCAGTGGTTCTACACCCGCATCACCACCGAGATCTTCAACATGCTCGATCACGACGGCGCCACCGCTGCCAACATCTGGCACTCCCTCCGTCAGCTCTTCCAAAGCAACACCGACGCTCGGAAAAACGCTCTCCACACCGAGCTTCGCAATATGGTGCAAGGAGACGCCCCGGTGAACCTGTTCTGCCAGCGCGTTAAGACCATTGGTGATGAGCTCCGCGAACTCGGCGATACAGTTAGCGACTCACAGCTAATCAATATATTCGTTGTCGGCCTCAGCGAAGACTTTGACAAGCAAGCCTCGTTCATACCGATGATACGGCCCCCTCCTACCTTCGCTGAAGTTCGTTCCTTGCTACAACTCGCGGCGGAAACACAAACTCGCAAGGACTCTCGCCCTAAGGTCTTTCATGCTGCGGCTCGTCCTCCTCTGTCGTCTACACCAGCGCCGCCTTCCAGGCCGGCTCCTGCCGCCGGGCCGTCCGCATCGTCATCTGTTCAACCGCCCCCAGGCTGGCGTCCTAGTCCGAACTACCGTGGCAAAAACCCTATCTACAGGCCGCCGTCGACTCATTCGGTTCCGCCTACGACATCACCAGCACCGAGTCCTGCACCACCCACCAGTGCTCCATCTGCGGTTGCATGGCGGCCTCCTCATGATCCTTGGACGGGGCTTGTTCAAGCATGGCCCATGCCCTGGTCCGCTCCGTCCACCCTCGGTGCTCCGCCGGAATACTCAGGTGCCTGGCAACCTGGCCTTCGGCCGCCTACTGGTGCTCCCGGGGTTCTCAACCCTCGACAGCCGGCCAATGCCTATCACGCCGCCCCGACATATGCTCCTTATGGTCATTACAGCACCGACGGCGGCGCCTACTACACACCTCAGTCGGCCCTGCTCCCGACGCCACCCCCACCACAGCCGGCCAATGCCTACTACACTCCCCAGCCGGCCCTACTGCCTTCACCATCGTATCCGCCAGCACTGCTTCCGACGCCACCCTCACCTGCGACGCCGAGCTGGGATCAAGCTGCCTTTCTCCAGGCCATGAGTAACTTTGCTGCACAAGGAAACTCAGGTACGGATTGGATCTTTGATTCAGGGGCCTCTAGTCATATGTCTGCATCTAGTAATTGGTTATCTTCTTGCACTAAATCTCCTTTCCCTTCCATTATCCTTGGAGATGGATCATCTATTCCTATATATTGTGTTGGTCAGGCTCAACTTCCCTCTTCCACCAAACCTCTTTTACTTCCCGATGTTCTAGTTGCACCCGCCCTCATTAAAAATCTCATCTCTGTTCGCCAATTTATTTGCGACAATCTAGTTTCGGCTGAATTTGACCCTTTTGGTTTATCTGTGAAGGATTACCTGACCAAGGCCGAGATCGCTCGCTTCAATAGCTCCGGTGATCTTTATTCTCTTAATGGAGTTCCTGCCGCCACCCCTCCAACATCCATGCTGGCCTCCATCGATCTCTGGCATCGTCGCTTGGGACATCCCAACCCCGCCGTCTTAGCTTCTATGTTTAGTGAATTTACCATACCATGTAATAGGGACTCTCATAATTCTGTGTTTTGCGAGTCTTGTCAATTAGGCAAACATGTGCGTCTTCCCTTTAGTTCCTCTAGTTCTTGTAGCACTTATCCCTTTGAATTAATACATTGTGATTTATGGACCTCTCCCATTGCAAGTGTTTCGGGTTTTAAATACTACCTTGTTATCCTAGATGATTTCACCCACTTTGTCTGGACTTTTCCTCTACGCAACAAATCCGAGGTCCATTCTCTTTTCCATAATTTTCAACGCTATGTGTCTGTTCACTTCTTCCTCCCAATTCGCTTTATCCAATGTGACAATGGTCGCGAGTTTGATAACATTAAAAATCGTACTTTCTTCTTACAACATGGCATCCTGCTTAGGTTCTCATGTCCCTACACCTCCCCTCAAAATGGTAAAGCAGAACGCTCTCTTCGCACCCTCAATGATATAGTTCGCACTCTCCTCATTCAATCATCTATGCCTCCCAAGTTTTGGGCTGAAGCCCTACACATGGCCACCTTCCTTCTAAATATTCGACCTTCTAAAACTAAACCCAACACTACTCCCTACTATTCCCTCTTTCTTTCCCACCCCGACTACTTCGCGGTTCGTGTTTTCGGCTGTCTCTGTTTTCCCAATGCCTACACCACTTCTGCAAATAAATTGTCACCACGCTCTATCCCATGTGCTTTTCTCGGCTTCTCTGACGAGCACAAAGGCTATCGCTGTCTCGACCTTCACACCTGACACGTTCATGTCTCTCGTCATGTCACGTTTGCTGAGCACATTTTTCCTTTCTCACAACGCACTACTACACCATCCAACACCCCTAGCTCCGCAAACACCCCCTCTCCCCGTCCTTTCCAACTATATACTCCCCTACCTGCCGAACACAACTTATCACCACCACCATTAACACCCACCATAGCCAATCCCAACCATACACTCACCCCAGCCGAGACGTCCCCAACACCCCCGACCCCTACTCCCACTCCACCACCCAGCCCTGCTCCCACTCCACCACCCAGCCCTACTCCTTCGTCCGACTCTTCCGCTGCGCCGGACTCACCAGTACCCACCTTACCCCCTCGTGCTATTCCTACAGCAGCCCCGATTAATGATCATCGCATGCGTACTAGGGCCAAATCAGGATTTCATCAACCCCAAGACCGCCTAAACCTTCATACCTCCGTATCTATCACTTCTCTTCCAAAGAATTACAAAACTGCTCTACTTGATCCCAATTGGGCCGCTGCCATGCAAGAAGAATATAATGCTTTACTTCAAAACAACACCTGGCAACTTGTTCCTCGTCCTCCTAATACAAATATTGTTTCTGGCAAATGGATTTTTCGCCAAAAGTTCCACTCCGATGGGAGCCTCTCACGATATAAAGCCAGGTGGGTTTGTCGTGGCTTTTCTCAGCAACAAGGAATTGATTACGAAGAAACCTTCTCTCCTGTTGTTAAACCTAGCACCATTCGCACCGTTCTTAGTGTTGCTGTCTCCTCTTCATGGCCCATTCACCAACTTGATGTTAAAAATGCTTTCCTTCATGGTTCCCTTCAAGAAACTGTCTACTGCCAGCAACCTCTGGGTTTTGAAAATCCATCCTTTCCAACTCATGTATGTCTTCTTCAGAAATCTCTCTACGGTCTTAAACAGGCCCCACGAGCTTGGTTTCAACGCTTCTCCTCCTTCATTCAAACAATAGGCTTCACTCCATCTCTCTCCGACACCTCTCTTTTTGTGTATCATCAAACTTCTGACACTGCCTATTTACTTCTCTATGTAGATGATATCATTCTCACCGCCTCCTCTCAAAAGTTCTTAGATCATATTGTCTCTCTTCTTAGATCTGAATTTTCTATGACTGACCTAGGACTCCTTCATCATTTCTTAGGCATTGCTGTTGTTCGAGATTCCTCCAGCCTTTTTCTTTCCCAACGCCAGTATATTCTTGATCTTCTTAATCGTGCTGGTATGCTTGACTGTCAATCATCTCGCACTCCTGTCGATACTAGTTTTAAAGTTTCGGCTACCGGTGAACCCTTTTCCGATCCTACTCTCTATCGTAGCCTAACAGGTGCTCTCCAATATCTCACCATTACTCGTCCTGAAATATCTTTTGCTGTTCAACAAGCATGTCTCTATATGCATGATCCCCGGGTTCCTCACTATAATCATGTTAAACGCATTCTTCGGTATTTAAAAGGAACTCTCAATCATGGTCTCCACCTCAATAATTCTTCTCCAAACTCGCTTACCGCATACTCTGATGCAGACTGGGCTGGTTGTCCTGACACTCGAAGGTCCACTTCCGGTTTTGTGTTTTTCTTGGTAACAATTTGATTTCTTGGTCTTCGAAAAGACAGGTTACAGTCTCACGTTCGTCGGCCGAGGCTGAGTATCGCGCTGTGGCACATGCCGTTGCAGATACAATCTGGATTCGGCAGTTACTCTCCGAGCTACACAGGCCTATTGAGCAGGCCACTATTGTCTACTGTGACAACATATCAGCAGTCTACATGACCAGCAATCCAGTTCAACACCGACGCACAAAGCATATTGAGATTGATATTCATTTTGTTCGTGAAAAGGTTGCTCTTGGTCAGGTTCGGGTGCTTCATGTTCCCTCTACGGCTCAGTTTGCTGACATTTTCACCAAGGCACTGCCTACTAAGCCGTTTCAAGATATCTGTTTCAGTCTCAACGTCGTCGAGCCTGCCGTTGATACTGCGGGGGGATGTTAGAGTAGTCATTATGGTATACGACTTCTAGTCCAAGTCAGTTTTGTACCCCTACCCCAAGTCGGTTTGTACCCTCTTATATACTCTTGTATGCCGCACCAAATCATCAATAAGCAACAGTTTTATTCAGCTTTCACTAATTATGCATTGAACTGGATTTTTAGTTGATTGCGTTTGTCAACAGTGAAGATCTAAACATATCATGTTGATCCTCATCTTCAGGTCGAGTAAGAAAATTCAGGAGTAGAAGATCTTCAGCTGATTTCAACAGGTTTAACATAAGTAAAGTACAGTCATCAGTAGGAAAATTCAGGAGTAGGAGATCACAAAAGTACAGTCCACAGGTTACTCCAAGTTTCTGAATTTTCAGTAAATTTCTGTATTTTATGAAATTTTCTGATTTTCTTAGGAGAGGAGAGGAAAGAAATGCTAAAAGAAAATTAACCCTAATAAAAGAAAAGAATCTAAAAAGGAAATTAATCCTGAAAGAAAAGAACTAAAAGAAAAGAAATCCTAGGGTTAAAAAATCTGGAGCAAGTCCTAGCAGAACCACAAAATGTTCATCTACTCCTACTCGTGACCACAAACTTTGCAGCACAAAGCAACACATTAACTCCTACCCCTATCACTGTAAGTTTGCAAATTTATTGTGTATTGGTTGGAAATTTACTCAGAAATGGTTTAGTCATGTCCTAGGTCCTAGGATGTCCTGTTCATAATTCTAATTCATGTCGTAGGATGTGCTATTCATAATTCCTAATCCAAACAGCAGATACACAAGCACTGGATTTTACAAATGTCCAAACAGTGTCATATCTGCATTGTGTAAACAGCATCATATCTGAAATTAACCTGTCATGTTCACTGCTCAAACATGAAGTACAAGCAACCTTCAACAAGAAGTACTCAAACTGTCAAACATGAAGTACGAGCAACCTGCTATGTTAGGAGTACAAGAAGGATCCTGCTGCTGCTCCAAACAGCACTGGGAAACAGACATACTCCAACAGTTATTACTGCTGCTCCAAATTAATCTTATCCTACTCCAACAACAGCAAACAGTTATTACTGCTGCTCCAAATTAATCTTAATCCTACTCCAACAACAGCAAACAGTTATTACTGCTGCTCCAAATTAATCTTAATCCTACTCCAACAACAGCAAACAGTTATTACTGCTGCAGTTCAACCTACTCCAACAACAAACTTGTCCTTACAACAAACTTCTCTAGCAGCTCCAATCTTCTCAAGCAAGAGTACAACCTACTCACAGAAAATTGTACCCACCCTGAAAATCCTTCTTAATCCTACAGAAGCGAACTTCTCAAGCAAAACTACAGAAGCAAACTTCTCAAGCAAAACTACAGAAGCAAACTTCTCAAGCAAGAGTAGAAGCACAGGCGGGAATACTCGAGCACAGGGATGAAGTCAAGCTCACGGCTTCACCTCGCTTCGTCGTCATGGTGGTGGTCGGGGAAGTCGGGTGACGGCGGCATCCTCCCGCTCATCCTCATGTTTTTGACAGAAAGCTACTCCAAGTGCTTTGCTAATCTGTGCTTTGCAGTGACAGATTACTCCCAAGTGCTGGAAGAAACCAGGTTATCAGTGCTTTGCTTATGCTCATACAGAGGGATTTATACATTATTACTCCAAATACAGAGGGAGTGCAGATTATGAGTGCTTTGCAGTGACAGAAATCTCTCTAGTTTCGCGTTCAAAGGGATTTATCAGTGCTTTGCAGTCGAAATCTCTGTAGTTTCAGTTAACTGAATTTTGGTTTCCAGACCACCACAAAATGTACAGCACATCATCTGCTCCTCCATCTACAGCTATACATACAACTAGTCCATCTGTGCATCTTATAATTTGTTACTACTAGATTTGAACCCGCCTTGCTCCCGGCGGTCACCATTGTCGGCAGGCATCCCTGCACTCCTCGTCTCGTTGTATCCGTCCTGGCGCTCCTGGTACCTGCCGTTGCCTCTGACGCCATTGTACCCGCCTTGCCTCCTCCTTGAGGCGCCACTGTCGTTGGCGTTGGCCTCGACGTTGTGGAACACGCTGGAGCATCATCCTCAATCTTGTTCCTCTCCAAGAGCTGGAGACCCTCAAAAGCTACTACAGCAGCAACCCTCCTCTCCTCAGGTTTAGAGGCCTCCAGAGACTTGTTCTTTTCTTGCATTTCTCATATTCTTCAAGGGGCATCTCCTGCTCCAAATTAGCACATCACTAAAAAAAAGCTTGAAAAACAGAGCAAAGGGTCTGTACTGTTCGTGAGGCAAGTATATATAGGCAAGTGTAGGAAAGTACAATTCTCTTCCCCTTGTTCAATGGGAGCCTCCTGCTCTTTCGCAGCAGGTGGTCTGCTGCCGCTGCTGCTGGTTGTGGGAGACGTCGACGCCCTCCGATCCCCGGCCCCGACCCCCGAGGCCTCCGCCTCTGCCCCCGATCCTGCAGCTGATACAGAGGTCCAGTAGCAATGGCAGCACATCCTGCAATTGATCCACAGCTCCCTCGCCGTGATTGCCACTCCAATGGCAGCCCCCTCTCTCTGTAGCAGCCAGAAAGACACACCCTGCAGATCACAGGAGCAGCCACAATTACGGTTTGTCAACAACACTCTGCAGATCACACTTGAAGGCAAATGACAGCAATTGCATCAAATCAAAATAGCAAGGAATCACTCTAGTGTCCATTTTCAGATTTTTCAGCAACTTGTACTCTGAAAAACACGTGAATCTCAACTCTGAAACTGTTACTTCAACCCATACTTTGATGTATGGCCTCAAACTGTTGCTGTCAATTTTTCTGCTAAGCCATAGTTTAAATTTTCTACTAGGCAAACTGTTGTTACTTGGAGTAATTGACATGATGAACTTGCTGTTAATAAAAAAGCACTGTTGTGATGTTACAAAAAGAAGCACTGTTGTGATAGTAAAACTCTAGTATGAAAAGCAACCAAGAACAAATGCAGGTCCAGGCCACCAAGCTCTGAGGTTTGTATGGTGCCTCCAGTAAAAAAAGAATATGAGGAAAATTGGCTCCAGTAATAAAAGAATATGAGGTTTGTATGGTGGCTCCAGTAATAAAACTGTAGATACCTAGTGAAGATGATATCAAGCAGAACTAGTGCAAAAGTGTTGACAATATTACAACTACTAGCATTGTCAAGATTCACTAATGTAAAATTCAGTTAAACTACTGATGCAGTGTAAAATTCAGTTAAACTACTGTAACTAGAGAAAATGGCTTGTTGTTAGAGCAAAGTGTTTGGCTGCCATGGCAGCATTTCTTGTTTGCTCTGCAGGATCTGTTCATAACTACTACATGCCATGGTCTTGAAATCTTAATTCCAATAAATCTGCCACAGCTACTCCATGATGAGGACTCCATGCCATTGTCTGATACTACAATGATGCAGCAATTTGTTCTACAGTGAATCACAGTGATGCAGCGATGATGGCAGGATAATTTGCCAACACAATTTCTTCAGTCTAGTGAACATTTTTTTCTACTGGATCTACAGTACACAAATTTTCCAACACAATTCGTTCTACTGGATCTACAGTGAACAAATTTGACAACATTTTCTTCACTCCCTAACTGACAACACAATTTCTGGACTTGTTGTGATGTTATGGAAGAGTTTCCTGGACTTGTTGTTCTGTTATGGATGGATGGAGTGTCTGCAACTCTGGAGATGGGCAGAAAATGTAGGGCATTTATATTTGAAACAGAATCAAGTCAATAACAAGTTGGGGATTCTTCAAAAGATAAAAGGAAAAAAAGGCACAAGCTGGGGACGGAGGGAGGTCCAAGAGTCAAGAAGACAATGAACCTAGCCAAACATGCGACTGAAACCAATAAAGCTGAAATGGAGCAGAATTAATTAGCTACAAAACCATTTAGGGGGTGCAACTTCATGTTGCTTTCATCTCCTAATAAAATGTAGTCCATGAGCTACAAAACCCTTGCAGGGAAAACTTAGTCCATCTGCTCAAGTAGGGACTATGCAGCCTTATTGCTCTGCTTCATCCATGAGGTATGATGGAGGAGTGCAGTCTTTTTAAGCAAAACAAAATAGTTTTGACAAGATAATTCAAGCATACAATGTGTGTGTGTGTGTGTGTGTGTGTGTGTGTAGTTTTGACAGCACTATAACATCTCGTCATTTTGACAGTGTGTGTGTGTGTGTAGTTTTCAGTTTTAAAATGGGGCAGCAGTATAATATCAAAGCATACAATAGTTCTGACAGTAATTTTGATAATTCAAGGAAATTAATTGAACATATCCAGTAACAATGAGGCTGATCTAGGAAAGGGATAGGCATTCTCGTCTTGTCATCATGAACCTATCCATTAGCTACAACGAAATGTCATTGCTTATCATGGTAGTAAATGAATCATCACCCCCTCCAACACAATGCAAAGTCTGAACATTTGTCGATTGGAGAGGACGAGGCCCGCGGGTCGTGTCGGGAGGTTGGCGAGGGATTTTCTGCAAAAACGCCACCGCAAAGGAGTACCTTATTGCACAAGGGCATGGGAGAAAAACAAAAGGTCAGCCTCCGGATGAAAAATAAATCATGAAAAATGAGGAAGAGATCCAGGAATTTAATAATATGCAGTGGCTTGTCACCATTTATACTAAGTGATGAGAATTTAGTCAGTGATTTAGTAATGCAGTCAGATGAAGCAGTGTTAATGAACTAGTCACATTGGCATTTGTATTTCAGAAACAATGGGCAAAACCTATAGCTAAAAATGAAACGATGGCAGGTACAGATTGGTGAACATGTATTATCAGACTAGCTAAAAACATTTATTCTAGCATCATGATATGTCACGATTCCGATGATAAGTATGCAAGGACATGTGATCATTTATACTAGGTGCTGAAACTGTAGTGAGGTAATGATGTCAGTATGACCCAAGGAAAAAAGAAAGAGACGTGCATGAAGCCACAGTAATTTCATATTGTATCTAGCCGAGCACACATATTTATATACGCATTGCATAATATAATATGCGACGCTTTACTATTTACTCGCCTATATGAATTATTAAATTACACAGAGGATTACTGGCCAGCAGAGCTATGCTAACTTGCTTACTTGTCAGATATGAAATTCTCTTCCCAGCAGCAATAGAGTTGGTCAGTGGTTAGCAATTACCACTACTTGAAAAGAGAACAAATATGCGTGCTCATCTCAGACTTGCTGTAAAATAAACTAGAGAACAAGAATACAATAGCACTGGAAAGCGTGAACATGCAAAAATATCACATGACAGTAAATCAACTCACCTCAGATACTTTCAAGGTATCCTTCCCGGTACCAGAAAGAGCCTTCTCACTGTTTGCATCGTCAGTAGCTGACAATACATATTTACAGACTAATTTTCAGAATCTCTCACAGCAATGTACCACCTGGTCTGGAATGAAGAAAGCCAAGCCACTAGCCAGTTCCCAAACAGGACACTAGTCGTGTACAAAGAACTGCATCTTCTTCTTCAGTATTCCACGAATCTACAGCACAATCTCGAGGCCGCGTAAGACACTTGTTCTTCAACCTCTCAGGCTTTACCATAACACGTTTTGTTGGCATGGAAATCCGGCCATCGCTCTGGACTCTGGGATCAGAATCATCAACTTGATCCATCATCAACTTGAGTTACTTGCTCCTCAGCGAGTGCCTACTCTCACTTGTGGCCGGGTAGAACCTCACAGCCATGTATGTAGTCATACTGCATGATATGGCTCGACGAAATCCATACCAGTAAATTCTTGCATTACATCAGAATTTTGAAGGCAAAAAAACCATTTCAGAATATAACACCAACCTTCATAACTACCAAAATAACTGGGTATGGGGCACCACTTCAGATACCAATTCAACAAGAATGTGTAACAGGAGCAATAAGATCAACAAACAAAACACAAGGAAATAAGACAAGATGTCCATTGCAGTTTCAGAGGCTCACAACATAAAAGGACTTGCCCAACGTCATCACACAAGCACAATAAGTTCTGGACCTCTTAACAGTTTACAAGACAGACACCGTCTCACTCGCCTGCCTCCTATCCTATCCTTCAGACCCGATTGCCGCCATTACCTCACTCTTCCCTGCCTTCACTGTGACTGGGACCTTATCCAGTCTTGTTCTTGCTCCTCTCATGAACTTCCTGAAGCTTCTTGGTCCATTTCTCGACCCAATCGTCATTTGAGATCTTGGCTATCTCAACCCACTCCAGCGGTGTGAAATGCGCCCTGCTGAGAACAATGGCACACCCCGCAATGGGGTATAGCGCCTTCGACTCATTGACGTTCCTCACGATGCTCTTCACGTGCACAGCAAGATTGAAAGGCAGCTTCTGACTGAGCTTCTCAAGTCCAACATATACCCAAAGCTTTTCAGATTCCAGCCTCTTCGTCTCTTGAGCAGCTTTGAACATCAAGTAACCCAAATCCTTAGACATATCCTCCAAGACACCGAGGGAGAGAAGAAGAGTCTGGGAGTTCACAAGCTCTAGTTGATAAGCAGTGCAATGGCCTGCTGGCTTTTGTTAAAGCCAGCATCGACACTCTCACCAACTTTGCCTAGAGACTTCTGTAACCCCAAGACGCCTTCTTTGATAAACTCCAGCCGGTCCTCCTTTCTCGCCTCCTCAGCTCTTGCAGCCTTCTCTTTCATCAGTTTTGTGTACTTAGCATCTTGCTCTCTCCTTTTCTGTTCCTTCTTCTCTTCAGACTTTCTGAATCTGCGATTCTGCCTTGCAAACCTGGCATCACTGAAGGTCCAATCCTCATCAGGTTCATCATCAGCTTCCTCATCCTGCTAGAAACAAGAAAACAAGATGAACCAGTTGAGCGTTTTTGTCCCACCGAAAGCAGCAGTTGAGCACTGAAGTCCACAGAAAAAACAGTAAAACCAAGAACGTGCAGCAGTTGACTATTGAAGTCCACAAACCAGAAATCAACATGCAGCTGTTGGGAATTGAAGTCCAGAGAATAAACGGTAAAAAAAATAGGCTGAACAAACCAATAACATCCAGCAGTTGAATATTGAAGTCCCCAGAAACAAGAAAACAACATGCCGCAGTTGAGCATTTTAGTCCACAGCATAAACAGTAAACAATAGGTATAAATAAAAGCTATGCGTACTTTACCACCAGTCTCCATCACCCTACGGCGAACACATGTTGCTTAAATGTCTAGTAAATTGGCGTTAGTGATTCGGTGAGTAGGTGTTGATGCTGCGATTGGCAGATAGATACGATTTTGTTTGACCAATACAGGTCGTATTGAGAACATGTTGACAAGGGGAATACAGGGATAGGCAGGAATACCAAGGTAATTCAGATTTCCAGCAATACAGTAAAGAGTCAACTTACATTAAGGGTGGGTTCCCCAGAATCAGGTTGCAGCTTCCTCTTCAACGCATCTTCAAAGCCTATGCCAACAGACTTGGTCACACAGTGACCCACGTAGCGCATCAAGGCTAGGAGGCGGGGATCGAATTCTTCATCAGAAGGGTCCTGAAATGGATGATTCAGGTCAACAAAGTGAACAGGATATTGGAAGCATACGAGATGCTATCACAATAAGAACAGGTAGGAATTTAAAAACATTTAATTAGGATATCAGTTCTAAGTATAATAAATTTAGGAAGAGCTGGATATGAATTAACTGAAGGGTTTAACTACACAAATTGAAAGTAAATACTACAACATTCAATTTAGCTAGCAGTGTTGGTTTAGTTTATTCAAGTAGAATTAGATATAAATGAACTTACATTATGAAAAGGGATATTTTCAGTATAAGTAGGACAATATATTCAATATTATTCAGAAAAATAGACCAAATGCTAATAGATTAAGCAGTCAATAGAAAAGACAATTAAATGCTGACAGAGCATATCAGCTGAAATTATAAGAGGGTGCATGGGTCTTTATGAAAACAATTTCATACAAGGCATTCAAGAAACCACTTACATTGGGCTGGGAGGAACCAGGCAACCCAAATCCAGGATCCCAACTGGCAGCACCATGGGCAGAGAACTCAGCACCCTGGCAAAACAAATTCAATATTCATAAAACACTTATATTTCTTTAAAGAGAGTTAAATAATAGAATATTTAATTCTGATAGCAGTTTTGGTTAAGTATATTCAACTAGAGTTGTTGTGAACTAACTTCGAACATGCAAAAGGAATATTGCCAGGACAGGTAAAACAACAGTTTCAATATTCAGAAAAAATGGACAGCCAAATGCTGGCAAAGCATATCAGGTGAAATTACAAGGAATGTGTGTTTGTCCAATGCCCAGTGCAAGTCAGTAACAAACGGGAGAAACCGGAAACCACTTACAGTGGAATGGGCATGGCCAGACATCAAAGAAGGTGATTCCCCACTTTTAGAATCTTTCTTGGGAATCTGGTATCCATACTGATTAAACACAAACATGCATGAACGTGAGCAAGAGTTAAGAGTTCACAAGTACTGGAGGATAATTTCAACGGATAAGAATGACAAATACAAAACGGTCATAAGAGAGCGAATCATTCTTACAGCTTTCAGCCCCTCTTCGACTGCCTCTTGTATCATTATCCTGATGTGAGGATCCTGTAATAAACAATTGACCCAAAAGTTTAAATTTAGAAGTACAACCAATTATTTCGAATCAAATAGTAACACACCGAAGTAACAAACTCAACTAAATATGTCTAACATCTGCCAAAAATCAAAATATCAATGAATTTTTCAGAGAACGGTACACAAATTCCCATCAACTAAATTTCTGTAGATGAACATCCAACTGGTTGATTTATATCCAAATCACTTTCCTTTAGATTACACCAATCAGCATGATAACAATCCCAAATAATTGCTCAACATTTGCCACACACACAAAGGTGCAACAACAAACTGACACATGAAGGATCAATATAAAACAGATAACAATAAACTTGAATCATGAACCAAATATTACTTAACAGTATCATCACAATCGAAACAGATGTTGTACTGGGACAAAGATTCCTTCAGGGCTGCAGCCACGCCCTCTCGGATAACTGAGAGCTTCAATCCCGAAATGTCATCCTGCGACAGCACATGTAGGCAAACAACTAGTGTCAGATTATCACAAGTAAACAACCACAGAGTTAATGGGTTGGATTAGCATGAAACTTACATTCTTTGACTTCCCAAGGGCATCCTGTAAACCATGCAAAACTGCCTGCTTAACATTGTCAATCAGCAGACTGTCAGGCTCCTACAACAAAGTTGACATTCAGGCCAGAATCACATAACAACAACACAATGAGAAATTTCATATCCAGTAAAAAAAAGGTTGACGACTGCTAAGGAGAACTCTCGTGACCAAGTGACAAATTCAGAATAAGGATCTCAATCTCAACCTCAAGATGGCACAACCTGAAAATCTAGGAACTGTGCATGAAGTTTAGACTATTTTTTGCAAATAAAGCATTGCTGACAACAACACGAACATAATTACAAGATGCACAAACTGATTAAAAACACATTCCATCTATATGAGCCCGTATCTGTTTGGTGTTTGCTAGAACGTTGATGCAGATCCACATGGTTCCATCACCATGAACAATCCAAAAGAAATTCGCACTAATCCAGGTCTACATCATAAGATCCACAGGGTTCATCTATTCATGACAAGGCAGTAAATCGAACACTTGACTACCTTATCAGAAGAACATGAACAGTCCATCAAGGGGAGAGATCTCATCAGGGAGAGACAGGGGCAGAGAGTGCCATACTTTTTTGGTACAGGAGTAACGTGCACCACCATCCAGAGGTAGAAAACGGGCCATCCTGCAGGCAGAAGCGCAGCAGACGGACGAGCTACCAGCAGGAACATCCACCATCCTGGAAATTTTCAACCAACGAGGTAAATCACCGCAGATCGGAAGACTTGGTGAGAGAAACAGAGGGGGAACGCCAGGCTCACCTGGTAACCTGACGAACGGCTCGAAACCCCTTCAAGGCAGATACAAGGGCGGTCCTGGCCGCCATCGCTGCAGATCAACGGGATCGCCGGCGAGATGGGGGTAGGGTTTCCTCTCAGCCACAGCCGCCGTCTCTGTCGGGTTAGGGTTTCCTCTCAGCCACAGCCGCCGTCTCTGTCGGGTTAGGGTTTCCTCTCAGCCACAGCCGCCGTCTCTGTCGGGTTAGGGTTTCTAGGGCGCGTGGAGAGCGAGGAATGGGGTATAAATAGCGAAATATTAGGGCAAGAGGCAGGGCTTTAGCCCAGAACAGCCCAGATTTGCTTACAAACAGACAAGCCCAGCCAGAATTTCAATTCGAGAGACAAAAGGAGCCCAAGCCCAAAATCTAGCCAAATTAGATGGGCCGAACGAATTACAAGCCCAGCAATGCAAAATCGGAAAAAATAAACGGCGGCCTGTATTACAAGCCACGATAGTTTTGCAATTACGTCCTACAATAGTAGCGTAATCACGATCAAGGACAAGGATAGATCCTGCACTGAAGAAAAACTCAGAACACGCCGTGACCGCCAACATGGAGCCTAGATCCAGATCCAACTGCAGATATCTGACAAATCGAGAACGAAATACACAAAGGAAACTCATCCAGATCCAACTGCAAAAATCTGACAAATCGAGAACCAAATACACAATCGACACCCGTGGGCATATTAGCTGAATCCATCTGCAAGGCAAGGCCATGAACACGAGATGCAACTATGGCCATCTGGATCTGCAACTTCCACAGGATGCCTTGGCCACCATGGACGTGGCCAAAGTCTTCAAGGCCAAGCCTCAAGAGACCTTGGCCACGGCCGTGGGAGCCAGGCCATGGATGCGCGAGTCGCAGGAGGCTTCTTGGTTGTGCTCGGGTTGTTGCTGGAGTGGAGGCTCGAGGAAGAGGAAGAAGGAGAGGAGGCGCCGCCTAGGGTTAAGAGATGCGGGGAAAGGAAGATACGGGACGACGGGGCTGAGCTTATATGGCGATGGAGTAGGAGCTCACTGTCCGAGCTGGCCTCGAGCGAGGACACCTGAACACGTCAGGGAGCCCCGGACCCCACCCGCCATAGAGACCAAGGGTGTCCCACACACCCTGCCAGCGAATCTGGAGAGAAAAGTCGTGACGCGCACGAGATTTAAGGCCCTGACATTGTCTCCTCATCTCCGCCGTCGGTGGAGAGGCCCGCATGATCGCACGGCCCGCGGTGCCTCAAAGGAAGCACACGATCCGCGTACTCTCCCCTCATTGGCCTAAAGTTTCGTCCACCGGTTTTCTTTCTTTTTTTTTGCTTCTCAATCTCAGGTAATTACATTAATAGTTTGTAGGGACGCGCGCGCTACTGCGGTTCCTTGGGTCATCACGTCAAAACGACACTCGTTTGTTTCGGGGAGTTTTGTTACGTTTTACTACGTGACATGATAGTGCCCGATTGAAAAAATGTTCATTTTAAACCCTATAAACTCGTAGAGGTTGGCGGAAAACTCTCAAGTCAAAATCCAGGTCCTGGACTACGTTTTGGCCCCTGTAGGATTCTTCCTGGCGAGCTCCGGATCGCCTCTTCTGCCGCGCCACCGCGCCCTCCCACACTCGTCGTTGCCCGCGCCGCGACTCCCGCTCCTGCCACGCGCGAGCCACCCTACACCGACGCCCCCCTCCTGACGGCAGCACGCTCCGGCGTCCGACGCCCGCACCCTCGGGGCTCCGCCGCCGTTTCGCCCGCGCCCCTCGCCGTTACCTCACTTTGGCCTCTGTGCCTGTGGCACGTGGGGCCCGCCCCTGTATTGGTAAAGAAAACGAAAATGTAAAAAAAAAGAATTAAAATAAAGATAATTGATTTAATTAATCATGACCGACACGTGGCATCCACCGTAACGGAACGCCGTTAAGCTATCGGGTCGGGTTTTGGATCCGATAACCCGTTAACAGCCCCGACCAATGGGAAATTTCCACGTGTAAAATTCTTATTGGCCGGATGAAACACGTGTCAGCTCGTCAGTGGGTCAGATAGGCGCCTATGATATGTCGACACGTGCCACGGCCCACCACTGGCCCATTTAGCTTATAAAGTCGGCCCGTTTGACTTGGTCAAAAGTTAACGGGCTGGCCCATGAAAAGCCTGTTAACGGTCTCTTCGCAAATAGCCCATTTTACGGCCCGTTAGGCCCTAAAGGAAATCGGCCCAACAACGTCATGTGGGTCGTCGAATATAACACCAGCCCATTTCACTTTCGGCCCATGTATGGCCCATGACATCTTTCGGCCCATATGAGGCCTTCATATCTTTCGGCCCTTTACAGGCCCACGGTGACTCTAGCCCATAATGAACAGTAATTTTCTTTATACCCGTTAACGGCCCGTGATTTACATGGGCCGATTCCAGCCCGTGTTAGCTTTCGGCCTATTGATGGCCCATACGTTCTTGGGCTCCTTTTCGGCCCTCGATTACTTCCGGCCCGTTACTGGCCTGTTCCCCTAATGGGCCAAATTCAGCCCATGGCAAGAGTCGGCCCGTTACTGGCATGTTCTCCTAATGGGCCAAATTCGGCCCATGGCAAGAGTCGGCCCGTTTCTGGCCTGTTAACCCGTTGCGCCGTTCCAGCCCGTCCTATATTCTGGCCCATTAACGACCTGTTATGCCTGTGACAGAATTAAGCCTTTACTGTCATACGGCCTGTTAACGGCATGTTACCGTGCTGGGCCGATACCAATTACGCCCGATTACGGCCCATGTAGACCCATTTATCCGACGGCCCGAGGCCCACCGATTACAGGCCCATTTATCGACGGCCCGTAGGAGACCCATGGATCCTACGGCCCGTATATGGCCCATGGTAGTTGCGGCCACTAGCAAACCAGGGAAAAAGAAGACTAGGAAATAAATAAGGCCGAAACTAACGCTAGGCTATTAAGGCGATTGCACAGATTACATCCACTCGGCATCAAAGATCGCCACCAGTGCAAATATAGGGAACACCCTACACTATACAAAAATGGCTTGCTGTTTTCTTCAGCCGGTGGCTGCACGTTAAGAATAAATTTTGTATCGCACCAAAACAAATTACAACTATATAACAAAAGGAAGGTTGGCATAAAACTTAACAGTCTAGCAGATAAATGCACCACCAGAAGTTCAGAAGCTTAGTTCATTTGACCTGACTGTTACGTTTTCATGTTGTATTGTCCGATGGAGCACCATAACCCTCGCCTTCATTTCCCATAGGCTCCTGAACAACATAGCAAATGTCTGATAGTCTGGTTTCAAAACCATGCATATCTTGACGACATTGAGCAATGTTTCTCCTTGTTTCACAAAGGGTCTCTGTTAGGGAATGGACTTGTGTCTGGAGATACAACATTGCTTTGAGCTTGCATATCTTGATCATGAGGCAGTTTGGACGATATTGCCTTAACAACCAACCCAGTATTACGCAGGAACGTGCTTTTGGTACTGTTAGTGGACAGGTACTGACCCACTGCAGCAAGAGCTGACATTGCGGTTATAGTTGCCTCGCCACCTTCAGAAGGTGGCGGTTCCACCATTTTTTCCATAGCTCGCTGAAAAGTTGAGGTTTTACATTAGTAGTACCAGAACAGAAGATATTAAGGAGGCAGCAAAACCAAACAAAATAGCTTTGGTCTATATACAGAACTTATTCTGGTGAACCCATGTAAAATATTAGTTGTATTTTATTGCAAAGTACATAATAAAACCAGATTCCAAACATATGACCATGTACCATCGCTAATGTATTGTCTATTTCTTCACATTGTATTGAGGGCTAAGGATAAAGAGACGAAGTTTATAATACGGTAAGTATAGTATGACATCATTCATATCACAAAACAACTGAGAACAGACAAACAGGCAATTGTAACGTTGTGTGGGCAAGTCCAGCACGGAACTAGATTACGGGTCAAGATCAAAGGAACATCACTCCTCTCTTTTAAACCTTGTAAGGTGCAATGATACGCTAAACCAATTGTGTATAAAATTGAAAAGAGTAATAGACATTGGCTGCAAACCATGCAGTTCAAGGCACAAGTCAGAGTAAGTAGTAGTTAAAAGGCATGAGGATTAAGGACTTACAACAACGGCTTTGACTGGTGTAGTCATGCCCTTCTTCTTGCTGGTGTGACAGTCCTTGAAGATTTCCACAGCATTTGGTTCAGGTACTTTTTGGTCCTTGCGGGCCTTCCTCTGCATTTCGAACAAGTCAATATAGATCTGATAATATGGTACAGCGAAAAGAGTGAAACAGCAGCTAATTACAAGAGCCTCGCCGTATGCAATATAGCTACGAGATCCTGTCGTCTGTTGGAATTTCACTTTCGTACGGTTGGCCTTGTTCTTTGAACAGTTCACCTACAAGAAGATAGATTTGTGTGGCACATGCGTAAATAGGACTTCAACATGTGATCTGATCACATATATATAATGTACCTGATACTTCGGATCAGACCAGTGTTGAACAAGGCCCCTCCAGTCTTCATTCGATATATTTTCCACTGGAGATGTTTGGGAAAGTTCACTGTTAGCCTTGCCTTCAAAGTGAGTTTTCCTCAAGTTATACCGATACTGTCACAGAGCAGACTTGAAAACATGGGTGCAAGCTTGTCTGGTTGCATCATCTTGGCTATCCAACTTGAACCTCATATGTTGAAAATTATGGGAGTCTCATTATCAGCAACCTAGAAAGTATGGGACAGAGCAAGATGATATTACTAGTTTCCATACATAACCATACTTAAAGATAAATGGTCGAGGAAAGTGTTGAACTGGGTTTCGTCTTTGTCATTCCTGTACTGAATCCATGTTGGAAGGATACGTACATGACACCTAACGGCAACCGCTGCCTCTGATACTAACTTGGCTGACTCTGTAGCATCACGTGGCCTTTTTAAACCTGCCTCAAAACGGATCTCCATTCTTCCTCCTCTAGATTTAGTTAACCTATCGAGCATTATCCCTGATGTTTGTTTCCTCTTGCGCCTAGGTGCTAGTCCAACAACGAACATAGGAAGTGTTAGTGTACATCAAATTGTGAGACTACATATAAAGAAGCATGTAACTGTAACTTGACTCCAGCAACTACCTTCTTGCTGTTGAAGCTCACAAGGTTCATCTGATATTACCAACTCATCTTGTGTCAAGAGTGCTTGGGAAGTAGTGTCAGGTGGCAAGGGAGCTTGGGAACGTGCTGCTAGCTCAGTTGACGCACGAGTAAGTCGTGCAGCTGGTAGTACTGTGGTAGGTGTTGCAAGAACTAGGGCTGTCTCTGCTTGTTTGGTGGCAGCTATTTGTTTCTGTTTGGCTTTTTTTGCAACTCGTGTAGCATGGGATGCCGTGTTTGTAGAATTTTCCGCTGGACTTTGACCTTCTATTGCACCATCAGTACCAGCAGAATCTGCAGGATTCATCCGCTTCTCATTCCCTGCCATTCTGTGTTTCTTCCTCTTTCTCTGTGCCATGTTAAGTCAAGCCGACAAGAAAAACGAATAACAATTTAGTTCTTCAGAACAAATTGATGCGTGATGCAGATGAACTGCTTTGATGTTAGACAACCACATGATAGGAGGATACAATATGTATGAAAAACAGGACAGAAGAGATAACCAGAACTATGATGTGTAAACTAAGAAGAAGACATTTCACCAAATTAGAAGCAATGCAATGGAAGGTAGACACCATATGAAAGATGCTACAAATATCGCTCTGCCAAGTTAACAGTGTCTCATCATAAATGGCGTTTAAACAAATGTGAAGCAGTACAAGAAATAAATCATATGCAAGATGCAAACAACATCACACTACCATGTCAGAGGTCTCTCGTCATTAGTGCCATTGCATATTCACAGCTTATGATGTATAAACTAAGGAGAAGGAATTTCAACAAATTAGAACTAATGAAAGCTAGACACCATATGAAGGATGCAACGAATATCACTCTACCAAGTTAAAACTGTCTCGTCATAAGTGCCATTTCAACAAATTAGTAGTACAAGCTAGAAAAGAATGTGAGATGTAACCTATATCACACTCCGAAGTCAAACGTGTCTTATGATAAGTGATTGTTGCAGGTTACACAACAGCAGTAATTTGATGTAAGAACATGGTGTGATAGACAAATATTGTATGTTCTAGAAACAGGAACACGTGTCTTATTCAAGTATAATGTGTAAAGTAAGCAGATGGAATTCAACAAAATTAGAAGCAATACAAGCTAGACATCACACATAACATGCAACCACATATAACAGTGCCAAGTTAGAGGGAGCACCGGTGATGCTGCACTAGGGGAGACATGCTCATCATAAACACAGCTTTCTTGAGTGTCTATGCATGTGTTGTCTTGGCAATCATCTTGGGGGTGTGGAGGAGTAGAAACTGTAGAGGCCCTCCGTTCGGAAGGAGCACCTTTATCCGCTGCCTTGCTAACTTCCTTCCGCTTTATTGATTTTGAATTGTCAAGTAAAACCGACAAGAAAAAGCAATAAAATTCTCTCTTCAGAACTCATTCATGCATGATACTGACAATCACTACTTTGCAAACACATGATACCAGGATGGAATATGTACGAAAAACAGGACGGCATGGCATGTTCACAACTGTTTGTGTAAACTAAGCAGAAACCATTCCAGCAAATAAGAAGCAATGCAAGCTAGACACCACATGAAAGATGCAACCAATATGACTCTGCCAAGTTAAAAGCGTCCCATCATAAATGGAATTTCAACAAATTAGAAGTAGCGCATGCTATAAATCATATGAAAGATGCAACTAATATCGCACTGCATATACTAAAGGTGTCTCGTCATGTTGATTGATGCGGGATACAAAAAAAGCAATATTTTTATGTAAGAACATGCTTAATAGACAGATGTACTATGTATTAAATACAGGAAGTCATGTCACATTAACAGGTATAATGTATAAGCTAAGCAGACTAGCACATGCAATTTAACCAGATTGGAAGAATTACAATCTAGACACCATATGAAACATGCAACCACATATCACGCTGCCAAGTTAGAGCAAGCACCTGCGATGCTAGTGTAGGGGAAATGCTGTAATCAACTATAGAGCTACATTCACTATCTTCATCTAGCATTTCTGTTTTTTGAGAATCATGTCGGGAGGCTGACGCTGCATTCTTTAAATGAGTAGTCCCCTTGCCTGCCTGCCTCATCATAAGTGATTGATGAGGGATACACAAGAATATTAGTTTGATGTAAGAACATGGTTAATACACAGATATGCTAGTATGTACCAAAAACAGAAAGGCATGTCATATTCAAAGGTATAATGTGTAAGCTAAGCAGATGCAATTTAACCAAATTGGAAGCAATACAAGCTAGACATCCGGCTGGAGTGGTGATCATGATCATCTAGGACCTGAGAGCCTGGTGGGAGGCGGGCTGCTTCGCCACCATTGCAGCTTTTTAGTTGGCTTCCAGGTGATGCCTATCTTTGCTGGGCTTGTCACTGGCTCGGCCAGTGCCCTGACTAGCTATTTGTCTTCTGGTGCTCACGGGATGGTGGTTCATGTAAAAAAAATATCTTTCCTTATCTTACCGACTTCGGCCTTTCGAATACAAGCTAGACACCATATGGAACATGCAACCACATATGACACCGCGAAGTTAAAGCAAGCACCTGGGATGGTGGTTCATTGCGAGCGAGGTCATCAACTCCAGAGCTACGTTTACCGTCTCCATCTGCTGACACTGCACCCTTTATAGCGCTGTAACGTGTCTTGCCTACCCGCATACGAAGCTGGAGCGACTTCTCTCTTTTCTTTTTGGCTTCTCTCATGGCAGCAGAGTCTGAAATACCCTTGCATAAAAACACAATAGTGAGAGTAAGGGTGAAGTGTGTGCAGAACTAGTGCACTGTAAAAGTAGCAGATAGCAGGTGGCTAAAAAATAAATGACAGGAGACATATGATAGCTCTACAACATTGCATGGCAAACAAAATTAGATTCTACTCCGTATGATTTTGTAATATATGAGCACAGGAAATGCAGGTACTCCTCCAGCACACCACCACATGTGGTCATATCTAAGATAACAGTCGACTGAAAATAAATAGGTCAGTTGATTTTTTTAATGAACCGTCCGATCTATAAGGAACGGGCAGATGGCCTTCGTCTACCTCCCGCCAGTCACTATTGACGATCTTTCTCGAACCGCCAGCGACCACCGGCCCAGACCCCTGCCTCCGCCGCCCCGCCCTCCCATCGACCTCACACCACCGCCGTGCTTGGCAGCGCCCCCAGGCCATTCCTTTAATCCCGGCCGACCTCCAGATCGGGCGCCAGTAGCTCTAGGCCGCACACGCCCCTAAGATAAACACCAAGGCGCTGCTTCCCCGGCGTAATAGGCGTACTAGCACTTGTTACGCCAGGGAATGCTTCCGTTAATTGGGAATCAACTGGCCAAAAATTGAAATTCAGGGGGGCGACGGACCTCTAGCTAAGGTGAAATAGTATATGAGGAGAAACCTTGTGCATCGCAAGTTACTAGGAACATCTAGTATCAAGAAGAAGCGGTCAACTAGTGTCTTCTGTGGGATGAATACCGTGCAAGCAGAGACGTAAGATTTGCACGAATAAGGGAAGAGGAGTACCTTTTTCGGTTGCCGGTGTGGTCACCTCCACATGTTGCGCCGATCTTCTTCTTTGTACCAGGGAAACCGATGTTCTGGAGGGTGCAGGCTTGGATGAACCCATGGCCAAATTGTTGACTGTGTTGCCGTGGCTGTATGTCGGCGGAGGGGAAGCAGATCCGAGGCGGCGAAGGACGGCATAGCAGGAACAGCTCCGGTGCGGTGGAGGGTGGCGAAGTTGGAGCGGCATCGGTGAGGCGCAGGACGGCGTGGTTGAACTGGCTCGGGTACGGACGGCTCGGCCTCGGCTTCAACTACTAGCCGTGGAGGGCGTTGCGGTTGAGGTTGCGGTGGACGACGACGTCGGGGTATCGGCTCCGGCGTGATGGAGGAGGGCGGCGGTTGATGGGTGGGATGGGGTGGCGGACGGAGGACGTCGGGGTTTCGCGGCTGGTGAAGAGGTAGTTTTGGCGCCCACGGAGTACGAATGGGGAATCGGACGGGTGGGGGGGAACCATGTTTCGGTCTGGGACGCGCTTGTTTTTGGCTTTTTTGAACAGAAGATGGGACGCGCTTGTTTGAAATTTGGGGAAAGTACAAACTTTGCCCCCCTCTTAAATTTCGGACCTACTGCGGGTCGGGGGTAGGATGGTAATCCCAGGTGTCCCAAAAAGTGGGCGGGAGCGATTTCAGCCGCGCGCATGTGTGCTTAGGCGGCCATTGTGTATGAATGTTTTTCGGATGCGGTTGCGTGGCGTCTAGATGAAGCTACAAACCTACCCCGGTTTAGACCTTTGGACGTCGGGTCGGTAGGTTTCACGGGTCGGAGTTATTAGAAAAGTAATTTCCTTGTACTACCAAACATTGGTCTCACGCGGTTTCGGGCGAGTAGAGGCTCTTTTGGCGCTTCGTTCAAAATTTTGAAACACAAGCATTCACGTTTAGAGTACTCTTGAACTATGAGGATTGACCTAAATAGACAACGTTATATTTGACCTTGTATGTTTGAAAACCTCATTAAATTATCCGCTTCTTTTTGAAATTTTGACACTTGAAAATCCTATAACTACGATTATTTTGGAATGGAGGAGCTAAATTTGAATCTATTTTGTACACCACTACATATGCTATTATGTACAAAATCAGAGCAAAGATTGGTGCCCCCATAATTTAGGTATGGTTTACAAATGCCATGATATCAAATTCAAATAATTGAATGGACTTCATGTTGAATTCTATTTTTTTAAACCACCTTAAGTTGAATTCAAATGTATTCTAGTTCATAGGTAGCTATTTATAATGTCCATTGTGTAACTTTCGTATGTATAATGTGCTTTACACACACAACATGAACTATACTCACGTTTATATTCGATTGCTAAAGCGATGCATTTTCTGGAGTTCAAAATACTAACTATGTGGATCAATTGTGTCGAATAATAATATAGACATGCTCAAATTCGATAGAATCTAGATGTCTGATGGATCAATGACCGCTCCTTACGCGAATTGCAAATATCATGATCCCATCCTAATATTTGGATACAATTTATATCTTTAATCAATGTGTAGAGCAGTCTTTTACATGTAGTTTCACTCTCCATCGGTGGTCTCTCACACATGCTCACACACTCTCTCCTGAGGTGTCTTTCTCGCACACATGCTCTAGATATAACCCTCCCTCCCTCTCGTAACCATTTACAACTGTTTTCACTAACCTTTATCACAAGCACTCTTCCTCTCGCAAACATACACACGCACAATCCTCATCGATCCTTTCTATATACATGGACCTGCCTACGTGTCTCATGTACGCACATTATCTTTACGCATGTCTCTCATGCATTGTCTCACACCTCTCTTCCTAATCGACGAGTATGATTCTAGCAGAGCATTCTGTAGGATGCCCCTTAAAGTTAGGTTGGATGAATAGTAATATCAGAGATAAAGGGGTTACCTTAGTCCGAGAACCTAGGGTTACAAATCCTAGCCGGCTTTGTCAGTGGACACAGAGTCCTTCACAATTCTGCTATCTTTGTCTTGTACGACTAGTCATCCATGGGTCTTCCTAAATGCGTCACGGGCCGACCAATGTGGCGCAGGACGAAACCGAACGAAGGGCCTCACCTCGACCCACCGGACCTCACACGGTGACACACCCTCTGCCCCCACGTCTCATTATCTTCTCACACCTACACATACCAACACAAACACCACACACACAGAAAATTTCTCCTGGTGCCTCTATTCCCTCCCCCCTTGCATATACACACTCAAGGGAATGGAATCTCTTGTCGTGACGTCATATTCGTCTCTCTCTCTCTAGACCACTCTCATTTCTCGTGCTATCTCTCCCACGCCCCCCCCGTCGGCCCCTCTATCCATGCCTCTCTCGAATACGTAATACACACATACCTCTCTAGGCCCCGCCAAATGCATCAACTACACATTCACACATGTTACATCACGTACCCCATTGATCTAAAAAGCCATCTCTTCACGTTTATTTCGCATACAACATTCCTTTTGAATAAAGTGTGGCCAAAAAATTATTTTAGAGTTTCTACATATATACAACATTACAAAGTTATATGGAGGAGTACGAACGCTAATTTGCATTGCATGGTGCCCACAATGATATTTATTCCGCACTGTGAATTTGTATATTTTTATACTATATACAAAGTTAGTCATAATAAAGAGAAACGAAGAGCATCTCTCTCTCCATCGCATACCCCCCCTGTACGCCCCTTTCACGTATGCACACAAAACTATCTCCAGGTCCTCTAAAAGTAAGCCCCCAGAAAATTCACGCATGTTTCATCTTTCTCTCGCGATATATGCAATGACGATCATTGTATTTGAAGCGAAAGCATGATACGTACATGGGACTTCAGAATCCACTCATTACGGTCACCATTTACGTTTAGTGGTTATTATACAGTCACAGGCTCACCGTACAACTCTGTATTTGCTCATGACATGACTAGTTGACCAGTTAAACGCTCCACGTGGCACCTCTAGTGTTGCATCACATTATCTCACTACCATCGTGCCCACCTGTCGACTTGTATATACTCTACATCTACACTCTTATAAAATACATAAAATACACTCTTATAAAAAACAGAGTTGGTGATGATGGTGTGCCTGCCATCCTGCAATATAGGCCGTCCGATTTATATCTGACGGATAGAAAAGAAACTATGGCAATTTTGCAAAAAGGTACCCACACACCTCTCCACATTGGCAAATAAGGCCTTTCCTCGTTCATCCTTTTCTCTCACAAGATAAACAAGTCATACAAATGCATCTTGATGTTACGTGCAACGCACGGGCATCTTGCTAGTAAGAATGAAAACAAACGACAAAAAAATATTTGGACGGTGGTTTGAAGTCATGACCGCGGGCACAGCGGACAAGGTGGCCTTATATTGGTATGCTGAGCCGTCTGTTTTAACACACATGAGCTGGTGTGGTGATTACGCACGCATGCACACGAACTGCATCCACGCAACACTCACACAAACACATGCACCCACGCACGCACGCAACACTCGCACGTACACACACAGCCACGCGCGCACGCAACACTCACACGCACGCACGCAACACTCACACGCACGCACGCAACACTCACACGCACGCACGCACGCAACACTCACATGCACACACGCACGCATGCATGCACACACCAGTACACCACACGACCAACACACACTCTCACGCTCAAGTGCTCAACCTACACGTGCATGCGCACACATCAGACCCTGACAGACACATACACAACCAGGTGATTCCCGCGCACGGGTTGGAGCCTTGTCGCGCCTGCGTAAATTTGTGTTTATCTGACCTTTTGCCTATGCGAACTGACAGGTGGGACCCACAAGGAACATGGTCAATTTAACTAGTCAACATGGCGCCACACAGACTATTTGGCTGGTCAACAGAGTGCAATCCGATGCTGAACTGTGAGCAAGTGACCGTATAATCACCGCACAACGTATATAGTGACCGTAATCAGCTTATTCTGAAGTTCGGTGACCGTATTACGCTTTTCTCTCTGTAGGCCCTCCAAAACTACATCTCTACACGTTCTCGCATGTTACATCTAACAACTATGCAATACAGCACTACTACTACACTCTAACACAATAAATCATATGTGTTTTTAGTTTTACTAGATATCATATTGTTACTTATAATTATTCAGTTTGCATACATTAAAATTGCCTTTGAAATGTATGGCCGGTATCATCTACCGCGCGGGAAAAATCCCGCCCTTTCCTATTTAATCGGGTTTGTATCGATGGATCGTGCGAAACAGCAAAACTATAGTACTATATAGTACTACAAGTGACAGTTCACTGGTCCGTCGTGTCGTCTACTCCTCCGTCGTAAGAGTAGAGCACTCGCTTTCATAAATCTTCTAGTCCCTTTCGCCGACATGTGGGATATCAAGCTACCGGGTCCACGTGCCATACCGGAATACAGTGCAGAGCAGCCGGGGTGAAGCACCCCAGTCATGGCGCCGGCGTAGTAATGAGCAATGAGGCGTCAAATCACAAAGCTGCACCTTTCCCGCAGTTAAGTTGGAGGGACGAAGCAACCATCATTTCACTCGTTGCTGAATCCGCTTCTCCCTCATCTTCTTCAACTTAACCACGTGTTGCTTCTGCCATTGTTCTGCCTCATGTGGGACGCGGATCGACTTGGTAAAGCACTGACACGTGGGACCGCATGTTAGCAAACCGCCAGGACAACGTCCTCCGAAAATAAGAAGCCTAATCCTAGACTTACAAAGGGCTACGTAGCTGCTACATATACTTTCCATCTAATCTATATATGCCCCCCTGATTTTCAGGTGGGGTGGGCCTAATCCTCTCCTTTAATCCAATCAAATAGTCCCACATCACATCAGTTCGTAACTTTACGTAAACCATTACGTGGATGTAGCATTGCTCAAATAAGAAACCTCCCCTGCCATCCGCGCGGCAAAATCACCTCCTTTTTACTAATCTTGATTCTATAATTTTTTAGATCAATATAATTGAGATTTGTATAGATAGCACACAGGAGCAAAACCAAGTGGTACGGTTAAGAGCATCCACAATGTGTGGCCAAATGTGAAAATAGCTTTTGGCATCGTGGGAACCATTGTGGACGGTGTTGCCAAAGCCAAAAAGATGGAACCGAAGCTCCCTGATTGATTGATTGAAGGAATAGAAAAATGCAACGTCTCTCCTCTTTCTCCCATGCTTGGACGCATGTAGTACAGTATAGAGCACAGAGTCTACTCCCCTGTCCCTTCTATCACAAATCACAAAGCAGTGAGGCGTCAAATCACAAAAGCACGGGCGAAGCAACCATCATTTCACTCTTAGCTGACTCCGCTTCTCCATCGTCTTCTTCGAGAAACCATCTCACCGCACTAGTACTCCTAGTAGTACTAGTAAAGGACTTCCTGGATGCAAATAAGACTTCCTGCCGCATTAGTTATCGACCTTTATTTTTTAACATACAATCTGAGTGGATAGCTCCTGTGGTCATCACACGTGAGCGGTATATAGGTGGGCTAGGTGGCCAGGCGGCAACAATCTAAGTGCTAAAAGAGTTGATCTGGAAAAAAGAGTTGATCCAATGCTCGGTTTTGTTTGGATTTCCAACTATGACCATTGGATAGAGTGGATCAATGGCTTACGTTCAAAGTTATTCTCATTCTATAGAATGGTATAGGAACGTGGAGAGATTTGGTTGATTTTATATCGCTGAATAATATAAAATATTATGAGTGCACACGCTCCACCCCGAGGTTTGTAGCTCCTTCTCGGCCGTCGGGAATCTATGTTCTTCCACTCTTTCGTTTAAGACATGAGTTTTGTTCATCCTGTTGCCGACACGCGAGACATCTATATGCCTCCATTTTACAAAATCATACTATATGCCTCCATGACACGCGGGACATCTAGCATCAAGGTGGCGTGTCATGCAAGAAAATGGAGATATGCAGTGCGTAAGTGAGTCGTGCACTTTGATGGCACCTAGTACTACACAATATTTTTTCTCCTCGATGGCACGTGAATAGTGCACGTACTCAATGACAGAGCACGGGATGGTAGCCATGGACATGGTCGGCCCTTTTTGAAGAGAGTACTAATAAATAACTTTGATGTGTCCCGTCAACTCGCAGAACGACGAGAAGCTTGCTTACTACGCCTTCTCCCTCGCTAACGCGTGCACGGTGGCTCGCAGCACGAGGAGAAACTTTTGCTTACAAGCGGTGGACGTGCAGCAGTTCATTTGGTGTCAGATTGCCAAAAGTATTACTGTAGTACCATAATTATCGTTCGACTCCCGGAAGAGGAGAAGAGCCAAGCGCAAGGTCACCTACTAACCTAGTACAGTACTACTATAGCCAAAGCTGGTCCACCTTTTTAGAGCATGGTTAATTAATATAGGCGGCTCTTGCAGCGGCACATCATTTAGAGCAAGTACTCTCTTCGTAGGAACAAAGGAAGTGAAACAAAAGTTGGAGTGGATGCTAGATTGCCAATTAAAACATGATTACATAGGAAAAAAATCCTATAGCATTCTATCCTATGAATCAAACGACCAATGTAGGAAAATTATGAGGGGGTCTCTCCAACAGTGTTCCTTGGCTCGCACCTAGCATCACGGTGGTCGAACTTGGAGTCATTCATCTGGTACACGTGGCATCTCAGATCTGGACACAAGGTGACGCGAAGGAGGTACACTTGCGCACGGCTGTCGCGGTCGCACCGCACCCTCACACGGTCGCTCCTGCATGCCGCAGTCACACCGCACCCTCACACAGTCGCTCCTACATGCCGCAAACCCAACCAAGGGAACGCACCCTCACTGACACGTGTTGTCGCATGTGAACAAACCAAACTCAGCCATCCTATCGCTGACACATAATTTTTGTTCATAGAGTATGTTTATCCAACCGCGTGTTGGGGAGTATACATACGGCCCGTGCGGTGGTCTGTTGGGGAAGAAGAAGAGGTGAGGAAGAAGGAAAGAAGGGTTAGGAGACGTAGGATATTCATGCAACCGCCTGAAATGGTAGGCTGACCCAAGTCAGGCAACTTGCATAACAAATATATGTTTTTACACAGCAAAAGATCCATAAAAACAACAACATAAAGAAAAACTATCACTGCTCGCGGAAAGAGACGACCTCGTCGTCTTTGGCTGCCGGCGCGAACCAGCCGTCGCTGCCGACGTGTGTCTCCGCACCGTGGTTGTCCTCGGCCTCCAGCTACTTGTCCAAGCGGAGCGTGCGGGAGCTCTGCACGGATGAGAGCACAGCCCGGTTCAAGTCGAGGACGTTCGGTTCCGCCTGCAGGAGGGCCTCGATGGCAGCGGCATCCGCGCGCTCCGTGTCGAGTCGAGCCTCCGCCGCCCGGTTCAAGTCCAGGACGTCCGGTTCCGCCTGCAGGAGGGCGTCGATGAGAGCGGCATCCGCGCGCTCTGCGTCGAGTCGAGCCTCTGCTGCCCGGTTCAAATCCAGGACGTCTGGTTCCGCCTGCAGGAGGGCCTCGATGGTAGCGGCATCCGCGCGCTCCGCCTCAAGTTGAGCCTCCGCCGCTCGGTTCACATCCACGACATCCGGTTCCACCTGCAGGAGAGCCTCGATGGCAGCGGCATGCGCGCGCTCCGCGTCGAGTTGAGCCTCTGCCTCCCGGTCCTCCTTTAGTAACGCCATGTTGACCCGTTGGTCCGCCTGCACCATGGGGGATTCAGACGCCGGCACGAAGTCGACGTCCATCATCTCATACCCATCGGGGGCCTTCTGCGCCGCGACCTCCGCCATGAACATTGGATCAGCTTCCTCCTCCTCGTAGCTTGGCTCCAGAGAACTCGGGGATTGGCCCGCCGCAAAGCGAGCTTGGGAACGGAGGTCTGTGGCGCCGACCGCCGCCGCGATTTCTACGCGGCGCTCCGGCGTCAGCATCTTGTAGTAAGTGATCTTGCGGCGCACCATGGCTTTCCGGCGAACTAGGGGACGCTTGATGCAGGCTAGGGGATCGAAAGGTGGGGGAATGGGCTGGAGATTTGGTGTGGTTTTAGGGCAGTGGCTGGCGTAGACCGAGCAGCGAAGGTTCTGGTGTGAATAGTGGTTCCGGTGACGACCGGTCAATCGGTTTTGACTGTACATCGCTCTTGTCGCGTTCGCGTTGCAGCCCGGCACGCTGGACCCTCCACGTCGCTCACCGAATGGAACACGCTTCGTCTTGCGTTTTCGCTCGCTTGTGGGACCGTAGTTGAGAGCAAACCGACGTCCCTCCCCCTCCCCCGCCCACGTCATTTATTATACCACCACTCCCTCCGTTTTATGCGGAGTAAATAAAAACAGAGGGAGTATACTACGGATGAGGATCCCCTGACGTGGCCGAACCCATTGAGTAACTGACATGCGGGGCCTAGCAAGCATGGGGTCTGCCAGTAAGTGGCCGAAAGGGAGGTTAAGGCAGGGATACCTACGTCAGAGGATCCACTTCCACTATACTACTTTGACCAAATGTTAGAGTAATAATATATGACATGCAACTTACACAAATGTTAGAGTAATAATATATGACATGCAACTTACACAAAGCATACAGGGTCTAATGCGTTTTTCGAGGCTAACTTTGACCAAATGTTAGAGTAATAATATATGACATGCAACTTACACAAAGCATACGGTCAAATTCGTATGTGAATGGAGTTTCCAATGATATAATTTTCACATTATACATCTCATGTACTATTAATCTTGTCAATACTCAAATTGGAAACCATCTCGAGTACAAATCTAGGAGTACGTACGAATCTAACAATATTGATTGGGCGTTGTTGAATGTTGATACCTTTTTTTATCAAAGTAAAGATACTTTGACTACACATAAAACTTATATGTAAACTAGAAAGGATAGGGGGAGTATATTGTACGTTCAAAAACGAAACGAACATTGAATACCCTTTATATATGATTTGTGGATGCTATGATCACCGGTTCAAAATTTTGAATCCGCCTTAGGTATCACGTGCCCCCACTCGTTCCCTCTCGATTTCATCTCGGGGTCCGGAGATCTATTGAAAGAGGACTAGGGTGGGTACATGCGAATGATACTCGGCGGAATGTTCAAATGAGGCATGCGGGAGGATGGACTCGACTGGAGGGCGACATGATCGATAGAGAAGAGGGTTGGAGAGGAATGAGAAATAAGCAAACGCCACATGATTATACTTGAACGACTCAAATAAACAATAAGTTGTCTCGCTTGGCCTACATAGTGAAAGGCCTAATGCGCAACGCGGAGCACTGACGCTCGAATATGGCCGGGAAAACAGGGAAACCGACATGTGGGGCACACCCGTCGGGACGATGTAGCGCAGACTAGTCCAATGGAGGAGCTAGCCCATGACCTCCTCGCCACCGACAACCGTTCATGTGGGTCGTTGGGGCCAACAACGGGGCGCAGCTCCAGCACCGCCTCTGGACACGGCGACCGCGGTGAGCGACGCGCTCATATCGTCGCTAGACACGGTCGGTTTCAGTGTGCCGAGGGTGGCGTTAGTGCTGTGGCACGACCAACGGTATGTTTGGTTTGTGCCCAAGGTTGCCCCATCAAAGCATTGGGTAGCCAAAATTTTGGTTGAGGTATTGGTTGCCCATGATTTGGCCGACATTGGCAAGAAAAATGAACTAGAGTTGGCTAGAGTTCATTGGCATGCCAAAGAAATGGCAACCATCCAAACAAAGACCAATCTTTGGGTCATGACCAAAATTTTGGTTGAGGTATTGGTTGCCCATGATTTGGCCGACATTGGAAAGAAAAATGAACTAGAGTTGGCTAGAGTTCATTGGCATGCCAAAAAAATGGCAACCTTCCAAACAAAGACCAATCTTTGGGTCATGACCAAAATTTTGGTAAGGTGCACTTTGGCTACAATCCAAACACACCCCAACACCCGGCTCGTCGAGGATGCACGGGGCGCCGCGACGCGTCCCCAGAGTGGTGTAGCGCGGCCAACTGCATCCTCTAGACCTGAGACCATGCCGGGTCGTCTTGCTTTTTAATGACATGTGGGGATCGCATGTGAGCAAAGGGCATCTCTAACATTGCCACGACCGCAGCTGACTACCCTGGCACACCAAAACCCTCGCCCCTCGCACCGTCGCGCGGTGCGTTCCCAGCCGGCGCCAGCTGCCCGCATTCATGCCGTCCGTTTGTATGTCGTCGTTAAGAGGCTCGGTGCCCGAGGAACCAACTCCGGCGACTTAATGACGCACCCGGACGCTTGGCCTCACCGAAATGCGCTACTTAAAGCGGCAACGCCCAGCTAACCTCCACACCATAGCGCATCGTCCTCCTACCTGGCACCACATCCGCCATGACCGCAAGTGCGAACGCTCTGTGGGAGAGCTTGTCTTCGGGGATGAAGCTCAAGGTCGCCGCCCTCGCTCAAGTCGCCTCTTGCGACGCAATAGCGGCGTAGCCGGACGCGGACGCGACCGCACAAGCGGTGGCCACGCTGGCGGCCGATGACGGGAGCACCGTCAGCCACGCGTCCTACTTGCCGCCGTCCAACGTCTGGCACCGCCGAGGTCGGGGACTCCTCCGAGGATGAGTAGGGCATGGGAGGCGGCAGGGCATGGTGTGCCAACTGGCCGGTCCGTATCCCGTGTTCTACTCTTCCTCGTCGGAGACCGCACCTTCACTTCACGGGTCTTGAACCCCGCCCCCGTACATAGAGATCGTAGATGGAGGACGTCGGTCGCCGCCGTAGAATAGGTTTAGGGTCGGGTTTCTTTTATTTTTCTGTCCTATAAAAGTTCGAAATGTAATGAAAATCTGCCGTGTTTGCATTAATCTCGGCCGGTGTATATGAACTTTCACAATAATATACATATTGTAGGAGTACTAGCAAGATGCATGTGCGTTGCACGGAAGATCAAGATCTTGTGGGAGAAAAGGATGAACGAGGGAAAGCCTTATCTGCAAATGTGGAGAGGAGTGCAGGTAAATTGTCATAGTTTCCTTCCTATCCGTTAGATATAGATCGGACAGCCTATATTGCAAGATGACAGGCACACCATCATCACCAACTCTGCTTTTTATTGAACCGAGACAAATCTAACATGCGAAGTAAAATAAACACATAGGGTCTATACATACACAAATTATCTTAGGCACTCCAATAGTACGTCCACTACACATTCACGCATTTCACATCTTTCTACATCTACGGGAACCTACGAAAGGGTTAACGTAAATTGCCTCTCTCTCTCCTCCCCTGATTTTCATGGTGGTGGGCCCCTCCCTCCCCCCAATCTACAATCAACAACTCACATGTTTCACATTACGTTAATTACGTAACTGGGATTACGTAGGTGTAGCATTAGTCGTCCTAAAAAACCCAACTAAGCCAACCTCCCAGCATATCGCGCGGGAAAAGACCCGGCCGCGCCGTTTTAGTCGGGATTACCGAATTACTAGTAGTAGTATCGATGGATCGCGCGAAGCAACATTTTTTTTTTGAGGGGGCGAAGCACCTAGTTTAAAAGGAAAAAAGGCGGTACACTCACAGCACTCCTGTCGCGGTCGCATTGCACCCCACACACGTTCGGTCCTGCACACGGCTCACGCAAACGGAACGCGCTTCGGCTTGCCTCTTCACTGACACGTGGGACTGCACTTGGAGAAACCGACCATGCGCCAAACTCCCCCCGCCCACCGCGCGAAAATCCTCCCCCCACACCCAAAATTTCCCCCCAAATCCGATTCAACCGCCCTTCGGCCAACTAGCCAATAATATTCCCCAAACCCCCCTCCCCCCTGTCTCCCTCCACTCCATTCGCTCCGCCAAAGCCGCCCTCCCCGCCGCGCCGATATGTCGGCGCCGCGGTTCGGCGATCCTCTCGCTCCCATAGTACGCTCTCGTAGACTTCCGTCCTCTAGCCGCGCCGCCACCTCTGGCCACGTTCTTGTGGAGGCGCACGACGGTTAGCGCCGCCACCGCTGGCGACGTTCGTGTGGAGACGCACGACGGTCAGCTTCTCCCACGGTACGCGCATTCTAGACTGAGGCCCCGTTCATGTCGGTGTAGCGCTGAATGTTAGCTGATAGACGCTGTTAATCTCACTGTTTGCCGAAGTAGTTTACTGTCAATATGCTCTGCTTAAGAAGCTTCCTTGCCCTGTTCTGCACTCAATCTGCTTAGCTGAGATGGCATGCCAAGGCCGATTAGTTGCTAAAATATCCTGCCATATATTTATTGTGACGTAGATTGCCATGGTCTAGTAGCCAATCTGTTAGGTGAAATAGCTCTACACCGTTTTATACTCGATCTTTGTTGCTGCGATGGCCTTCGATAGTTCGATGGTGTGTGCTCGGCCTCATTGACTGCTGAAACAACCTGCCATAATTTGGCACTCAAATCTGTTTGCTGAATTAGCTTTACATATATTTCGTTACTTAGATCTGCTCGTCCAAATATCTTGCCATAGCTTTAGACATCGACCTAGGTATTTTTTTTCTGGACTTCATAAAAAAGCATATATGTTTTTCCTGTAATATCTAGTAGAAGAACTAATTTGTACGTCTAACAGATGGACAGGACTTGGATAACTTCTGCTCGAAGATTCTTCGCTGCATATGTCGAGGGGGTTGAAAACTTCATGAACTTTATCAGAGCTGAGTACGGTGGTCCGAAATCAGATGTGCTCTGCCCGTGTAGCAATTGTATGAATTCAGTTACAAGACCCCAGTCAACTGTGCAAAATCATCTACACTTGTATGGGATGTCGGTCACATATACTAGGTGGGTTCATCATGGTGAAGCTGTGAACGTCAATGTTATTGACTACGTGGAAGCAGCAGATCACCATCTTGATCTGCCTGATGCTCAGGTGGAAGAGGAGGAGGAGGTGGTGGCGGCGGAGCCAGTGAGTTTGACCAACATTGAAACAATGCTACGAAATGCTCGTGCATTCCGTGAACTTTCACCTGCAGAAGAAAAACGGTGGGCCCGCATGTTGGAACAATGCAACGTTGCTATCACCCCAGGAAATAAGCTATCAGTATTCTCAGCTATGGTCACCTTTCTTCAGGTGAAGACATCTGAGCGGATGCCCAACAAATCATTCGATGCGATGTTGGCTGCTTTCCGCAAATCTTTCCCAGATGCATCTGAGCTGCCACACACCTACAGTAAAACAAAGAATTTCCTTCGTGCAGTTGGAATTGGATATGATATGATCCATGTTTGTAAGAATAATTGTGTTCTGTTCCGGAAGGATTATGCCAACTTAAGTGAACGCCCGAAATGCAAATCATCAAGATGGAAAGATGGCGATGTTGTGAAGAGGATTCCTCATAATGTTCTGAGACATTTTCCAATTACACCAAGATTGTAGAGGTTGTTTCATGATGCTGAAACAAGAGAGGATGTACTGTGGCATTCTAGGAACCAGGAGTACAGAGATCAGAATGTAATGAGCCATCCATCTCATGGTAGTGAGTGGAAAAGCTTCAATGATAAACACAAAGAGTTTGCTGCTGACCCGAGAAACATTAGACTTGGCTTAGCTTCAGATGGATTTAACCCATTTGGCCACCAGAGCGCCACATATAGCATGTGGCCGGTGCTTTTTATCCCTCACAACATGCCTCCAAATGTCTGCACCAAAGAATCAAACTACATGATGGCCTTGCTCATCCCAGGTCCAAAAAGTCCTGGAAAGGATTTTGATTTGTTCATGGAGCCTCTTGTGGAGGAACTTCAACAGCTATGGAAGGGTGTTCTCACTCGAGACCTATATAGCAGCCCACCAGCTGATTTCTTTCTGCGTGCTGTTATAATTTGGTGCATCCATGATTATCCGGCTTTGGGCACTATGTCAGGGCGAACGACACATGGTTACAATGCATGTGTTCGCTGTGACAGGAATCCGCTGTCATACGCAATACTTAGCAAGATCTGTTACATTGGACACCGCCGTTTCCTTGCCAAGGACAAGCCGCATCCTAGAAAATACCGAAGACATGTGTTCAATGCAAAGCATGAAAACCGTGATGCGCCAAAGAGGCTCACCGCCGATGAGTTGCAAGTGGAATTAGAGAAGGTCAGGCATATTACACCAGGAAACCATCCTGGTAATGGTAGCGGGAAAAGGAAGCGTGGCAGGGTAGAAGAGAGATTATTGTTTACCCGCAGGTCCACTTTGTGGGACTTGGAGTATTGGAAAGATTTGGATCTGCGGCATAATCTTGATGTGATGCACATCGAGAAAAATATATGTGACAACATTATCGGCACACTTCTTAATATTGAAGGCAAGACGAAAGATACCTTAAAATTTAGGATTGATTTGACACACCTGGGTATCAGAAAGGATTTGCAGGTGCAAGATGAAGGTAAACCACGGGATATGGCACCAGCTGTGTACGTCTTGGACAAGGTAAAAAGAAAAGAATTCTGCGAGGTCCTGTCACGTGTGAGATTCCCACATGGATTTGCTTCCAACCTTGAAAGGAGAGTCAGTGCAGATGGAAACAAGGTACAAGGGTTGAAAACTCATGACTGCCACGTCCTACTTCAAAGGGTTTTACCTGTTATCCTTAGAGGATTGGGCCGCCCTGACTTATACAGAGCAGTTGCAGAGTTGGGACAATTCTTCAGGGAACTCTGCAGTAGGAATATCAGGATAGATGCTTTGGAGCGTCTTAGAGACAAGATACCAACTATCCTATGCGACCTTGAGAAGATATATCCTCCAGCCTTCTTTGATGTGATGGTGCATTTGGCTGTTCATCTACCTGATGAGGCACTACTTAGAGGTCCAGTACAGTATGGCTGGATGTACCCTATTGAAAGGCGGCTAGGCACTTTCAAGGGCTATGTTAGGAACAGAGCTAGACCCGAGGGTTCCATTGCAAAGGCCTACATTGCTACAGAAGCGTTGACATTCTGCTCAAAATACATTGAAACAACTGATCAACTTAGCAAAGAGGTGGGTGAAGACAATCCCAGGCTCAATGTTTTCGATTATTCTGTTCGAGTTACAGGGAAGAGTCGACAAGAGGACAAACCTAAAGATTTGGACAAAATGGTTTGGTATGTGTTGAATAACTGTCCTGAGATACTACCTTATATCAAGTAAGTGCAGTACTGCAGCTTATACATCGTAATCTACTAAACTTGCAGCACATTCTTATATATTTAGATGTTTGACATGATCACTATGTTGTGCAGCATCTACAAAGAGGAGTTACTGCCGCAAAATCCAAGAAACATTGACAAACTGGTTATGGCAGGATTTGCAAAATGGTTCAAGAACCATGTAAGCTTTTGAAGTGCACTGTCAGTTTTTTTTTAATATATTGAGTACGTAAGATGATCAGCTTGTCTATTTTCTAACCATAGGTTAAGAAGATGCGGGAGGATGGGCAGGCAGTTGATGATGCCCTTTACTCACTAGCAATGGGTCTTGATACTCGGGTAAGACATTATGAATCTTGCGTTGTTGGAGATGTGCGCTACAACACCCTTGCACGAGATGAAGGCAGGAAGACACAAAACAGTGCCATCATGAGCACGGATACGTATGACAAAGAGACAACTGAAATGTATGCTAACATAACACACATTGTTCAGTTGCAGTATATCTCCAGTTTCGAGGATCATCGG
The DNA here is from genome assembly GCF_002575655.3 of Aegilops tauschii subsp. strangulata. Taxonomy (NCBI): domain Eukaryota; kingdom Viridiplantae; phylum Streptophyta; class Magnoliopsida; order Poales; family Poaceae; genus Aegilops; species Aegilops tauschii. The sequence goes on from NC_053035.3 coordinate 472,909,185, forward strand.
TGTGTGGTTCTGTTGTGCTGTCGTTGGTATAACCTGTTTTCCAGGATCACAAAACCCAGAGCTGATGATTATTTCAAATCCATCAATGTCAAGGCGGCGTACCAGACCAACGAGCCTTTTATTTTGGCAAATCAAGCAACACAGATATTTTTCTTGGAAGACACATTTGCACGTAGCGATGACTGGAGAGTATTGCAAAGGTTTGAGCAGAGGAATTCGTTTAATGAAGTTGCACAACAAGATGATGCTTACACTACTCCTGATGTACAAGATAACACAGATGTTCCTAATATCTTTGAGAACCATCACGTCAATGACGCCGGCGAAAAGATTGCCTCACTACTAGAAAAAGGGCTATAGATGGGATTGACACTAATGGCGCACCAGACAAGCGGTGCGCCATTAGTATATACTAATGGCGCACCACCTTCTGATACGCCATTAGAGTTGAAACTACTAATGGCGCACCTGGCCCAGGGTGCGCCATTAGTATCAATTTTTTTTAACTAGTGCGCCTGTCCAAACATACTAATGGCGCATCCAGACACAGTGCGCCATTACTAGTTACAACTAGTAATGGCGCACCTGCTGGAAAGTGCGCCACTAATGTTGTTTTTTCTATTATATTTTTTATTCCCTTTTTTGCAAAACTACTAATGGCGCACTTTTCCACCGTGCGCCATTACTAGTTTTAACTAGTAATGGCGCACCGGTAAAAGATGCGCCATTGCTATCTATACGTATGGCGCACCCCTACCAGTGCGCCATTGCTATCACCCCTTATCCCCTCCCTCTAGTCACGTTCTCTCCCCTCCCCTTCCTCCTGACACACCCACCCACCTCCCTCCACTTCGATCTAGATCGGGAAGCCCCAGCCGCCCGCCTCTTCCTCTCCCTCCAGACCACGGCGAGCCCCCTTCCCCCTCCCTCACACCACACCCCACGCGCACGCGCACGCGGCAGAGAGAGAGAGAGATCGGAGGGGATCGCGCGCCGAGGTGGTAAGTAGATCGGCCGAAGAGGAGGGAGAAGGAAGATGATACTCGCCGTGCTCTTCGCCAACTCCGAAGGCAACATCCGCATCGAGAAGATGATACCCTCCTACTCCCAACCACTCACACCACATCGAGAGGCCTGGAGCGTCAGCTCCTGCAAGCCCCGCAACGGCGTCGCCTCCCTCCGCGACGACAGCCTCGACACCTACTGGCAGTCAGCGCCCTACCCGTCCTCGTCGTCTCCCCCCGTCGAAATCTCTCCTCTTTCTGTCTCGCGGAATCACGGGCTGAGCCGAGCCGCCGTCGGTGGTGGATTTTATTTTTGTCAGGTCGGACGGCGCGCAGCCGCACCTGGTCAACATCCAGTTCCAGAAGAAGGTGCAGCTGCAGGTGAGCACCATGAGTAGCTGCTGCTTCCGTTACATTTTTGTCTAAATGGCGTTTGATCCTTTTTCTCTTCTGAATTAATCTGTTGCTGGATTGGGGGCTTCAGCTTGTTGTGCTGTATGTGGATTTCAAGCTGGACGAGAGCTACACGCCCAGCAAGATCTCCATCCGGGCCGGCGACGGCTTCCACAATCTCAAGGTGGTAACTCCCTCCACCGCGATACATCGTCGTTTCAACAATGTTCAGGGGCTTCTGATCTGTGCTCGATGGTCAGAGGACTTAGCAAATGTTGTTGCTTGAGGATGGCATTTGATGTCTGGCCCTTTCAGTTCTGATTTCTACCCCTGGTCTTCATCTTGTACCAGACTGGTGGCCTGGTCTGTGCATTCGGGTTTCTAGACCTGGGGGCTGCTGCATGTTCTCATTGTTATAGTTATGGATTACACTACCTTATTGTCAACATCATATTGTGACGTATCATAGGATTACCTTATTGAAATATTGATTGGGAAACTTGGTCTCTTTCTGCAATTCCTCTGCATTGCGCCTGCTTGTCCAGTGAACACTGAACCGATCCTTGAAAATTCAAATTTACAGTGATAATATTGTCTTTGATCTGAAATAATGGGCCACTATATTTACCATGCTTCCAGGAAATTAAAACGGTGGACCTTTTGAAGCCAGTAGGATGGGTTCATATATCATTATCTGGCACTGATCCCCGGTATGGATTTTGTAACTTAAACCCTGTGATGCCTTTGTTTTCCTTCCTCTAGCATTGAAACTTCAGAATGTAGCTCACCTTACCATCTGATGGCATACTATGCATCTATGTTTACAACTCCCGTAATAATTAAATTCCATTTCAACATGTTGGATGGCACTAGTTTTCAGCACACTGCCTGTGCAGGCCACTGCTTGCATAAATTTCATGGTTTACTATGTTACTATTGTTGTTTTGCTAGTAGCTGAATTTTCCTTAGATTTTGATAAACTTAGATACTATGTCAAAGTGCAAGAATATCTGACGCTGCAGCTAATTCATTTCAGTCTTATAATAACCCACTAGCTTTCAGTTTGACATATAATTTGCCCACTACAAAAATGTGAGGAATTCAGAACTAATTTAAGAATGATATTGTTTGGATCGAACTGCTTATTTTTACTGCCTTTGCAGACAGTGGCATAATTCTCTTTCTTGCTATATTTGTGCAGAGAAACATTCATTCATACATTTATGCTCCAAATTGCGGTGCTGGCCAATCACCTGAATGGTATTGTTGGTACCCTGATTCATTGTTGACAAGAGTCAAGAGTTCACATAGAACTAGATATTTACAAGGAAATGACAGACAATATCTCTGCTTATGACCCCAATTGAATTCATGAATTGTGTGAGTCGAGTAAATATTCGACAGGAACAGTGTAGTGTTAGTAATGGCATCCAATGCTTACTACCGAGTTAGAGTTTGAATATAAAAACTAGTACTGTAGATGTTTACGTGCAAATCACATACATTATCCGCTGGCTAACCTGATTTAACTAGTTAATTCAGTATGGCCACAACCGTAAGTTGGATACTGTACATGCAGCCACCCAGCCATCTATTAGCATTCTGTAATATGACTATATATAGTAGTAGTAAATCATTTCTAGTGTTTGCCTGCGTAAGACAAAAGGCCAAATGCAAGCAAAAGAAAAATCGGACAGGAAGACTGTACCGTTGATACCCTGGTTTATTTGTTGATTGACCCGTAGTCAGATTGCCTAGCTAATAGATGCTGACATGCGAATCACATAAAGTGCTGATCGATACCTGACCGCAGTCAGAGTTGACGTAGAGGACTTGGATGTTTACAAGCAAATCACATACTGTATGACAATAATATACTCAAAATTCATTTCCATTATAATCTTACTCATACAATATTCACACCATGTAATTCTGGAAATATATGCTCATATCTAGTTCTGCATAAAAAATGACAGTATTGACATGTTATAAATAGTTTGTTTGTCTTTCTGTTTATTTTGTTACATTTTTCAGGGATAAAGTGAAGAAAAAGAAGAAAAGATTACTAGAAGATTAGTTTTAGGATTTTCTTTTATTTCCTTGCAATTTTCCTTTTATTGGAAACTTGTAAAGACATTGTAATATTCTTACTATAATAAAAATTATGATTCTATTTCATTTTTTGTTTTTAAATTATTTTTCCTTATAGGTTGTTTTCTGTAAATTTAGATTTTTTTTGTTTTCCAAATACATTACTAGTGGCGCATTTAAGCCCTTATTAGTGGCGCATCTTCCTTTATTACTAGTGGCGCACCTATAAGGTTATTAGTGGCGCACCTGAAGGGAATACCAGTGGAGCACCGAATGGTATGCTAATGGCGCATCACTAAACAGTGCGCCATTAGTATGCCGAAGTTACTAATGGCGCATCCTGTTGTAGTGCGCCATTAGTATGCCAAAGCACCTGGGTATACATGGCCCCCTGGGAGGTATACTAATGGCGCACTGTTGTATATACTAATGGCGCATCTGGGGTGCGCCATTAGTATACCAGATACTAATGGCGCACCAGTGGTGCGCCATTAGTAAAATATACTAATGGCGTGCTACTAATGGCGCACCACTAATGCGCCATTAATGGCCAGATTAGGTGCGCCATTAGTAGGCCTTTTTCTAGTAGTGCCTGTCGTGCTGTGGACATACAAGAGTTGATCAAGAAGAAGCCAACGTTCGAGGACGTTGAGGACGAAGAAGAAGATGACACCGTGGGGAATTACGATTCAGACTGATACACATGGCGAAGATGTTGACGCTGCTGCTGCGGATGATGATTACATTGCTTTTGTCGTATTTGCCTGTCAGAAGACGTTTTTTATCTATTATGTGAAATTGTGTTTGCTATGACAACTGAAACCTGATGATCATGTTGTTTAGTATTTTGCTGTGAGAACATCACTTGTTATGTATGCTGATTTGTGTTTGGTGATTGTATGACAACTAAAACATGATGACATTGTTGTTTAGTTGTACTCATATTTGGTTGTGAAACTTGAATTTGATGACATAGTTTGCTGTTGGACTGCAATTTGCTCGACGTCTTCGAATGAGAACAAAGCTGACCCGACAGGGCCTCTGCTATTTATTTATTTATATGAGCAAAGGGGATACCCCCTAATTTCCGTTAATAGAAATCATTAGATGTTCACAACACTACGCCCAGCCTGCTACACAGGTTTCATTCATTACTAGTTTCAGCAAAGTGCTCATGTCGTAGCCACTGAATACATCACGAGTGCTACATACACTGCAAATAAAGAGACAATCATCCTACAGAGCACATCGATTTTGCCCATTATCTTCACAAGCTCTTTCATCTCCTCATTGTTGTCAAGGCCGTTCAGCAGCTGTTGCTTGGCCATGATCAGAGGAACTGCATCTTTAACCTTCTGCTCTGCATCTTCCTCTTCTGTCGTTCCTTCAGTTACTTGTCCAACACCCCAGCCTGCTGGTATTGGGATTCCTCGGCTAACCAAATAATCAACATAGTTGCATTCCCCCACATCAGCAACTTCCCAGAAATACAAATCACACGAATCTTCCCTTTTCTGCACGAATCAAATTGGAAGATCATCAACCAAATTATTAAAAAAATCAGCAACTGAAAGCAGCAGAACAACACTTAAACATATTATTACCCCATGATTCGGGCATTTGTAGAAGAATCGGCCAGGGTTGCGGATTGTGGTTGAGACGCGACGGATGACTCTGCGTGATTTGCAGCAGTGGCACCACACCAACGGCAGCGGGTTGCGATGAGCAATCGGCTGCGGTGCGCGTGCCAGCGGGGGTGTGATGAGACCCACAGGCGATAGTACGGGTGGCGACTTGGCGCATATCTGGTTGTTGCCTGCTGAAGAGCAGGTGGACGAGCAGCCAGCGGACATGGTTGCTGCGGCCAGAGCTTCTGATGCTAGGCAGAGTAAGTAGAGAAGAGGAGAAGCGAACGTTGGATATGTCAGTTTCATTACTTGTAGAGTAGCATAGCACCATATATAGTCATAGTCTAGGTTTGGATTCGACCCAGCTACAGGAGCACGTCTTTCTTTTTTCTAAAACTCGGCAACGTCTCTTTACTGGTACACTAGCTTGTTCTGTACGCCTTCCCAAGTCTTTGATTTTCTTTCCCTTTTTTTGCGAGGAAGGAAGGAGGACAAAATTGAGAGTTCCTGGGACTCGAACCCAAGACCTCTCGGTTGAAAACCAAGGGTGCTAGTCACTTATGTGGCGAACGTTCCCTGTGAGGAGGACGGCAGACGAACGCATTTTCCTTGCAGTTTTATTCCTATATATAAAAAAGTATGCTACTTGGTGTCCGCTTAGTCAAAAAACGATTGTGCCAACCTTGACCGTTGGATTGACATTCAACGTCTGTCGCGTTTCTTCAGTCTCTTCTTCCTCGAGCTGCCAAAGCCAAACCAGCGCCGGCGGGACCGCCTGCTCCCGCCTCCCAGGGCTGGCTGTGATCTTCCCCGGCTCCTGTTCGTTCCCGTCCGAGGCCTCACCATCGTCCTCCGCCTTGGTTCGCTCGCCGCGGCGCCGCCCTCCTGTGTTGTCAACATGGCCAACAACCGAGAGGAATAAGGAGATGACTGTACATGCTGAGGATGACAGTAGGGACCCAGCAGCGCGCGCAGTAATTTTGTTTTTTCGGGACGGAGAAGGGTATCAACTGGGTTGTGCGGGACCCGTGGCCCGTCTAGCCCAGGCTTTTATTTCATATGTTTAGCACATGACCAGCCCAGTTTGTTTTTTTCCTTTCTGAAAATGGCTAGCCAATTATTTTGTTTTTTGCAGAATAACCAACGTAGGCCTACTTGCTTTTCTACACCCTGCTGGGCCGGAAATCTTTCAAGACGAGGAGGGATGCATTTTGCCCAGAAAATGGGCTATAAGTAATAAGAAATGGGCTATAAGTAATAATAAATGGGCTGTAAAATGAAAAAATACAACAAACAGGCAATTAGTTCCAAAATACTGTTTTCTTTCGGATTTTGATATTTTAAATTTCATTTTTTTGTGCGGGTAAAATTTCATTGAATTTAAATTAAGGTATATTTAGATTTAAAATTAATTTGAATCTGGCTAGAAATTTCGGGCTGTATGCTGTTTGGGACAGATTTGGAGGCTGACTTGTGGGTCTACTAGATTGACGTGTACTTTGGCTTTGTCAACTTAGTCCACAAACGATTCTAGCAGCAGTGACCGTTGGATGTTAATCCAACGACCGTGCTGCTTCTTCAATATCTGATCTTCTTGCTCCAGCCGCCCAAACCAGCTCCGGTGGGACTGCCTGCTCCCGCCTCCCGTGGCCGGTTGTGCTGCCGCACAGGCCGCACCGCCCCACCCTACTTCATTGCTGGCCAGGCCATTCCTCTACTCACCCACACCTCCTGTTATTTTCCGGCGACGGCAGCCGGACCAGTAAACCCTCGTACTCCCCACCGCATGGGCAACCATTGCCGAGTCTTCCCTGGCTCCATGTCGTTCCCTTCCTAGGCCTCGCCGTCTTCCACCGCCATGGTGCTCTCGGCGCGGCCTGGTCAACGTGGTCAACGAACGACATCCATCGGCCGTGGACTGTACGCGCAAAATAATGATTCCTCCACCTGACAGCTGGGACCCACCGGAAGGGCCTCTGTATTTCGCAAAAAAAACGTTCCCCCCGCTGACATGTCGGACCCACCAGCTATATCTTCGCACGCAAGGAAGTGCCTCCTTATTACGCACAAAAAATGAATACCCCCTGCTAGCTGGGACCCACCATAGTGGGAGGATGACTTGTGGGCCAACTAAGTTGACGGGGACGGAGGGCTTTGTCAACTTAGTCAATATGAACGATTCTAGCTCCAGTGACCGTACGATGTCCATCCAACGGTCGTAGTGCTTCTTCAACCTCTGGTCTTCTTGCTCCAGCCGCCCAAAGCAGCGCTGGTCGTGCCGCATGCTTCTGCCTCCCGTGACCGGCTGTGCTGCCGCGGAGGCCTCACCGCCCCCTACTATTCCCACCGCTGGCCAGGCCCTGCGGCGACGGCAGCCTCACACCACAGCCGAACCAGTGAACCCTCGTACTCCTCTCCGCGCGGGCTTCCACTGCCGCGTCTTCCCCGGCTCCGCGTCGTCCCCTTCCTAGGCCTCGCCGTCGTCCACCGCCGTGGTGCTCTCGGCGTGGCCTGGTCAATGTGGTCAAGGAACGACTTCCATCGGACGTGGACTATACGTGGAGAGGCTGACAGCTGGGTCCACGGCCGCAGCAAGGAAGTGCCTCCTTATTATGCGGAAAATAATGATTCCTCCACCTGGCAGCTGGGACCCACCGGACGGGCCACTGTATTTCGCAGAAAAAACGTTTCTCCCTGACTGCTGGGACCCACCAGCTTCATCTTCACACGCAAGGAAGTGCGTCCGGGCAAAAAAAAAAAACGATTCGCCCCCCTGACTGCTGGGACCCACCAGCTACACCTTCGCACGCAAGGAAGTGCGTCCGGGCAAAAAAAAAACGATTCGCCCCCTTGACTGCTGGGACCCACCGGCTACATCTTCGCACGCAAGGAAGTGCGTCCGGGCAAAAAAAATGATTCGCCCCCTGACTGCTGGGACCCACCAGCTACATCTTCGCAAGCAAGGAAGTGCCTGACAGTCGGGACCCACCTGGTCGAAGCGTACGTAGCGTTGTCATTCTGGTCGCGAACGTGTACGTACATACTGGTCGATGTAGAGGCGCGCACGTGTCGTAGTAGAGGCGCGCACGTAGCATGTACACGTACGTACAGTGGCCAGGGTGCAAGAAAGAAAATACGGCCACGTATGTGTACATATGGGCGGGGTCTCGAACGCCTACTCGCGCATACGTACGGCCAGGGCTCGTGTACATGGCTGGGTCGGAACGGAGAAACAACGTCGTCGTCGTGTTCATGGGGAGGCAACGGAATGCGTCGTGTTCATGGGGAGGCAACGGAATGCGTCGTGTTCATGGGGAGGCAACGGAATGCGTCGTGTTCATCGGGAGGCAACGGAACGAGTGGGAGCCAACCGGCTGGGTCGGAACGGAATGCGTGGTCGTGTTCATTGGGAGGGCTTGGACGGAACAGGCGATGGAAACAAGGCCTGGCGTACCGCAAAACGGAGGAAACGGACCTCCTACGTTCGGAACGGGGTCCTGTTGATCGGGAGGGGTGTGGCGTACCGCAAAACGGAGGAAACGGACCTCCTACGGTTGAAACGGGGGTCCTGTTGATCGGGAGGGGTGTGGCGTACCACAAAACGGACGAAACGAACCTCCTACGGTCGAAACGGGGGTCCTGTTGATCGGGAGGGGTGTGGCATACCGCAAAACGAACGAAATGGACCTCCTACGGTCGAAACGGGGGTCCTGTTGATCGGGAGGGGGTGGCGTACCGCAAAACCGACGAAACGGACCTCCTACGGTCGAAACGGGGGTCCTGTTCATCGGGAGGGGTGTGGCGTACCGCAAAACGGGACTCCACGGGATACTGTTCATCTCCACCATCGACCTCCTCCAGCCTCCACGGGCTACCGTCGACCTCCTCCAGCCTCCACGGGCTCCTGTTCATCCAGCCTCCACCGCGCGCTACTCCACCGGCTACTGTTCAACCACCCCTCCACGGGCACCCCTCCACCGTCTACTGTTCATCGAGCCCTCCACACCACGGGGTCCTGTTCAACCACCCCTCCACGGGACCCCTCCACTGTCTACTGTTCATCCAGCCCTCCACCACACCACGGGGTCCTGTTCATCCAGAGGCAACGCCACCGCTCACTATTCATCCAAACCCCCCGCAACGCTCACTGTTCATCCCAGAGGCAGCATCGAGCGGCTTCAGTTAGCAGCAGTAGCGAAGGAATCGCTCGATCGGGTTTAGTTAACAGCCATCGATCGATCGCTCGGGTTCAGTAACGCGTAGCCTGCAGTGCAATCGCTCGGGTTCAGTTAGAGCCCAACGCCTCGCTCGGGTTCAGTTAGAGCCAACGCCTCGCACACACGCGCGTACGTGTACGAGAGAAACGCGCATCGCTCGGCCCCCAACCTCCCACCGTAACCGGGAACTCCCCGAAATTTTCCTCCCCCTCGCTTCTACCACGGTTTTTTCCGTCATGGACGGCCCAAAGAATGTCATGCAGCTGCGTCTCTGGCCCGCCCAGGACGAAAAGCCCATTTTCTGTCATGATTTTTTATCATAGAAGTAGGAGCCCACCACATCTATGATGATACCAGGTTTTGTCACAATTATCGTCATAGAAGTGTCATATGTATGACAGAATTTTTTTTCGTTCGGCCCAAAATGTCACGGATGTGTCTTTTTTTACTAGTGCAAGTTAATGGTGCATAACACAGAGATGGTTAACGTTTGCATGATTCCTTAGACCATGAGAGTATCGAGTTTCTTCATGCTTGCTTCATGAACTTTGGGGTTTGTTAAACGTCATCCGTAAATGGGTGGCTATTACGGCGGCTTGCGGGTTCATGGAAAAGTGTGTCAAGTAACTTGATAGCTCAAGATGGGGATTTGCTCCTCCAACGATGGAGAGATATTCTCGGGCCCTCTCGGTATTACGGTATCCATCACCGTCTGGCCAGACACAGTGTGATTTGATCACTGGGATGCCGGAACACGGAAACGAGAAAAGAGAACAAAACCGGTAACGAGGTAACTTGCATGGTGGACAAATTGTTCATCCATGGGGATGCAACAAATCTCATCTCGGGTGTTTGTGACATATCGCGAAGCAACAGGAATAGCTCACTGCAACTGGAGGTTCACTCGAATATTCATTCGTGTGGGTATAGGGGTCAATATGGGTGTCCACAGCTTCGATGTTGATCATTGATCGGAAGGGGTTCCGGGTCATGTCTATACTTCACCGAACCTATAGGGTCACATGCTTAAGGGTCATCTATCTGCTGAATACTAGACAGGGAGTCTGAGAGAAAATCATCGAAAAAGTTTCGGACACCGAAAAGTTTCGGACAGCGGAAAAGTTCCGCAGAGAGAGGTCACCGGATGAGTTTCGGTGAAACCGAAATAGTTGTTTCGGGGTATGCCATTAAGTCAAAATGGTTTCGGCACATGCCTGATAATTCTTGGAGGGTGCCAGAATCATTCTGGAAACTTTTTGGAATTTTCAGAAATAAAATCCGGAAATGTTCCGGAGCTGCAGGAACCGGTTCAGATGCTTTTCGCAGATGAAAATCACTAAACTGGAATTGTTCCAGAACACGTTGAAAATTATTATGGTGGGTACTGGAAATGTTCTAAGCCCACATAAATATTTTCAGTTCGAACGGACGCTGAAAAATGTCGTCGTGAATAGTGATTGTGTTTTTTGGGATATTTTATGGAAAGCCACCTTTTGGGGCTTTGCCCAAAAGATCTAGGGATGACATGGATGGATTGGGAGGCCCTCATGGGCCCCCCAAGGGGTGTGGCCGGCCACACTTGGGGCTCCACCTTGGAGCCCCTCTTGTTCCTTGGTTTCACTCTTATGTCCTTGAGGAAGGACTTCATTCATGTGCATTTTGGGTTTTTGTGTTAAACTACCCTACCCCTTGGGATTTCCTATAAATAGAGGTGGAGGGGCAGCCCTCCACACTCACTCTTTCTCACATACAAGTGCCATGCATGATCTGGCTTCTCTCTCCCTCCCAGCGAAATAGTTTCGTAGAGCCGTAAGGCTGTCTGGGTTCCGGCAGGAACTAGTTCTGGACGGCGAAGCCCTGCCGGATAGATGACACCATATGTGTGCAACTCTGTAGAGAGATCGTAGTTTCGGTCTTAGTTCGTGAGTGCCTCCCGAAGGGCCGTCTGTGTGACCGTTCAAGTTTCGAAGGTCCTCCCGAAGGACTGTCCGCGACACCGTCCGGGGGGCTGTTCGACCACCTCCCGGAGGGCTGTCTGAGGAGCAGATGAGGGTATATATCCTCGCGGTTGGGAGGTTATAAATCCTAGCTGCGGGGATCTGCACCACCGATCATCATCGACTCTACTTTCCGCTGCGCTACGAGTCGGTAACGAAAAAGATCAAACCATGTATGCAGACTCCATAGTGGTCCTGGGCTGGTGCGTAGGTCGGAAATTTTTTGTATTCTGTCGCGTTCCCCTACAGTGGCATCATGAGCCGTGCTATGCGTAGATGCAGGTTGCGATCTAGAATACATAGTGATGTATGGGTATTGCATAATATAATTAGGTAGTAGATGAGATCTATTGCTGAAAATTATTTATGCGGGTGACGGATGAAATCTGTTACCCGACATTCTTGTTGCTTCCCTAGAATTTGCGTTTGCTCAATCTCGAGACAGCATGGTGGAATTTGACAAAGTTCTGGCAATCCGTGATCCTGATTGATCATGGAAGTGCTATCAGTTCTTTGGGTTCTGCCGTAGTCAAAAGAAAGATGAAATTCGCAGATGAAAGGGCATTGCAGATATGATCTGCACAGGGGTCATGCGTATGACGAAGTTTAGTATGGGGCTCGAGATTTAGTTTTCTCGTGTTTCATACACCCCGAGATGTTAATCTAGCAACTTGAATAATCATACTTGATGATAAAACGTTGGTAGCTGCGGTTTAAGTCCAAACCTTAGAAGCCATGAAAAATAAATTTTTGCATAAACCGATTAGAGGCGTCTAACTTGGTTTTGCAGGATATGCATGTGATGTGGTATAGCAATGCTCATATTCAATTTGATTATGTATGAGATGACTATATGATGTAATTAACATGACCTGCGTGTCATGATTCGGCATGATGGCTGGAGCCATATGATTGTCACTTTAATGACCTGCGTGTCAACCTTAAGTAATGCACTTATTTTATTAGCTATAGAGATAACAATATTATCTGGTGCATCAACAGGGTGGTGGAAATCTTCGTGAAGGTGAACACCGACGCGAATGCCGAAGACGAAGAAATGAAATACTTCTCCGTCAGGAAGGGCTATACCATATCATGCTATTATGAATTGCCTGAGATGTTTATCCCTTATGATGCACCCTTCTTGATTGCGCGGTAGTCGCTTTTTATTAGTGTGATCTCTCACTTAAAATATCAAAGTAGTTAGTGTTCACACAAGTGTAGCACCTTCTGAAATTCGTATCTTTTCGGGGTGCGCCATGTACACATGAGCACGAATGAATCGAGAGGAATGAGGCGGGTGAGGTCAGACCTCGCAACAAGATCACTTGGTTGTCTTTGACGTTCAGGCAGGAGAGTCCTGAGCTCGGAACACGCCCATCGAAAGATGAACAAGAATCACATAGAGATGTGATCGGCAAGTTGGCCTACCGATTGAAATTCGTGTCATCAGTGATGAACCCGTCAATGGCATCGAATAGAGATATGGATCTTGAATCACTCAATCAATTATGAGAGATATTGATTTGAGTGGGAGTGCACTGTTGAATTAACATGTTTAATTCTCAGTGCAATTAATTATGAACACTGTCTAAGTGTTTCTTGCAAAATAGTTGTAGAATAATGGCTCGTGTTTCCACCTTCCCTGTTAAAATTGAATAGCTGTTAAATATCTGGTTAAAACTTTACGTTTGGTAACGTAATGTGAGGATTGTCCTCAAAAGTGCCGAGAAGGATTTTGCCCTATCGCATGCTTTCCGTATCCTCCCGCTAATGCTATGGATCATGTGACTCTCGTCCTTCGATCCAAAAGCTAGAATTCTGTTACGGTCAAGTGGAATATGTTTGCTTCCATGAAACCCAAACTTTGAAAGTTGGGATAGTTATATTATATTCATGGAATTGAAAATTATTTTCAGATACAAACAAAGCAATGTTTGTTTGCAAGTATTAGTAAAAGTGTTTACTATGCATTTAACTGTCGGGAAAGGGATCCAGAAGAACGCCTGTCATATAATGGAAGGTGAATAAAACAACAACTTAAAGAGAAAGGAAGTGTCCAAAGGGTGTTAGTATGACTTACACGCCTAGGAAGTCCGGGGCTAACGCCACTCTTAAGTTGGGTGCTTCTTTTGCGAGTAGGAGAAATACTAAAAGTTAAACAGTTAGAAGTATAAAGGCAGAAAGAGAGATGACTGGAATATCCAGCTCATGTATGAATGTCATACAAGTTTTTGATGTATAGTAGGCTGGTCAAAGATATAGTTCTTGGGAATTGTGGTTAAACATGTTAATCACTAATTCTTGGGTATTGTGAGTTAATCACAAAGATACCCGCTCGATTGCATTCTGTTGCGAATCAATGTAAGAGCTACTATGGCCTAAAAAGACTAGCCAGAAATGAGGTTAAGGTATACACAGGGAACATAGTAAATGTTACTATACCTTCCATCGGTGTATTGCCATCTGTATTTATTTTCATAATTCATTTAGAGTTTTACAAACTCTAGCCCATTGCATAAGGTATCTTGCAAGAAGGTTGTTCATAAGAGAACTTTTTATGTTCGACGTTATGAATAACACAAGGGCCATACTTTCATTATGAATGAGATGTATGTTATGAATATTGATAATAATACAATACCTCTGGGTTTACTTTCATAATTCATTTTAGAGTTTCTTACACTCTAGCCCATTGCATAATGTTTATTGCAAAAGGGTTGTTCATAAAAGAACAATTGTTGTTCAGTATTATGAATAACATGAAGGGCCATGCTTCCATCCAAGATGGGATGTATGTTATGAATATTGATGGTAAAATGATACATCCATAACACTGACGCTAAATGTCGCAAGACTATGAGAATACCACACATGTGTGGAACTGCATTTGGTCACATTGGAGAAACCCGCATGAAAAAATTTCATTATGATGGATTTTGAAGTTGTTTGATTTTGAATCATCTGACACTTGCAACTTTCCTCCGAAAAGTGAAGTGACTGAAATACCGTTCACAGGCCATAAGGAACGAGCAACAAACTTATTGGTGATCATACATTTTGATGTGTGTAGTTCAATAAATGTTGTTGCAAGTAGTGGATTTATATATCTTTAGAAATGACTCAAGTAGATATATGGATATTTGCTTGATGAGATGTAAGTCTGGATCTTTTGAAATCATTCGAAAGGTTTTCAAAAATGAAGTAGAAGTTATTGTAACAAGGAAATTATGTTTCTACAATTTGATTGCAGAAAGGAATATCTGAGTTACAAGTTTAGCGAATGTCTGATGAGTTGTGAAAAGAGTTTCATAACTTACACCTTTCGGAGCACCACTATGAGTGGAATGTCTGTGAAGATGTAATCAAACCATTTATGACATGGTAAGGTCAAAGATGACATAAATAAATTTGCCATTATCCCTTTTAAAGTGATGCTTTAGAGACCGCGGCTTTTACACTGAAAAGAGCTACATCGGGTCTGTTGAAATGAAGCCATGGTATGGTACGCCCAACCATGTTATATCTTTTCTTAACATTTGGAATATGGGGCTTGTGTCAAAGGTTACAAACCTATTCCAAATTAGACAAGTGCTACTTTGTAGGTTATACCAAAATGTTGGGTATTCCTCCCTCACTATACCGAGGCAAATAGTTTTGCTGCGAAACGGTGTGCTTTCAAAGAGAATGGTTCTTTCAAAAAGGTGAGTGGGAGAATAGTGCAACTCGACGAGATAAACAATATCTTCGTCATCAGATCAAAGGAAAGAGACCTTGGAAGTAATTCCAGAGTTTCCTACTGCGACTGATACGGAAGTCTCTACAATAAAATGTATGAACTTCGGTCGAACTTGCAGCTGAACCACGTAGGCAAGGCTCGTGCAAACCTCTCAGGTGCGCAAACGAGATATTATTGTTAGACAACATTATACCTACGATACACAAGGAAGCGTTGATGGGCCCTGACTCCGAAATTGGCTAAACGCCAATACAACCCGAGTTAGTTTCCATATAAGTGATTCAAGATTAAAACCTTGATACACCTTTCGGAAGACTTAGAGTCTAACGAATATTTATGGAACTTTAAACTGATACAGATAAAAAAAAAATTATCCATAAAGCTCGACTTGTTGAAATAACAAGTTCAAGAGTTGACTACAATAAGGTTGTTTTCATCGTAGCGATGCTTAAAGTCGGTTCAGGTTGAACTAGCAATTAATACATATTTCAATCATGAGATATGAAACATGGATGACAATAGGATTTCCATCTGATGGAAAACCAAGGACTTGCATGTGTTACAGTCCAAGGCATTTTGTCTATCCAGAGGATGCTAGTAAGGGTGCAAACTTCAGAGTTCCAGCGATGGACAGAAGAGAGCAAAATGGAGTTGGAATCTTTGTGCTTTGATGAAATGGTCAATGGGTTCTGACTTCATCAATGGGTAACGAAGATGCTTGTAATTCAAGAAAGTAAGTGGGAGCGTAATAATATTTCTAAAAACCTTGTGTGCTTGACACATTGTTAATTGGAAATAAATTTCTTGACATGAATTAGGACTTCATTTGAAATTGTTTTTGATGAAGTGCTTAGGCTAAATAGCCTCAATTTTAGGCATGATGATCTATGGAGATAGATTTACCTAATATGGCTAAGCAATGAATACATATTGGCATGGTGCTAAAACCTATTTAGCATTTAAAACGCCAAGGAGTGATTCTTGACTAAGTCACATGGAAAGAGTTTTTACAAGACTCGGTGTCCCAAAACACTGAGGAGTAAAATACATGATGGAGATTCCACACACCTTCGTGTTTTGGACTAATCATGTATTCCATGGTATGTAAAACAACTAGATATGTCTGATACTCCCAAGGTGTTGCGAGTATGGATACTAAAGTGATCAAAGTACTGATCGTGGGACAACAGTGAAAGATGTCATTGAGTACTAGAGTAAGTACTGATGATATGTTTTCTTGCAAGCGGAGATCATGAAGAGTTCATTGTAAAATGTTACATCGATACAGTCTTCATATTTTCTCCATGCGATTTTCGATTTAAGTTAAGGGTTTTGTGTAATACACAATATGGTGGCACGGTAGTTGGAAATTGTTCCCAACAGGATACTGTGGCGAATTCTATAACAAATGACTAAGTATGTTGACGCTTTAGAAGCAACAAAAGAAGATGTTGAATCATATAGTTCATTCATGAACTTAGTATGGTTGCAAGATGGCTTTTGTCAATGGGACACTACTGCAGGTAGTTGCTCCATAACTCAGTCTGAGGAATCCAGGTTCGACCTATGATTCACATACATACAACGCCAAGTCCACACAAAATATGAATTTTGTGAAAGCATGAAAATGCGAGGATATGCAGAGATACACACGGAGCTGAAATTGTCAGATCCGATGGACATCAGGCTATACCACATGTGAAGCATTTTGTACACCAATATGCCATAGGTGTAAAGTGCATTAGCATTAACTAGATTACTGACTCTAGTGCAAGTGGGAGTCTGTAGGAGATATGCCCTAGAGGCAATAATAAATGATATTATTTATCTCCGAGTTCATAATTATGTTTATGTTCCATGCTATAACTGCAATGATTCTCGAGTCTGCAATATCCACGAGGCTCGGAGGAAGACTCATATGCACGGGTGGAATAATAAACGGTAAGAAGTATTCCTAGTCTGGCCTCTAAGACTAGCTCAAGTGTTGCATGATGGTTCTGTTTTCCTGATCATGGGCATGTCTATGCCATCAATTTTGAGGGCACAATGTTAAGAGAACATTTGTGTTGAATCGACCCGGATTGATGTTATGCTAAGAGATTCATTCGTCACAAGTTAATGGTGCATAACACATAGATGGTTAACGTTTGCATGATTCCTTAGACCATGAGAGTATCGAGTTTGTTCATGCTTGCTTCATGAACTTTGGGGTTTGTTAAACGTCATCCGTAAATGGGTGGCTATTACGGCGGCTTGCGGGTTCATGGAAAAGTGTGTCAAGTAACTTGATAGCTCAAGATTTGGATTTGCTCCTCCGACGATGGAGAGATATTCTCGGGCCCTCTCGGTATTACGGTATCCATCACCGTTTGGCCAGACACAGTGTGATTTGATCACTGGGATGCCGGAACACGGAAACAAGAAAAGAGAACAAAACCGGTAACGAGGTAACTTGCATGGTGGACAAATTGTTCGTCCATGGGGATGCAACAAATCTCACCTCGGGTGTTTGTGACATATCGCGAAGCAACAGGAATAGCTCACTGCAACTAGAGGTTCACTCGAATATTCATTCGTGTGGGTACAGGGGTCAATATGGGTGTCCACGGCTCCGATGTTGATCATTGATCGGAAGGGGTTCCGGGTCATGTCTATACTTCACTGAACCTATAGGGTCACACGCTTAAGGGTCATCTATCTGCTGAATACTAGACAGGGAGTCTGAGAGAAAATCATCGAAAAAGTTTCGGACACCGAAAAGTTTCGGACAGCGGAAAAGTTCCGCAGAGAGAGGTCACCGGATGAGTTTTGGTGAAACCGAAATAGTTGTTTCGGGGTATGCCATTAAGTCAAAATGGTTTCGGCACATGCCTGATAATTCTTGGAGGGTGCCAGAATCATTCTGGAAACTTTTTTGGAATTTTCAGAAATAAAAACCGGAAATGTTCCGGAGCTGCAGGAACCGGTTCAGATGCTTTTCGCAGATGAAAATCACTAAACTGGAATTGTTCCAGAACACGTTGAAAATTATTATGGTGGGTACTGGAAATGTTCTAAGCCCACATAAATATTTTCAGTTCGAACGGACGCTGAAAAATGTCGTCGTGAATAGTGAAAGTGCTTTTTGGGATATTTTATGGAAAGCCACCTTTTGGAACTTTGCCCAAAAGATCTAGGGATGACATGGATGGATTGGGAGGCCCTCATGGGGGGGCCGCAAGGGGTGTGGCCGGCCACACTTGGGGCTCCACCTTGGAGCCCCTCTTGTTCCTTGGTTTCACTCTTATGTCCTTGAGGAAGGACTTCATTCATGTGCATTTTGGGTTTTTGTGTTAAACTACCCTACCCCTTGGGATTTCCTATAAATAGAGGTGGAGGGGCAGCCCTCCACACTCACTCTTTCTCACATACAAGTGCCATGCATGATCTGGCTTCTCTCTCCCTCCCAGCGAAATAGTTTCGTAGAGCCGTAAGGCTGTCTGGGTTCCGGCAGGAACTAGTTCTGGACGGCGAAGCCCTGCCGGATAGATGACACCGTATGTGTGCAACTCTGTAGAGAGATCGTAGTTTCGGTCTTAGTTCGTGAGTGCCTCCCGAAGGGCTGTCCGTGTGACCGTCCGAGTTTCGAAGGTCCTCCCGAAGGGCTGTCCGAGTGACCATTCGAGTTTCGAAGGTCCTCCCGAAGGGCTGTCCGCGACACCGTCCGGGGGGGGGGGGGGGCTGTTCGACCACCTCCCGGAGGGCTGTCTGAGGAGCAGATGAGGGTATACATCCTCGTGGTTGGGAGGTTGTAAATCCTAGCTGCGGGGATCTGCACCGCCGATCGTCATTAACTCTACTTCCCGCTGTGCTACGAGTCAGTAACGAAAAAGATCAAACCATGTATGCAGTCTCCATAGTGGTCCTGGGCTGGTGCGTAGGTCGGAATTTTTTTGTTTTCTGTTGCGTTCCCCTACAGCCAGTTACGTATGCTTTGCCTGATCATCCTCTTAAGAAAAATGATTGGACTATTCCTGAACCACCGCCTAAACCCACTCCGAAGAAGAGGGGTATATTATATCTCAGTCCCGAAGATATGCAAGAGGCAAAGAAATCTATGAAGGAAAAAGGTATTAAAGCTGAGAATGTTAAAAATTTACCTCCTATTGAAGAAATACATGGGCTTAATACACCACCATTTCCTAAGGTAGTAGAGGTAAATTCTCTTATGAAGTTCAATGATAATGACAATCCTCACAATATGCATCCTAGTCAATGCATTTATGAGTTTGAAAACTATATTAGAAAACAAGATCATTTCAATGCAAATGTTATGAAACAATTGAAATATAATTCTGATATGATTGCTCACTTGAGTGACTTGTTATTTAGAATATCAAATGATGTTAGAGGTGTGGGAAAACATGCTTCTATGGTTCAAACTCAATTAGAACAAGTTGCTAAATCTCAAAGAGAATTACTTGATGAAATGAATAATAATATGCATGACTTTGCTGTTAGAGTTGCAACTAGAGGAGGTAAAATGACTCAGGAACCACTTTACCCCGAGGGACATCCAAAAAGATTGAACAAGACTGACAAAGAAATAACACTAGTGCACCTAGTCCTTCTAAAAAGAAAAAGAAGAAGCAAAATGACAGGACTTTGCATACTTCTAGTGAACCTGAAATAGAAAAACCTCCTGATAATGATAATAAAACTTCTATCTCTGATGCTGAAACTCAATCTTGTAATGAACACTCACCTAGTGATAATGAAAAATATAATGATGAGGTTCATGAAGACTCTCAACCCAATGAAAAAGAATCAGATAATGATGTTGAGATAGAACCACCTGTTGATCTTGATGACCCACAAGCTAAGAATAAAAGATATGACAAAAGAGACTTTGTTGCTAGAAAACACGGTAAAGAAAGAGAACCGTGGGTTCAAAAACCTATGTCGTTTCCACCCAAGCCAACTAAAAAGAAAGATGATGAAGAATTTGAACGCTTTGCTGAGAAGCCGGGCCAGTCTTTTTGCGTACTCGCTTGACTGATATCTTGAAAATGCCTCCTTATGCAAAGTATATGAAAGACATCATCACAAATAAGAGAAAAATACCGGAAGCTGAAATCTCCACTATGCTTGCTAATTATACTTTTAAGGATGGAGCACCTAAAAAACTTGGAGATCCGGGAATACCAACTATACCTTGCTCTATCAAAAAGAATTATGTGAAAACTGCTTTGTGTGACTTAGGAGCTGTTGTTAGTGTTATGCCTTTCTCTTTATATAAAAGACTTGACTTGAATAAACTCACACCTACTGAAATATCTTTGCAAATGGCTGACAAATCAACTGCCATACCTATCGGTATCTGTGAGGATGCGCCCGTTGTTGTTGCTAACGTTACAATTTTGACTGACTTTGTTATACTTGAGATGCCCGAGGACGACAACATGTCAATTATCCTTGGTAGACCCTTCTTGAATACTGCAGGGGCTGTTATTGATTGCAATAAAAGCAAGGTCACTTTTCATATCAATGGTAATGAGCATACGGTGCACTTCCCGAAGAAACAATTCCAAGTGAATGGTATTAATGTTATTGAAAAATCTCCGAGAATCACTATTGGAAGTTTTAAAATACCTCTACCTACTGTCAAAAAAAATATGAAATGCTTATTGTTGGGGAAATGCATATCCCCATTGACGTAACTTAGTGATTTACGAAAGTTCTTCGGTTTCATGCTAATTGAAAGTGGTTGTTAATAAGACCTGATCAACCTTATTAATGGATCATTTTTGAACGGTATGAAGTTGATGAATTTAGTAAGCACTACCTTCTGTCCTTACCTTTTGTTTTCTGTTTTTGTTAGTTAAATAAAATAAAATGCCATGTTTTGTCTGTTTTCTGAATTTCCCGTGCAATAAAAAATGACCCAAAAATAAAAGTACTCAGAATGCCCTAAAAAATTTATATGATTTTTTCCTAAATATTTCTGAATTTCTGGTGCAAAAAATATCAAAGGGAGGTGCACCAGGTGGGCACAACCCACCTGGGCACGCCAGGACCCCCAGGCGCGCCCTGGTGGGTTGTGGTCCCCAAGTGGGCCCCCTCACTTACCTCTTCATCCCACATCATCACTTACCTCCAGAAAAAATTCTCCATTGCTCTCTGCCCCGTGTTCTTGAGCTCAAACCCGCGGATTTCGATCTCTTTGCTCGAAGCTCCATTTCCGAAACTGTTTCGGGGAATTGTTGCTTGGTATGTGACTCCACCGCTTGTCCAATTAGTTTTTTCTTTAGTGGTTTATATTTTGAATAGTTAGCTACTCTTGGTGCTGCTATAGACGTGCTTGCATGTTAAATTCTTAGTGTTCTAAGTAGTTTGAATGCTTGCTATGGCTTCTATGCATCTCCATGAGTAGTTGCTATCAATTTTATAAAGTTTTGTTGACAAATTTTTGTCACCCCAAAATTTTTATTTTCAGAAAATTGTACACGGACATGAATATCTTTAGAAAGTTTGGCTTTAAGAAGAACTCCAAGGGTGTTTTTTTACTATTTACTGTGAAGCAACAACTCAACCGTCTTTTATTCAAATAAATAAAGAGAGGTCCACCTAATTACAAACTAGTAAAGAGTTGGGTAGAAAGAAAGAAGCTTACCTACTTACCTATGTTACAAAGTACAACAATCTAAGGGAGGTTATTAACCGAAGATAAGAATACAGGTTTAACACTCTCCCTCACTCTATGATACAACAAGGTGATATCATGTACAATTTTACTCCTCCACACACCAAAAGAAGCCTTCTCTGATCTGAAGATCTTCCCATTCCTGGTAGTCCAGATGCACCAGGCCACAGTGAGCATAACCTCAAAGAAGAAAGGGTGCTGGAAATTCTTCTTGGCGTGCAAAAGGCATGAGATTAAGTCCTGTCCCCCCATCCAGTCAATCTGCAGATAAGACCATACCCGTTGACTGAAATTGCAATTGAAGAAAAGGTGAAACCTATCTTCATGCAGGCGTGTAGTACAAAGAACACAAAAATTGTCATCTTGGTCAGTCCTCCAGTGTCTCTGAGAAGTGGGTCCCGTGTGTTCAGATGATCAAAGAAGAGCAACCAACCAAAAACCTTGATTTTCATCGTGCAGGAACATCTCCAAAGCCAAACAGAAGGAGTAATTGTCGGGAGGTGTGAGTGCATGATGGTGTAGAAGCTCTTAGCAGAATAACCAGATTTTGAAGGCCAGGACCACACATCAGGTACAGTGGCATCTCTTTGCAACATAGTAACCCAATGGAGGAGGTGCTGAAGTTCTGAAGCTGCTGTGTTCGAGATTGGTAAGTGAAACATTGATGTCACATCCTCAGAATCCAAAAAATCCATGGCAGAGATCTTGTCATCCTTGACAAAGGAGAATAAGTGAGGCAGACGGTCTCGAAGCGGTCTGTTTGAATTGTTCAATATCCAACTATCAAACCAAAATAGAACAGAATCTCCCTGATTCACTGTGGCTAAAGAGATTGCTCTGTAAGAATCAGCCAGCTTGAACACGTCCCTCCACCAGAAGGAGACGCATAACACCGTGGCTTGGGGTACAACACCATCATAATAAGTACTCCAGATAAGAGAGACCCAAGGGGCGTCTTCCTTGTTGAAAAATTTATGAAGATGCTTAATAAGTAAGCCTTGATTCTGCAGGTCCAAGGGTGTTATTGGGGAGTCTTCTGACAGTGATCTCCACCCTCGCAGGTTGGCGAAGGTACGGCCGGGCGAATGGCCGCACACCCCGTTCCTGGAAGAGGCTGGAATTCTTCAGGAGTTCACACAATATGTTGCTAATGCCGGCCTCACCGACTTCATCGCAGATGAGTGTGACCAGCACTAAATCCTCACAAATATCTCTGTTCAGAGTTTTACTTTCCTACCTAGAAATAATCCTTCTGAAGTGAGCTTCGATTTATATGCTGAAAACCATCTAATACCACTTACTGAATTTTGTGATATATGCTTGATCCCTTCTGATGGGAGCTTAGCCGAGTCTAGGCCGGCTGGGTTTGAGGACTTTTATCGCACTTTGATAGTGGGAGATGAGAGAGGGGTGTCAGCCACCACGGCTGCTAGCATACACTTTCCTGTCATACATTATTTTGCTTTATTTGTTGCTAAGTGCTTGCTTACTAGAAAGAAAGTAGGTGCGCTCAACGCACCAGACTTTGTTGTTTTACGCCGAGCACTAGAGGGCGACAACACTCATAGCTTGGGAGCTATTGTGGCTCGTCGCCTCCATCTTAATAAATCCCAGGGTGAAATACACGGTGGGATTTTTGCTACTTGTTTGGCGGCTCACTTCGAGGTTGAGATACTCCCTCATGATTACCCTCTGACCAAGATTTACCTAGACCGGGCAGCCATGGAACACCATCATTTTCTTGCACGAGATTATCCTAACATCCCCATTCCTTATAACCTGGTCTTTAGCATTAAAACTCATGATATTATTCCCTTGCCTGCACCTGCTTTGTTTGATTTTGCTGCCAGGGGCGGATATAGGATTATGCCTGAGGATATCATCACCTACCGGAACGCTCAGGCTGCTGCGGAAGCGGTACAGGAGGAGCCTCAGCAGTGGGATGAGTGGATGCCCGCTCCTCAGCACCCCTATTACCCTCCAGGCTATTGATCGACTACCAAGTTAGGCCAAAAGCCTAAGCTTGGGGGAGTACGTGTTTCCACTGACTTTACATTCATGTTCACTTATTCCATTTGTCGGTGCTCACACTTTTTTATTGTATCATCCATGCTTAGATTTATTTTCTTGCTTTTCTTGTGTGTTTGAAAAACTTTAGAAAAACAAAAAAATAGTTGTAGTTAATTTACTTTCTATGCATGCTTAGTAGTAGCATTAAAAAGAAAACCCAAAATTTTTTCCTTGTTCTTCTTTGGCTTGTTGGGAGCTTTCCCGTGTAAATAGTTTTTATCGTTTTTGCTTTTCCCTTTTATTTGCTTGTCCAAGAAAACCAAAAACTCCAAAAACATTTCAGTGTTTTTCTCTGAATTTCTTTTCTTTTTATTCGAGTTGTACCGAGGAGAAGACCACGATGAAAATGTTGAGTGGCTCTCATATGAATAATTGTTGAATTAATATAGAGCACATTTTACCTTGTCTTCTCCTGTCGAATAAAATGTCTTGCAGATTCTAGCTTAGTCCACGACACTCTTGCAATATTATTATTTTCATATCGTTTCGGTCGTGCAAGTGAAAGGCAATAATGACGACATTCGATGAACTGGCCGTGGCAGAAAGAAACTGGTATGAACTCGACTTGTTCTGTCTGTGTAAATATGTTTAACCAAGTATCCATGATTCAGCCCATTATGATTAAACATGTTTGCAATGAAAATTAGAGATTATAGTTTCTCGTGCCATGCATAAGTAGCTGGGAGTTGATAATGATTTATCTTGGATATCAACATTGCGTTAAAATGGTTGTGATGTAGTATGATGATATGGTATCCTCCTCTGAACGTTCGAGTGGCTTGACTTGGCACATGTTCATGCATGTAATTGAATCAAAACCAACATAGCCTCTATAATATTTATGTTCATGGTGTTCATATCCTACTCATGCTAGTGTCCAATGTTACTTATGCATAATGCATGGTTATGATAGTTGTTGCTCTCTAGCTGGCCGCTTCTCAATCTAATTGCTAGCCTTCGTCTGTACTAAGTGGGAATTCTGCTTGTACATAAAAAACCTAGAACCCAAAAGTTATTCCAGATGAGTCCACCATACCTACCTATATGCGGTGTTACCCTGCCGTCCTAAGTAAATTTGCATATGCCACCTCTAAAACTTCTAAAAATATCCGTTTTGTGTGCCTGGATCGTTCATGGAACGATAGGAGGTAGTCAGTATCTTCTATGCTAAGCGAGTTATTCTCAGGTCGAGTGTTTATTCACTCGCCATCGCACGAGAAAAGGGCGGTATTAGGGATGCCTAGTCCCAAACTGCAAAATACAAAAAGAGTTAATCGCTCGAATAATCAAACAACAACTCCCAATGGAGTCAAAACCTTTACTTTTTATCGCTTGGGAACCGCCACTAGCTTGTTTAGCATGTGAGATATTGATAACTGATAGTCGTGAGGTAAATGAGAAGGGTGCATGTCCCAAAATAATCATTTACCTTTGTTTTAAAAATCGAGCTCTGGCACCTCTGCAAATCACTGCTTCCCTCTGCGAAGAGACTATCTATTTAATTTTATGTTGTGTCACCACCTTCTAAAACAAGCGCTAGAAACTGAGGGAGCACATTTGTCATGATTTATGCATTGTGTGTAGCTAATGTTGGGTGCATCATGACTGGATCTTTTCTACCATGAATTACAATGTTTAGTCGCTGCTTGAACTTTGAAGGTGCTCTGCATTTATGTTTTGCGGTCTCAGAAAGGGCTAGCGAGATACCACTATTGTCATATTATATCATGGTTGTTTTGACAACGTGTTGCCATTTGAGATATCTTATTATTGCTCGCTAGATGATTATGTCATTGATATGAGTCATTATAATCATTAAGAGTTATTGTCGGCATGGTTAGTTATAATGTGGCTGAAAACCTAGGTGCTGTTTAAGCTTATTTATGCAAACAAGAGCAAAAGAGTTCGTAAAAGTTTTTCTTTTTCACTTTCAGTTTATCAACTGAATTGCT
Organism: Aegilops tauschii subsp. strangulata; assembly: GCF_002575655.3. Taxonomy (NCBI): domain Eukaryota; kingdom Viridiplantae; phylum Streptophyta; class Magnoliopsida; order Poales; family Poaceae; genus Aegilops; species Aegilops tauschii. The sequence continues at coordinate 472,934,958 of NC_053035.3, forward strand.
TGAGGACAAGCAAAGGTTTAAGCTTGGGGGAGTTGATACGTCTCCAACGTATCTACTTTTCCTAACGCCTTTCCTCTTGTTTTGGACTCTAATTTGCATGATTTGAATGAAACTAACCCCGGACTGACACTATTTTTAGCAGAACTACCATGGTGTTGTTTTTATGCAGAAATAAAAGTTCTCAGATTGGAACAAAGCTTTGCGAGGAATTTTTATATCAATAATAAGAATTTCTGGAGCCAAGACCTATCGGAGAAGGGCCCTTGGGTGGGCGCGCCCTGGTGGGTTGTCCCCACCTGGTGGCCCCGCAGACCCTGAAACCGACGCTATAAAATCCTATTTTTGGAGAAAAAAATCAAGGAGAAAGAATTATCACGATCCACGAGATGGAGCCGCCGCCAAGCCTTGTTCTTCCTTGGGAGGGCAGATCTGTAGTCCGTTTGGGGCTCCGGAGAGGGGGATCTTCATTCTTCGTCATTACCATCGCTTCTCCATCGCCAATTCCATGATGCTCCCCACCGGGAGTGAGTAATTCCTTCGTAGGCTCGCTGGCCGGTGAGGAGTTGGATGAGATTCATCATGTAATCGAGTTAGTTTTGTTAGGGCTTGATCCCTAGTATCCACTATGTTCTTAGATTGATGTTGCTATGACTTTGCTATGCTTAATGCTTGTCACTTTGGGCCCGGGTGCCATGATTTCAGATCCGAACCGTTTATGTTATCACCATTATATCCATGTTCTAGATCCGATCTTGCAAGTTATAGTCACCTACTACGTGTTATGATCCGATAACCCTGGAGTTACAATAACTGGGACTTCTTCCGGTGATTACCGTAGTTTGAGGAGTTCATGTATTCACTATGTGTTAATGCTTTGTTCCGGTTCTCTATTAAAAGGAGGCCTTAATATCCCTTAGTTTCCAATATGGACCCCGCTGCCACGGGAGGGTAGGACAAAGATGTCATGCAAGTTCTTTTAATAAAGCACGTATGACTCTTTATGGAATACATGCCTACATTATATTGACGAACTGGAGCTAGTGCCGTATCACCCTAGGTTATAACTGTCTCATGATGAATATCATCCAACAAGTCACCGATCCAATGCCTACGAAGTTTTCCATATTGTTTCTGCTAAGTTACTACTGCTATCATCATTGTTACACTTGCTACAAAATTACTACTATCACTGTTACTGTTACTATTGCTGCTGTCACTACTATCAAAACTATCAAACTACTTTTTTACTGATCACTTTGCTGCAGATAATTAATCTCCAGGTGTGGTTGAATTGACAACTCAGAAGTAAATACCTTCAAATATTCTTTGGCTTCCCTTGTGTTGAATCTATAAATTTGGGTTGAATACTCTACCCTCAAAAACGGTTGCAATCCCCTATACTTGTGGGTTATCAACTTGCACGACCGAATGGTGTGGTTAATAATAATAGTGCACGTGCATTGGACTAAGCTCGAATCTGCAAACATTTATTCAAAGAAGACAAGGTAATATGGGCTCTTTATTAGACCAACAATAATGCATATGAGAGCCACTCAATATTTTCATCGTGGTCTTCTCCTCTCGACCCCCAAAGAAAAGAAAAGAATTTCAAAGAAACACACTGAAATAGTTTTGGAGTTTTTGTTTTTCTGAATAAAGTAAAACAAGAACGAGAAAGACCATTTACACGGGAAAGCTCCCAACAAGCAAAAGAAGAACATGAAATCTTTTTGGGTTTTCTTTTAATATTACTACTAAGCATGCATGGAAAGTAAACTACAACTAATTTTTTTGTTTTTTCTTAAGGTTTATCAAACACACAAGAAGAAAGCGGAAAAAATAAATAAACTAACATGGATAATACAATAAAAAAGTATGAACACCGACAACTAGAATGAGTGTGTGAACAAGAATATAATGTCGGTGAGAAATACGAACTCCCCCAAGCTTAGACTTTTGGCATAAGTTGGTCTAAGCCCATGGATCAAATTGGTTTTCTCCGGTGTACTGAGGAGGATCCTGGGGGTTCCACTGGTTAGCGAGCTCCTGTGGATCCCACTTATAAATAGATTCCTCGTATGGATCAGGTGATGGTTCTGGCTCAGGAGGTGGGGATCGTGTCCCCTCCCAGTATGCGAGAATACCCGCGGGCAAAACAAAGTACCTGCCTGAATGAATGTTGAACAAAACAGGTGCAGGCAAGGGAATAATCTGAAAAGTGTTCTCGCTAAATACCAGGTTATAATTAAGTCTCCTTTCCTCATTATGGCGAATAAACTTATGTGCTACCATGCCGTCGTAATCTAAACGTTTAGTGGGCAGCAGTTTCTCCTGTTTTTCATAGTGCCTAATGGGTATCTCAAAATGTTTAGCAAGGCGGGAGGTGAAGACACCTCCAGAAATAGGACCCTTTACACGGTTCATACTCAACCGTCTAGCAACCATAGCGCCCAAACTGTAAGTTCTATCTCTATGTAAAGCATGGCGCAAAATAACGAGGTCAGGGGCACTAAGGCCTCCACTCTCTCCACAACCGATTAAACACCTCCCAACAAATAATGAGTAATAGCGTAAAGCAAGAAGATGAATACTGTCCACTCTTGCCCCCGACACTCCTCTGCCTTCCCCTACAGTAGTTTTGTTAATAAGGCCTTCCACATCACTAGGACGTGGCTCCTCAACGCTACCCTCATAAGGTAATTTGCAAACCTCACAAAAGTCATAAAGCGTTATTTCTTTGTACTCATTGAGGGAGTCCTGGATTAGGGGGTCCTCGGACAGCCGGACTATATCCTTTAGCCGGACTGTTGGACTATGAAGACACAAGATTGAAGACTCCATCCCGTGTCTGGATGGGACTCTCCTTGGCGTGGAAGGCAAGCTTGGCAATACGGATATATAGATCTCCTCCTTTGTAACCGACTCTGTGTAACCCTAGCCCCCTCGGGTGTCTATATAAACCGGAGGGTTTAGTCCGTAGGACAACAACAATCATACCATAGGCTAGCTTCTAGGGTTTAGCCTCTACGATCTCGTGGTAGATCAACTCTTGTAATACTCATATCATCAAGATCAATCAAGCAGGAAGTAGGGTATTACCTCCATCGAGAGGGCCCGAACCTGGGTAAACATCGTGTCCCCCGCCTCCTGTTACCATCCGCCTTAGACGCACAGTCCGGGCCCCCCTACCCGAGATCCGCCGGTTTTGACACCAACATTGGTGCTTTCATTGAGAGTTCCACTGTGTCGTCGCGATAAAGGCTCGATGGCTCCTTCGATCATCGGCAACGATGCGATCCGGGATGAGGTTTTCCTCCCCGGACAGATCTTCGTATTCGGCGGCTTCGTACTGCGGGCCAACTCGCTCGGCCATCTGGAGCAGATCGAAAGCTATGCCCCTGGCCATCAGGTCAGGTTTGGAAACTTGAACTATACTGCCGACATCCACGGAGACTTGATCTTCGACGGATTCGAGCCCATGTCAGGTGCGCCGCACAGTTGCGACGGTCATGACTTAACTCTGCCGTCGGTCAGGTTCGGGAAATCACACCTGCAACTACTTCGGCCCTCAATCCGGAACAAAGTGCGCCACCCGAGGACGGGTGGATGGACCCCGCCACGGAGGCCGCACGCTCAGTGGCGATAGAGCCGAATACTGACTTCACCTCCTACGAGACCCGTGTTGCCGAACCGTTGGATTCGTCCCCGGCCATGGGCTCCGAGCCGCCCGCGTCGAGTTTACCTTCGCGGATATCTTTCAGCACTCGCCCCTTGGCGACGTGCTAAACTCGTTAAGGTCTCTCTCCTTGTCAGGAGAACCTTGGCCGAACTATGTCCGGCTAGAATGGGATGCGGACGACGAAGAAATTCGCTCCCCACCCACCACCCACTCATTAGCCACTGTCGACGATTTAACCGACATGCTCGATTTCGGCTCCGAAGACATCGACGGTATGGACGACGACGCAGGAGACGAACAGGAACCACCGCCCATAGGGCGCTGGACTGCCACCTCATCATATGATATATACATGGTGGACACCCCCAAAGAAGGCGATGGCGATAAGACAACGGAGGATAATCCATCCAAGAAGCAATCCAAGCACCGACGTCAGTGGCGCCGCTCTAAGTCCCGCCATAGCAAAAGCAGTGATACTGGCACAAGAGACAATAACGCTCCGGATAGTGCCGAAGACGACGACAATCCCCTCCAGCCAGACCTCGAGCGGGAGGATGAACAAGCTAGCCCTCCAGAACAGGCATCAGACGGAGAATCAGAGGATTACAATTACATGCCTCTCTCCGAAGACGAGGTGAGCCTCGGCGACGAAGAGTTTATCGTGCCTGAGGATCCCGTCGAGCAGGAGCGCTTCAAGCGACGGCTTATGGCCACAGCAAACAGCCTGAAGAAAAAGCAACAACAACTTCGAGGTGATCAAGAGCTGCTAGAGGATAGATGGACTGAAGTCCTGGTGGCCGAGGAATACGAACTCGAGCGCCCAACCAAGAATTACCCAAAGTGCAGGTCGCTACCCCAATTCGAGGAGGAAGCATTAAAACCTACATTACCAGCGTATGATGCGGCTGATCGGCCACCTCGAGGCCGAGACAGAGGGGCATATCAGCCTGAAGTCCAGCCCGCACCCCGCCGCCATTCAAATAAAAATACCAAGGGCCGGGGCAACACGCGGGACCTGCGAGACGTATTGGAAAACAAAGCAGGACATATAAAATCGATCTACGGATCACGGGGTAGCGCCCCAACGCGTGACGATGATCGTCACGCCGGATACACTAAAAGCAAATCTGGCCGGGCCGAATACAGCAGACAAGACTTGTATGAGCTACGTCGTGACATAGCCCGACACAGAGGTGCCGCACACCCCCTATGCTTCACTCATGAAGTAATGGATCACGAATTCCCAGAAGGGTTTAAACCTGTAAACATTGAATCATATGATGGTACTACAGACCTCGCGGTATGGATAGAAGATTTCTTCCTCCAGATTCACATGGCCCGCGGGGATGATCTACACGCCATCAAGTATCTCCCGCTAAAACTCAAAGGGCCGGCTCGGCATTGGCTGAATAGCTTGCCGACAAACTCCATTGGAAGTTGGGAGAACCTGGCAGACGCATTCCTGGACAATTTCCAGGGCACTTATGTGCGACCACCGGATGCTGACGATTTAAGTCACATAACACAACAGCCCGGAGAGTCAGCCAGGAAATTCTGGACTCGTTTCCTAACCAAAAAGAACCAAATTGTCGACTGTCCGGATGCCGAAGCCCTAGCAGCCTTCAAACATAACATCCGTGATGAGTGGCTCGCCCGACATCTCGGCCAAGAGAAGCCAAAATTCATGGCAGCCCTCACGACACTTATGACCCGCTTTTGCGCGGGCGAAGATAGCTGGTTGCCTCGTAGCAACAACACAGCAAGCAAACCTGGCACATCAGAGGCCAGGGATAGCAACGGCAAACCACGACGCAACAAACACAAGCGCCGCAAATATGGTGAAAACGCCGAAGATACGGCAGTTAATGCCGGGTTCAGTGGCTCAAACCGGTCAGCGGAAAGGGCTACTCAAAAATAACAATTCGGGTCCATCCAGTCTGGACCGCATACTCGATCGCCAATGCCAAATTCACGGCACCCCAGCAACGCCAGCCACCCATACCAACAGAGAATGCTGGGTCTTCAAACAGGCCGGCAGGGCAGGCGCCAAAAACAGAGAAGGGGGGTCTCAAAGCGATGATGGCGACGAGGAGCCCAGATCACCGAACACAGGAGGGCAAAAGAAATTTCCCCTGCAAATCCAAACGGTGAACGTGGTAAACACCACCCAAATTCCCAACCCGGACCGGATACGCACCCTTAGGGATGCCGACTTAACGGAACTAGTCGTCCCACAATATAAACTAGGGTCGGTCACCTTTAACCGCACGGATCGTCCGGTTAACGCCAATCGGGGCAATCCGGCCGCACTAGTCCTCGACCCAATAATCGACGGGTTCCACCTCACACGAGTCCTTATGGACGGAGGCAGCAGTCTAAACCTGCTTTACCAGGACACAGTGCGCAAGATGGGCATCGATCATTCGGTGATCAAACCCACTAAAGCCACTTTTAGAGGCATTATACCAGGTGTGGAAGCCAGCTGTACAGGCTCCATCGCCCTTGAGGTAGTCTTCGGATCACCAGACAATTACCGTACCGAAGAGTTAATCTTCAAAATCGTCCCTTTCGGTAGTGATTATCAGGCACTGCTCGGACGAACCGCGTTCGCTCGATTCAACGTGGTGCCACATTATGCCTACCGTAAGCTCAAAATGCCCGGTCCACGCAGCGTTATCACGGTTCATGGCAAGGACGAACTTTACTTCGGCACCAATGAGTACATCGCTGCCTTAACAGCAGAAGCAACGAGCAGCACCTAGCAGCCGAGCCTCGAGTCGACGGCCAGGCTCCCGGACACCGTCAAGGGACTCCGAACTACTTCGCGGCAGGATAGCCCGGCTCGTCCAGAGCTCAATTAAACACTCCTGCGAAGGCCATGACAGGCCGCACTCAGCGGCTCAACCGCTCTCCGGCACGCAAACATTTCTTACATTTCCTTCGCAGGTTCACCTTTGCGCCGACCAGGATGGGCGATATGGAGGCAGCTCGAACGCGCAAGGGAATCCGTAGATATTCCCCGCGATGACCATCTGACTATACTCCGGATCCGCACACAGCTTCTTCCCCTGGTCTCAGCAGGTTCCACAGTCATATTTCCTTTTTATCGCATTACCTGTACATATACGCATCGACGTACTATTCAAATACAATATGTGGATTCATATGACACTTATCTGCTGCTATTTCTTATAAAATTCTTTTGTCAAGTGGCATCCGTACATAGTGATATGCCTTAAAATATGCCAGGGGCTTCGTTTTACCCATAACACGGCAATAAAGACCGAACTGTTGGAAATATGCCCTAGAGGCAATAATAAATAGGTTATTATTATATTTCCTTGTTCATGATAATCGTTTATTATCCATGCTAGAATTGTATTGATAGGAAACTCAGATACATGTGTGGATACATAGACGACACCATGTCCCTAGTAAGCCTCTAGTTGACTAGCTCGTTGATCAATAGATGGTTACGGTTTCCTGACCATGGACATTGGATGTCGTTGATAACGGGATCACATCATTAGGAGAATGATGTGATGGACAAGACCCAATCCTAAGCCTAGCACAAGATCGTGTAGTTCGTTTGCTCAGAGCTTTTCTAATGTCAAGTATCATTTCCTTAGACCATGAGATTGTGCAACTCCCGGATACCGTAGGAATGCTTTGGGTGTACCAAACATCACAACGTAACTGGGTGGCTATAAAGGTGCACTACAGGTATCTCCGAAAGTGTCTGTTGGGTTGGCACGAATCGAGACTGGGATTTGTCACTCCGTGTAAACGGAGAGGTATCTCTGGGCCCACTCGGTAGGACATCATGATAATGTGCACAATGTGACCAAGGAGTTGATCACGGGATGATGTGAGTTACGGAACGAGTAAAGAGACTTACCGGTAACGAGATTGAACAAGGTATCGGGATACCGACGATCGAATCTCGGGCAAGTAACATACCGATAGACAAAGGGAATTGAATACGGGATTGATTGAATCCCCGACATCGTGGTTCATCCGATGAGATCATCGTGGAACATGTGGGAGCCAACATGGGTATCCAGATCCCGCTGTTGGTTATTGGCCGGAGAACGTCTCGGTCATGTCTGCATGGTTCCCGAACCCGTAGGGTCTACACACTTAAGGTTCGATGACGCTAGGGTTATAGGGAATAGATATACGTGGTTACGAATGTTGTTCGGAGTCCCGGATGAGATCCCGAATGTCACGAGGAGTTCCGGAATGGTCCGGAGGTAAATATTTATATATGGGAAGTCCTGTTTTGGTCACCGGAAAAGTTTTGGGTGCTATCGGTAATGTACCGGGACCACCGGGAGGGTCCCGGGGGTCCACCAGGTGGGGCCACCAGCCCCAGAAGGCTGCGTGGGCCAAGTGTGGGAGGGGACCAGCTCCAGGTGGGCTGGTGCGCCCCCCACCAAGGCCCAAGGCGCAGGGAGAGTGGGAGGGGGCAAACCCTATGTCCAGATGGGCCTTAAGGCCCACCTTAGTGGCGCCCCCTCTCTTTTCCCCTTGGCCGCACCCTAGATGGGTTTTGGGGGCTGCCGCCACCCCTGGGGAGGGAACCCTAGATGGGGGCGCAGCCCCTCCCCTTCCCCTATATGTACTTGAGGTATTTGGGGCTGCAAACATACGAGATGATCTCTCTCTCGGCGCAGCCCTACCTCTCTCCCTCCTCCTCTCCCGCGGTGCTTGGCGAAGCCCTGCAGGATTGCCACGCTCCTCCATCACCACCATGCCATTGTGCTGCTGCTGGACGGAGTCTTCCCCTACCTCTCCCTCTCTCCTTGCTGGATCAAGGCGTGGGAGACGTCATCGGGCTGCACGTGTGTTGAACGCGGAGGCGCCGTGGTTCGGCGCTTAGATCGGAATCAACCGCGATCTGAATGGCTACGAGTACGACTCCTTCATCCGCGTTCTTGCAACGCTTCCGCATCGCGATCTACAAGGGTATGTAGATGCACTCCCCTTCCCCTCGTTGCTAGATTACTCCATAGATTGATCTTGGTGATGCGTAGAAAATTTTGAATTTCTGCTACGTTCCCCAACAGTGGCATCTTGAGCCAGGCCTATGCGTAGTTACTATGCACGAGTAGAACACAAAGCAGTTGTGGGCGTAGATGTTGCCAATTCTTCTTGCCGCTACTAGTCTTATCTTGTTTCGGCGGCATTGTGGGATGAAGCGGCCCGGACCGACCTTACACGTACGCTTACGTGAGACAGGTTCCACCGACTGACATGCACTAGTTGCATAAGGTGGCTAGCAAGTGTATGTCTCTCCCACTTTAGTCGGAACGGATTCGATGAAAAGGGTCCTTATGAAGGGTAAATATAAATTGGCATATCACGTTGTGGTTTTACGTAGGTAAGAAACATTCTTGCTAGAAACCTATACAAGCCATGTAAAAACTTGCAACAACAATTAGAGGACGTCTAACTTGTTTTTGCAGCATGTGCTATGTGATGTGATATGGCCAGAAGATGTGATGAATGATATATGTGATGTATGAGATTGACCATATTCTTGTAATAGGAATCACGACTTGCATGTCGATGAGTATGACAACCGGCAGGAGCCATAGGAGTTGTCTTTATTTTTTGTATGACCTGCGTGTCATTGAATAATGCCATGTAAATTACTTTACTTTATTGCTAAGTGCGTTAGCCATAGAAGTAGAAGTAATCGTTGGCGTGACAACTTCATGAAGACACAATGATGGATATCATGATGATGGATATCATGGTTTCATGCCGGTGACGAAGATGATCATGGTGCCCCGAAGATGGAGATCAAAGGAGCAAAATGATATTGGCCATATCATGTCACTATTTGATTGCATGTGATGTTTATCATGTTTTGCATCTTATTTGCTTAGAACGACGGTAGTAAGTAAGATGATCCCTCACTAAAATTTCAAGAGACGTGTTCCCCCTAACTGTGCACCGTTGCGAAGGTTCGTTGTTTCGAAGCACCACGTGATGATCGGGTGTGATAGATTCTAACGTTCGAATACAACGGGTGTTGACGAGCCTAGCATGTACAGACATGGCCTCGGAACACATGCGAAACACTTAGGTTGACTTGACGAGCCTAGCATGTACAGACATGGCCTCGGAACACAAGAGATCGAAAGGTCGAACATGAGTCGTATAGTAGATGCGATCAACATGGAGATGTTCACCGATGATGACTAGTCCGTCTCACGTGATGATCGGACATGGCCTAGTTTGACTCGGATCATGTATCACTTAGATGACTAGAGGGATGTCTATCTGAGTGGGAGTTCATTAATCAGATGAACTTCATTATCATGAACATAGTCAAAAGGTCTTTGCAAATTATGTCATAGCTTACGCTTTAGCTCTACTGTTTAAGATATGTTCCTAGAGAAAATTTAGTTGAAAGTTGATAGTAGCAATTATGCGGACTGGGTCCGTAAACTGAGGATTGTCCTCATTGCTGCACAGAAGGCTTATGTCCTTAATGCACCGCTCGGTATGCTGAACCTCAGCGTCGTCTGTAGATGTTGCAGAACATCTGACATACACGTTTTGATGACTACGTGATAGTTCAGTGCGTAATGCTAACGGTTTAGAATTGTGGCACCAAAGACGGTTTTGAAACGTCGCAGAACATATGAGATGTTCCGAAGACTGAAATTGGGATTTCAGACTAGTGCCCACGTCAAGAGGTATGAGACCTCTGACAAGTTTCTTAAGCCTACAAACTAAGGGAGAAAAGCTCAATCGTTGAGCATGTGCTCAGATTGTCTGAGTACTGCAATCGCTTGAATCGAGTGGGAGTTAATCTTCCAGATGAGATAGTGATGGTTCTCCATAGTCACTGCCACCAAGCTATTAGAGCTTCGTGATGAACTATAACATATCAGGGATAGATGATGATCCTTGAGCAACTCGCGATGTTTGACACCGCGAAAGTAGAAATCAAGAAGGAGCATCAATTGTTGATGGTTAGTAAAACCACTAGTTTCTAGAAGGGCAAGGGCAAGAAGGGATACTTCATGAAACAGCAAATCATTTGCTCTAGCGAAGAATCCCAAGGTTAAACCCAAACCCGAGACTAAGTGCTCCTGTAATGAGGGGAACGGTCACTGAAGCAGAACTACCCTAGATACCTGGTAGATGAGAAGGCAGGCAAGGTCGACAAAAGTATATTGGATATACATTGAATGAATGTGTACTTTACTAGTACTCCTAGCAGCACTAGGGTATTAGATACCGGTTCGGTTGCTAGGTGTTAGTAACTCGAAATAAAAGCTGCGGAATAAACGGAGACTAGCTAAAGGTGAGATGACGATATGTGTTGGAAGTGTTTCCAAGGTTGATGTGATCAAGCATCGCATGCTCCCTCTACCATCGAGATTTGGTGTTTGCGTTGAGCATGATTGGATTATGTTTATCGCAATACGGTTATTCATTTAAGGAGAATAATGGTTACTCTGTTTACTTGAATAATACCTTCAATGGTCTTGCACCTAAAATGAATCTCGATCGCAGTGATACACATGTTCGTGCCAAAAGATATAAAATAGCAATGATAGTTCCACATACTTATGGCACTGCCATTTGAGTCATATTGGTATAGAACGCATGAAGAAGCTCCATGTGGATGGATCTTTGGACTCACTCGTTTTTGAAAAGATTGAGACATGCGAACCATGTCTATTGGTATATATATGCATGAAGAAACTCCATGCAGATGGATCGTTTGGACTCACTTGATTTTGAATCACTTGAGACATGCAAATCATACCACATGGGCAAGATGACTGAAAGGCCTCATTTTCAGTAAGATGGAACAAGAGAGCAACTTGTTGGAAGTAATACATTTGATGTGTGCAGTCCAATGTGTGCTGAGGCACACAGTGGATATCGATATGTTCTTACTTCACAGATGGTTTGAGTAGATGCTGAGAATATTTACTTGATGAAACACAAGTCTGAATTATTGAAAGGTTCAAGTAATTTCAGAGTGAAGTTGAAGATCGTCGTGACAAGAGGATAAAATGTCTATGATATGATCCTAGAGATATCTGAGTTACGAGTTTGGCACACAATTAAGACATTGTGGAAAGTGTTTCACAATTAATACCGCCTGGAACACCACAATGTGATGGTGTGTCCGGACATCATAACTGAACCCTATTGGATATGGTGCATACCATGATGTCTCTTATCAAATTACAACTATCGTTTATGGGTTAGGCATTAGAGATAACCGCATTCACTTTAAAAGGGGCACCACGCAATTCCGTTGAGACGACACCGTTTAGAGAAACCTAAGTTGTCGTTTCTTAAAAGTTTGGGGCTGCGACGCTTATGTGAAAAGGTTTCAGGCTGATAAGCTCGAACCCAAAGCGGATAAATGCATCTTCATAGAATACCCAAAACAGTTGGGTATACCTCCTATTTCACATCTGGAAGCGAAAGTGATTGCTTCTAGAAACGAGTCCTTTCTCGAGGAAAAGTTTCTCTCGAAAGAATTGAGTGGGAGGATGGTGGAGACTTGATAAGGTTATTGAACCATAACTTCAACTAGTGTGTAGCAGGGCACAGGAAGTTGTTCCTGTGGCACCTACACCAATTGAAGTGGAAGCTTATGATAGTGATCATGAAACTTCGGATCAAGTCACTACCAAACCTCGTAGGACGACGAGGATGCGTACTACTTCAGAGTAATGCGTAATCCTGTCTTGGAAGTCATGTTGTTGGACGACAATGAACCTATGAGCTGTGGAGAAGCGACGGTGGGCCCATATTCCGACAAATGGTTAGAAGCCATGAAATCCGAGATAGGATCCATGTATCAGAACAAAGCATGGACTTTGGTGAACTTGCCTGATGATCGGCAAGCCATTGAGATAAATGGATCTTTAAGAAGAAGACGGACATGGACGGTAATGTTACCGTCTATGAAGCTCGACTTGTGGTAAAGAGTATTTTCACAAGTTCAAGGAGTTGACTACGATGAGATTTTCTCATCCGTAGCGATGCTTAAGTCCGTCGGAATCATGTTAGCATTAGCTGCATTTATGAAATCTGGCAGATGGATGTCAAAAACAAGTTTCCTTACTAGTTTTCGTAAGGAAAGGTTGTATGTGATACAATCAGAAAGGTTTTGTCGATCCTAAGGATGCTAAAAGGTATGCTAGCTCCAGCGATCCTTCCATGGACTAGAGCAAGCATCTCGGAGTCAGAATATACGCTTTGATGGAGTGATCAAAGTTTTTGGGTTTATACAAAGTTTGTTAGAAACTTGTATTTACAATAAAGTGAGTGGGAGCGCTACAACATTTCTGATAAGTATATGTGAATGACATATTGTTGACCCGAAATGATGTAAAATTTCTGGAAAGCATAAAGGGTTGTTTGAAAGGAGTTTTTCAAAGGAAGACCTGGATAAAGCTGCTTACATATTAGGCATCAAGATCTATAGAGATAGATCAAGACGCCTGATGATGCTTTCAAAGAACGCACACCTTGACATGATTTTGAAAGAGTTCAAAATAGATCAGCAAAGAAGGAGTTCTTGGCTGTGTTACAAGGTGTGAGTATTGAGTAAGACTCAAGACCTGACCACAGCAGAAGAGAGAGAAAGGGCAAAGGTCGTCCCCTATGCTTTAGACGTAGGCTCTACAGTATGCTATGCTGTGTACCGCACATGAAGTGTGCCTTGCCATGAGTTGGTCAAGGGGTACAACAGTGATCCGGGAATGGATCACATGACAGCGGTCGAACTTATCCTTAGTATCTAGTGGACTAAGGAATTTTCTCGATTATGGAGGTGAAAAGGAGTTCGTCGTAAAGGGTTACGTCGATGCGAACTTTGACACTAATCCGGATGACTCTGAGTAGTAAACCGGATTCGTATAGTAGAGCAGTTATTTGAAATGGCTCCAAGTAGCGCGTGGTAGCATCCACAAGATGACATAGATATTCGTAAAGCACACACGGATCTGAAAGGTTCAGACCCGTTGACTAATAACCTCTCTCACAAGCATAACATGATCAAACCAGAACTCATTGAGTGTTAATCACATAGTGATGTGAACTAGATTATTGACTCTAGTAAACTCTTTGGATGTTGGTCACATGGTGATGTGACCTGTGAGTGTTAATCACATGGTGATGTGAACTAGATTATTGACTCTAGTGCAAGTGGGAGACTGTTGGAAATATGCCCTAGAGGCAATAATAAATAGGTTATTATTATATTTCCTTGTTCATGATAATCGTTTATTATCCATGCTAGAATTGTATTGATAGAAAACTCAGATACATGTGTGGATACATAGATGACACCATGTCCCTAGTAAGCCTCTTGTTGACTAGCTCGTTGATCAATAGATGGTTACGGTTTCCTGACCATGGACATTGGATGTCGTTGATAACGGGATCACATCATTAGGAGAATGATGTGATGGACAAGACCCAATCCTAAGCCTAGCACAAGATCGTGTAGTTCGTTTGCTCAGAGCTTTTCTAATGTCAAGTATCATTTCCTTAGACCATGAGATTGTGCAACTCCCGGATACCGTAGGAATGCTTTGGGTGTACCAAACGTCACAACGTAACTGGGTGGCTATAAAGGTGCACTACAGGTATCTCCGAAAGTGTCTGTTGGGTTGGCACGAATCGAGACTGGGATTTGTCACTCCGTGTAAACGGAGAGGTATCTCTGGGCCCACTCGGTAGGACATCATCATAATGTGCACAATGTGACCAAGGAGTTGATCACGGGATGATGTGAGTTACGGAACGAGTAAAGAGACTTACCGGTAACGAGATTGAACAAGGTATCGGGATACCGACGATCGAATCTCGGGCAAGTAACATACCGATAGACAAAGGGAATTGAATACGGAATCGAAACCTCATAAAACATAACTCATAACCTTTTATAAGGCCGATACAGGCTTCATTCAGTCCACTCTCAGCAGACTGAATCTTCTCAATCACCGCACCCATAAGGGCACGGTGTTCGTCGACGATGGAGGCGCTCTTCAACGCCACCAACAAAGCATCCGACACCTCTGGATGGACAGAGATTGCCAGTTGAACAGGCATGCCCCCTCCAGTTGAGAGAGGCTGCCCGCTTGATTCTGGAGCCGTATTGGTCTCCGGAATTGCATCTGGCTGGGAGCCGAATTCAAGATGGCCCCCGCAGTCAGCTCCCGTGGGAATCCCCCCCATGTGTCCGGCCCCTGAAGTTTGACCTCCAGGCGCCGCCTTCACGGTCTTTCCCTCTCCTCCTTGGCCGGGGTCCCTCTGGGACGAAGCCTCAGTGTGATTCACCTGTTTGGAGGAAGGGGCCTTCGGGGGCGTCCCGCTCTCCATAGCATCCGAGCTCAGCGAATCCTCTGATGAGGATTGTTTGGTACGGGACCTCGCCGGACTACAAAAAATATGGCTCAGGTTAAAATGTTAGGCCATGATGAGTCTAGACGCATAAACATACTCGGATTCAATATACTCACGAATTCACCAGGGGCTGGGCCCTGGGATCCCATGCCGGGCCGCTGTCGGCGACGGCAGTAGACTCCTCTGGAAGAGGAGCTTTTCCCCTTTTAGGCGACTCGGCTCCAAGTGTGCGGAGGCCGTCCTTTTCTTTCTCCCCCCGCAGGGGATTCATCTTCCTCCTCCTCGTCGTCCTCTTCGGAGGCGGAACGGGCATCAGAGCCTTCGGATATTGTGTCCGAAGTGCCGCGGCGACGAAGGCTGCCCTGGGTCTTTTTGGCCTCCTTCTCGGCCGTCTTCTTCGGCACCTTGTAAGGCGCCGGGACCAGCATCTTCGTTAGAAGTGGGATGGCCGGTTCTTCGGGCAGCGGGGCCGGACAATGGATCCACTCCGCCTTCTTCGTCCAGCCCTAGGAGAGTTGTAGAAAACACATTAAGCGCTTCCTTTGGGTTATGCGGATAAAAAGTATGATGACTTACTGAACTTGCAGGGCGGGACAGTTGGTACCCGCGGTCTTCGGCGGAGTCCAGCCATGATTTGCTGGACTTAAAAAGCACCTTCCAGATGTCTTTGTGCGAGGAGCCGAAAAGCTCTCGCGGGGTTTGGTGCTTGGCCGGATCAAATTCCCATAGATTGCAAGTCCGGTGTTGACAAGGCAGAATCCGGCGAACTAACATCACCTGGACTACATTGACAAGTTCAATGTTCTTGTCTCCCATATCTTTAATGCGCGTCTGGAGCACCGATAATTCGTCGGACGAAGACCATTTCAGGCCCTTCTTGACCCGGGATGTAAGCCGCAGAGGGGCTCCGGATCAAAACTCGGGAGTAGCGGCCCATTCCGTGCCGCGCGGCTCGGTGATGTAAAACCACTGCTGTTGCCACTCCTTGACGGAATCGTTAAAGGTGCCTGTTGGCCATGTGACATTGGGCATCTTGCTCACCATAGCGCCCCCACACTCGGCGTGCTCGCCGCCCACTACCTTGGGCTTCACATTAAAAATCTTCAGCCATAAGCCGAAGTGTGGCGAGATGCGGAGAAAAGCCTCGCACACGACAATGAATGTCGAGATGTTGAGGAAGGAATTAGGGGACAGATCATGCAGATCGATCCCATAATAAAACATGATGCCACGAACGAATGGGTGGAGGGGAAACCCTAGCCCGCGGACGAAGTGAGGGAGGAATACAACTCTCTCGTGGGGTTCCGGAGTAGGGACGATCTGTCCCGCCGTCGGGAGACGGTGGCTGATTTTCTTGGCCAGATACCCGGCCTCCCGAAGCTTTTTGATATCCTTCTCCCAGACGGTAGAGGCCATCCACTTGCCTCCTGCTCCGGATCCGGACATTTTCGGAAGGCCTTTGTGGGCAGAGAAGATGAACGCTTGGGCGCTGGAGCTCGAGCGAAGGGGAATGGATTGTTGGAAATATGCCCTAGAGGCAATAACAAATGGTTATTATTATATTTCTGTGTTCATGATAATAGTCTTTTATTCATGCTATAATTGTATTGTCTGGAAATCGTAATACATGTGTGAATACATAGACCACAACCTGTCCCTAGTAAGCCTCTAGTTGACTAGCTCGTTGATCAACAGATAGTCATGGTTTCCTGACTATGGACATAGGATGTCACTGATAACGGGATCACATCATTAGGAGAATGATGTGATGGACAAGACCCAACCTAAGCATAGCATAAAAGATCGTGTAGTTTCGTTTGCTAGAGCTTTTCCAATGTCAAGTATCTTTTCCTTAGACCATGAGATCGTGCAACTCCCGGATACCGTAGGAGTGCTTTGGGTGTGCCAAACGTCACAACGTAACTGGGTGACTATAAAGGTGCATTACGGGTATCTCCGAAAGTGTCTGTTGGGTTGGCACGGATCGAGACTGGGATTTGTCACTCCGTGTAAACGGAGAGGTATCTCTGGGCCCACTCGGTAATGCATCATCATAATGAGCTCAATGTGACCAAGGCGTTGGTCACGGGATCATGCATTGCGGTACGAGTAAAGAGACTTGCCGGTAACGAGATTGAACAAGGTATTGGGATACCGACGATCGAATCTCAGGCAAGTAACATACCGATTGACAAAGGGAATTGCATACGGATTGATTGAATCCTCGACACCGTGGTTCACCCGATGATATCATTGTGGAACATGTGGGAGCCAACATGGGTATCCAGATCCCGCTGTTGGTTATTGACCGGAGAGGCGTCTCGGTCATGTCTGCATGTCTCCCGAACCCGTAGGGTCTACACACTTAAGGTCCGGTGACGCTAGGGTTGTAGAGATATATGTATGCGGAAACCCGAAAGTTGTTCAGAGTCCCGGATGAGATCCCGGACGTCACGAGAGGTTCCGGAATGGTCCGGAGGTGAAGAATTATATATAGGAAGTCCAGTTTTGGCCACCGGGAAAGTTTCGGGGGTTATCGGTATTGTACCGGGACCACCGGAAGGGTCCCGGGGGTCCACCGGGTGGGGCCACCTGTCCCGGAGGGCCCCGTGGGCTGAAAGTGGAGGGGAACCAGCCCCTAATGGGCTGGGGCGCCACTTTGGGCCTCCCCCCATGCGCCTAGGGTTGGGAACCCTAGGGGGGGAGTCCCCCCTTGCCTTGGGGGGCAAGGCAACCCCTTCCCCCCTTGGCCGCCGCCCCCCCCTTGGAGATCCCATCTCCAAGGGCTGCGCACCCCCCTTGGGGGCCTATATAAAGGGGGGGGGAGGGAGGGCAGCACACTACAGCCTTTGGCGCCTCCCTCCTCCCCTGCAACACCTCTCTCTCTCGCGCAGAAGCTCGGCGAAGCCCTGCCGGAGAGCCGCTACATCCACCACCACGCCGTCGTGCTGTTGGATCTCCATCAACCTCTCCTCCCCCCTTGCTGGATCAAGAAAGGAGGAGACGTCGCTGCACCGTACGTGTGTTGAACGCGGAGGTGCCGTACGTTCGGCACTCGGTCATCGGTGATTTGGATCACGGCGAGTACGACTCCGTCATCCACGTTCATTGGAACGCTTCCGCTCGCGATCTACAACGGTATGTAGATGCACTCCCTTCCCTCGTTGCTAGTAGACTCCATAGATGCATCTTGGTGAGCGTAGGAAAATTTTAAAATTATGCTACGATTCCCAACATGGATCGGGAAGAAAGCATGGGTGCGAAAGGGAGTCCTTATCCCCTTATAAAGGCAGTAGGGATTCTGCGCTTCCCCACTTGCCTGGTAAAACCGCTTATTCCCCAAGCGCCGTAATTGGTGCGGTTAGGTTACCCACGCTCGTACTGATGAGAATCCCGTGATAAGGGGACACGATCTCTGCGTCGACAAGACGTGCCAAGAAAACCGCCTCATGTGCAGTGGCTGGTTGAGAAAAACGGTTCAAATAATGACCGGGCCGTAGTATGGTGTCATGCTGCAGAATGTGTCAGCAGATTAGATTTGTGGAAATATTACTCTCTCTATGGTGGTATGTGGAATTTGTTTTGCTGAGCCGGACACTATCCTTGTCTTCGAAATCTTCCATGGAGTATTCAGAGGAGGAACCCGCCTTGCAATGCCGAAGACAATCTGCGCGCCGGACTCATCGTCATTGAAGCCTGGTTCACGGGCTACTGAGGGAGTCCTGGATTAGGGGGTCCTCGGACAGCCGGACTATATCCTTTAACCGGACTGTTGGACTATGAAGACACAAGATTGAAGACTCCGTCCCGTGTCCGGATGGGACTCTCCTTGGCGTGGAAGGCAAGCTTGGCAATACAGATATGTAGATCTCCTCCTTTTTAACCGACTCTGTGTAACCCTAGCCCCCTCCGGTGTCTATACAAACCGGAGGGTTTAGTCCGTAGGACAACAACAATCATACCATAGGCTAGCTTCTAGGGTTTAGCCTCTACGATCTCGTGGTAGATCAACTCTTGTAATACTCATATCATCAAGATCAATCAAGCAGGAAGTAGGGTATTACCTTCTACCCGAGATCCGCCGGTTTTGACACCGACACTCATCATAGAAGTGAAAGTCTACCATGGGTGGTGATCTCCTAGCATGAAAATGGAAATTTTACACGAAAGTATTAGTGAGAAGGAGATACTGATTACACTGGTCGCAGAGGAAGTCGGTGATGCCTGCGTTCTCAGCTAAATGATAGAAGTCATCATAAATCCCGGCCGCTTGTAGGAATGCATCACATGGCCATTCACACGGACAAATTTTCGCGGCGCGAGGAAGATTATACTTGGGCTCTTCCTTCTCCTCATTTTCTTTTTCCTTGGAACCACGGCTCGAGGAACCTCTCAACAATCTCCTTAACATTTTCTTCCTCTGAAAAATTTCTGAAATTTTTAGTAACTCAAAATAAAAGTGATCCAAACGCAACAAAATTGATTGCAACTACTCCTACAAGTGCCTAGAGGCTATATCATGCATTAAAACTACTTTGGACCATATAAATTTGACATGCAAGCTCAAGAACAAGGTCACCATAGCAGCAAAAATTTGCAATGAATAAAGCACTAGAACGAAAACTAATTGGACCATTGGAGGAGTCACATATCGAAGAACAATCCCCCAAAGCAGTTTTGTGAATCGGGCTTTGAGCAAGGAGATCAAAAATGGCAGCAAGATGAGCAAGAACACGAGTTTGAGCAATGGAGTGATTTTTTCTAGAGGAAGAAGGAGTGGATGGGTGCTGGAATAAGTGGAGGGGGGCATGTGGGGCCCACAAGGTCAGGGGTGTGTCCAGGGGGTGGGCGCACCCTCCACCCTTGTGGCCAACTGGTGAGGCCCCTGGTGTGTTTTTTGCACCAGAAATTCTAAAATATTCCATAAAAAATCATGTATAATTTTCAGGACATTTTTTATTGCATGGATAATTCAGAAAACAGACAGAAAATACTATTTTTGCTTTATTTAAACTAAAGAACAGAAAGTAAAAGATGGGTACAGAGAGTTGTGCCTTCTAAATTCATCCATCTCATGTTCATCAAAGGGAATCCATTAACAAGGTTGATCAAGTCTTATTAACAAACTTCTTCCGAATGACATGAAACCGGATATCTTTCAAATAACACTGGTTACCTCAACGGGGATATGCATATCCCCAACAATAAGAATATCATATTTCTTTTTGGCAGTAGCAAGAGGGAATTCAAAATCTCCAATAGTAATAGTTGAAATTTTTCTAATAGAATTGATACTATGAACTTGAGGTTGTTTCTTCGGAAAATGTACCGTGTGCTCATTACCATTAACATGAAAAGTGACATTGCCTTTGTTGCAATCAATAACAGTCCCTGCAGTATTCACAAAGGGTCTACCAAGGATAATCGGCATACTATCGTCCTCGGGAATATCAAGAATAACAAAGTCCGTTAAGATAATAACGTTTGCAACCACAACAGGCACATCCTCACAAATACCGATGGGTATAGCAGTTGATTTATCAGCCATTTGCAAAGAAATTTCAATAGGTGTCAACTTATTCAATTCAAGTCTACGATACAAAGAGAAAGGCATAACACTAACACCGGCTCCAAGATCACATAAGGCAGTCTTAACATAGTTTGTGTTCTTGATCCGATATTGGTTCGAATAGGTTCGGAACCTATTCCAACATCCGTTGCAGGGTATTCGGGATGGATACTAGTGTGCTAGCACCAACACCTTCTCCTTGGTTCAGTATTGATAGTCTTGGAGAAAACTCGCTCTTCCTTGGACAAAACTATCCAATGATGGTGAAAGGCGATCCAGCTGCTGTTGACACAACGTTACTACCATTTATGAGAAGCAACTGTATCTATACCTTGGACATTTCTATGGTTCCCTACCCTGGCTATCACAATATGCGTCCTGATATAGGCCGCTTCAGCCTGGATGATCAGTCCTGCATTGGTCTCGAGATTGATAATAACTGGCCCTTCCCAGAGAATCAGTTATGGTTCAAAGCAAGCGTTTCCAACGCCGATGATTGGTTGAGCTGAAGTTCATTTCATCGCTTTGTTATTTGTTGTGTGAGAAAAACTTTAGTATTTACTAGAATGTTTTGTTGGAAATAATCTGTAATCCAACATGTATCCTCGTTGTCGTTGTGTGTTGATGACTTGTTGTATGTAATGAATGGTACATTTGCATATGTGTCCCGTCAACTCACGCCTGCTCGCCCGGCACACGGGTCGCGTGGCGGCATGTATATTGTTTTTCTATTTGGATGATTAATGATGCCGCTTTATGGCTTAACCAAAGCATGGCACGTATCCATTGTTGGTCTAACGCTCATGGTTCGAATATAATCCGTTTGGGATATTGGTTCCCAATTATTAATAATCTCCCGTCTGTAACTAGATAAAGATTACATCAAAACTGGTCTCAAATTTGACAAAAAGACAATGCCACTTTGTATTGGTGTCTATATGAACAGTGCTAGTGATTTTAGTTGCAAAAATTAGATAGTGCTAGTATTTTAGCTGCATATTTTGACAAATCGCCGTGTTACAAGGTTGACAAATGGCAATGTTACTAGATCAACAAATGTCAATATTTTCAGTTTGACAAATGGCACATACCCAGTATGACAGATGCAAATCTTACCCAATTATTTCTACGTGGTTGCACACAGGTCATCCAAAACAACCGTTTGCGTTGAAGGGATGCACAAATCCTGCTCAACACATTTTCCCTTTGCTTCCTGGGGAAGCTGCCGGTTTGCATACGGGTGTTCTAACTAAAACGTTTGCGATGAGTGTTTTATATTTAAAAACCATTGACGTTTTTTTCAAAAGAAAACTGTTTGATAAGTCTGTACATTAAGAGAGAAAAACGCAAGTTTGTTCAAACCATATATTTCATTCAGTCACACTGGAATTTATATTCATATGATCGAGATACAGTATTAAACCCCGAAAAAACTATTTCCAGTGGCGGGCCGTCGTTGTCGTCCTCTGGGACACTGTTGTTGAAGTCTTCAAGGCAGCACAAAATGTTCTTCACTTGTAAATCAAACATCATGTCGTCGTGCGATCGACGGACGGGGCGCGGGAGGATGGCAACTGGCGCCGCTGAGAGGTAGCGGTCGACGGCGGCGTCCCATGCCGCTGAGGGGGGCGCGCGCATGGGCACGGGGGCGGCGGGTGCAGCCAAACGCACGGGAACCGGCGCCGCGGTGGGTGGAGGGGCGCGCACGGGCACGGGCGCTGGCGCTGGCTTGTACACGAGCTCGCATGGGTCTGCAGAGACCTCGCTGACGCCCGTGGCTTCTAGCTCTGCCATAGTGCTCGGTGACCAGCCCGTCAATGCTGCGGGGATGGTCGCTGGAGCGTGCGCGGGGATGGGAGCTGGGACGGCAGTGGGGGCAGCAACCGCTGCGGCCAGCTTGTTCAGGGCAATGTCCATGAGGCCCTATTCCTCCTTATTTTCTATCTCCTCCGGCTCGGAGTCGACTTCACCAAACTTCAAGACTAGTGGCAGATAATCATTCTGCGCCATGGCATTGGTGGAGGTCTGTGGGAGGGAGGGGAATGGGAGGCAAACAGTAAGGCCGCTCGTATTAAGCAGCGGCTCGGGCACCATTAATGGAGAGGAAGGCGGAAGGCCATGGAAGTCAAAGGGCTCGCTTCCCAGTGAGCCTGCGCAGTGTACAACTCGCACGCTTCCCGGTGAGCCTACGCATTGGAGGACATCTTGCACGCCTCTCGGTCAGCCTGCGCACACGCCTACCGTTCAGTCAAGCAGCTGTCCGCACGGCACCTCCTATAGCCATTAAAACCAAGACACGTGGCGTCACGTGAATGGTTAACAGAACGCACACGATTTGAATTATACAAACATTTGAGATATTAAAGTGGCAGCTATTTTTTCAAAATGCCTTTGTTGGCTGTTATTCGAGTGCGCCTTCTCTCAAAATGGACACAAAAAATACCACATCATGTCGGGTGCCATTTCATGATAGCATGCCTTGTTTCATGAATTTTAGACGAGTTTTGGATTTACTAGAATTTAAAAACAAAGTATCTCAACGCTTTGCGGGCAATCAACAGTGCCCTGGTGTTTGAAATTCATTCTCATTTCTTGCATGGGACCTAAGCACGCACCCAAGGTGACAGATTTGATTTTTCAACCAATTTATATGCACTAGAGCATGTGCATGTAGTTCAAATTTGAATTATGCACATAAAATGCCTAGAAAACCCAGTTAATGTATAAAAATGTCCAAATGAACCCCAAAACTCCAAAATTTAAGACAACACTCCTGTTGTTCTATGTTGACACTAGAAATTTTTTGAAAGCAATAAGAGGCAACAGATATCGTTTCGTCCCCAAAGATGGGACGTTCCGTACCGAAACCACCAGGCTTGTTGTCAGAAGCTCTGGTTTGTGAGAACCTCATACCCAAACCTGCCCCAAATGGGACAAAAACTTTATCACGGCATGTTGATGCCGCTCCATGATAGCATGCCAAGTTTCATGAATTTCAGATGAGTTTTGGATTTACTATAATTTAAAAAGCAGGTATCTCAATGTTTGCGGCCGAGTGATGGTGGCAGGGTGTTTGACATTCATTCCCATTTCTGGCATGGGACCCAAGCATGCAACCAAGGACACATATTTGAATTTTCAACCAATTTATATGCATTAGAGCATGTGCCTGTAGTTCAAATTTGAATTATGCACATAAATGCATAGAAAACTCAGTTAATGTATAAAAATGTCCAAACAAGCCCCAAAAATTCCTTAAATTAACATAACACTCGTGTTGTTCTATGTTGACACTAGAAATTTTTTGAAAGCAATAAGAGGCAACGGATATCATTTCGTTCCCAAAGGTGGGACGTTCCCTTTGTGAGAAGCTCTGGTTTGTGAGAAGCTTATACCCAAACCTGCCCCAAATGGGACAATTTTTTTACCATGGCATGTTGATGCCGCTCCATGATAGCATGCCAAGTTTCATGAATTTCACACTAGTTTTGGATTTACTAGAATTTAAAAACCAGGTATCTCAATGTTTGCGACCGAGTGACGGTGGCAGGGTGTTTGCCATTCATTCCCATTTCTTGCATGGGACCTAAGCATGCAACCAAGGACACATATTTGAATTTTCAACCAATTTATATGCATTAGATCATGTGCCTGTAGTTCAAATTTGAATTATGCACATAAATGCATAGAAAACTCAGCTAATGTATAAAAATGTCCAAATGAGCCCCGAAAAATTCCTAAAATTAACACAACATTCATGTTGTTCTATGTTTACACTAAAAAATTGAAATCAAGAATAGGCAACGAATATCGTTTCGTCCAGAAAGGTGAAATGTTCCCTACCGTAACCATGAGGCTTGTTGTGAGAAGCTCTGGTTTGTGAGAAGCTTATATACCCCAACCTGCCCCAAATGGGACAATATTTCTACCACTGCATGTTGATGCCGTTCCATGCTAGCATGTCAAGTTCCATAAATTTCAGACGCATTTTTCATTTACTAGAATTTAAAAACCATGTATCTCAATGTTAGCGGCCGAGAGACGGTGGCAATGTGTTTGACATTCATTCTCATTTCTTGCACGGGACGTAAGCATGTAATGAAGGACACACATTCCAATTTTGAACCAATTTATATGCACTGGAGCATTTGCATGTAGTTCAAATTTGAATTATGCACATGAATGTATAGAAAACTCAATTAATGTATAAAAATGTCCAAGCGAACCCCGAAAAATCCCAAAAATTGACACAACACTCGTGTTGTTCTATGTTGACACGAGAAAAATTTTGAAAGTAAGAAGAGGCAACAGATATCATTTTGTCCCCCCAAGGTGGCACGTGCCCTACCGAAACCATCAGGCTTGTTGTGAGAGAAGTTCTGGTTTGCGAGAAGCTTATACCCAAGCTTGCCCCAAATGGGACAATATTAATACCACAGCATGTCGATGTCGTTCCATGATATCATGTCAAGTTTCATGAATTTCAGATGAGTTTTCGATTTACTAAAATTTTAAAACCATGTATCTCAATGTTAGCGGCCGAGCGACAGTGTTAAGGTGTTTGACATTCATTCTCATTTCTTGCATGTCACCTAAGCTTGCAACCAAGGACAAACATTTGATTTTGCAACCCGATTTTATGGAGCATGTGCATGTAGTTCAATTTTGAATTATGCACATAAATGCCTAGAAAACTCAGTTAACGTATACAAATGTCCAAACGATCCCCGAAAAATCCAAAATTTAACACGTCACTCCTGTTGTTCTATGTTGACACCAGGAAAAAAATTGAAAGGAAGAAGAGGCGACGAATATTGTTTTGTCCACAAAGGTGACACGTTTCCCTAACGGAACCACGAGGCTTCTTCTGGGAAGCTCTAGTTTGTGAGAAGCTTATACCATAACCTGCCCCAAATTGGACAATATTTTTTACCCCGGCATGTTGATGCCATTCCATGATAGCATGCCAAGGTTCATGAATTTCAGACGTGTTTTGGATTTACTATAATTACAAAAGCAAGTACCTCAATGTTTGCCGGAGAGCCACGGTATCGTGGTGTTCGAAATTCATCCCCATTTCTTGCATGAGACATAAGCATAAACCCATGGACACATATATGATTGTACAACCCATGTTGGTGCACCAGAGCATGTGCATGTAGTTTAATTATGAATTGTGCACCTGAAATGGCTAGAAAACCAATTTAATGTATAAAATGTCCAAATGAACCCTGAATAATTCCAATTCTTTTACGACACACATATAGTTGCATGTTCACTGCAGATAAAAGTTCTAGCAATTCAAACACCATCCATTGCCGCTGTGAGCCCATTATGTAATTCAAATCAAGATGAAAAATCAAGTAGATCCCTCATAGTTTATTATAACCAACCGTGTGAGATGCAGTAAAAAATATCTTGGAGCACCATCTGATGACACTTTGCGCGCCAGTTTTTCCGCTGAAGCGATTCAAAATTTTCGGCTTCCGCGGAAATATCTACCTCCCCGCCCCCCTTACCAAAAGCCACATTTCCCCTTTTCCGCCTTCCTTTCCAAGTTGAAACCTTCACTCCTTGGTTGCAGCGCCGCCTCCTTGCCGGTGACCCTCCTTCACGCTGCTCAACCTCGTCTATCCAGGCAGGTAATCGACACCCGACCCCATCCTCCTCCTCCTTCCACATCCCACATGCCCCGACCGCTGACGCGACACCTTCCACCCAAATCACCGACCCCTCCACCAAATAAGCGCTGCCCTAAGCCATGGTGCACGCAGTATAGCCAGGAGCTCAAGGGGCATTTGGCAGCGGAGAAGCAAATCACGGCCGCACGCGTAGATGAGGTCGCGGATGGCTGCCATTCGTGCCGACCCCCAGATCTTGGAGGAGCACCTCGCCGTCGAGGCCACCGTCGACGCCTCGCGCGCCGACACCGTGACGCGGTTGGCTGTTTTAAATGACAGTTCATGGCGTTTTCTCGAGGCCACCCTCGGTGCCTTCGATGAAGACTACGAGGTGTTTTCTCAGCGTGCACGTGCTCACCTTAACTCGAGAGCCAGCACGTTGGTGCCTGGAGCGGCTCAGGCAACTCACCACTACGACGAGGGCACCCACGATGCGGAGGCCTCGCCCTCTTCCATGTCCAAGGAGCCAATCGTCATCGATATCTCCGACAATGAGGAGTAGCTTGTCTTATTAGCTCACTATAAGGACCCATGTTCAGTTTGCGAGCTACCGCCTTTCCTTAACAAATTCTAGTGAATTGTGCTATCTACTTTTACCATGCAATCTGTTGCTCTAGTGTATATGTTCTATATGTCGTGCAATGTGGTGCTCAATTATTAACTGTTTGGTTAATTAGTCGTCGTGTTCAGTTAACTGTTTGGTTCAATTCTGCAAATGTGATGTTCAATTCTTAAGTGTACAATTTTGTATTGTCTTCCATGTGAGAAATAAATCAATTTTTTCTTTACAAAATACATGAGAAACAAATACAATTGCTATATTTCCAAGTTGTTAAGCACGCTTGGTTTGGTTAACTGTCTGATCTTCTATTAGGAGTATGTTATATTGTGCAATGTGGTGCTCAGTTAATGTTTGGTTCATTTGCTGTGGTGTTTAGTTAACTGTTTGGTTCAATTCTGCAATGCAATGTTCAATTGTTGTGGGTGCATTATGTTATTGTATACAATGTGAGGAATAAATTGAATTTGGCTGTACTAAATACATGAGAAACAAATACAATTGCTAGATTTCCAAGTTGTTAAGCATGCTTGGTTTGGTTAACTGTCTGATCTTCTATTAGGAGTATGTTATATTGTGCAATGTGGTGCTCATTTAACGTTTGGTTCATTTGTTGTGGTGTTTAGTTAACTGTTTGGTTCAATTCTGCAATGCGATGTTCAATTGTTGTGGGTGCATTCTGTTATTGCATACCATATGAGGAATAAATTGAATTTGGCTGTACTAAATACATGAGAAACAAATACAATTGCTATATTTCCAAGTTGTTAAGCATGCTTGGTTTGGTTAACTATCTGATCTTCTATTAGGAGTATGTTATATTGTGCAATGTGGTACTTAGTTAATGTTTGGTTCATTTGTTGTGATGTTTAGTTAACTGTTTGGTTCAATTCTGCAATGCGATGTCCAATTGTCATGGGTAGAATTTTGTATTGTTGTGCATGTGAGGAATAAATCGAATTTGGCTGCACTTAATACATGAGAAACATATACAAGTGCTATATTTCCTAGTTCCTAATCATGCTTGGTCTGGATAAATGGGTTTTCCATGTGGATTGAATTAATCTGATGAATCTGCAATGTGCTTATTTTTCATCAACATATTTTACTGATAGCATGTGAATCCTTACTTTAACCTGATGACTAACTACCTTATATGTGTTGCAGGGAAACAATGAGAAGCACTGAGGTTTACAATCGAGGTTAGCACGTGCATGGTCCGTTGTCTAATAGCACATTATTGTGCAATTGCAGGAACCATTCTAACACTATTGTGCAATTGCTGGAACCCACTGTTCGACCCTTTTTGCATATGGGGAAATGAGTTGTCCATGAATATCAATCAAGTCAAGAAACTCATAAAGATGGTTAGGATAAAGAAATTAGCGACAAAAATCAACAAGATCTTTGTCTGCACAATGAAGAAGACATCAGTTCACTACAAGATGGTACTAACTATTATACCTTGCCTTTTTTATTCCTTTGCCCCATTTCCAATATAGAGAAGATATTTATGCACATCCTTGTTTTCAGGCCTTTCCAAAGCAGTTCACTGATGATTACCTCTCAAACCACCTCTACGGTCAGGAGGCGAGAAAGGTTTTCATACAACACCCACGGTTCAATATTGAAGTGTTACTGAAGAGGACGAAGGATGGACGGTCAATCATCCACAGGCACTGGCCTAAAGTTGCAAAGACATACAACATGAATGAAGTCTCAATATTCGCCTTCTGCTTCAGCAGTTTTCCAGATGAGATCCATCTATCTATGTACCGTCTATGATGCTAATTTTGAAAGGTTCTAGATGTTGCATGTGAAACTTGGTGCTGGTGCAGTTGTGTAATGGGGTAGCTGAGTGCTGAAGCTATATCATGTTGTACTCTGATGTATTTCAATTATGAAATCCTCCTTCCTTAATATGTAAATGAAGTACATTATGTGCTTAATACGAATGCCAATTAGATTAATAAATGGATTATTATTAATAGGGCAATTAGCCTGCTAATTGGGTTTTTCTATTGCAAATGGTTATTGAGAAAACACCGTGGGCGATGACCTCACGCAACGCACACAGTTTCTAGGAATAAACCGTGTTGGATCAATAAACAATCACACACGACATTCTCTTGAAAACTGTTTGCGTTAGGCCACCTTGTGCAAACATTTTCTTTGGAGTGGCTTTGTTGGATGTATATACGAACGGAAACGTTCAGCGGGGACTGACTGCGTGGGATGTACTTACGACCGGAAACGATTTTGCCTGTATAATTGTATTTTTTAGCACTACTATACGTATAACCATATTTGATCGCTCGCCGGTCGCACACGACCTCATTTTGCCGAGTGTGTGTGCTAGGAGGGCATATCCCCGACGGTTTGTGGATCGTGTGGGAAGGACCCCCCTATCACAGTCACTCATAAGGTGACGGTTTAGAGCGCCGTCGCGGAAAGGGGTTAACAACCGTTTGTATAGCACCGACGCGTACCAGTGACGCGTCAAGTCAGTAGGGAGCTCACTGACCGACGTGGCACCTGGGCTAGGCGCGGGGCCCATTTTCCATAGATACCACGCGTTTTCCTTATTCACGTGTTGTGGTTTCGACCGGGGCGGGCGCCGGGCCTGTGCCCGTTTGGGCAACGCCCGTCCCACGTCGACCCTGCCAGCGAACCTCGAGCCAAAAAGTCGTGAAGCGCACCAGATCCAAGCCTATGGCATTGTCTCATCCATCTCCACCGTCAGTTGAGAAGCCCACATGACCGCACGGCCTGTAGTGCATTGCAGGAAGCACACGATCCGCGTACTCTCCCCTCATTGGCCTAAAGTGGCGTCCACCATTTTCTTTCCTTCTATTTTTTGCTTCAGGTAATTAATTATTTTGAGAACTCAAAAATAACAAAAACAAGATAATTAAAACATTGTCTGGGCATTTGCGTGGTCCACCATGCTACTTTATATTAAACATGTTTACTTCTTATAGGTGAACATTAAAAAAATGTTTTCACTAATAGAAACTTTAACTTGAATAACCATGTAGTTGTGTTTGCAATACAAAAATAATTAAATTAACTTTTATACCATTCAAGTTACCAACATTACAATACACACAAGCTGGTTTATATTTTCATACAAAATATACAACATTTTCAACTTTAGTGTTTGACATTTTATTGAACATGTTTCGTCAAAATCATTAGAAGAATGAAAGGATGAAAAAAAACAGATTTAATTATAATTTGTGCCACATAGTTGTTCTAAAGTATATTTATATGCATTTTTGTCTATCTAATTATCTTTTGTTTGCCGGGTGGAGGGGGGGGGGTTATCTAATTATGTTTCAATATAGTAACAAGGTGTTCTCGAGTATATGAGCTTAACAAATATACTGAAATGGTTTTGTAGAGTTTAATTGTTCATCTTAGTCAAAAGTAATGAAAATATTCTAGATTATACCAAGTGTCAACCAGTGACTTGTCTATGAATCTTCTTCACCCTTCTCACTTGTTTGCAATGCATCTTTTCAACCCTTTGTCGTCAACTCTCTCATCAAGTTTATTTTTTTGGAAAATATCTTTACTCGGTAACTTAAAAAGACAATACATATTGTTGCAAATATGCTCTAAAGGCAATAATTCACCTAATTTTTCAGTTGTATTAGCTGCTTCTCTTCTTGGTCTCTTCAAATAGTTCACTTGGCTTCCATTTTAAGTTCTATATAGTTTCCTTAGCTTGCAGGTTGTATTTGGTTTGTGCGCCAATTGACACAACGAGTCATCTAGTTAGTACAAAGGAAGAACAGACTCTCGCTTAGAATTTGAGGGTCCAAAATCTTTAGAGTAGGCTAGCTAGCAATTTATAACTTTGATCAATATATAGGTTATGATGGCTTCCGACTGAATAAGAATGGACAAGTTAGAGAAAGAAGTCATTAGGCCAACTCCATCGCACGACCCCAAATGGTCTGCCCGCGTCTGTTTGGGGGTAAACGGACAAAGCAGGCCTCCTATCGCGCGGCTGCAAATGGACCGTCGTCCATTTTCTGTCCGCTTTTGACCCATTCCCGGCCTAAGTTTGAGGCGAGTTTGCAGCCGAAAGGACAGCGCACGGACGGGTGGGACGCGCACCCTTGCCCTCCCCTGGCCCGCCTGTCAGTGGCACAGGCGGCTACTTTCCCTCCCTTTCCTGCAAAACGCTCCCGCGCCTCCTCCCTCCCTCCATCCACCATGGTCGATGATGTCGCTTGAAGCTACGTTGGTATTTCCCCAAAGAGGAAGGGATGATGCAGCACAGTGGCGGTAGGTATTTCCCTCAGATATGAAACCAAGGTTATCGAACCAGTAGGAGAACCAAGCAACACAACGTAAACAGCCCCTTCACACTGATAACAAATCCTCGCAACCCGACGTGTTAAAGGGGTTGTCAATCCCTTCTGGGGTACAGCGCCTGAAGTAGGCAAACGGACATGAGATAAATGTGTAGTAAATTGATAGATCGAACGCCAAATAAAATAAATAGGAAAAAATTGCAGCAAGGTATTTTTGTATTTTTGGTTTAATAGATCTGAAAATAAATGCAAGGAAAAAGTAGATCGCAAAGGCAAATATATGAGAAAGAGACCCGGGGGCCGTAGGTTTCACTAGTGGCTTCTCTCGAGAAAAATAGCAAACGGTGGGTGAACAAATTACTGTTGGGCAATTGATAGAACTTCAAATACTCATGATGATATCCAGGCAATGATCATTATATAGGCATCATGTCCAAGATTAGTAGACCGACTCCTGCCAGCATCTACTACTATTACTCCACACATCGACTGCTATCCAACATGCATCTAGTGTATTAAGTTCATGAAAAAACGGAGTAATGCAATAAGAACGATGGCATGATGTAGACAAGATCTATCTATGTAGGGATAGACCCCATCGTTTTATCCTTAGTAGCAACGATACATACATGTCGGTTCCCTTTCTGTCACTAGGATCAAGCACCGTAAGATCGAACCCACTACAAAGCACCTCTTCCCATTGCAAGATAAATAGATCAAGTTGGCCAAACAAAACCCAAATATTGGAGAAGAAATACGAGGCTATAAGAGATCATGCATAAAAGAGATCAAAGAAACTCAAATACTTTCATGGATATAAAAAGATAGATCTGATCATAAACTCAAAGTTCATCGATCCCAACAAACACACCGCAAAAGAGTTACATCATATGGATCTCCAAGAGACCATTGTATTGAGAATTCAGAGAGAGAGAGATAGCCATCTAGCTACTAACTATGGACTCGAAGGACTACAAAGAACTACTCACGCATCATCGGAGAGGCACTAATGGAGGTGGTGAACCCCATCCGAGATGGTGTCTAGATTGGATCTGGTGGTTCTGGACTCTGCGGCGGCTGGATGAATATTTCGTCGACTCCCCTAGGGTTCTGGAAAGATTAGGGTATTTATAGGGCAAAGAGGCGGTCCGGGGGGCACCCGAGGTGGGCACACCCACCAAGCGTAGCCAGGGCCCGTTGCGTTCCTTCTGGCACATAAAAATTCTCCGTGAAGTTTCGGGGCATTTGGACTCCGTCTGATATTGATTTTCTGCGATGTAAAAAAGATGGAAAAAACAACAACTGGCACTTGGCACTATGTCAATAGGTTAGTACCAAAAAATGATATAAAATGACTAAAATGATTATAAAGCATCCAAGATTGATAATATAACAGCATGGAACAGTAAAAAAATTATAGATACATTAGAGACGTATCAGTCGACGAGGCGAATCCCGGCGATGCACCACCTGACACCCGGCCTGTGAAGAAGCCTCGGTCGGAGCTCACGTCGGGGGAGGCCGCCAAGCTCGATGCCAAATCGGCCAAGAGGAGGGACCGGCGAACTGTCAAAAAGCAGAAGAAGGCCGCCGCCCAGTACGCTTTCGAGTGTGCCCTACGGCATGCGTTGTGATACGTCCATTTTGCATCATGCTTTTATATTGATATTTGTTGCATTATGGGCTATTATAGCTGATACGTCCATTTTGCATCATGTTTTCCTACTGTTATTTCTAATTTTTTATGCATAATAATGCTTTTTGGAGTAATTCTAATGCCTTTTCTCTCATAATATGCAAGGTACACACAAAGAGGGAGAATTTCTGGAAGCTGGAAATCTGGACCTGAAAAAGCTACGTCAGGCTACCTATTCTGCACAACTTCAAATGAGCTTAAAATTCACGAGGAATTTTTATGGAATAAATAAGAGATACTTGAGCAAATAACTACCAGAGGGGGCCCACCAGGTGGGCACAACCCACCTGGGCGCGCCAGGGAGCCCAGGCGCGCCCTGGTGGGTTGTGCTCCCCTCGGCCCACCTCCGGTGCCCCTCTTCTGGTAGATAAGTCATTTTGACCTAGAAAAAATAAGGGGAGGACTTTCAGGACGAAGCGCCACCGTCTCAAGGCGGAACTTGGGCAGGAGCACTTTTTCCCTCCAGCGGAGTGATTCCGCCGGGGCAACTTCCCTCCCGGAGGGGGAAATCATCGTCATCATCATCACCACCAACAACTCTCCCATCTTGGGGAGGGAAATCTCCATAAACATCTTCAACAACACCATCTCCTCTCAAACCCTAGTTCATCTCGTGTGTTCAATCTTTGTATCAAAACTATATATTGGTACTTGTGGGTGACTAGTAGTGTTGATTACATCTTTTAGTTGATTACTATATGGTTTATTTGGTGGAAGATTATACGTTCAGATCCAGTATGCTATTTAATACCCCTCTGATCTTGAGCATGATTATCATTTGTGAGTAGTTACTTTTGTTCTTGAGGTCACGGGAGAAATCTTGTTGCAAGTAATCATGTGAACTTGATATGTGTTCGATATTTTGATGGTATGTATGTTGTGATTCCCTTAGTGGTGTCATGTGAAGGTCGACTACATGACACTTCACAATATTTGGGCCTAAGGTAATGCATTGTGGAGTAGTTATTAGATGATGGGTTGCTAGAGTGACAGAAGCTTAAACCATACTTTATGCGATATTTTGTAAGGGACCGATTTGGATCCAAGAGTTTAATGCTATGGTTAGAATTTATTCTTAATACTTTTCTCGTAGTTGCGGATGCTTGTGAGGGGGTTAATCATAAGTAGGAGGTTTGTTCAAGTAAGAACAACACCTAAGCACCGGTCCACCCACATATCAAATTATCAAAGTAGCGAACACAAATCGAACCAACATGATAAAAGTGACTAGATGAAATTCCCGTGTACCCTCAAGAATGCTTTGCTTATCATAAGAAACCGTTTTGGCCTGTCCTTTGCCTCAAAAGGATTGGACTACCTTGATGCACTTTTGTTACTATTATCATTACTTTCTCATTACAAATTATCTTGCTATCAAACTACTCGCTACTTACAATTTCAGTGCTTGCAGAGAATACCTTGCTGAAAACCACTCGTCATTTCCTTTTGCTCCTCGTTGGGTTCGACACTCTTACTTATCGAAAGGACTATGATTGATCCCATATACTTGTGGGTCATCAAGGCTCTTTTTTGGCGCTGTTGCCGGGGAGTGAGGCGCTCTTGGTAAGTGGAAATTGGTAAGGAAAAATTATTACTACGTGATGAAATTTGTTGTCACTTGTTACTATGGAGAACAATCCTTTGAGGGGTTTGTTCGGGGTATCTTCACCTCGACCGGAACTACAATTAGTTTCCCCTCAACCCACCGCACCTACTGAAAATATTGAATATGAAATTCCTTCAGGTTTGATAGAACAACTGCTAGCTAATGCTTATGCAGGAGATGGAACCGAACATCCTGATATGCACTTGATACATGTGGATGAAATTTGTGGATTCTTTAAGCTTGCAGGTTTACCCGGAGATGAAGCTAAGAATAAGTTTTTCCCTTTATCTTTGAAGGGAAAGGAATTGGCATGGTATAGGCTATGCGATGATATTGGATCTTGGAATTGGAATCGATTGAAATTGAAGTTTCACCAAAAAAATTATCATATGCATCTAGTTCATCGTGATCAGAATTATATATATAATTTTTGGCCTCGTGAAGGAGAAAGTATCACTCTAGCTTGGGGGCAGCTTAAGTCAATGTTATATTCATGCCCCAATCATGAGCTCCTGAGAGAAATTATTATTCAGAATTTTTATGCTCGGCTTTCTCATAATGATCGATCCATACTTGATACTTCTTGTGTCGGTTCCTTTATGATGAAGACTATTGAATTCCCGTGGGATCTTTTAGAAAGAATTAAATGCAACTCTGAAGATTGGGAACTCGATGAAGGTAAAGAGTTAGGTATTAAGCTTAAGTTTGATTGTGTTAAATCTTTTATGAATACCGATGCTTTTCAAAAGTTTAGCACTAAATATGGACTTGACTCTGAGATAGTAGCCTCTTTTTGGGAATCTTTTGCTACTCATGTTGATCTCCCTAAGGAGAAATGGTTTAAATATCACCCACCTATTAAAGAAGAAATTAAAGAACCGGTAATAGCTAAAGAAGAAACTATCATCTACAATGTTGATCCAGTTGTTCCTACTGCTTATATTGGGAAACCACATTTCCCAGTTAAGATAAAAGAACATGCTAAAGTTTCAGTTGTGGTCCGTAGAAGTAATATCAAAGCACCAAAACCCCCTGAGAAAATCATAGTAGAACCTAGTGTTGCTATGGTTAAGGATCTCTTGGTCGATAATATTGATGGACATGTTATTGACTTCATTGGTGAAGCTGCTAGAATTGTCAAACCCGATGGGAAAGATAAACATAGACCGTGGTTGGCACGCCCATTGTCTCATTTAAAATAGGAGATCATTGTTATCATGGTTTATGTGACATAGGTGCTAGCGTGAGTGCTATTCCTTTTACCTTATATCAACAAATTATGAATGACATAACACCCGCTGAAATAGAAGACATAGATGTTACTATTAAACTTGCTAATAGAGACACCATCAAACCACTTGGGATTGTTAGAGATGTTGAAGTCTTGTGTGGGAAAACAAAATACCCCACTGATTTTCTAGTACTTGGTTCCCCACAAGATGACTTTTCCCCTTTATCTTTGGTAGACCTTTCTTGAACATCATTAATGCTCAAATAGATTGTGAGAAACAAACTGTCGGTGTTAGCTTTGGTGATGAGTCTCATGAGTTCAATTTTTCTAGGTTTAGTAGAAAACCTCATAACAAAGAATTTCCTAGTAAGGATGGAATAATTGGTCTTGCTTCTATTGCTGTACCGCCTACTGATCCTTTAGAGCAGTATCTGCTAGACCATGAAAATGATTTGCATATGCATGAAAGAAATGAAATAGATAAAATCTTGTTCGAACAACAACCTGTACTTAAGCACAATTAGCCTATTGAAACTCTAGGAGGTCCTCCTCCACCTAAAGGTGATCCGGTGTTTGAATTAAAACAATTGCCAAACACTTTGAAATATGCTTATCTCGATGAGAAGAAGATATAAACTGTTATTATTAGTGCTAACCTTTCATAACATGAAGAAGAAAGATTATTGAAAGTTCTAAGAAAGCACCGAGCTGCTATTGGATATACTCTTGATAATTTAAAGGGCATTAGTACCATCTATGTCAGCACAAATTTAATATGGAACCTGATGCTAAACCCGTTGTTGATCACCAACGTCGGTTAAATCCGGAGATGAAAGAAGTGGTAAGAACGGAAATATTAAAATTTCTGGAAGCAGGTATAATCTATCCTAGAGCTGATAGTAGATGGGTAAGTCCCTGTTCATTGTGTCCCTAAGAAAGGAGGTATTACTGTTGTTCCTAATGATAAGAATGAACTTATTCCACAAAGAATTGTTACAGGCTATAGAATGGTAATTAATTTCAGAAAATTAAACAAAGCAACTAGAAAATATCATTACCCTCTGCCTTTTATTGATCAAATGCTAGAAAGATTATCTAAGCACACACATTTTTGCTTCCTTGATGGATATTCTGGTTTTTCACAAATACCTGTTTCTCAACCGGATCAAGAAAAGATCACTTTTACTTGTCCTTTTGGAACTTATGCTGACAAAAACGAGTCCCAAGATATGGCCTTAACTGAAGCTCCACACATCCTTCGTCGATGACAAGCAGCATCGCCGGAACGAGGATAAAACGGGCAGGCCTTATTCGTTGCCAACGATGATGCCATTGCCTCATCACCGCTAGTCAGACACTTAGACAGTTAGCCTTAATCCTGAGATGAAATTAGGATGCATGGATACTCGGTTGTAAAGCTCCACACTTTAAGTATTATTTTGAGGTTACTCTTGTTTTTTTTGTTTCGCTCCTTCTGTGAGCCATACTTTGCAGACCAGACTATTTTTTTAACTTGCTTTAATAAAGTGGCCGTATGCATCTTTCCGATGCAAAGGCCGGGGGATGACCTCATTTCAAAAAATAATATTTTGAGATTACACTTTAAGTATTTCAGGTACATGGTAGCTCGATGTACAGCCGAAGAGGCGACACGAGTGGGTCGCGAGACGGGGAGAGCCAGCGCGGTGGCAATGGCAAGGTGTACCAGCTACGGTACACCGTACACGGCGAGCTGTTGCCGTCGAGTGGAAAAACTTAGGTCGGTGACACTCGTTGCCGGCTGATACGTCCATTTTGCATCATGCTTTTATATTGATATTTATTACATTATGTGTTGTTATTACACATTATGTCACAATACTTATGCCTATTCTCTCTTATTTTACAAGGTTTACATAAGGAGGGAGAATGCCGGCAGCTGGAATTCTGGGCTGGAAAAGGAGCAAATATTAGAGACCTATTCTGCGCAACTCCAAAAATCCTGAAACTCCACGAAAGTTATTTTTGAGAAATATGAAAAATACTGGATGAAGAAAGTACCAGAGGGGCCCACACCCTGGCCACGAGGGTGGGGGCGCGCCCCCTGCCTCGTGGGCCCCCTGGTGGCCCTCCGGTGCCCATCTTCTGCTATATGAAGTCTTTCGTCCGAGAAAAAATCATAAGCAAGATTACGGGAGAAACTCCGCCGCCACGAGGCGGAACCTTGGCGGAACCAATCTAGGGCTCCGGCGGAGCTGTTCTGCCGGGGAAACTTCCCTCCGGGAGGGGGAAATCATCACCATCGTCATCACCAATGATCCTCTCATCGGGAGGGGGTCAATCTTCATCAACATCTTCACCAGCACCATCTCCTCTCAAACCCTAGTTCATCTCTTGTATCCAATTCTTGTCTCTAAGTCTGAGATTGGTACCTGTAGGTTGCTAGTAGTGTTGATTACTCCTTGTAGTTGATGCTAGTTGGTTTACTTGGTGGAAGATTATATGTTCAGATCCTTTATGCATATTAATACCCCTCTGATTATGAACATGAATATGCTTTGTGAGTAGTTACGTTTGTTCCTGAGGACATGGGAGAAGTCTTGCTATTAGTAGTCATGTGAATTTGGTATTCGTTCGATATTTTGATGAGATGTATGTTGTCTCGCCTCTAGTGGTGTCATGTGAACGTTGACTACATGACACTTCACCATTATTTGGGCCTAGAGGAAGGCATTGGGAAGTAATAAGTAGATGATGGGTTGCTAGAGTGACAGAAGCTTAAACCTCAGTTTATGCGTTGCTTCGTAAGGGGCTGATTTGGATCCATATGTTTCATGCTATGGTTAGGTTTACCTTAATACTTCTTTTGTAGTTGTGGATGCTTGCATTAGAGTTAATCATAAGTGGGATGCTTGTCCAAGTAAGGGCAGCACCCAAGCACCGGTCCACCCACATATCAGATTATCAAAGTAACGAACGCGAATCATATGAACATGATGAAAACTAGCTTGACGATAATTCCCATGTGTCCTCGGGAGCGTTTTCCTTTATATAAGAAATTGTCCAGACTTGTCCTTTGCTACAAAAAGGATTGGGCCACCTTGCTACACCTTATTTACTTTTATTACTTGTTGCTCGTTACCATTTACCTCATCACAAAACTATCTGTTACCGATAAATTCAGTGCTTGCAGAGAATACCTTACTGAAAATCGCTTGTCATTTCCTTCTGCTCCTCGTTGGGTTCGACACTCTTACTTATCGAAAGGACTACGATAGATCCCCTATACTTGTGGGTCATCACCGGCGGCGTGAAGTACCGCCAAAGAAGGGGAAAATGTTGTTGGACAGATGGAGTTTTGAGTGTTTTCCATGCGTAGCACTGCACCATACTGCACTCCAGACAGCTAGCCGGGGTGGGGGAGGGCAGACGACACGTGCACACACAATGGCCCTGTTTGGATCCATAGGTTAGAGTTAGTTTGGGTTAGACCGGACTCAACTAACCCAAAAATATCCAAACAAGAGGGTTAGTTTGGGTTAGATGCATCTAACCCATCCAAAAAATCTAACCCGCCCAAGAGGTGCTTATTTGGGTTAGTTCTTCTCGGGACCACTAAAAAAACATTTTTTTTCTCTTGCTCTCGCCGCAGCAGATCCCTCCCTACTTCCTCGAAGCTTCTCGTCCTCTCCCTCCCTCCCTCTCACATCGCCCATGAAGGCGCCTCGCCGTATCCACGCTCCATCTAACTCTGCCATCCTCTTTGGCTAAAGTTAGTTCAGGGTTAGAATCTAACTCTAACCTCTAACTGAGTTAGAGTATCCAAACAGGGCCAATCCCAGGCGCAGGCGCCTCTTCGCCTGTGACCTATCATAGCACTACTGCCGCTAGCTTCAACTCCCATGGCCTGCTCCTGCCACGGCATGGCGCGGCGCTCGACGGGTCACCACTAGCAATACGGCCTTGAGAAGGATTCAGAGCTGCACACACCGGTCTCTGAGAGTGAGTTGTGTAATTTGATCCCGTCTTCGAGCTGATCACCATTCAAACATTTGTTACACAAATATTTTTTTGGGAAATATTAACTTATTTTAGAATACACCATGAGGAATTATCAGTGATACAGAAGAAAAAACAAGATGATTGATACTACGCCTCACGGCGCACCACGCTAAACCAAGAGGTTGGTAACCACACCCACCACGATTACAAGTGACATCAAAGAAAAGGCCAGATGATTGGAGTCGCAAGTCACGTAAGTTGAATTGCTTCATCTTGTCATGATTTGCATTGCTACTCGTGATTATTTATGCCGCATTCTCATGATTATTTATGGTTTGTTAGATGATGTTGGCGGCCACTTTATATCAACAACACGGAGAAAAAAACATTCAATTTTAGCCATTGTTGGAAGAAACTGAACTGCAAATCAAAATGGTGGCTCAACCTCGCAACAATCCATTGGATTGGATGAGGAAGAGAGATAAGTTGTAGGGGAGAATGGCCGAGCCACCGTGCCAATGAATAATCGGCAAGCGATGGGAAATAAGTGGGACAAGTGGAGGGCCGCCCGTGGCGCTGCGGCAACAAAAATGTCCACCACATGGACATGCATTTTTCCACAAGGGAGGGGAAGAAAGAGAAGATGCACAAACTCATTTTGGATGAGCAAAAGGAGAGGATGTATTGAGACCGGGAGACACATGTTGTGGATCTAAAGGGCGAAAGCAAAGTTGGAGAAGAAAGAGTCATGTGTCAAATGTGGGCTCGAGAAAGCCCGGACTTTTGGATCAACAAAGCCTTAGAAGGAGATGTTGCAGCTTGCTCAAGACACCAAGATTTGAGGATAATGTTGGCGGACGCAAATCTTTTAGATGCAGAAGGCAAGAAGTAGTTTGAGGGGAAGAAAAGGAAGATCGAGAGCTACAACCGCAACAACAGATGTGACATGGATGATGGCCGCGAGAGAACACGCGGCACAGAGTGATTCATCATGTTGGTCAGCCGTGATCCAGACGTTGAATTTTATTTTAGCTGCTTTCTTGCATTGTTCATTTGTGATGAATTTGTGCCAATAATTGATATGATCGATGTCCATGGATTTGCATGAATTTTTGGGTTTAGTTATGATGAGTGTGGCTGCTCGGCAGGATTTTGTATGAATATGACATTGTTAGATGTTGCACTCGGAGGATCCGAGGGATGTTTAAGGTGTCAGATTTGCCAAATTTGCTTGTAGTTGCTCTAAGGCCAAGTCTAACCGATCACTAAAAAATAGAGGGGATCCGGCTGAGTAAACCTTAATGAAGTATATTTACTTCACTAAGTTTTAGCCGGATATAACCGATGCCTAAATGTAACGGAGTAAAAACAATTCATTTGCATTTCATTTTCGGCCATCGAAATATTTTCTCCATTGCTTACTTATTTATTTGAAGGATTTGAACCACAATTAGACATTTTAATTGATATCCAACTTTCATAATTGCTCCTACTAGTTAGATTAATATTTTTCTATGTCTTCATTGTTGATTCTCTTTATTGGCTTGTCGAGCTTGCACACTGCTTTCTTCTTCGGTCCAACGAATTCGATACTGCACCGCATCTAGTCTCATCTCTAGTCTCTACTCTAGGAGGGAGTGCACGAACATATATCAAATAATATATCGATTTAATCTTATTTCTAATCTCAAAACTTGCATCCATCCTACACACAAATTTGAGCAAACAATGAGCTACAAATCGCACCGAATCCGATGAATAACCGAATCAAAACTCGCACTCACCCTATCTTTTTTGCACTTGAAGAACACACATCCGGGGTGTTCCAACATGGTCGAAACTCCACGCACCACCTGTCGCAGGTACTCGTCGCACTTTATGACTGGCAACGGGGAGCCGACGAGCTGTTGGGCCAGTGCCGAGCCAGGCCGACGGCCGAGCGTGTCTTTTTTGGTGAACCCCCGACGAGTGGGATTCAAGCGGCTAGAGGAGGAGGCCATACCTGTATGCGGCGCAGAGGCGTTGTCGGGGCTGTTCGGTTCGTTATCCGGCCAATCCATGACAAAGGCGTTGTCGCCGGCGGACGGATGTGTCAAATGCCACGACAGCAGCGGCCGCCTTAGATCTGTCGATTCTGCGCTGATGACGACGCGAGAGAGACTCAAATCCGGGTGGGCGAGGACCGAGGCGGGGCATACGGAGCGTCCACGGTGGCGGGTGGTGGCCGGCGAGGGCGGGAAGGATGGCGCCGGCGTAAATGCGGCGTGGGAGTGGGGTGAGTGTGGCAATGGGGGGAGGAGATTTTTTTTGCTTTCAAGTGGTAGCGGACCGAGTAAATACAGACGCCGATAGGAGACAGAGTCAAAATTATCCTTCTCTATTCAGCCTAAGACACTTTAAGATGCTCATGTGGCAGAATGCTTTGCAAATGTACATGTCGCGCTATGTCAGATTAGCAAAACAATTCAGACATAAAGACCACTATCCGAAAAATCTTTTGTGTAGTACGTACTAGCTTTGTGCATGCCTGTGGCTCTCAGGCGAGATGATCTTTTGTTTTTTGAGAGTACGCCAAAGGCGTATCATATTTTTATAGAAGACAGAAGACAATTACAAGAGACTACCACTTGCTGCGAACAACAAGTGTAGTTTAAGCACTACACCCGAGCTAATCCGAAGAAAAGCCTCCGCATACATTACAACCACAACGCAAAGGAACCTGCCCTAAGAGCATCTCTAGTGGATGGTATATATGGAGGTGGATGCTAAATATACACGATCAAAACCAAAAAATGTTTCCCAGTGGATCGTGTATCAGGTCGTGTACCTATACACGTCGCTCCCACGAGCGTACCTGGCGTGGGACTAAACACGACCGAACCACGCTCGTGGGCTCGCGAACAGAAGGGAAAAGAAGAGAAAAAAGCCTCCTGCTCCCGCTCCCGTTCCTCTCCGGCCGCCTCCCCAAGGTCGCCGTCACCCCTCTCCGGCCGCCGCCCAAGGTAACCATTTTTTCCTTTCTCGTGAGCGGGAGCAGAGGGGCGGCGGCCGCACGCGCGGTGGGGGGAGGGGGGAGGGGGGAGATGCAGGGGCGGCGGAGCGGCGGGGGGAGGGGGGAGATGCAGGGGCGGCGGCCGGGCGCGCCTGTCTAATGGGGCGGCGGGACGAGCGGCGCCGTGGGGAGATGCAGGGGCGGCGGCCGCACGCCTTGCAGCCCGATCTGGCGGCGGCGCCGGTGCCGGCGCGCGCCCTAGTTTAGCCACTGGACTGACGACCTTCTCGAGCAGCAGGGGCGTTCATGTACTAATTTCTAATGCCAGGCATTTGCGGTTCGTTTTTTTGGGGGGTAATCTTAGTTGTTCGTCTAGATGTAGTGTAGAGTTGCATGTGCTTGTCTTCGCCGTGCGCTCGGTTGGTTTATCAGCAAAGTTCAGATGCGCAGCCAATAGTTCATTAGTTACGATTTTCTGGCAGTTTCCAGCGGTTGTATTTTCGGCGTATAGTTAGTCAGGCGTAACTTTCTGCCCTGTAATGCTGTTCTTTCTTACAATCTTCTGTCCATGTATGTTGTGTGCCTTCCCCTCTGTTTCCACTGTTCTATTGTGTAATTGTCCTGTCACTAAAATTGAGTTTTGTCTCTCATGTTCTGAATTTCCTCTTTTTCCTGCACTTTTGCTTCACGGTTCATTGTAATTTCAATAGCATTTCTGCGGCTGTTGTTGACCATCTTTCAAGTTTATTTTTGTACTAGTATTTGAGATCTGTCCATCATTTACTATCATGTGGAACTCTTTTCACAGTTAAAATGACCATGATTCACTGTGTCCAGTGGTCGGGTTTAAAGTTTGCTTACAGCTCTAGTACACTTCTATTACACTTACTGAGGACTTGTATTTCTTCTTTTTAGGTCAGTGTAAATTTGGTATTCTCTGTGTTTTGTTGTTCCTATGATTTGTCGCTCTGTCAGCCTTTGTAATTTGCGCCTATGTTATGTTACAGTACCTGACGACGTTAACTGTAACTCCCTTTCCTTAGAACTGTAACTACTGTAGTAACACATCCTTTTTCATTGTCTAAGTTGGGTAATTTCATACCCTTATTCCTTCTATAATTTCTTCCCTGCATGTAAATGTATAGCACACAGATGTACAAGACTTTTTTTTTTACAGTCCTCTAGTAACCGAGTTACTCTTGTGTGTTT
Organism: Aegilops tauschii subsp. strangulata; assembly: GCF_002575655.3. Taxonomy (NCBI): domain Eukaryota; kingdom Viridiplantae; phylum Streptophyta; class Magnoliopsida; order Poales; family Poaceae; genus Aegilops; species Aegilops tauschii. The sequence goes on from NC_053035.3 coordinate 472,978,886, forward strand.
GTTCCTATACTGTAATTGTTTCGGCGCACACTACCATGACTTAATGTTTACAATAGCTGTTTGTTTTCTTCAGAGGTACTATTGGTTGCTTGCAGATGGATGCTGACCAAAGCTTCTTGGACACCCTTGGTTTTGGTTACACGCAAACACAACCAGAAAGTCCAATTGGAGAGCAGGCAACTCCATCAACTCAGCATCAAGCAACACCATCAACGCAGCAACGTTCTGCAATAATAGAGAAAGGAAAATCCAACAAAGGAAAAAATTGGTCTAGTGATGAGGACAAGGTTCTCATAGCAGCATGGGCAAAAACAAGTTTGGATATTGTTGGGACTGATCAAAACCGAGATGCTTATTGCGCTAGAATTTCAGAGTACTACAACACACACAAGGAATCATCATGGCCGGAGCGTAATCCTAATGCAATCAATTGCCGTTACACATTGATTAACAGAGAGACCTCCAAATTTTGTGGTTGCCTTCAGCAGATTTTAAATAAGGAAGAAAGTGGAAGGACTATAGCAGAAAAGGTATGCGCAATATTCTACTTCTATATGTGATGTGCAATATGTGATGTGCAATATTCTATATGTGTTGTGCATTTGTATATGTGGTTGCCTATCTTGTACTTCTATATGTGATGTGCAATATTCTATATGTGTTGTGCATTTGTTAACAAATATTTATATGTGCAGACAAACGATGCACACATTCTGTTCAAGGAAATGGATGTTAAAAAAACGGCCTTTCACATTGATGCATTGCTATATAGAGTTTGCAAAGTATCCAAAGTGGCAGACAAGAGAACTTGAAACTTCTCTTAAGAAACAAAAGAAGACCATTGATGGAAGTCCAGGCACAGCCACCAATAATCCGTCCGATGCATCCTCAGTACGCACTGATGCAACCTCGATACACACTGATGCTCTTGAACATGAGAAAAGACCTGATGGTGTTAAGAAGGACAAGAGAGGTAAAGCTGATGAGAATGCTTGCAAGCTGTCATTAGAAACTGTGTGGGCAGCAAAGCAAGAGAAGGATGAGATCAAAGAAGCGGCAAGAAATGCTCGCCATGCACAGCAATTTGAATTGCGAAAAGAGGAGATTGCACTCAGAAAGAAGGAGGATGCACGAAAACGAGAGGGAGGATGCACGGAGACAGTTTGAATTAGATGAGAGGGTCATGCTGATCGACACTAGTGGTATGACTGATGTGCAAAAGCAGTTCTACCAAGCTAAGCAGAATGAGATCCTTGCTCGAGGCCTAGAGTAATGTGAGCTATTTGATATGTGAGCAAAATAAACTATTTACTGCTTTCCGCTAGTTGCTGTATGAACTATTTGATAACTACAAATTCATGGATTACATCACTCATTGCATAAATTAAAACTAGATGAAAAGAAATGGATTACAGACTTATAACTAGGACATCACTCGTTTCCAAACTTTTGCCACACATGGTCAATTAGATCAAGTTTAAGCTGATCATGTTCACCTTGATTTCTAATCCGGTGAGTCATCTGAATAAAAGAGCTCAGTTGTTCCGCATGAGTACGAGAGACCGTGACTCTTTCTCCCGTTGCCTCAAAAGTGCAGCTTTGCCGACCAGTTTGTCGCTCCTCTTCAACTATCATATTGTGCATTATGACACAAGCTTTCATGACATCACCGATTTCTTTACGTTTCCATCCTTTAGCAGGTCCACGAACAATGGCAAAACGGGATTGAAGAACTCCAAAGGCTCGTTCCACATCTTTCCTAGCCCCCTCTTGCCTCTTGGCAAAAGTTTTATGTTTTCTGGTATCTGGAGCTGGTATGCTCTTCACAAATGTTGCCCACCGTGGATAGATACCATCTGCAAGATAATACCCCATTGTGTACTGATGGCCATTGATGCTATAATTCACTGGAGGAGTTTGGCCTTCAGCTAGCTTTGTAAAAACAGGAGAACGTTGAAGAACATTTATATCATTCAGAGACCCTGGTAAACCAAAATAAGCATGCCAAATCCAAAGATCTTGTGAAGCAACTGCTTCCAAGATCATAGTGGGCTCGCTGACATGGCCTTTAAACATGCCATGCCATTTTTTTGGGCAATTTTTCCAACCCCAGTGCATGCAATCTATGCTCCCTAACATACCAGGAAATCCTCTTTCCTCCCCTATTGCAAGTAACCTAGCAATGTCTTCTTCATTTGGAGATCTCAGGTACCTTTCCCCAAAAACTTCACAAACTTTGATCACAAATTTCTTGCAAGACTCTAAATTAGTAGCCTCAGCGGACCGGATGTACTCATCAGCACCATCAGCTGCTATTCCATATGTTAGCATCCGCATTGCCGCGGTAATCTTTTGCAGAGGATGTAACCCAAGAGCTCCAGAAGCACTTCTTTTTTGAGTAAAATAACCATCATAATCATGCTCAAGTATACCATCGGCTATGCGTTTGAACAAATTACGGGACATCCTAAATCTGTGCATAAAAAGTAAATGAGACAGGGAAATGAAAAAAGGGCTAAAGCAGAGAAGTGTAGTAATTACGAACCTTCGTCGAAACAAATGTTCGGGATAGCGAGGAACTTCTTTGAAGTAGTCGTCCCGCAGAAGAACAAATCCGGCATCTCTTCCTCGATTGATTGTTTGACGTCCATGCTTGGAACCGCCATGGCGTCGAGCGTTCATCCTCTCTTCCTCCTCGTGCTCGGCGAATGCTGCAAGTATGAGTTCATCGTCGCCAGATGAAGATGACGAAGAACTCATGTCCAAAGTGGATGCGTTCATTGTGTTGCGTGAGAGACGATAGAGAAATCTACGTGAGAAGAGAAGTCACAGATAGAAGTGCTAGAAGAGAGATGGTAGGGGTGGTTTATATAGACTAGAAATACGACCGTTGAAAATATAGCCGTTGGAAATATAGCCGTTTGAAAATATAGCCGTTGGAATATACACGTCCAAATTTACACGTTCCACTGAAAAACTGAGAGGTGTATATTTTAGCAAGGTGTATATGGACGTGTATATGGAGATATCCACGTCCAAATTTACACCATCCACTAGAGATGCTCTAACCAGAGCAACAAAGCCGCGTCTCGACCAACACCGATCACTCGAAGAGCAGCAACTTTCACCGAACTTCCCTTGTCGACGCACCAACCACCCATGATTACCGAAAAGAAGATGGCGAGTGGGTGGCGGGACTCAGATAGTCCCGAGATAGCCACCTTCTTGTACTCACCGGCGTTGGCGTACCTAGCGCCCAAGAGACTCTACTCGGACCAACGACACGCACCGGAGAACTGCAACACAGAACATCCTAGCCAAGTCTCCACACACGATGCTCTCAACAGAGAAACGACGCCAAGACGCCGCCATCACCGGTCCAAGACCTAGGCTTTCACCTGGAGACAGCAACCCAAGCAAGAAGGGAAGATGCCGATACACCTAAGCGACGCCTCCAAGGAGGGGAACGACGCCCACGGGCGCCGTCGTCACGACACCGATCGAAGACGGCAGGATTTTCATCCTTAACATCGCCCACCTGCCACCCCTCGCGAAGGAATAAGGCCTGTCTGTGTTGGATCACACCGCCGCCGCCGCAGCACCTCGCCATCGTGGTCATAGCGTCACAGAACACCAGATACCCAGCACGGCGAGGCCACACCTTTCAGCAACCACCACCCTCACGGCCGAGGAAGAACACCACCAGCACATCTCCCACATCCAGCACGGCCAGGAGCTGCACCACCTCCTGGCGGTACACACCGCGGTGGCCACAGCCCTGGAACCCACAGACGGAGAACCTGAAGCGCATCCAACACTGCAGCAGCCACCGCCCTGAGCCACGGACGCGCGCTCCACCAGAGTTCCCCGATGCGAGCCACCGTTCCAGGCGCAGACCACCCAGATCCAGCCCGTGCCGCCACCTACCTCTCCAAGATGGCACCTTCTGCTTACTCGCAGGCACAGGCAGGAGGCAGACCACCAACCCCGACCACCGCAGCAAATCCCGGCCATCGCCAGTGCGGCCTCTCCTGGCCGAGATCTGCTGCCTCTAGGGCCTGGGTGCGCAGCCCCTCCAACCTCCGCCCGACGCCGCGAAGAACACCGTGCCCAGCACCTCCACTTCGAGCCCTCGGCCGTGCTCCGCCTTGCCATACGCACCTCGCCGCGCGCCGCCTCACCGGAGATCCCCACCGCGACGCCCCCTTGACGCCGCTCCCCCGCGCGAGGGAGGCTCGTCGGGGCGCGCTGACCTCGCCCGCTGCCTTTAGCAGCCGGGCGAGGCCGCCACCGCCGGCGCCGGTGGCGGCAGCGGCCGGGGGAGGGAGGAGGTCGGCCGCTCTGCTCGATCTAGGGTTGGGGCCTCCGGAGACGCTCGCGCGAGCGACCCGGTAGGCGAGTTGCATTCTCAGTTTTTGAAGTTATAGGCGAGATGATCTCGAGCCAAACTAATCATTTATGTCCGCTTTAGAGCAACTCCAATGGGGCGACCCAAACGGACGCGCGCTTTGTCTGCTTTTTATCCGTTTGGGTCGGCCAGGCGGACATGCGCGTCCGCATTTTAAAATAGGTCGGCTTGACCGCCCAACGGGGAGGCCGACCCAAATGTGTCGGCGTGAAAAAAAAGTTGCACGAAATAAACATAATTAAACATAAAGTGGCCGTTCAAGCGCCGGCCAAAGTCCACCTAAATCTAATAAAACATTAAAAAAAGTCTGCTGCCGCCCCGCACGCTGCCCTAGACATCGTCGGCCTTGCCCTTGCCCTTGCCGTCGACGCCGCCGTCGTCGGTGAGGTCGATGAAGACCGGAGCAGGGCCAGCCCACCCGAACGCCGCCTGGTACGCTGCCAGGGCAGCCTCCTCCGGCGTCTGCTGGGGCGACGGCCTTGCGGCCAGCCGCGCGCGCTCCTCCTCCTCGAGCCGGAGCGCCTCCGCGTCACGTTGGAGCATGGCCTCGTAGCGCATCTGCTACTCGCCGCCGGCCTGCTCCTGGCGGAGCCAGTGCTCCTTCCAGCGCTCGAGGTGGGCCTCCTCCTGCTCCGGCGTCGCGGCAAAGTGGACGGGAGGCGCGCTCACCCACTCGCCATACTGGCCCGTCCACGAGTAGGCCTCCTCCGGCCAAGTGGGTGGAGGCGGGGAGCGCTTTACGTGTCGGCTCCTGCTCCGGCTTGGGCTGGACGAGCGGCGACAGTGGCTATGGCGGCACGAAGAGCGGGGTGTGGATGGAGTCCCCCGCCGCCGACAGGGCAAGGGCTTGCTCCAGCCCATCCCAGTGCGCGTCCTCCTCGAGGCGGCTAGCCTCCAGCGCGTGCTGCAGGGCCTCCTCGAGGGCGGCTTGGTACTCCGCCTCCGCCTCCATGTCCTCCGGGTCTACCTGCGGGGGCGGCGGTGGGAACGGCGGCAGGACGGCGTCGACACCAGAGCGCCGTTGCTCCTCGTGTTCGAGGGCGAACCACGCCTCCCAGTTGGGTGAGTCGGCGGCGTACTCTGGCAGCCGACGCTGCTCCGGCGTGAGCTGCGCGCGGCGCCTGCGCACCTCGTCGTCGTGCGCCCGCTGGCTACGCGGAACTGCCGGCATGGGGATCCGCTGCTGATCCAGATGCCAATGGTGCGGCAGCGTGACATCGGGGTACGGCAATGGCTGCCTATACTCTCAGTGCCACTGCGCTTGGTGCGCCGGGGTGTGCAGGCGCCGGCGACCAGGGCGGAAACGCGGCGCCGCCGGAGGGGGAGGGGGAAGGGTAGCACGGGAGGACGAGGCGCCGGGGGTGCCCTTGCCCTTGCCATTGCTGCTGCCGAAGAGGCCCATGGGCGCGCTAGGGTTTGCGGTCGCCGGCGAGGAAGCAAAAGGAGTGGTGGGGGGGGGGGCAGATGTGGACGGGAGAAGTGGATGAGGCCGACCCCGCCGCACGCGTGGTTAAAAAAGGACGCTTCCACTGGCTGACGCGTGGGCCCGCTGTCGGTGGTCGTCATAAATAAGACGACCGGTGGCGGTTGGGTGGCCGCCAGGTGGGGACGCGATGGACGGCGAGGAGACACGCGGCGCGTCCGCGCCAACGTATTTCAGGCGCAATTTTGGGCTGAAAATGGGTCGGCGCGGACGCGAGACGGACACGATTTGAGTCCGGGTCGGCGCGTTGGGCCTCCAGTTTTGTCCGTACCGATCCAAACGGACGCGGGCGGACGAAATGGGTTGCCCCATTAAAGTTGCTCTTATGGGATTGTGCGTACTTGAGCTTCTCTGTTTTTTCTTTTTCCTTTTGCGGAGGAGCTTCTCTGCGTTGTGAATAATAATCTAGAAATACGTACTACTATTTCCTAGTGGCCGACTGGCCGTAGTAGTAGGAATAGTGCTGACTGCTGAGACGATAAAATAAAATATGCATCTCGACCAGGCCGAGCTCTGTGTCAGGCCGGTGGAGGCGCCGTTGGCTGGCACGTCTGGTCATGCTCATATGAGCATGCCTCTTCACTGTATTGCAGGCCTGGACGACCAGACCCTTCACGTAGCATCACAAAGAGACGGTGGAGAGGCGGACGCCAAGACGAGATTCAACGGTCTTGGCGTGTGCCAACGGTCGGAACGCGACGCGCACGCCGTTGATGCGCGATTTTTCCATCGACGAGATAGTTGCCCAGCCATACCACCCGTCTCGAATGGTCTTTTTCTTTAAAGTATGCTTATATTCAAATCATGAATAATACTACAAAGTCTTTAACCCGTGTAAACACACCTAACACACACGTAATGAACGAGAAAAACATAGAGCACCGTAACACAACTAGTAAAACATGAATATCTTCATAGCTCTCTGTCAGCATTCCTAAACCTTGCGAGAAGACTCCCGCAACGCTGAAATCTGCAACTGTACCCAAGCAGGTCATCATTTTCAACCATGGCATAATCGCTGTCACGCTGCTCCCTCTTTTCTACGCCCTCGTGTCGAAAAGGTCAGAATACATTTATGCATTCAACACACCTGCACCAGCCTTCGTCATTTGTGGCTTTAAGTACCGTTATATGTGCCCCTTCCAGATGGAAGAGAGTTAGGATCCGGTTCCGACGCCGCGGCCAAGCAAACCACCCGGGCAAAGCAAGACATCCATCCAGCAGCAACACAAAGAAGTAGGAAGAACAACAACAACAAAATCATACCGGCGAGGAGGAAGAAGAATCTTCGTCTCTACACAACCACCACCCATTTGAGGACCAACCCCCCACATGCCGGTCAACCTCCAGACACCATAGCCTGCAACCTCGATGAGATTCGGGGATCCCCACCCCGCTGACTCCTAGACGGAGGCAAGAGCCCCGCCTGGCCGCGAACGGAGCCCGAGCAAATTTATTCAGACGTGTCGTCGTTGCGACGACCTCGGCAGCGACTCCCTCAACCCTAACCCTACTGAGAACATCTGACGCACAGATCTGAGGTTCCCCGTTCCTCTTGCTGCCGGAGCGGCCAACGAAGGAAGAGGAAACCAGCAGCGGCGACACACAAAGGTACCCGTCGTCTCCTGTTCGCGTGGCTAACCCTAACCCCTCGTGTTTTAACCTCCCGGGGCACTAGGTCTTTTCACGTACAGTTCGGTGTGTGATGCATAGTTTTTCACGTAGTACTAGATTACTAGGAGTGGCTGAACCAGGTTTTATTACAAATGGGTATGCATATTTCAAAATTAGTATTATCCTGATTAATTAGAATGAACTAGTATGTTAAAAGAGAGAGACAAAATTAAAGATGTACACCCATTTTTCACAAAGAAAGAAGTTGCACACCCATTTTGTACCGTGGCTCCGACCATGACCGATTGACTACTACTACTCTCTAAATATATTAAGTTATTAAGCTTCCAAGTTGAAGCCCTGGGAGAGTTCGGGTATTTTTTTCTTCAAATGAACCCGTCTGTGAGAGGGAAAATTATTCATTAATATATTAATAACTCTCAAGAATATATTAATAACACCGGATGCAACTGGTTAGAGGCCCAAAGGGGGAGACGTCAACCGGCCCCGCAGAGACCGGAAAGACGCCATGAGCAGAACGACAACCCAGTTGCGTCGATCCCAACCTTAGTCTTTTATTTCATTTGAAACATTTTCAAATTTGCCTTCGTGATTATCGCCCACTAGCTTGATCATGCAAAGTTATGAATAAAGGTGATTCTCACACATCCTTTTCGCAACTTTCTTTTTCATATGAACATACCGACTCTCCTGCGGTAGGTTTTGAGGCGGAGTCTAAAGAGATCCTCCTATTTACCTGACTCGTGGGCTGCATCATAATGTTTGGGCCGGTTTAGGTGTTGCATCCCAAGATCCTTCAAACAACCTCGGGGGCTGCATCAAGGTACACCGGCCTCCGTTGCAAAACAGCCAAAGGCTTGAGCTCAGACAAAGCCGGCTTCCCTCTCTAGTACATGACTTCGATCAACTCGCTCATGGGATGTAAAACAAAAGGTAGGTCATGTCTGCTCAAAGTCCTTGGCTTCCTTTTCCGGTGTGCTTGGATGTTGGAGGCAAAGTGCTCAGTGACCCAAGTGGTTTCATCCCTGATGTTGTCACGGGTGTTGTCATGGTGGCTAGAGCGGTCGCCACCAAAGAAGAAGGGTTAGGCGGATCCGAGGCCTTCTCCATGGGCTATCCTCTATGTTGGGCTATGGGATTCTATCGTTCCTGGATTTGCATGAGAATCCTATGCTCACCTTCTCCTACGGAGGACACCGTGAGGCTGGACAGGGAGACGAGGGGAGTGAGAAGTTGCATACTACAAATAGGTTTGGAGCTCATCCTTGATGGTGCTTGCGGTAGGGCAATGATGCCTGCGACAGAGGTTGGCGACCAACATTCACCACCACATCATCGATTTCTCTGGCCAAAGAGCGGCCTTGTTCATCCCTCCCGCGTTGGACGCCAGACGGAAGGCACGTCGGGTTTTGGTTGGAATCCATGGCTTCCTTTACGGGTTAGCTTGGATGTTGGAGGCGAAGTGCTGGAGATCACGACAAACTTGAGTGGTTTTGTCCTCGATGTTGCCGTGGTTGAATTCGATCATGATGTGTGCTAAACCCAACTGTTTTTTTATGTATAGGGTCATCTTTGTAGAAGTTGGTAATATTATGTAATTTCTTTTGTTGGGGTCTTGATGTGAAATGTATTGCAAGGTCTATATAATATGTTCTGAGTGCTCCAAAACCCTTCTTTGCTCAAAAGGGAAGGGGATGAAATGAGAGATGATCGTTTCATTTTGTTGCCTAGCTAGTTGAGCAATCCATTATCGGATATAAGAAACATGCAAGGGGGACTTTTCTTTCTTTTCGAGTCAAAGTGCTTATACAAATTTTAGATGATTTAATAAATAGTAAGTTTAGAATTAGGTTCGAACTATAGAATTATATATTTATTAAATGCTTTATAATTTAACTTTAAAAAATACTTTTCATAATTAATTTTATGTGGAAAATTATTTTGCCAAATCCCAAATTATATTTAAAATTATTGGTTTTTAGTAAGAATATTGAATTCATTTTATGTGGAAGATTACTAAGAATCTCAAAGGGTTTTTGCCTGGTCCAATAATACCCATACGGTAACATGGTATGACCCTTGAGTGAAAACACTAGTAGAAAATATGCCTTTAGTCCCGGTTCGCAAAGGCCATTAATCCCGGCTGTGCAACCGGGACTAAATATGCGCGACTAAAGGCTCCCCCCCTTTAGCGCGCCTCTTACGAACCGCGACTAAAGGCCCGTCCACGTGGGCGCCAGGAGTCCGTCGGGGCGGAGGACCTTTAGTCCCGGTTCTCGTGGCTAACCGGGACTAAAGGCCTCCTCCGCAGGTTTAGGGTTTTAGCCCCCCTAAACCTGGTTTCTTTTTAGTTTGTAGTGTTTTATTTCTTTTATTTTTTATTTTGTGTTTTATTTTAATTTTGATGAAGTTTCAGTACACATATTCTACGCTACTATATACATGCATATGAAATTTCAAACAAGAAGAATTCAAGAGGAATATATAATATATATTCAATCTCGGGTGACCATATACAACTTCGAACAAGTTTCCATACACAATTAGGATGGATGACCATATACAACTTCGAACAAGTTTCAATCTCGGGTATGCATATAAATTTCTTCGTCCTCGGTATAGTGTTCTCCTTTAGGATTGATGACTTCCCTCATGAAAAATCCTGCTAATTCATCTTGAATTGGTCGGAAGCGAGCTTCTGGACTAAGCCTCCTCCGCAAGTTATCCGTCGCCTTCCGCACGCTATCCGATGCCTTCCGCTTAGAGGTGTGTCTCCGGATGTTCTCACAAACATAGTATCCACATAGATTGGTCCCCGGTGGCTGCTTATCCACATTAACTAACCTTCTAAAATCTAGCTCATGTTTGAATTCACCGACAATTTCTTCTGAGTACCGTCTCCAAACCCTACAGGGCAAAGAAAATTAAATGAACAAGGGAGTTATTAGTTACTTGATATTAGGAAATGAACGAAAGAGACCGATCGATATAGAGCTCAAATGATTGAAAATAATTACTTTTGCAGCATTTTTCTCATCTCGGCCCAACGCTTTGGATCCGAATCCATAGAGTCCATGATTAGAACTCTGGAGGTGTGAAGTTCAATATTTAGCAGAATCCAGTGGAACCTGCGGACACGTTACATGCACAGTCATGCATAACTCATCGATTAGACATACCATGCACGGAGTAAACAAAAGAGAATGGGCACAAGAGAGAAACACTCACCCAAAATGGTAAGGAAATAGAATATGACTTTTGAGTTGATGCTTTCTAAGAAACTTGTACAAGTATTTCTCCATGTCTTCGGGGTGATTTTGTAACACATGTCCATTAACGATATGTGGGTCAATGAACCCAACATCATGGATGTTTCTTATTTTGCATTCCCAAATCTTCAATCTGCATAATAGCGTACGCAACAATATAGTTAGGACAATATATATATATAGTGCAGGCAATGAAGAACGAGATGAGGTAGAAATAAATCTCTTACAGAACGTAGCAACTCAGGATAGATTTGTCGAGCTCGCGCAGATTGAATAGCTGGAACAATTCACTCATATGAACTTGTACAGAGTACCGTTTGGTGTGATGCTCCTCTGTAACATCCGCATAAATATATTCTTTGTCGGCCCATGTTATGAATTGCTTGTACCAACGTAGCAGATTTCGCATTTGTGGTGGTAGACTCTTTTCCCGCGCAGGCTCGACGAGAGGCCCATTCCGCACATATTGTAATGCTATCTCACATACTGGCGCATCCTCAAGGCCTAAGAAGGCACGAAGAGTCAAACCCATCTCGGACGCTTGTTTCATGGCACTCGCTACAGTCAATCCAAGTGCTGCCGCAGCTGCTATGATCTCGGGGTCCTCTTCCGGACCGGCTTTCACTATGAGCGGGGGGATCGATTGTTTATTCTGCATCCCGAGCTGGTCAACTTGTTTCCTGCTTTTTTTACTTTCTTCTTTCTCCTCCTTCAATATTTTTGCTTGCCTACGAAGTTCATGTCCATAGTCGTCAGGCATATTCAGCTCGGCTTGGGACGGTGTCGTCAAAAAATCCTTAGCCCACTTCTTTTGCTTCTCAGTGAATACTTGCTTGGGATCAGGCTCTTTTATCGCCTTCGTATCCGCCTTCCATTTCTCATAATGAGCAGACGCGGCCAATTTGGTTTCAGCTTCACTAAGTTCCCAAGGCCTTGGGAGGAGAGGCTTGAGTGATGGCTCCGGTACCCTTGTGGTCTTAGGTACATAAGGGTCCGGGTTAATAGTCCAGGAGCGGGTTTCCTTGCTGTCCGCCTGCTTCTGCTTCTTCGCCGGAGGTGGATTGGGGGGCGTCGTACCCGCCGGAGGAGGATTGGGGGGCGTCGTACCCGCCGGAGGAGGATTGGGGGGCGGCGACTGCTTACCCGCCGGAGTTTGTGGATCGTTGGACGGCGTCGAATGGCGTGAAGGAGGTGTAGGTGAACCACCACGACCACCACCACCGCCACCACCACCACCACCACCATCGGAGGGGGGTGGACTTGTTAGCCTTGGCGCCTCGCCTGGAAACACTATGTACTTCTTTTTCCATAGAATGATCTGGCGCTTGACATCTCCAAGTCTTCTCTCCCCTTCGGGTGTAGCTTTGTCAATCTCCAGGTCCTCAAACTCTTGGACTATGTCTTCCACCGTGACACGAGCATAGCCATATGCAATGGGGTTGTTGTGGTGGAGTGCTCCAGGTGTACAGGGTAAAGCACTGCCGGTAGCTACCTTCGTGGAAACGTTCCCCACGGGATAATGCAGATTACATTCTTTCATCTCCTTTACATCATCCACGGGGTAGTGAGGCTCCGGTGCACGAATCTCGATCATCGGTGCATTAGCACCAGGCAGGGCATCCGTGGAAGCCACGCTGCTTCTCCGTTGCTGGCTTTCGCGATCCGCTTCATGATCTTCATGCGGCCCTGCAGCCGATTTTTCTTTTACTAGTTCATGCACGGTCTGCTTCAACTCATGGAGTTCCGATGCAAACTTCGCCAAAAGATATGCATCCCGGTCCGTCTTTCTCTTACGGCTTGTGTAACAGTACGGGTCCTTGTCCTGGGAAAACCCTACTTTCCACGGAATTCTGCCTTTGCCTCGTACACGTCCTCCGTGTTCATCATTCCCGAGGGCTGTTGTCAGTGCGTCTTTCTCTCTGTTGAACTTGATCAAGCCCTCTTGAGCTTGGGTCATTGCGTCAATAAGGGCTTGGGTGGGAGCAAACTTTTTCTTCCGGTGAACACACACCCCTGTCTCCGGGTCTAGCGATCCCCCATGCCCGTACCACCAGCTTTTGGCCCTTGGGTCCCATCCCTCTGTACCTAGAGGGATTCCTCGCACCCTCAGGTCCTCCTCCATCTTCTGCCACTTAGGCTCTGAAAGGCGGTATCCTCCTGGCCCCATAATATGATGGAACTTTTTCTTACTCGCATTATCCTTATTTTTTTCGATATTTCCTTGAAATGCTCCGATTTCTTTTGCCTCACAAATTCTGGCCAATCATCTTTCAGTTTCTCATGTTGTCCATTGAAATCCGGAGTCTTGCCCTTGTTGACATAGTCACGGGTTAAATTTTTCTTGAAGTTCCGGAATGCTTCGCCCATCTTCTGAAGAGCGAACTCTTTAACTAGCCTCCTCCTCCTCTCACGTCCACCCGGAACCTCGTTACCGAATTCATCGACTTTGTTGTATTCCGGAGGTAGAATGAAATGTTCCATAAGCTTTCTCCAGCAATCCTTTTTCGTTCTCTTGTCGACAAAACTGAAACCAAGACGTGCCTTCTTTGGCTCCTTCCATTCCTGGACGGTGATCGGGACGTTGTCTCTAACAACGACTCCGCATTGGTTGATAAACTTTGAGGTGTGCTGTAGGGGCTTGCCGGTTTCACTGACAAAATCAATGGCATATGTTTCTCCTGTTTTCATCGCCTTGGATTTGCCACGCTTTGTCGTACTCGATTCGGCCGAGGGCTAAAAAAAGAAAGAGAGTCGCGCGCGTTAATACATATGTATTCACATTTCAGTAAGTTTGTATCACGAGAGGCTCAATGTATATATATACCTCGCCGGAGGTGGTTGCTACTTGCAATTCGAGATCGTCGTTTGTTGACGGTTGACCTCCGTCGACAATGTCCGTTCCTTCACCTTCTTGATCATCGACAATGTCTGTTCCACCGTCAAGGTTCAGAAAAGAAGAGACTACATCCTCTTCTTGCTCATATTCTGAGCCCGGCACATAAGGAATCTCGTTGTTTATGATGCCCATTAAATAACGTTCAGCCTCCGGATCCCTAAGCGGCTCGGCTCTATCGTCCGCCATATGTCACTCCTGCATGTAGTAAAAATTAATTATGTATAAAGGAATTAAAAAATAAGATTAAGGGGACATAGAGGAGGAGCAGCTACGGTTGAATGATTAAGAGCTATTAAAAAAATAAAATTGATGTTTTTCCTTTTCTTTTTCCTCTCTGCTCTCTCTTTCCTTTTCTTTTTCCTTTTCTTTTCATTTTCTTTTTCCTTTATACAATTATTCCCAAATAAATTTCCTTTTCTTTTTTCCTTTTCTTTTTCCTCTCTGCTCTCTCTTTCCTTTTCTTTTTCCTCTCTGCTCTCTCTTTCCTTTTCTTTTTTCCTTTTCTTTTTCCTCTCTGCTCTCTCTTTCCGTTTGTTGACGGCAGGCGGCGGCGGGAGGCGGAGGACGGCAGGCAGGCGGCGGCGGGCGGCGGAGGCAGCGCGCAGGGGAAGGGGCAGCGGTGGCGGCGGCGCGCAGGGGCAGGGGCAGCGGTGGCGGCGGTGGCAGCGCGCAGGGGCAGGGGCAGCGGTGGCGGCGGCGCGCAGGGCAGGGCAGGGGCGGCGGCGGCAGTGCAGGGCAAGGGCGGCGGCGTAGGGCAGGGGAAGTGGGGGCAGAGCTCACTGGGGGCAGGGCGTCGGCGTCGGGGCAGGGCGTCGGCGTCGATCGGCGTCGGGGCAGTAGCCTGGCGGCGTCGGCGTCGATCGGCGTCGGGGCAGGGCGTCGGCGTCGAGAGGAGAATGGGAGGTGGGGGAAAATTTACTAAGTGCTGTATATATAGACAGAGCATTAGTCCCGGTTGGGGACACCAACCGCGACTAAAGGTTCTTTCGCGCCGCTTTCGTTCCCGCGCGGAAAGAGCCTTTAGTCGCGGTTCGTGTCACGAACCGCGACTAAAGGTCCTTTTTCATATACTTTTTATTTGAAAATCTTAAAAATACAAATAATATATCAAAAAATTCAGAAAAATAAAACTAATTCATTTTAAAATCTTAAAAATAGAAATAATATATCAAAAAATTCAATAAAATAAAACTAATTCATTTTAAAATCTTAAAAATACAAATAATATATCAAAAAATTCAGAAAAATAAAACTAATTCATTTTAAAATCTTAAAAATAGAAATAATATATCAAAAAATTCAATAAAATAAAACTAATTCATTTTAAAATCTTAAAAATACAAATAATATATCAAAAAATTCAGAAAAATAAAACTAATTCATTTTAAAATCTTAAAAATAGAAATAATATATCAAAAAATTCAAAAAAATAAAACTAATTCATTTGACAATCTTAAAAATACAAATAATATATCAAAAAATTCAGAAAAATAAAACTAATTCATTTTAAAATCTTAAAAATAGAAATAATATATCAAAAAATCCAGAAAAATAAAACTAATTCATTTTAAAAATTCAGACCGATTGTTTTGTTCTACATCCTCGATCCCTTGAAGGTTTGACAAAAGGTTTGATACATCATTCAGTTCATCCGGATTCGCCATCGTACGTTTTAATTCACATGATCCATTCAACAAAGTTTGGTACAATAAATTATTACACATCAATTCTTCCCTTGTGTCCCTGCTTGCTTACGATTGTGCCGTATCCATGGAGCATCCTCATCATTTAACTTAATGCTTGGGTCAGTGTTCACTTTGAAGGGCGGAATTTCACCAAACATATTATAATCTTCTGACATGTCTGTCTTGTCCTCCACTCCCACGATGTTTCTTTTCCCTGAAAGAACAATGTGGCGCTTTGGATCATCGCATGATGTACTGATCGTTTTCTTATCTTTCCGTTTCCTCGGTTTGCTACTCATGTCCTTCAAATAAAAAACCTGAGCGACATCTTTGGCAAGGACGAATGGTTCGTCAAGGTAACCAAGATTGTTGAAATCCACCATTGTCATTCCGTATTGCTCGTCCACCTTTACCCCACCTCCTGTTAGCTTGAACCATTTGCACCGGAACAAAGGGACCTTAAAGGAGGGTCCATAGTCAAGTTCCCATATCTCCTCTATGTAACCATAATATGTGACCTTTTGCCCATTCTCGGTTGCTGCATCAAAGCGGACACCACTGTTTTGGTTGGTGCTCTTTTTATCTTGGGCGATGGTGTAAAATGTATTCCCATTTATCTCGTACCCTTGGAAAGTCGTTATAGTCGAAGATGGTGTCTTGGCCAACATGTACAGCTGATCTCCAACATCATTGTCATTCATTAAATGTTTTCGCAACCAACTGCCGAAAGTCTCCATGTGGGCCTTTCTAATCCAGGATTCAGGAACATAGTCAATACAGATTGAGGAATACCAATCGGCTTAAGGTCAGGAACATAGTCAATACAGAACTCAATTACCTCCTCATTTCCATAGCCCTTGCGATGCTTCCTTCTGGCCTAGCACGGTTACGAACATATTTCTTTAATACTCCCATGAACCTCTCAAAGGGGAACATATTGTGTAGAAATATAGGACCGAGAATGGAAATCTCTTCGACTAGGTGGAGCAGGAGGTGCGTCATAATATCGAAGAAGGATGGTGGGAACACCAACTCGAAACTGACAAGGCATTGGACCACATCGTTCTGTAACCGTGGTAGATCTTCTGGATTGATTACCTTCTGAGCGATTGCATTGAGGAATGCACATAGCTTCACAATGGCTACTCGAACATTTTCCGGTAGGAGCCCCCTCAAAGCAATCGGAAGCAATTGCGTCATAATCACGTGGTAGTCGTGAGACTTCAGGTTTAGGAACTTTTTGTCCGCCATGTTTATTATTCCCTTTATATTCGACGAGAAGCCAGATGGGACCTTCATACTGCTCAGGCATTCAAAAAAATGACCTTCTCTTCTTTGGTAAGAGCGTAGCTGGCACGACCTTGAAACCATTCCGGATGCCGGTCATCTGGGTCTTTCAAAAGTTGCTGGTCCTGCCGTGCTTCCTTTGTATCATTTGTCTTCCCATACACGCCCAAGAAGCTTAGCAGGTTCACGCAAATATTCTTCGTAACATGCATCACGTCGATTGCAGAGTGGACATCTAGGACTTTCCAATATTCTAGCTCCCAAAATATAGATTTCTTCTTCCACATGGGTGCGTGCCCGTCAACTCCCCGCGGAACTGATTGTCCGCCAGGACCCTTTCCAAAGATGACTTTCAAATCCTTGACCATATCAAATATCTCAGCACCAGTACGTTCCGCAGGCTTCGGCCGGTGATCTGCCTTGCCGTTGAAATGCTTGCCTTTCTTTCTTACGTTATGATTTCGGGGAAGAAATCGACGATGACCCAGGTACACGTTCTTCTTACAATTACCCAAACGTACACTTTCAGTCTCATGTAAGCAGTGCGTGCATGCATTGTATCCCTTATTTGTCTGTCCCGAAAGGTTACTGAGAGCAGGCCAATCGTTGATGGTTACAAAAAGCAACGCTCGTAGGTCAAATTCCTCTTCTTTGTGCTCATCCCAGACACGTACACCAGGTCTGCCCCACAACTGTAAAAGTTCATCAACTAATGGCCTTAGGTACACATCGATGTCGTTCCCGGGTTGCTTTGGACCTTGGATGAGCACTGGCATCATAATGAACTTCCGCTTCATGCACAACCAAGGAGGAAGGTTGTAGATGCATAGAGTCACGGGCCAGGTGCTATGGCTGGAGCTCTGCTCGCCAAAAGGATTCATGCCATCAGTACTTAGACCAAATCTTATGTTCCTTGCGTCAGCTGCAAAATCTTTGAACACTCTGTCGATCTTTCTCCATTGCGTTCCATCAGCGGTGTGTCTCAACTCCCCGTCGGACTTACGGTCCTCTTTGTGCCATCGCAACGACTTGGCATGCTTTTTGTTCCTGAACAGACGTTTCAACCGTGGTATTATAGGAGCATACCACATCACCTTGGCGGGAACCCCCTTCCTGGGTTTCTCGCCCTCAACATCGTCACCAGGGTCATCGCCTCTGATCTTATAACGCAATGCAGTGCATACAGGGCATTCATTCAAATTCTCGTATTCACCGCGGTAGAGGATGCAGTCGTTAATGCATGCATGTATCTTCAGAACCTCTAAACCTAGAGGGCAGACTACCTTCTTTGCTTCGTACGTACTGGCGGGCAACTCGTTATTCTTCGGAAACATATTCTTCAACATTTTCAGCAAATTTTCAAATGATGAGTCAGCTACACCTTCCTGTGCCTTCCATTTTAGCAAATCCAGTGTGCAGCCCAGCTTTTTCAGACTATTATCGCATCCTGGGTACAACGACTTTTTGTGATCCTCTAACATGCGATCCAAATTCTCCCTCTCCTTGTCAGTTTCGCAGCGTCTCCGTGCATCAGCAATGGTCCGACCAAGATCATCAGCGGGCTCATCATGTGCCTCTTCTTCACCTTCACCTAACCCTTCCCCACCTTCAGCATCATCCTCCATGAAAGTATCACCGAAATGATCATGATAGTTGTCATCGATATCATCCCCTTCTTCATCTTCTTCCATTCTAACCCCTCTTTCTCCATGCTTGGTCCAACAATTATAGCTTCGCATGAAACCGTGCCGAAGCAGGTGCATGTGAACGTCTCTTGAGGAGGAGTAACCCTTCTGATCCTTACAGACAGCACATGGACAGATAATAAAACCTCGCTGCTTGTTCGCATTTGCCACTACGAGGAAATCTTTCAAACCCGTAGTGAACTCGCCGGAGAGTCGGGGACCGTACATCCATTGCCGATTCATCTGCATTATTATTATATAAAGTATGTAATTAACCATCATGCATTTGTTAAACTAACTAGCTAGAAATAATACAAATTAAACAATGAACTACACACATGCATATTTTACCAATGACACATGAAAGGTTCAAGTTGCTAACCGCGATCGCGGAGGAAAAATAAATGAGAAAGCTCAAGTGTGGCTCGGACACTTCATATCATGTTTGTTTCATGCTCTCGGGCATTTCATCGAACACCTTGTGTGCATAGGAGGAACCAAAAGCAAACCCACCACCCCCCTTCTGAATTGTGGCTAAGTGAAGTGAGCTGAGTCCTATATATAGGGATGGGCCTTTAGTCCCGGTTGGCCTGGCCAACCGCAACTAAAGGCCTTCGGGCCAGCCTGAGGACCTTTAGTCCCGGTTGGCCAGGCCAACCGGGACTAAAGCCCCTCCCGTCCGCCAGCTGTCGACCGAGCGCGCTGGGCCCAGATAGTTGGTTGCGGGTCTCCTCCCGAACCGCGACTAAAGACCCCTTTGGTCGCGGTTCGATTATTTTAGGGACTAATGGGGGCGTATGGAAGCCTCTGTTTCTACTAGTGAAAATAGGGAATATGTTAATGCATGATCGGGCAAGCCAAACTATATATCATTAACATATTGAAATGTGTCAAGTAAAAGCACTACACTTACAATAGTACAAAAACTCCACACGGGCCAAAAAGTCCTGAAGTGACGTGTTTGGATGCTAACTGCAGGGTAGTACGACCAGTGTTGTACATAGAACTAGGAAGCAGCAATTTTTTTAAATAATACATTTTTTATTAATTTACAGAAATAATACGCCGAACTTTTATTTTCTAAAAATAATACGGCCTCGTCTCGCCGGAGGAGGAGTGGACCCCATCGGCCTACTGCTGGACGACTGGACCACGTCGGCCTATAGGAGGACGACAGGTGGCCGGTCTTCCACGTGGCACCCGAGATTGGCCCGACCACGTCGCACCGTTCCCCCTCGTCCCGGCATGGGCTGTCGGTGCCCGGGGCCCAGCCGACACGGGCCTGTCGTCCTCCCTCTGGATGATCGTCCACCTGTTGGACGACAGGGTGCCAGCCCCGCGCGTCGCCCCGCGTCTCTTCCTCCTTGTTCACTTATCCTCCTCTTCATATGTTCTTTGTTGTTCTCCCTTTCTTCTCTTTCCCACCCAAAAACTAACCCATTTGTACATCAAACTGAGCCGTTTTTTTTATTTGCCACCGTAGATACATTGTAGATAGTTGGGGGAAGCAAGAGAGACCTCGATGTGGTGATGGGGTAGCTCGTGGTGAGCATTTTGGTGGAGGTGGTGGTGAGCATATTGGTGGAGGTGATGGATGTTGTGTTGGTGCGGGAGGTGGAGGTGAAGCTGCAGTAGTGTGGTGGAGGTGAAGCTCTGGCTCCGGTGATTGAAGGCCGCCGTTCGTTGTCGTTGCTTCGCATGCTTCAAGGGTACAATTTTACAGACATTTTCTCTTGTAGATGTTATTTGCTCCGGTAACATTTTGTATGCGAGGGATATATTCTACCTATGTATGCGACAGACATATATCTATCTATGTGTGCGAGAGACATATTCTACCTATGTATGCGAGAGACATATTTCTATTCATTCGCATTGTTAATCAAGTTACATTTCAGGAGAGACTGCTAGAGATAATTAAGATACAAGTACATCGAAATTAAACGGTACGACTTAGCTTAGATAATAAAACATACAAACTACATGAAGACGTCATCGTCATCTTCTGTCGATGCAACACTCTTGCCCTTCGACGATGAGTCACTCTTGCCCTTCGACGATGCGGGTGTCTTGGCCTTGTTGCTCGGCATAAAGATATTGTCTTCGTCTTCACTTTCGTCAGTCCATAAACAAGCATGCTCTGCTGCAGTCCTTAGGAAAGTTGCACTCTTATGATGTTGCTTCTTTCACCTTACATGCAACCTGAGAAGTTCTTTCCGTATCTCCTCAAAGGTCCTTGCAGGCCACCCGCACCTACTTAATGCATGAGCCAACTCATTCAGTATGGTGTCACTACTGATAAGTTCGTCCCATTGAACTATCCTATTGTCTATCTTGAAATTGCTGGCTAACCTCAAAAGACATTTCGACATATCCGGGTGGAAACTACGATCGAAAGGATAATGGGACATCTTGACGAGACTACAATGCACTACTTACCAACCTTTCTATATGGGGGCGGGGTTATAAGTCGAGACGAGAAATATGCCAGGAAAGAAGATGGCGGGAACAGAAGTGGTGGCGGGAAAGAAGTTGGCGGGAACATAAGGGTTGGCGGGAAAGACGATGGCAGGAATAGAAGGGTTCGCGGGAAAGAAGATGGCGGGAAAGAAGATGGCAGGAAAGGCAGGTTTTGGCGGGAAAGAAGATGGCGGGAAAGGCATGTTTGGCGGGAAAGAAGATGGCAGGAAAGGCAGGTTTTGGCGGGAAAGAAGATGGCGGGAAAGGGTTCCCGGGAACACGGTTATGAAAAAGTGTTGTGGACAATTAGGTCAGGCTCAAGCGAGGGTGCTGAGATACAATTATGGGACAAAATACAGTTCCATTAGCTCACAAATTTGCTTACATGCAGCTGTCGTGTTAGGGTAAGCCGACTGGAACTAATTAGCCACGGGTAAGATGATTAGTTTCAATCATCTTCAGGGAGGACGACTGGAACTAATCATCTTCAGGGAAGACGACAAGAACTAATCATCTTCGGAGAGGACGACTTGTTGTGAGACGACTGGACGCTAATCATCTACAGGTAAGACGATTAGGTCCAGTCGTCTTGCCGCAAGCAAACGCCGTATTATTTGTGAAAAATATCTGAACCGTGTATTATTTCTGTAAATTAATAAAAAATGTATTATTAAAAAAAATAGCTAAGAAGCAAACGTGCATCTTGCCGTGCCGTTTTCTTTGTAGCGTCTTGCTTTGTTCCTTGTTGAGTTTTCATGGACCGAATGATGCCGTATTACCACACAAGAGGTTAGCGTACTTTGTTGATGTTACAGTGACATGTTTGTCTCACATGCTAATGGTCCTGTCTGGAAGATTGAACAAGGCGGTCTGCAAAAGGCCAAACACCCGTTGACACCCGGGTCTCACATCGTACTCAAGCTCGATTCAACCAGGGGGCTCCGTTTTCTATAGTTGTAGAGATGCTAGGATGTGATAGATAATCACATTTTTTCCATAGGTAAAAGAGCATCTACAGCCGGACGCTTCAAACCATCCCGCATACGCCCGCGGACGCGCCCGATCAGTGACCGGACAGGAGAGAGAAGGAAAAACGTGACCCAAGCGGACTCCTCTTATCATCCCTATATGCTCGGGCTGTCCGCGAACCCTCATATCCATCTCAAATATGGGGAGGATATGAGGACTTGCGGGCGCGCCCGAACATTCCGCCACATAGGACACGACCCCACCTGGACCATCTTTTCTCTTTCTTTATTCATTCTTTTATTTCTTCCTCTTCATCTCCGCCAATCATGTGCAAGTGACCGGAGATATGAGAAGAAAAATAAGGAGTGTGGTTGCGCGAACGGATAAATAGGGCCTCAAAACGGACACGCCCGGTCATTGACCGGGCGCGTCCACGAGCGTTTGATGGATGGAATTTGCTCATCGTGGCTGAAGATGCTCTAAGCCCTAGCTTGGCCAAGTATGGTCCCAGTCTAATCCGAGAGAAGTCGTCGACACAAACTCAGGAAAGTATAGTGGTCGCAACTGTAGAAGTCATTGACAATGTCATCATGTCGACCCTTGTGCCAGTGGCCGGTGAGAGAGGAAGGAGATACACTCAGGTTCGAAGATGGCTGCACTACGCATGGAGGTGGAAGGGGCAACAAGGTAAGGAGGCGGAAGCGATGGCAGTGTTCCGGTAAAGATGAGGATACAAGGTGAATGTTGCCACCGGATTGGGAGGGGGGGGGGGTTCCAATTGGTTGTTGCCAAATATGATACCAAACTCGAATAAATTTATCATTGGTCAAAGACTACCTTGGAAAACATATTAGCCCTTATATATGTGGATGGAGGAAGTAGACCACTAGAGAAGGCAAAATGGATACAATGACTTTCACATGGGTTTAGTCATTATAAAGGGCCCAATTATAAGTTTCATTGTTTCCATTAGAGCTAGTACAGGTTAGCTCTCTAATTCTGTCAACCTCTTTTTATACTTTTTTCTTAAGAAGGTCCAACTTATTTTGACAAGTTTGCCTTGGGTTTGAATAATTTGAAGTTGCCACTAGGAAGGAAGAGAGCGTCTAAGAAGGTGAGGGGTTATTTGTGCAGAATTTTCACCCCTGATGCGCAAATATACTGAAATGAAGTGCTCAGGCAAAAATAATATCAGAGCAGATTGGCAATTTAAAAGTCCAAGAAAAGGGCTTGAACTAATGTGGAGTTACTTTTGCTTAGATCCTTTTCCAAAAAAAACTTTTGCTGAGCGGCAGAGCCAGGAAAAATCAATTAGGGGGGCCAAATGCATGTTAGTATTGATAGGAGGGGCCAAGTATTACTAATCTTCACAAAATTTCTTGAAATCTGAAGAAAAATACAGGTATTATACTACACTTCCTGGGTCATGGGGGGAGCCATGGCTCCTGCCAGTCCCCCTAGCTCCGCCAGTGTTTGCTTTAGATCAGGAGATACTCAATTTACATCTGTTGCCAATTTGTAAATTCCAAGACTTTTGGTTCTATTATGCTCAATGGCGGAGATAACGCCTTCACCCAACGACAATAATAGGTAACAAACGAGCGAGGATCCTAAAGTCCTATGAAATTCTTATTTAACACCTCAATTCAAGGAATTAATATGAAATATAACATCACAATCCATCCTCGTGGAAGCTTCTATTTGAATATGTTTATTTTTGCATTTGCAAAGTGGTGCGTGATTTTTTTTGGGCGGCAGTCACTTTTTGTGCGAAAACATGTGGGCAAAAGGGGTCGCGCATGAGCAGGAGCAAGTCCGAAATTTGATGGGTCTGGGTCGAGCAGGGGGTTGTGCGGGGGTCCTTGCAACTTTTCAGATGGGGAGAGTGGGTACAAAGTATGGGTGGGGGCGATGACCAAGACAATGATGGGAGGAGGGCAACCGGTGAGGCGACGTGTGGCAATACTAGTCAGATGCCGGGGGGGTAGGTTACAAGGAAGAAATGTGAAGAAGATGAACAATAGAAATGGTTGGAGGAAGGAGATATGGCAACTCATTCAGGATCCAACGATCGCGATTAAAAATTACAGATGCCAATTTTTTTAAAGGTGCCTGATGGATAGATAGTCCAACTGGACGACCCGACCCGAGGCTGGTAAAAAATCCTGGGCCGGCCAAGTTGGGCTTGACATTTGGGTCGAGACGAGGCCTCATTTTCAAGCAGATAATATAGTTTGGGTCGGGCAGGTGATGCGGCTAGAAACTGCGTCGGTATTTCCCCAAAGAGGAAGGGATGATGCAGTACATCTACGGTAGGTATTTCCCTCAGTTATGAAACCAAGGCATCAATTCAGTAGGAGAACCAAACAACACTATGTAAACGGTACCTGCACACAAAGAACAAATCCTCACAACCCAACGCGTAAGAGGGTTGTCAGTCCCTCCTCGGTAAAAAGATAGATCGGTTTGTATAAGTTTGGATGAATAGATCTTGATAAAACACAAAATAAATAAATAAAGAAAGAAAGAAAGAAAAAGTGCAGTAAGACATTTTTGGGTTTTTGAAATAATATATCTGAAAACAAATGCGAATAAAAATAGATCTGAAAGCAATATGATAAAAGATAGACCCGGGGGCCGTAGATTTCACTAGTGGCTTCTCTCGAGAAAATAGCATACGGTGGGTAAACAAATTACTGTTGGACAATTAATAGAAGATCGAATAATTATGATGATATCCAAGGCAATGATCAATATATAGGCATCACGTCCAAGATTAGTAGACCGACTCCTGCCTGCAACTACTACTATTAATCCACACATCGACCGCTATCCAGCATGCATCTAGTATATTAAGTTCATGGAGAAACAGAGTAATGCAATAAGAACGATGACATGATATAGACGAGATATATTCATGTAGGAATAGACCCCATCTTGTTATCCTTAATAGCAATGATACACGCGTGTCTCGCTGCCCTTTCTGTCACTGGGAGATGACACCGCAAGATCGAACCCATCACAAAGCACCTCTTCCCATGGAAAAATAAATGATCTAGTTGGCCTAACTAAACCAAAGATTCAAAGAAGAAATACGAGGCTATAAATAATGATGCATATAAGAGATCAAAGAAGACTCAAATAATATTCATGGATATAGATCTGATCATAAACTCAAAGTTCATCAGATCCCAACAAACACACCGCAAAAGGTTTACATCAAATAGATCTCCAAGAGACCATTGTATTGAGAATCAAAAAGAGAGAAGAAGCCATCTAACTACTGCCTACGAACCCTTAGGTCTATGATGAACTACTCACGCATCATCGGAGAGGCACTAATGAGGATGATGAACCCCTTCGTGATGGTGTTAGATTGGATCTCGTGGTTCTGGAACTTTCGGCGGCTGGAATTGTGTTTCGTCGACTCCCCTAGGGTTTCTAGAATATTTGGGAATTTATATGGCGAAGAGGCGGTGCAGGAGACCTCCATGGGGCCCACAACCCACATGGGCGCGCCCAGCTGTCTTGTGGTCCCCACGGGGATCCCCTCTGGTGCTTTCTTGGCCCCCAAGGTGTCTTCTGGTCAAAAAAAATCTCCAAAAAGTTTCGCTGCGTTTGGTCTCTGTTTGGTACTGATATTCTGCGAAGTAAAAACAAGCAAAAACAACAACTGGCACTGGGCGCTATGTCAATAGGTTAGTCCCAAAAATGATATAAAGTTGCTATAAAATGATTGTAAAACATTCAAGAATGATAATATAACATCATGGAACAATCAAAAATTATAGATACGTTAGAGATGTATCAGCGTGCACGCAGATGCATGTAAAGTGTCATTCCGGTTGGATTTTCGAGCTTCAGGAGTATGTTTGGGATGGGCTTGGACTTGGACTTGAAAAGTATCCCGCTTTGGGCCAAGACCGACCATTGGGAGGGGCATGCCCAGGATGCATGGAAAGTGTCATTCATGCTAGGTTTTTGGGCTGGGCTCGGACTTGAAAAGGATCAGGCTTCAGACTGGGCTCGAGCTTAGAGTTTGAAGGTCAGTTTTTTTTTGCAAGCCCGACGCGACCCTAGGCAGCCTGCTCCAAAATCCTACAAACTCCCACCAATCCACTCAGTCCTAATGCTAGCATAGCAGAGGCCTTGCCTTCATCTCCAGCCGGCATCACTTTTTCGCAAGGAACTTACTCCCTTTGAGAATAATTGTTGGAAATCATTGTGCACTAAGGGTGCCAACATTAGCCTATTTGTAGGGCCGGTCAAGGTGACGTGGCACCTTTCCTCCTCGGGCCAATTCTTGGTTAAATCCATGTACTCTAAATTAAGAGTCAATTTACACAATCGGCGCTAAAACTTGGAGCGAAAAGTCAGTTTAGTGTTAAAACTTGCGACATACATTGAACTAATGCCCTAACTTGGCTTTGGTGTGCATATACGATGCAAATCGCGTTTGTATACTAACACGATCTTGAGTAGGCGTGCCTGCATGGCATGGGGCCCATTGTCAGCCACCAAGCAAGGGAGGCAGGGACGTGTGGTCCTTGGGTCTCTTCATATGGGAAGGGGGGTACAAGTGAAAGTGCAATCATGCCCTTAATCGTATTTTGATGTTGATGACAACATGCATTTTGGGACTAATCATGTTTATCAAGTAAATCCTAGGATTATGTCTCAAGGGTCGTGTGTGGATCATGACTAAGGACAAAAAAAAATATATTACTCAAGAGCAGAGGTACAAGACAAAGACAAAATGCTTCGGCTCTTTTTCGATTCGTTCTTGAGTATAGGGATCCCGCACTATTAAGAGGGGGTCGTTGGATTTCATGAAAGAACTTGCTCAAAACCACAAAATATCCTCACATAATCTCTGTGCCATCTCAAGTTCTTCCTCTAACGTGTGCACAAATTCTGGTATGGTTCTAAGCTAATAGGTTCAGCTATCACCGGACATCCGACGTTCTACGGACGTCCGACCCCTCACAGCCGACCGGGCATCCGGCTCTTCCCGGATGTCAGGTGCCTCCTCACAGAAGCTATATTAGCGGAAATCCGGTCTCACCAGACGATCGGTCACCGGACGTCCGCTCCTCTCTGGATATCCGGTGTTGCCTCAACAGAATGTTAATTAGCAGATTTTCGTCCACACCGGACGTTCGGGCTCCGGACGGCCGGCGCCTTCCGGACGTTCGTTGGTTGTGTGTCTCATGCCTTGTCTGTGGCCTGGTAGGTGTTCCAGCAACCGGACGACTAGCCGCCCGACCGGACGTCTGGTCCAATCTGAGTCACCGGTTGTCCGTTACCCACCGGACGTCCGTCAGCCCCTGTGCACTAAGTGGCTCAACGGTCTGTTTTGCACTCACACTATATATAGCCCTTCTCCCTCATGGGAGATCATTGACCATTCACTTTGAGCTTTCTAAGAACACATCTCACTCCCTCTCTTGATTCCCTCCACCAAATTCTAGATCCCCAAAGGATTTGGGAACATTTGAGAGAAGTTCTCCAATCAAGTGATAGATCCACTCCTTCCCCTTCTTCTCACCAAAGGAATTCGTGATTTGAGCAAGTTCTTGAGCATTTCCCAACGTTCTTATTACTCTTGGAGGTTGGAGACTCCTAGGCGGTAGGAGTCTTTCGGAGAGGAATCGACCATTGTGATTACCCCCGGAAACGTTTGTGAGGGTTTGGAGACCACCCCAAGGTCTACCACTAGTGGTTGAGAAACGCCTCCGTGGTGTTGTCTCAAAGGGAGAATAGGGTGAGCCTTCGTGGCATTGGTGTGCCTTCGTGGTAACATCCACCTCTCTAACGGTGACGTAGCTTCCCTCCAAGGAAGTGAACATCGGCATACATCCTCGTCTCCCGGAGTTGCGGTTATTCCTAACCCTAACTCTCTACTTGTGGTTACTTGTCTCTTAGCACTTACTTATATCATATTGTGCTTGCTTACTTACATACTTGTGTTACTTGTTTATCTTGCTTAGCTCTTAGCATCACACTTCCAATTGTTAGGCTCACTTTCATATTCCGCACTATTGCCTAAAATTGCTAAGTAATAATTAAAATTTGTAATTTTACCTATTCACCCCCCCTCTAGGTACATTTCGATCCTTTCAATTGGTATCAGAGCCTCGTGCTCTATTCTTATGGCTTAACCGTCCTAGAGCAAGATGAACCCCGATGGGACTCCCCTTGTTGCAGATCTGAAGAATACGGGCGCGGCTTCCACGGAAGCCAAGTCCTTAACTTCAGAGGATCTGGAACGAGCTCTTGCTAAGCAAAAGGAGGAGCATGATGACTCTCTTGAGGCCTTGGTCCAAATGAGGTTAGCCACACTAACCACGATGCTTGCACCACTTTCTGGTGGTGCGGCCTCGAGGCCAGCTGTGCCTACTCCTTCACTTGGCCAACAACCTCCTAGCAATGAACACTCCAGTGTTCCTTGGCTTTATGCAAGACCTCAAATAGAGAAACCAAAGTATAACCCTCAAGGCAAACCTCCTTTACTTGATGAAACTACCGATTTTGCTTTGTGGAGAGTTGCTATGCAGGATCATCTTCGATATTGAAATGATGAGATGTTGGAGATCTTGGAGTATGGCTACCAAGCTGTTGACCCGAAGAATCTTACTCCAAGAGAGGTATATGATAGGAATCTCAACGACACAGCAACCATGTGCATAAGAAGAGGTATGATCGACAAGCAAAGGAGACCATACATACATACAATACAAAAAAATACACTTCCGTGATGATGCGTGTTTGTCACAGTAGGTCACGTTTTCTGTCATGCATGTACATCCATGACAAATTTATGATAGAATCAAGATAGTCATACCTGCGCTGTCGTAGAAGTGTTCCATGACATTAACAAAATTATCATCACGGAAGTGTCCACTTCCATGACGATAAATCGCGCATCACAGAAGTGCTTTCGTCAAGGGTGACCAACACGTGGCATCCACCGTAACGGAACGCCGTTAAGCTATCGGCTCCGGTTTTGGATCCGATAACCCGTTAACAGCCCTGACCAATGGGGATTTTCCACGTGTAAAATCATCATTGGCTGGAGGGAACACGTGTCGGCTCGCCGTTGGGACAGATGTCATCCACTCATTGGACCCAAAGCGCCTATGATACATCGACATGTGGCACGACCCAACAGAGGCCCATTCCTGTGAAAAGGCCGGCCCGTTTGACTTGGTCAAAAGGTGGTGGGCCGGCCCACGACAAGTCTGTTAACGGCCTGTTCGCATATAGCCCATTTACAGCCTGCTAACCCAGGGCCCGTTTACGACCTATCCGAATTAGGCCCGGTAGCGTCATCTGGGCCGTCCAATATAATTCCAGGCCGTTTTAACTTCTGGCCCATGACGTCTTTCGGCCCATATGAGGCCCTTAGTAACCCTCGGCCCATCAACGGCCCGTGGTAAAACTGGCCCGTGATGAACAGTGTATCACTTTATACCCATTAACGGCCCATTATACCGTTGGGCCGTTTCCAGCCCATGTTATCTTTCGGCCTTCTCAAGGCCCATTTATTCTTGGGCTCATTTCCAGCATTTGTTTACTTACGGCCCGTTACAGGCCTTTTCTGCTTGTGGGCCAAATTCAGCCCGTGGATACAGTCGGCCCGTTTGTGGCCCGTTAATCTGTCGGGCCATTTTCATAGCATCATCAAATACGGCCGATTAACGGCCCGTTATGGTCAGCCCATAAAATGTACGATTTCCACTCTAGCCTGTTTACGGCCCCTTATACGGCCCGTAAAAGGCCCATAGATGAGACGGCCCGTAGAAGGCCCATTGACCCGACGGCCCACAGAAGGCCCATTGACCCGACGGCCCATAGAAGGCCCATGGATCCGCTGGCCCATGGAAGGCCCATGGATCCGACAGCCGATAGAAGGCCCACGGATCCGACAGCCCATAGAAGGCCCACGAATCCGACGGCCACAGAAGGCCAGGGATCGTCCGTCCCGTAGATGGCCCATGGAACGTACGGCCTGTGGAGGGCCATGGTCACTACAACGTTCGGGCGAGTTGGCCCCCGTTTGAACGATATAACATATTCAAAGAAGTATCCTACTCTATACTATCACCTCTAAAAATCATACACTATACAATAAAGAGACTAAGGCATAGAAACGTAGAATAATCCTACACTATGCAATAAAGAAATTACAGCCGATTATACCCACTGGGCATTATGGTTCGCCACCAGTGATAATAAAGCATACACAAACAGCAAATTACATACACTGGGCAAATATAGCTCATACATGATGGACGCGCATCAACATAACTTACCATTTGAACTATAATCTCTTCAGAAAATAGGATTGGCCGGATTTAGATAGCAGAAATTTCAGTCTGCAAAATCTCCAATTCCTTCATTGTTACCTCAGTGTCTTGTTTCATTTTTTTTGACTCCTGCATCTAATACCTGCATGTCCAGTCTCAACTTGTTGGTTGTACGTTCAGAATCATGTACACGTTGTCTTGCCACCTCTAGTTGATGCTCGAGAACATCAGCACATTCCAATTCCAATCCATAATCATTCGGTAACGGCCATGCCGCACTGCTCGCAGATCTTTGTGTTGATGTCACTTCATCCTGAAATGTTTCTGTAAGTACACATGACTAGGGCAAAAATATAGTTACAACAGTTAAGCGAGCAAGACAGACTATTTTGTACATGGCAAAACAGGACTAACAATAATGTTACACGTCATGAAGCATAAGCAGGTGATATTTTAAAAATTATAAAAAAGGTAGTCTGTGCAGCCTGCATACAGAAATCTCTCTTAGCTCACCAGAGGAGCATGATGTTGGGGCCCAATCCAACACACAGACACGTTACAAATTTAGACAGCACATTGCGTAGAAGTAAGCAAGCAGTTGGCCATTCTGTAGCTCAATTAAAGTCTTAGGGAGCATAATGAACAGCAAAGGATTTCATACAAACATACTACAGCAAGCAAAACTATGCAATCATTAGCCTAGTATAAACTAGATCGTGAGCCTCATTCAATAATAGTTGGTTAATAGACTTCAAAGCTTCAGGCACACTTCGGCAGAGTAATTAAATGGTAAGGCCTTTAATTATGTCAACTAATAGTTATACAAGTACCCAACATCAGGCATCATTCTTTGGGCATCTCATTAACTGAGGACAAATAAAGCAATTGAAAAGAGCAAATTAACTATGCCTGAAACAAACAAGGAATTGAACTGTTGAGTTGGATACAGTGACTTACCTTAACAGGTTGAAGAGGCTCAGCACAGCTACTACTTCTCTTGCAAGGCTCCTTCCTAACATCTTGTACTTGGAAATCCTCAATCTTATCTTCATTGCACCCCCTCTGCAAGGTGACACAAACTAGTTACTCGTCTCCTTGGAAGATAAATATGCATACTTTCCAGTCTGTGAACACAAAAGGATGAGATTATAACAAAACAACACCACATAATGAAACATGCCGCATCTCTTGCACTTGCACACAATGAAATGAGCATTTACTATGTGTGCACTATGTAAAAACTAGGCATACCTTCGAACTGGATCTCCAGGTACTCTTGGAAAGCCTACTTTAGTGTACAACCAAACCTTTATGTCACCTATGAGTTAGAAAAGGCCCCACTACAGCAGCCCTTAGTGTTTAAATCGTTGACAAGCTCTCTATTAGAGTGTTAGGTCAAGAACATCAAGTAATCAAAGCAAACAGTCCTAGTATGGCTGGCTGATGCAAACAAGCAATTGAACAGATGTGTGAGCAAATCTTACATATCAAGAAAAGAAGCAAAGAAGGAGGCTTAAAGACCATCACTTGACTGACCAGATTTAAGGGGCATTTAAACATCATGTGCAACGTATCAACTAACATAAACATTGCATATTCCAGATTCTACAATGGAATGCACATGTATTAGGTTATGCCATGTATGATGATGCCTAAATGTACACTATAGCAGGCATGAGTGATTCATCATTGCATGCACAATTGAATTGCAGGTTAAGGGCCAGTTCTATTCCGCCTTTTCAGGGCTTATTGTCAAAATAAGGCATACAAGATGTAAAGAAGTCATTTTTGAGTTATGGGCTTGGGCTTAACTAATTTCCCTTTGGAGGGGGGTGTTTCGGGTAGAACCTCACTAAAAATTGAAGGGAAGGGGAATAGTGAAATGACTCTGTTGTCTGCCTATATTACACTCAAAATGCAACTGGTGACGCCCGCGTCACACCTCACCCTCAAGTAAAAACAAACACGCAAGCGTTCATTGCCCTGCCCGCTTGCATCTCCTCCCCCCTTTCCCTCTACCTCGACCCCCTGCCTGCAGCACTAGGGTTCCTCCAGCAAGCCGTCGCCACTGGTCCCATCTGGCCTGGTCCTCGATGATGCTCTGTCCAGCTAGGCTACATGGCCGGCGGGTAGGGGCAAATCTCCCTGGATGCTCCTCCCTCTGGTGCCGCCCCTCATTCTCATGGTCTCCAGCAGCTGCTCCACTGTGGTTCATCCAACGCACTACTTCGGCAGGCGTTGCACAACTACGGCTGATGCCACACTGCGGCAGAAGGCACCTTATTCCCCTTCCCCACCTCCCAGGCCGTGGCTGTCGGTGTCAAAACCGGCGGATCTCGGGTAGGGGGTCCCGAACTGTGCGTCTAAGGCGGATGGTAACAGGAGGCGGGGGACACAATGTTTACCCAGGTTCGGGCCCTCTCGATGGAGGTAATACCCTACTTCCTGCTTGATTGATCTTGATGATATGAGTATTACAAGAGTTGATCTACCACGAGATCGTAGAGGCTAAACCCTAGAAGCTAGCCTATGATTATGATTGTTCTTGTCCTATGGACTAAACCCTCCGGTTCATATAGACACCGGAGGGGGCTAGGGTTACACAGAGTCGGTTACAAGGGAGGAGATCTACATATCCGAATTACCAAGCTTGCCTTCCACGCCAAGGAGAGTCCCATCCGGACACGGGACGGAGTCTTCAATCTTGTATCTTCATAGTCCAACAGTCCGGCCAAAGGATAGTCCGGCTGTCTGAGGACCCCCTAATCCAAGACTCCCTCAGTAGCCCCTGAACCAGGCTTCAATGATGATGAGTCCGGCGCGTAGATTGTCTTCGGCATTGCAAGGCGGGTTCTTCCTCCGAATACTCCATAGAAGATTTCGAACACGAGGATCGTGTCCGGCTCTGCAAAACAAATTCCACATACCACTGTAGAGAGTATAATATTTCCACAAATCTAATCTGCTGACAACGTGACATCATGCCGATCACTATTCGAACCGTTTTTCTGAACCAGCTACTGCACATATTGCGAGGCGGTTTTCTTGGCACGTCTTGTCGAAGCAGAGATCGTGTCCCCTTATCACGGGATTCTCATCAATACGGGTGTGGGTAACCCAATTGCGCCATCAATTACGCCGCTTGGGGAATAAGCGAGTTTACCAGGCAGGTGAGGAGGCGCATAGTTTGCTCCGCCCTTATAAAGGGACAAGGACTCCTCCTTTTACCCACGCCTTCTTCTTCCCTGCCCATCCATTCTCGTGCACTCGAGCTCCAGCACCCAAGTTCGCATTTTCTCCACAAAACCACTCCAAACATGTCCGGAGCGGGAGGCAACTGGAGTAACGGAGGAGAACATTATGAAGCTTCGGGAAGCCGGATACCTGGCCGCAGACATCGCGCACCGGCTCCCAGATGCGAGGCAAATCGTCCCCACCCCCGAGCCTCACGAAAGGGTCGTGTTCCTTACCCATTTCGTCCGCAGACTGAGGTTTCCCCTCCACCCATTCGTCCGTGGGCTCATGTTTTACTACGGGCTGGACTTCCATGATCTGGCCCCCAATTTCATCCTCAACATCTCAGCGTTCATCGTCATGTGCGAGGCCTTCCTCCGCATCAAGCCCCACTTCGGCCTGTGGCTGAAGACCTTCAATGTTAAACCGAAGGTGGTGGTCGGCCAGCAAGCGGAGTGCGGAGGCGCCATGGTGGGCAAAATGCCCAACGTCACCTGGCTTGAAGGCTCCTATGTGGAAACCGTAAAGGGGTGGCAATCGGGGTGGTTCTACATCACCGAGCCGCGCGACACCAATTGGGTGGCGGCCCCCGAATTTCGATCCGGTATCCCCATGCGGCTCACCTCCTGGAAAGAGAAGGGCCTATCCTGGGGTTCATCGGTGGAGCTGACCGGACTCCAAACCTGCGTAGAAAACATGACAAGCAAGAAAATCTAGCTTGTCAACGTGGTCCAAGTCATGCTCTTCCGCCGGATCCTCCCGTGTCAAAGACGGGCATTCAATTTGTGGGAGTTCGACTCGGCTAAGCACCAGACGCTACGAGAGCTCTCCAACACGACGCACCAAGACATCTGGAAGGTGTTGTTCAAGTCTGCCGAGGTACCTCCTACCCTTACCGAGGATCGCGGACTTAGCGCAAAGCGCCTCGCCAATCCGGTAAGATTCTTATATCTCATAAGATGTTTTCTCTCCCCAGTATAATCATGTGAAGGATCTGAGCCTTCATGCCATTTAACAGGACTGGGTCGCGACAGCGGAGCAGATCGATTGTCCGGCCCCGCTGCCCGAAGATCCAGCAGATGCTCTCTTAACGAAGATGCTAGTTCCAGCGCCTTATGAGGCGCCGGAGAAGAAGGCCAAGAAGAAGGCCACGGGGACCAGGAAAGGTCTCCGGCGCAAGGTCGTGTCGGACTCATCGTACGAAAACGAGGAGGAGGAAGAGGAAAGTTCTCCCCCCCAGCAGGGGGAGACAAGAAAAGGAAGGCCGCCCCGTCAGGGGAGGCCTAAGGGTCCAAGAAGGGAAGGACTCTCCTTCCGGACTGCTCCACGGCGGCCGCTTTTGGCGACGAGGAGTGGTTACCCAGGGACAAGCCCCTGGCGAAGTCGTAAGTATTTGGATACCATAATAGTTCTTGGTATGTTTTTATTTTATTGCTCCTTATCATGCCGAACATGATCAGCAGTCCGCCCAAAGCCCATATCGACGTATCCTCTTCGGAGGAGTCTTCGAGCTTGTCGGAGATGAAGAGCGATTCACTCCCGACCGCCTCCTCCCCCGCCCTACGGACAACGTCGAGGTGTTGTCTCAAAGGGCACTGAACCAAGGGGAGACAGTTCC
Source organism: Aegilops tauschii subsp. strangulata (assembly GCF_002575655.3). Taxonomy (NCBI): domain Eukaryota; kingdom Viridiplantae; phylum Streptophyta; class Magnoliopsida; order Poales; family Poaceae; genus Aegilops; species Aegilops tauschii. The sequence continues at coordinate 473,013,824 of NC_053035.3, forward strand.
GGAGGCGCCTCAAGGCGACATTCCAGACGCTGGGCGCATGGGGAGCAAGATTCCCATGGGCTCCAATGACGGGGGCAGCAAGTTTGGCCCCCAGCCGAATACTGCGCCGGAACCTCCAGTGGTTCCGGACTCTGTCAGGTGACCCCTCGCTAAGAGGGGCAAGCCGTCCGTGCCGATGGCCTCTGTCCATCCAGAGGCATCGGACAACTTGCTGGAAGCGCTTCGCGACGCTTCCATCGACGAAGAGCACCGCACTATCATGAGTGCGGTGGTCGAGAAGGTTCAGTCCGCTAAAAGCGGGCTGACTGAAGCCTGTGCCAGCCTCCTAACAGGCTTTGAGGTAAGTAATCAAGTTATAAGAAAATGTTACAGCATAGACAGTAGCCCCTGATGCTCTGTTTGGCGTTTGCAAAGAAAGGCCGAACAGAGGATCAAATAAGAATCACAGGAGTCTAATCAGAGTATGTCTATGTGCATGAGCAGGCTTCGCTGTTGGCCGCTGCCGCACGTACTGCAGAGGTCTCTGTACTGAAGCGGGACCTTGAGCGGTCCAAGGAAGAGCTCGGCCTTACCAAGAGGCAGCTCAAAAAGAACAAAGGTAAGTAATACCCCGTCTGTTTATTGATAAAGAGAAAGTGGTTTGTAGATCATAGGATCATCATGAATTTTGATAGGGCCACGACCGAAGTGGCGGCCCTGAAGAAGGCGTTGTCCGAGGCCGAAGACAAAGCATCCGAGGAGCGAGCCGAGCGCGAGAAGCAAGAGGCCCGAGTCGGCGAGGTTCAGCAAGAGCTCCAGGACTTCGTCAAAAAATATGAGTCCTTGGAGCGTGACTCAAAGACGCAAGGGTCCGAGCTTGCGAAGGCCCTCGAGAACGCGCAAAATGCCAAGGCCGAAGCCCAAAAGGCCCTCCAGGAAATTGAGGCGGTCAAGAAGATAGCGGCGGGTAAGGCATTCATTATGCAAAGCAAGCATGTGAAGGAAACTTTCCTTTTACTTACCCGAATTCGGAGCTCTCCAGGAGCGTTCGCAGATCTGCCCAGCAGTGTGTCGGATGCCGCGGAGTTCTACCGGGCCGAGGAAGGGAGCTCGACAGAGAAGTTGTTCTGGTCTTAGTATACTGGGACCGAACATCCGATGCCCTTGAGCGACCAGTTGAAACAACTGGTCGAGCTTCACAAGGCGGCCGAACTGGCCATGAGGGGCCTCATAGTCCGGATGTGGCCTGGCGAGCCCCTGCCTGGCAGCTATTTCAGCCTGGTAAGGCGACTTGTGAACGCCTGCCCACGGCCATGAAGTCATAAAGCGGTCTGTCTACATTGAGGGTGCGCGCAGGGCTTTTGCCCGGGCAAAAGTGCACTGGGCTAAGATGGACGCCGAAAAGCTGGTGGAGGGGCCGCCGGAGGGTAAGGAGCATCGCCACCCTGAAAAGTATTATGACAGTGTCCTGAAGGGTGCTCGCCTTGTGGCGGAGGAATGTACTAAGGATGTAATATTTGAATGAATGTACTCATGTGATCCTGTAATATGAAACTAGTTCATGTGCGCTATATAACGCTTGCTAATTTAAAATATTACCTTCTGTGCGGCCGTTCATAAAATTTGAGAGTTGGTGAGTCGTCGGCTTCTGCTTCCGTGTAACTAGTATTGAGGTGTTCGGGATAAACCTGATCACTCTTTATCCCAATATTGGGTCCTTCGAAGGAGGTGTTCAGCACAACGAACCAGGCAATCAGACTATAAAGCTTTATCACTCTCACTTAGCCATAGAAGTCTACAATTTTAAATTTTGGCGAAGCCCCTAGTATTCGGAAGGCCGAACTTGGGGCGCTATGTATGCCTAAATTGGACAAGGCCGACTCCTCGCCCGAAGCGGAAAAAATCTTTAAGGATTTGAGACCTCTCGAACAGTGACCAGCTCTCGCCTCATCATGACAGTTAGTTTTTGGCTTTCTCTACTGAGGTGTTCGTCCGGAAGAACCGGGACACAATCACAGTAGTTCTCCCAGCGCTACCTTAGCCGATATAGCTGAACGTAAGGTACCAAAACATGGGAGCCGGGCAAACCCAACTACTGACCCAAGACATGATTCGGAGCTGATGCATATAATGCTATAAGTTCGGGGTGCCGCACTGTCGAAAGTGTTCGGACTTTTCATGCCGTGTTATGGGGTACACCGAAGCCCCTGGCGCACTGGTCGTATCAGAATGTACGGGTGCAACTTATCGTAAATAAACGGACAAGTAAAAAAGATAAACGAATGCAATAATGAGCTAATGATGTACATTGTTATTTAAATGATACGTCAAAGCGTATGCATACATGTAGTGCAATAAGTGAACAATAGGGCTATTTGACATCCTATCCAAGGGCAAGCTGCGTGTGGGTATGCAAAACAGGTATATCGATCGTTATCAGAGACCACCTGAGGATTCCCTTGTACCTCAAAGCTTCTAGCTTCCTTGGTGTTTCCTTCCCGTGACGAGTTCGACAATCAAACGTTCGGAGAGGGCCTTCAGAGAATAGGGGCCTGAAAGGAAGAAAATTTTAAAGGTATACAGGTCCAGAAGCGGTTGAGCCGCATTGTGGGCCGTTCCATGGTCGTGCCTCCACCTGTGCCCATGGTATCTTGAGTGCGTAATTATGTGCGCGCGGCATAAATTTTGCCGCTTCACTGGGGCTGGGACGGAGGCCGAATTGCTAGGCGAGCTCTAAACGTGCCTGGCAATCCTCTTGCAGGGTACTCCGGACTCGCTTGAAGGTGTCCGGGGTCCTTTTCGCCGAATTGGCGGTTTGCCTCATAAGGCTGCTTTGCGCTTCTGCTGCGAGGGCCGCAGTGTGCTCCTCCGTGCGGAGCGAGCGTTCTGTGTTTCCATTAACTGTTATAACCCCACGAGGTCCTGGCATTTTGAGCTTGAGGTATGCGTAATGCAGTACCGCATTGAATCTGGCAAATGCGGTTCGTCCGAGCAGTGCGTGATAGCCACTGCGGAAGGGGACAATATCGAAGATTAACTCCTCGCTTCGGAAATTGTCCGGGGATCCGAAGACCACTTCCAGTGTGATTGAGCCCATGCAACAGGCCTCTACACCTGGGATGACACCTTTAAAGGTGGTTTTGGTGGGTTTGATCCTTGAGGGGTCTATGCCCATTTTGCGCACTGTATCCTGATAGAGCAGGTTCAGGCTGCTGCCACCGTCCATAAGGACTCGAGTGAGGTGAAATCCGTCAATGATGGGGTCAAGGACCAGTGCGGCAAAACCGCCATGACGGATACTGGTGGGGTGGTCCCTGCGGTCGAAGGTGATCGGACAAGAAGACCATGGGTTGAACTTTGGGGCGACTGGCTCCATTGCATAGACGTCCCTCAGTGCACGCTTCCGCTCCCGCTTGGGAATATGGGTTGCGTATATCATGTTTACCGTTTTCACTTGGGGAGGAAATTTCTTCTGTCCTCCTGTGTTCGGCGGCCGGGGCTCCTCCTCGTCGTTGCTATGCAGCCCCTTTTCCTTGTTTTTGGCATTCAACTTGCCGGCCTGTTTGAACACCCATCATTCTCTGTTGGTGTGGTTGGCTGGTTTGTCGGGGGTGCCGTGAATTTGACACGAGCGATCGAGTATGCGGTCCAAACTGGACAATCCCGGATTGCTTCTTTTGAACGGCTTTTTCCGCTGACCGGATTTAGAGCCACTGAATCCGGCATTAACTGACGTGTCTTCTGCGTTGTCGCCGTTGTTGCGGCGCTTGTGTCTGTTGCGCCGTGGCCTGCCGTTGCTATCTTTGGCATCTGAATTGCCAGGTTCTCTCGATGTGTTGTTGCTGCGAGCCAGCCAGCTGTCCTCGCCTGCACAAAAGCGGGTCATGAGTGTCGTGAGGGCTGCCATGGACTTTGGTTTTTCTTGGCCGAGGTGTCGGGCGAGCCACTCGTCGCGGATGTTATACTAAAATGCCGCTAAGGCCTCGGCATCCGGATAGTCGACAGTTTGGTTCTTTTTAGTTAGGAACCGAGTCCAGAATTTCCTGGCTGATTCCCCTGGCTGTTGAGTTATATGACTCAAGTCATCGGCATCCGGTGGTCGCACATAAGTCCCCTGGAAATTTCAAGGAATGCATCCTCCAAATTCTCCCAACTGCCAATGGAGTTTGCCGGCAGGCTATTGAGCCAATGCCAAGCAGGTCCTTTGAGTTTTAATGGGAGGTACTTGATGGCATGTAGATCGTCGCCGCGGGCCATGTGGATGTGGAGGAGGAAATCTTCAATCCATACCGCGGGGTCTGTTGTACCATCATATGATTCGATGTTTACAGGTTTAAAAACTTCCGGGAATTCATGATCCATTACTTCATCAGCGAAGCATAGGGGGTGTGCGGCGCCTCTGTGCCGGGCTATATCATGACGCAGTTCATACGAATCTTGTCTGCTGTATTCGGCCTGGTTGGATTTGCTTTTAGTATACCCGGCGTGACGGTCATCGTCACGTGTTGGGGCGCGCCCCCGTGATCCGTAGATTGATCTTGCATGTCCTGCTTTGTTTTCCAATATATCTCGCAGGTCCTGCGTGTTACCCCGGGCCTTGGTATTTTTGTTTGACTGGCGACGGGGTGCGGGCTGGACTTCGGCCTGATATGCCGCTTTGTCTCGGCCACGAGGTGGCTGCTCAGCTGCATCATACACTAGAGGCGTAGGCTTTAATGCTTCCTCCTCGAGTTGGGGTAGCAACCTGCGCTTGGGGTAACTTTTGGTTGGGCGCTCGAGTTCGTATTCCTCGGCCGCTAGGACCTCAGTCCATCTATTCGCTAGCAGATCTTGGTCATCTTTAAGCTGCTGTTGCTTTTTCTTCAGGCTTTTTGCTGTGGCTATAAGCCGGCGCTGGAAGTGCTCCTGTTCGACGGGATCCTCAGGCACGATAAATTCTTCGTCGCCGAGGCTCACCTCGTCTTCGGAGAGAGGCATGTAATTGTCATCCTATGATTCTTCGTCTGCTGCCTGTTCCTTAGGGCTAGCTTGCCCATCCTCCCGCTCGAGGTCTGGCTGGAGGGGATTGTCTTCGTCTTCGGCACTATCCGCAGCGTTATTGTTTCTTGTGCCGGTATCACCGCTTTTGCTATGGCGGGGCTTGGAGCGGCGCCGTTGACGCTGGTGCTTAGATTGCTTCTCGAGGGGATTATCCTCTGTTGCCTTATTGCCATCGCTCTCTTTGGGGGTCTCCACCATGTATATATCATATGATGAGGTGGCAGTCCACCGTCCTGTGGGCGGTGGTTCCTGTTCGTCTCCTGCATCGTCATCCATACCGTCGATGTCTTCGGAGCCGAAATGGAGCATGTCGGTGAAGTCGTCGACAGCGGCTATCAAGTGGGTGGTGGGTGGGGAACGAATTTCTTCGTCGTCCGCTTCCCACTCAAGCCGGACATAGTTCGGCCAAGGGTCTCCTGACAAGGAGAGAGACCTTAATGAATTTAGCACGTCGCCTAGGGACGAGTGCTGAAAGATATCCGCGGAGGAAAACTCCATGATCGGCGCCCAATCAGATTCGATAGGTACAGACGCAGGCGGTTCGGAGCCCGTGGCCGGGGACGAATCCAAGTGTCTGGCCACACAGGTCTCATAGGAGGTGAAATCAGTATTCGGCTCTATCGCCACTGAGTGTGCGGCCTTCGTGGCGGGGTCCATCCACCCGTCCTCGGATGGCGTACTTTGCTCCGGATTTAGGGCCGGAGTAGCCACATGTGTGATCTCCTGAACACTGTCCGACGGCAGAGTTAGGTCATGCTCGTCGTGACTGTGCGGCGCACCTGACATAGGCTCAAATCCGTCAAAGATCATGTCTCCGCAGATGTTGGCAGTATAGTTTAAATTTCCAAACCTGACCTGACGCTAGGGGCGTAACTCTCGATCTGCTCCAGATAGCCAAGCGAGTTGGCCCGTAGTGCGAAGCCGCCGAATACAAAGATCTGTCCGGGGAGAAAAACCTCACCCTGGATCGCATCATTGCCAATGATCAAAGGAGCCATCAAGCCTTATGGTGACGGCACAGTGGAACTCTCAATGAAAGCACCAATGTCGGTGTCAAAACCGGCGGATCTCGGGTAGGGGGTCCCGAACTGTGCGTCTAAGGCGGATGGTAACAGGAGGCGGGGGACACAATGTTTACCCAGGTTCGGGCCCTCTCGATGGAGGTAATACCCTACTTCCTACTTGATTGATCTTGATGATATGAGTATTACAAGAGTTGATCTACCACGAGATCGTAAAGGCTAAACCCTAGAAGCTACCTATGATTATGATTGTTCTTGTCCTATGGACTAAACCCTCCGGTTTATATAGACACCGGAGGGGGCTAGGGTTACACAGAGTCGGTTACAAGGGAGGAGATCTACATATCCAAATTGCCAAGCTTGCCTTCCACGCCAAGGAGAGTCCCATCCGGACACGGGACGAAGTCTTCAATCTTGTATCTTCATAGTCCAACAGTCCGGCCAAAGGATATAGTCCGGCTGTCCGAGGACCCCCTAATCCAGGACTCCCTCAGTGGCCTTGAGGTGCTGTTGAAGGATGAGCTCATCCAACAAGGTGAGGATCTCCTCTGATTTTTTGCCAAAATTTCATTCTGATCCACTATACGATGAATTGCTATGAACTACTTCTGCTGCTGCTATATGATCCATTGCTATGAGCTGCTCCTGCTGCTGCTATATGATGAATTGCTATGAGCTGCTGCTGCTATATGATGAATTGCTATGAGCTGTTGCTGCTGCTATATGATGAGTTGCTATAAGCTGCTCCTGCTGCTGCTGTATGATGAATTGCCATGAGCTGCTCCTGCTGATGCTATATGATTAATTTCTATGAGTTGCTCCTGCTGCTGCTATATGATGAATTGCTATGAGATGCTCCTGCTGCTGCTATATGATGAATTGCTATGAGCTGCTCCTGCTGCTGCCATATGATGAATTGCTATGAGCTGCTGCTGGTATATGATGAATTGCACACTGCTGCTGCTGTATGATGAGTTGCTATGAGCTGCTGCTGCTCCTATATGATGCTTTCAGGTGGTGCTGCTATATGATAATAACCAGCCACATGGACCATCGAATTTCAATAAATATTTTTTCTTCATTTAAATGTGGGTCATGCGTTTTTCGTTTAAATTAGGCAATGGGATCTCTATGGAAAACATTGACCAAAGTAGATTGTGCCAAGTAGATGGTATCTTTGTATTTGCATTTTGAGCTAATAGTGATGGTCTGTTTTCCTATCATATTAATTACTGCACTGGGTTCAATTTGTGATGTTTGCAAGTCAAATTAATTTTCATAGGGGCTGCAAAATGAAAAAATATAATACAATCTAGACTTTTCACTTATCATACCAAAGATAAGCTGAAAACGCAATGAAAAGAACTGGTTGGCTTATTACATGGAGCTTATATTCACAGGTGCTTTTTTTTTTAGGATAACTCGTAATAACTGTCCCTAAGAAACTTGGCCAATAGAACTAACATACAAACAACATGTCACGATGATTGCAATGGAGTGACGTACCATAGCACACTGTATAGGCTCACCGCTGGCTCTCCTTTTTTGCGATGTTTCATGAAATTGCCACATACATCTTGTACTTTTTCATTGTGTAACCCAATCTGCAAGTTGGCACGGCTAATTTCAGACATCTCTACATGATAATACATTGTATATCCCTTGCGCATATTTGAACCACCAATTAATGATTGTGTGCGTAGCATAAACTAGCCATGACTCTGTGTGCTGAACTAGCAGGCACTCTAAGGGAGCCTAATGTAGTGTACTGGAATTCCTACATGCCACCTACCATTTTGTGTAATGTACTGCCTCTGTTCCTAAATATATGTCTATTTAGAGATTCCAGTATGGACCACATACAGATGTATATAGATGCATTTTCGAGTGTAGATTCACTCATTTTGCTCTGTATGTAGCCTATATTGGAATCTCTAGAAAGACTTATATTTAGGAACGGAGGTACGAGGTAGTATCATGTATGACATCTACATATCTAATTTAGCAGCCGGTAGTAGAAATCATTGTCTGCACAAAGGGATTACTGGTCGAAAATCCTAGCAAAGCACGCTGGCAGGCACAGAACAATACAAGAGAGAGAGAGACACGCTTACAAGATCATAGCAATGCCTCGGTCCAGGATCTTGGTTGGCCAAGCTGTTAGATCCAGAAGAAACACCATCCTTGTAGTTTTTGCCAGCTGCATAACAGGTAAAAGCGACCTGTTAGTATATTTGAAGTACATCGGGCAGGTGATGCTGGACGGGTTTAAAGGTGACAAGTACCTAGGCCGTGGCGGGTGCTTGGCATCTTACCAGAATCGGGTTAGAAACATCAAGGGTGATGACGCTACGCTGGCTATCGGGGTCCGGTAAGGAGATCTAGAACCGTCGAGTAGGGTGTTTGTGGAGCGCCTCCGGTAGGGTGGACTACGGTGTGGGCGAAGCAGATCTGTGGCCGTGGATGAGGGCGTAGGTGAAGCTGCTCCGGTGGTTGGGTTAAGGATGGTGTCGACGATGCGGATCTGCGGCCGTGGACGGGGCGTCAGAAGCTTCTCCGGTAGGTTGGATGAGGGTGCGAGGAAGCGGATCTGAGGCCGTGGACTTGTGAGTTGGCAAAGCGGCCCCGATAGGGTTGAAAATGGTATAGGCGAAGCTACTCCGGTGGGGTTGACGATGTTGTCGGTGAAGCGGCTCCGATAGGGTTGAGGAAGGTGTTGGCGAAGAGGATCAGAGGCCGTCGACGGGGGCGGCGGTGGGGCGGCTCGGGGGGGGGGGGGGGGTGGACGAAGCGTCTCCGGTGGGGAGTACGAATGAGCCGCTGCAGATGTGCTGCGGTTGACGAGAGTACCGGCGAAGCAGATCCGGCACCGTGGACAAGGCCGGCACTGAATGGGTTGTGGTACAGTGGTGGATGAGCAGTCTACTTGTTTCTAGGAGAGGTGGGAGGGGTAGATGCGGCCGCAGAAGCAGATCCGGCGAGGGACGCTGCTGGCAGTGAATGGGCTCTGGTACACCGGTGGATGAGCAGTCTAGGGTTTCGAGAGGGGAGGGGAGAAAGGCCGATGAAGTACGGACGGCGTGATGTGAGATGCTCTGGTGCTGTGGAGTTAGTCGTTTTTGCGGGAGGAGGAGAGGAAATGGGGGTGCCGTGTAGTGGGGGGAACCGGAAGTTACCAAAGCAGCCCCGACCTATTATGTAGATGAGGGCGGTATTGTAACTGTTGGTCTCCATGCACCAAGGACAAAAGGGGAATTTCGCACGCTAAAGACTAAGGTGGCGGAAATTTTAGAAGGAGGCGCGAGATTTTGCCGCCCGCGGGATCGTTCGTATCCAGTTTCAGCTAATTTTGGACCGTGCTAGCGGGAAGGTCATGCGAGACTGTGTACACGGGGCACGCGTCAGCAGTTAATAACTGGTGTGTCCACCCGAGAAAAAAAGACAATAACGCGGGATGATGCGCCGATAACTTGGACGTTCACACGGGCGCGGCCAATCATACGGGTGTAGTGGCGCGTTCACAAAAAAAGGGACCAAACGCTCAGCCTATGTATTTCTCGTGTAAATAGATAATTTAGTGCAATTGGTTATTTACTTTAAACATAATGCATTGACGTGTTAGTGTAGAGGCGCACAAAAAGAAGTCCGCTACTTAAAAGTGTTACCTCATATGATTACATAGCCTCCATTTCATAAATTGCATACCCGTTGAATTCATATATGAATATTACATATATTACTTCATAATAGAACCTTAAATCATCCAAGACTAATGATTTTGAATGCAAGAGTTACAATGGTGCATGTACATGATAGCTACATTGATTGTTTGAAGAAACATCACTTTAACTTTGGCATGCACAACTGAAAAAGGTTTATTTAAATAGAAAAAATGTGATATGTGAGTGTCCAATCTTTATAGCGTTGAATCGATATTGTACCTTTGGCCACGATACGAAGTAGATATTGATTTATGTTCAAGCGATGCACGTCCACGATCGCTAGATAGTGTTACGTGAATGAATTGTGCAATCTCTCTCACACGCATACATATCTCATTTCCCTGTGGTCATTGGAATCACACACGCGCACTTCGTGTATTTCTCTCCCTCCGTCAAGGTTAGAATTCGTCTTTCTAACCCGTCCTACAAACCTCTCACATAGAAACACACATGCTCTCTCTGTCGAACACGCCCACCCCTTTAATTCCGCCCACCCACAGCCACTAATGTCTCAAAGTATAATAATGTCTCTCACACATATGCCTAAGGTTAACTCGAGTTCCGGAACCATATGAATACATACAATGGGATTCCAACAGAGCACCTTTTGTTTTAAGATTTCGCTCTCTCTCTCTCTCTCTCTCCAACACATTGTTTCTCGCTTCATTTTTCTGGCACTTGCATGCACACAATTTTGTTTATCTTCGTGATGCTTTAAGTATGCCTCGCATAAATGATATCTACCTATCCCTTAATATAGCTAGATATGTGTCACACAAACTCCTTCTCCCTACTAGCAAGATGCCGATGCGTTGCACCGAACATCAAGATGCATTTGTATGGGTAGTTTATCTTGTGGGAGAAAAGGATGAACGAGGGAATGCCTTATTTGCAAATGCGGAGAGGGGTGTGGGTATCTTTTTGCAAAATTGCCACAGTTTCCTTCCTATCCGTCGGGTATAAATCGGATGGCCTATATTGCAGGATGGCAGGAACACTATCATCACCAACTCTGTTTTTTTTATAAGAGTAGGGATATGTAAGTGTCACTGCCCCCCCCCCCCCCCGACACACACACCCACACCCACACAACCACACACACACACTTCCCAACACCGAAGGAGTAGGATGACACCTCGATCTTGATACTAATCTATCGACTGGCTTCTCTCTCAAACACACACACGCACACATACACTACCCGACACCGAAGGAGTAGGGCGGCACCTCGATATTGATAGTAATCTATCTACTCCTCTTTCAAACACACACACATACACACACACTCGCTAGTTGTGCCTCTGTGCCTACCGCGCACACTCTCGATACGCCTTTCTCTCCCTCCCCCTCCCTCCCACCCCAACAATGACAACAGAAGGGTGACAACTCAATCTGATCGTAATCTGTCAATTGGTTTCTCTCTCGAACATTGTGTCTCTGTGCCTCGCTCAGTAGCCCCCTCGATATGTAGACTTCTCGTGCGCGCACAGCTGTAGTGACGATGACGCTAAACCCAGTGTGCCTCGTTTTTAACGGCCTCATGTGATAGTTTTCACCCTGTTTTCTGTTAATTAACAAGGCAACCTTTTCTTTGTTACTACTAGTGAATCCGAAATCATTCGGGGCAGACATAAAATATATCACTTCAACCCAATTATCGCAGTAACTATTTTGAAAGAAACTAGCTAGATGCCCGTGCGTTGCACGGAACATCAAGATGCATTTGTATGAGTAGTTTATTTTGTGAGAGAAAAGGATGAACGAGGGAAGGCCGTATTTGCGAATGTGGAGAGGGGTGTCGGTAAATTTTTGCAAAATTGCCATAGTTTTCTTCCTATCCGTTAGATATAAATACGACGGCCTATATTGCAGGATGGCATGCACACTATCATCACCAACTCTGTTTTCTACTCCCTCCGTTCCTAAATATTTGTCTTTTTAGAGATTTCAACAAGTGACTACATATGGAGCAAAATGAGTGAATCTACACTCTAAAATATGTCTACATACACATCCGTATGTGGTAGTCCATTTGAAATCTGAAAAGGACAAATATTTAGGAACGGATGGAGTATAAGAGTAGACATGGAGATATATCAGAAGCATGGTCTACAACAAAATATGCTGGACTGGTTAGCGCCGGATGCTCGCAACGCGATGACATGAGTTCGAATTCTGTCTTTAACTTTAGATTTTTATATTATATATTACTTATTTAATATATACTTCTTTCGCTACTGTACTGATAGTGGAACCCACAGAATACTTAGAGTGTGTTTGGTTTCAGTCATCAACTAGAATGGCATGGGTCGGACCCGTTCCTAGGCCTCGTTCTCGCGTTCGGTTGATGAATGGAATGAAACCCAGTCGTTCCCACCGAATGAATATTCGGCCCAGATCCGAAACGCAGCGATACCTCCAAATCGGAGGAATCACGCGGAACCGGTCGTGCGCTCCTCTCCCTCCCTCTCGCGGCGCCTCTCCCTCGTCTCTCTTCCTCCCTCAATCTGCGCCGCCTGGCGCTGGCGCTGCTCGCCTCGCGCTCGCAGCCGCCCCGGCCGCGTCCAAGCCGGGCGCACTGAGGCAGCCCGTTCGTTGCGACGGACATGCAGCATCAGATTGCGTGGCCGTCCAACTCGTCTTCCTTCTGTCCTTGCATAGCGGCGGAAGGGGCAGTAGCCAGCTTGCCGGTGATGGCCACACATGGGCAGTAGGGAGCAGGGAGCGGCCGGGGCAGCAATCAGCGATTCAGCGTAAATAGCAGAGGAAGCGGCGGCGCGTTGGCAAGCATCAGTCGTGGCAAGCACAAAAGCCGGGACAAGTGAAGCGATTGTTTTTTTTTCTAACTTGTCATTGCTTGATTGATGATGCATCTATATGCTCTGTGTTGAGATTGCTGACAAATTTGCTGTCATTAGTACTTGTGTAATCTTGATTTTGAGACTTAATCAATATTTGTTGTTAATTCTTAGGAAAATTATAGTGATGATAAATTTTATATAGACATCAGATTACATGTGAATGACAAATACTTTTGCAATTGAAATGTATTTTGTATAATTTTCTGTTAAACATAAAAAGGTTGTAATTGTTCATATTGTACATTTGCATATGTGAAAATGATTCCATTCCGGTTCTCCAAACCAAACGCTGAAACATTTACATTCCATGTTTTATCCCTAGCCAAACACGAAACGGAACCGACCCATTCCGGTGGAATGAAACCATGACATTCCATTCCACTTCGTTCTTGAACCAAACATATCCTTAAAATACAAGATTAAGGATGGACTTGTTTCTTTTTAACTTTCTGTACGAAGCTGTAGACACCCTGCAAGTCACGTGTACACTGTACATGCAATTAACTTTTTATAGAGGGATAATCATACACACAATTAACTCAAATGGATTGGATGTCACTCTATTATTTCCAGCATAAGAGCATCTCCAACGGCAGCCGGCAAATTTCCTCCCGTTTCCTTCCGCGGAGGACGACATCAAACGCCAGCGGCATAAATTTTCACAACTGTAACCAACCAGATGAAATTCGTGCAAACAGGGACTGATTTCATATAAGCATGAAGGATTTCGTATAAAAAAGCCGGATCTTCATATAAACATGATGAGTTTTATTACATTTACATGAACTAAGCGGCCAATCCGGCTATCTTGGTATAATTAATACTCCCTCCGTCCGGAAATACTTGTCCTAGAAATGGATGTATCTAGACTTATTTTAGTTATAGATACATACAATTTATCCATTCTTAGAACAAAAATTTCCCGCCAGCTGGAGAGGGAGTACATAATCTAAATGGCCGCCCGCGGATCCCTTTGTCTTCCTCATGTCCGGCAGACACTTTGCGGGGTCGACGAAGGTCCTCGGAAGAGACGAAGAAGCAAAGAAACCACCTGAATGCGCAGTCATCGCCTCGGCTGTGGCCTTCATGGGACCTAAGTGGCGGCGGCCTCCCGTGTTCTACTTCTCCTCGATGATGGCGGCGGACACGGAGAAGCTGGTCACCGACTCGTCGCTGTCCATGCACCCGGCTACTGTCTCTGCCTGCATGGCGCTGCCGCAGGCACGGGAGGTGCGCCCACAGACACGGGAGGCGCGGTCCGACGCGGCAGCGATGACGCTCGTACCGGTGTGCTCACCGCCGTGCCGGCGTGGAGCAAATCGCCACTCCTCATCGAGCTGAACTGGAGCGGCGAGTTGCTGAACCACGCGCCTGCTTGGGGCGGCAACTGGCTCCGTCGGGCCAAGCGAGGTTGGTGAAGCACCGAGTGGCCTCGCCCTATCCGGAGGGCTCGGCGGGCCACCCAGCCGGGTAATATGCCGGAGAACGGCTCCTCGGAAGCCATCGGAAGAGTGGAGAAATTGGTGAAGGCGGAGATGGGGGAGCGGCGGAGGGGTGCGATTCTTACCCGTTGTCTGTCTGGCCTCGTGTAAACAGAGGGCAGACGGTAGGAGCTTGGCCGACGGCTGGCCTCGTTTAAACTGAGGGCGGACGGGAGGAGCTCGGCCGGTGTTGCGTTTAATTCCGGCCCGCTCATGAACGGACGTGTGGCCGGAGTAGATTTCTCGGTTTGCATGCGGGTTTAACAGAGGGGTTTGATGGAGGCGAGGAGGCGTGTTCAGCCGAGCGTGCAGCGGGCGGTGCAGTACTACTATTCGATTTGACAGCGGGCGGCGCAGTTCCCGGTACGGCTTTAATGCAGACGAGCGAGGGAGTAGCGGTTCCCGAAATGTTGAACGACCAATGCATCCTCCTTCAATTAATGCATGAGGGAAGTAATGGGAGGAGGACCGGGAAAAGAGGCTGCACGATGTGAATGCAACGCAGTTTGCCCTCATATAAAGGCTCCCCTCCATTCCAATGCATCTCGACATCGTACGCACCTAAGCATTTGCCTAAGCACCTACACTAAGCGCAAAAGGGCTCACTCCAGACCCATGGCAGCGATGCGCGCGAGCGGCCAGCGGCTGTGCCAGATGGTCCACGACGTCGGCCTGCGGCATGGCGCCGAGGATCGTCTCCAGACGGTGTTGGAGACCGGCTGGTGGATGGCCGCCGTCGACGCCAACTACGACTCTCAGTTGGACCAGATGATCGTTGCCACCACCAACAAGTTCACCGTCCTCAAGAAGCTCGCGGACGACATCGCCGTACTCCTCCAGCCCGCGCGCCCGGGCTCCTCATTGCCTGCCACCCAAATCGGCCTCCATGGCCATTGCCGCGCGCACTGGTGGCCCTGCGACTGCCCGCCGACGCCACGAAGAATGTCCAGCTGGAGGTCGCGCTCGCCGCGAGGCGCCTCGCCCTGCAAGAATTCGTCGACCTACACATCCACGTGTACGAGCAAATCGTGTACATAGGTATCTACAAGGCCAGTGAGGACGCTACGACGTTGGCCTTCCTCAACCGGCTGGAAGCCTTGGATGCCTTTGCTGAGAAGCACCTCGACCTCGCCACAAAAGTCGCCGCTCCATAGCCGTCGGTCGGTGGCCCGGCGCACTAAGTTGAGGAGGAGGAGGAGGAGGTCGTACGTTGATGGATGCATCTTTCTCCTTGCCTTCTGTAACCACCACTGCGATCGCATCATCATCGTGGCCTTAATTCTTATTGTGGTCTTGCATTCTCGTTCCAGTTAATACCGACATGTGCGATCCCTTTGCTTAATTATATGCATCACTGTAACTAGTACTCCATCCGTCAATTTATAAGTTGTGCTTACCTTTTCCATCAACTTCGTGCAACGCGCGGGCATCTGTCTAGAAACACTAGAACATGTCGAACCGCGTGTGACCAAACCGACGATGCGCCAACCTAGCTACTACGTACCCTGCTTATCTGGCGGAAATAGCCCCGCCCTAGCGTTTCCAATCGTTATTTCTATCTATCGATCGTGCCAAGGAGCAGAAACAAAATGTTACAATTTATACATGTTTCTCTACTCCTACTCCTATACAAGACTCAGTTGGTGATGGTGGTGTGTCTGCCATCTGTCGTTTCTGACCATTAGATCTGCATCTAACGGCTGTGAGGTAAGTTGTGGCATTTTTGCAACAATAGCCCACTTCTCTGCTCCAATTTGCAGAAAACCCCTTATTATCTTGAAAGCAACCACATCCCTCCCTCACCTCATCAAAACAGCCTGAGAAATATATACTCCTATAAAAGACTCAGTTGGTGATGGTGGTGTGTCTGCCATACGTCATTTATGACCATTAGATTTGCATCTAACGGCTGTGAGGTAAGTTGTGGCATTTTTGCAACAATAGCCCACTTCTCTGCTCCAATTTGCAGAAAACCCCTTATTAACTTGAAAGCAACCACATCCCTCCCTCACCTCATCAAAACAGCCTGAGAAATATATTTTGAGTGAAAAGTACTCCCTCCATCCCTAAATATTTGTCTTTCTAGAGATTTCAATAAGTGACTACATACGAAGCAAAATGAGTGAATCTACACTTCAAAATATGTCTATATAATCCGTATGTGATAGTCCATTTGAAATCTCTAAAAAGTCAAATATTTAGGAACGAAGGGAGTAATATATTAGGAGTATATCAAAACAAGAGTGATTTCTTTCAAGTTTGTGAACAAGTACTACTATTCTACTACTTTGGATCCGTCGCAACGCACGGGCACATTGCTAGTAAAAGGAAAAGGCATGTCGCGTTCGCGTCTCACTCCCCCCACACACGCCCGGGAATCGGGAGTACTCCATGGCCCGTCCGGCACGACACATAGCTTAGGGAAGGCGTGTTGCCTAGCATTTTCACTTTCATGTGGGACCGCCGTTGAGCAAACCGACTATTGGCAAACCGCACCCCGCCCGCCGCCGGGTTGGAAAATAGAAACAAGGGGAAGATCTAGCTGTAGCACGGAAGCCAAGAAATTTGGTGTCGGATGGGGCTCGTTGATAGAGTAGGAGCATTCCGTACTACTCTACTCCTACTAGTACCAAGTTTGTACTATACAACTAGTACTACCACTATACAACTAGTAGGTACGTGCACGGCACAGCTTCGTAGGAACAAAAAAAGGGAAGATCTTGTTTTGGGTGATTTATCTTTTTTTCTATCAACGTAGTATGAATAATATGATGTGGGGGCACCCATGAAGCTTATGTGGCTTGGTTGCATGGCTACGAAAGGTTAGAGAAAAATAAATAGATAATGTGTTTAGAGTGCACTCCACTAAACAGATATACTTTGGATCCATTGCAACGGACCGACACATCTATATCTATACCCCCTATATAGTGTGTGAATAACTTTGAAAGTTGGTCGTTGGATGAAGCCAATCCGACGGTACAAAGATGGAAAATTCGAGCACTACTAGCCGTTGGATATCATCTACATTCCACCAGATTCTGCCACATGTAGAATCTAGAAGACTCCATGGTTGAACTTCATTCATGACTAACTTTGCCATAACTAAGCTTAGGCAAAGTGTGTCTGAAACAAAAAAATGTGGCTAACAAAATGGCCACCACAAGTGTGGCAAGATTTGGTAAGAAGTTGAGTCTATGACATGTGGACCATGTAGCTAGAAAAGTGTGGCAAGCCACAAGTGTAGCAATGAACCAAACACATGCCTGGTGTGTTTGATAGGGTGTATGAAGGGTGCATGATCCCAAGAGTTCCCTTCTCGACCCATTTTTGGGTGTTTGGTAGAGTGTATGAAGGGTGCATGAGTCCACACTAGATTAGCACAAATACACTAGAAGCATGCATGAAGAGAGCATACATGAAGAGGGGTGTTGAGTTGAGCATGCATGAAGAGGGAACAACTATGCTGAGACGGGAACGCAACCAAACACACTTGTGGCACGCCTAAGCTTAGGCGTGGCAACCTTAGGCTGCAAACTAAACCATAACTTTGAAAGTTGGTTGTTGGATGAAGCCAATCCGATGGTACAAAGATGGCAAATCCGAGCACTACTGGCCGTTGGATATCATCTACATTCCACCAGATTCTGCCACATGTAGAATCTAGAAGACTCCATGGTTGAACTTCATTCATGACTAACTTTGCCACAACTAAGCTTAGGCAAAGTGTGTCTGCCATAAAAAATGTGGCTAACAAAATGGCCACCACAAGTGTGGCTAGAAAAGTGTGGCAAGCCACAAGTGTAGCAATGAACCAAACACATGCCGGCACGCCTAAGCTTAGGCGTGGCAACCTTAGGCTACAAACCAAACCATAACTTTGAAAGTTGGTCGTTGGATGAAGCCAATCCGATGGTACAAAGATGGCAAATCCGAGCACTACTGGCCATTGGATATCATCTACATTCCACCAGATTTTTGCCACATGTAGAATCTAGAAGACTCAGCATAATGCACAAACCACCAGAATCTCATGCGTGCAATGCACGTGTACCTTACTAGTAGTTGGTAGTAGTAAGAAACAAATTCCGGTTTTGGCACGAGCTCGTACTGCCGGAGCACCACAAGGCCTGCAATGGGAGTTACATTTCCCTCTCGGGGCCCACGGGACCGAACTTCAGTGGCTTAGTGCCCGGCCTATGAGTCAATGACATGCGGACCTTAAATGCGGCTGGCCCACATGTCATTCTCATGGTGGTGGTGTGGTTCGCGACTCACTCATTCGAGATGAACCGGCCGGTGGTGGCGTGGCCGTGGCGAGGGTGCCACAGCTGGGCGTCAGGGCGTTACGAGGCGTAGATGGCCACACCGGCGGGTACTACCTGTAGTACAAAAGTACTCCAGCTGAGGATTGATGCCTGGGATGAAATGTGTCACAGCCGCTGGATGAAAATTCGATGGTGCGGGACGTGTGGTGTCATGGGTTCGTGCGGCGTCGTGGGAATTGCATGTGGCTGTGGTAGAAACTTGATGCTCGCCGCATTTAAGGTGGCCCACATGTCATGCACACAAAGGCAGAGGGGCGGTGCGGCCGAGAGGGGTGAGGCGCACGTCGAGGGACGTGGTGTCGTGCATTCGAGCGGCGTCGTGGGAATCGCGAGTGGCAGTGGATGAAACGTGATGGTCGCCGTAGTTGAACTTCCATGGACAAGCTGTCATGTCTACGGACACATGCATTGCATACCGATCACTAGGAGTAGTAGAGAAAGCTAGGCGGATAAATAGTTCCTTATAGTCAAGTGGACCCACGCTACTACTTGTTCCAAAGACATGCACACCATCGAAATAGTCCATCTATATCAATATACATAGAGAGGGAATATTTTTTTTACAAGAGAGGAAATAGTTCATCCATCCATAATGCCCTGCTGCTGGTGTAGCATCTTCTTCTTCTTCATCATCATCTTCTTCTTCTTCTTCTTGTTCTCATTTTCTGTGGGAGACGGCTTCGCAACAAGCTCTCTGGACCTTGTAGCTATCTCGAAACTCACACGGGCATCGAGGGCAGCATATTTTATCCGCTCGTACGTCAAGGGATAATTCTCCCATCCAGACGACCTTAATGCCAGCGTCTCGTCACCCTTCTGAAGATTTGTTCCTAGCACAAAATTTACTACGTCGAATAGGGATGGTGTCGGTATCACAATCTTCTACAGGAATTTTTATTCTGGTTTGTAGGTCTGCGATGCTTTTCAAATCAAGGTTGTACGGCTCCAACTTCTGTTTGTTCCCTGCGATGGCTGCCCCACAGAAGTATATGTCCTCCCGAGACAATAAATCGTGAAGCTCACCTGGTATGGAGGGCGCGTGTATGATGTGGTACACCAAAACATCATCTTCGAGGCACAGCTGAAGGACAGCGGCGTGTTGGATCTTCCCAGTGGCACGCTCCGTGTATTCTGCGTCGAGACCGATGACATTCATCTCCACCTTTTGGAGGGAGTTGGATACATTGTTGATCCACTTCCGAACAACCCTTGGGTGGTCGGTGACCGTGGCAACTATGCTCAATGAGCCTTCGACGAGGACATGTTGGACGCTAAAAACCTGCATCTCGATCTCTTTCGCCATTTGGAACCACTGGACTGGAGGGCTATGGTTTGGAGAATTAGGATTAGATGGCTAATCTAACTGAAGAAGATGATTATTTATAGGGGCTTCGGAATTACTCCAGGAGGGTGTGAAGAGGTTAAAACAATGTGAATGCAGTGTGGTTTGGATGCAAATGAAGATCAAGGAGTAGTGAAAAAGCCGAGGAAAATCGGTTCCTGATGGAGAAGTAAATGGGAGAAGTTATGCACATGCATGAGGAGAGGTGCGGTGGTTTGACTGCTGCATGCAATGGATTGGACGGGCTCTTCGGTTGCCTTTTCTCTCTCCCACGTGCACAGAGTGGCCCACTTGCATGCTGCAGTTTATTGGTTGGAGTCGGGCTGCAGCTGCTCATGCGTACGCTAATTAATGCTGTGAATGCGGGGCATGGATGGAAATGGGCACATGCAAAAGGGTATATACGCAGACTAATTAGAGAAATACTGAAAAAAGTTATGCGCGGAGAAAAGAGGACCGGAGGGAGTACTACTCATGTTCCTACTACGGTTAAGGAATATGCGGTTATCCTCAAAAAATGAAAAGTCCTTCTTCGCGCTTCCGCATGCACGAGAATTTGGTTCTGCTCGCAATATGGATGATAGCTGGAGGATGAATTGAACCCAGAGGCATGCTAGCATGGGAGTGTACTCATGTTCCTACTACTCCTACTAGTAGTGGTAGTACAACTGTGGTACACTTGATGGTCAAAATACTATTATTCATCCGGTCCTCATAGTGAAGTGACAAGACCCTGCGCCCGAGGTGACACCAGTCCAGGTGGCGTGTCCGGGTTACCAAAGTCAGCCTCACCTTGTGCACTGTGCAGTCACTGTCACCGCCGCTGTATAGCATGCCTCGCCTCGTCTCCCTCTCCCCTAGCACCACTCCATATCCATTTCCGTCTCGCCGGAGATCTTGAGGTCACCCTTCATTATCTCACTGTGCCCCTGCATACCCTCGCCTCGCTCGCCTCCCCCAGTACCACTATTCCCTTGCTAGCTGCTCCAGCACCGACAGCCTTCTCCCCCGTAAATCAAGCCCCCCAAAACCCCACCTTCCAAACTCCACCATGGCCGAACGCGAACCGCGCGGGATCCATATGAGCCGCGACTGGAGCTATCTCCCCAGTGACGTCCTCGACCTCTGTGGTTCGTGTATGGATATGTTGAGCGCCCTGCGGCTGGCTGCATGCTCGAGGCGCATGCACACGACCATCGTTGAAGCGAGGCCTAAGCTTTTCAAGACACCCTGCTTGCTGTTATGTGGTCTTGCGAGATTGGCTCACCATGATACGGAGGCGTACATGATGCCCCTCGACTTCAATCCGATCTCCATTAGCCGAAACTTCTTTGCAGGTATGTAGTGGGTCGTCGTACATCATTTCCCTCGACTTCGATCCGATCACCATCGCCCGAAACTTCTTGGCAGGTATGTACTGGGTCGGCATGAACTCCCACTGGATGGCTGCCGTCAGAGAAGACGGTAAAAAATTGGTGCTCGTGAACATCCAGACCTCCCATGAGATTATCCTTCCTCCGTTGGAATATATAGAGTATTACCATCGTGGTCCTAGTCATCTAGATTACCGCGTCAGTTGGACGGACCTTGTTTTGCATAAGATTGTAATCTGCCAAGTGCCCACACGACATGCGGATTATGCAGACTTCAAGCTAATTGCTTTGTTCGGCAAGGGACTCGCCTATCTTTACGCCGGTGCCTTCTTTAGATGGAGACAACTCAGCTCCCAGTGGATCGTCGTCAAAGCTGATACACACTTCTGTGATGCTATTGAACACAATGGCATCATCTACGCGATCGACAAAGCAGATGGCACCACGTATTGCTGGGACGGCGTGTGTAAGTTGTTTCCGCCTCATGTTAATGTAACGCCCCGAGACCGACGCTTCAGAAGACTTCCATATTTCGTGATCGCTGTGTGTTTCTTTTGTGCTTGCTCTTTTATTTTTGCATTGTATCATGTCATCATGCCATCATGTCATTTAATTTTTAAAACTCAACTAAGTAAATTGCATGGATCTTCGATCCATTTAAATTGAGGGAAATGCACATGGTGATTTCTCTTTACAACATATAAAAATCTCCCAATATTATTAGGGAGCTATATTAAAATATTCCATTAACTTTGGAGTCACCATAACACACGTGCAAAATATATCCCAATGCCTTTGTTATCTTAATTCTTGGTCTCCAACCTTGCCATTTATTCTTTCATCATACTCCGGAGCTCCACCAAAAATCCGAACATTTTTGGACCTTCCCAACCCTCACTCCTATTCAAATCATTTGAATTAAATTCAAATGCATTTGAATTTATATCTTTCAATCATGCCACTTCTATTTTTCCTGGATCAAGCGCATTTTTATGAGCCCGGGAAAGTTTAACCGCATGCGCAAATTCTTTCTCTAACCCTCTCTTTCTTTTTCTTTTCTCTATTTCTTTTCTGCCAAAGAAAATAAGAGAGAGAGATGCAGCCAGCCCACCAGTCCGCAGCTCGACCTAGCCCGCAGCGCCGGCCCACCTAGGCCCAGCCGCGCCCAGCTCTAACCCTAGTCTCTCTCCATCCCCATCTCCTCCCGCACCGCCGCCAGTGCCCGACCCCCTCTCCCTCTCCTCGATCCCCTCCTCCCACCTCGCTCCAGCCACCGCAGAACCAGGCTGCCGCCCGCTCTCTGGTCTACCATCGTCGTCGGAGCCCCGCGCCTAGCCCTACCCCCTCCTCTCAATCTCTCCCCTGCCGCCGCCTCCTGCTCGATCCCCTTTCCCCTCCACTCGTCTCCCTCCTCGCGCCAGGGAGAGGAGCTCCCTTGTCCCCACCGTCCTCTGGCTCGTCGCTGCCGGGCGCCTCCTTCTCCTCCCCGTAGCTCCTCCGCCGTGGATGCACCTTCACCACCACACACGCGTCGCTGCCCGCGCCACGACCAAGCTGGCCTCCTGCTCCGACGTGGTTGCGCTGCAGCGTGTCCTCCGCGGCGTGAAGCCTTGCCTGAGACCGCCCTGCTTTGCCTCTGCGCCGCGCCGCCCCATCGACCCGCCGCGTCCTCGCGTCTCCCTTCCTCGTCCCGCACCCGAGCCGTCCCCGAGCGCCTCCTCCTTGCTGCTTCGCCTGTCACCGAACAGGAGCTCCGCCGCCTCGACTCCTGGTTCGGCTGTCGTCGCTGCTGCCCTTCCCCGACCTCCTGCCCGCGTCCCTCTGCACCGTGCTGCCCGAGCCGCCGGGATCTTGTGCCATGGCCTGGACTCCTCTGCGCCCATGAGCCTCGACGCCCTTGCTGCTGCCCGCCAGAGGCCCCTGTTGTTTCGCTTGGTGTTGGTTTGGTTTTAGATCAGCAAGTACGAGACGCCAAGACCCGTACCCAAACATTCAAGCATCTTCTCCGAGAATTTTGCCAAGTACCACGACGATGCGCCAAGTACCTCTACGACCCGTGTACGACTACGTGATTTCACCAAGTACCCCTCGGATGCGCCAAGTTCGACTACTTGGACCACCAAGTTCCTCTACCGATGACTCAAATGACTACGAAACGTGTAGCACTACCGTCGACCCTCGAAGACTCCGTGGACGTCAAGTTCCTCGCCATGACCCCGAACATCTACGGAACATGAACGACTACTTCCCCTACGACACGTGAACAACTACTTCCACTTCGAACGCGTTCCGCCCCGAATGCACGCTTCGAAGGTATAACCCCGAGACGACGTCCGAGAACGAATGCATGCATGTTGTATGAGATGCTCGTGTTTGCACCGTGCCCGAGAGAGGTCTTTGCACGTTCCTCGATTGCCATGTCGCCGTACCGTGGGAACCCGGAATCCGGGAGCACCCCACCATCTCTAGCTTGACACGCTCACGCCCACTTCTTTTGCACCGGTATCTCCGTGAGTTATCGGATCATCGGAATGTTGCCGTGGCACCATTTTCGTTATTGTTGCCGTGGCACCCTTTTCGTTCCACCACGGTAACAAATGCTTCATAACATGCTTATGTCAACATTTTCATAATATTGCTTAAAAACTTGCATTGTCATCCGCATCATGATAACAACATTTGAATGTTTAAAATTGTTGTTTGCCGTAAATTGCTAAATGACATATGGGGATTTTCCGGAATTGTTGTTTGTTGTTCCGGCCTCATTTAAACTTGCCTAAATAGTTAGTTTACTTATGCTTCACCTCTTTCCATGTTAATCAACATTTAATATTGTTGGGTACATAATGAGAGAGAACTAAATAATTGATGTGGTGTTTCGTCAATATGCAACTCGTTGCATATTGAGCTCCACTTAACTTGTAGTTTCGTTTGTGCACTTTGCCATGCCATGCATATTTAAACCGGACATGCATCATACTTGTTTGTGCATCATGCCATGTTTATGTGATGGTTGTTTACTATGTTGTTTGTTTGTTTCCGGTTTGCTTCTCTCGTTAGCTTCGGGTTCGTTCTAGAGTTGTGAGGATTCGTTCGACTACGTCCGTTTGTCTTGTTCATGGACTCGTTCTTCTTCCTTGCGGGATCTCAGGCAAGATGACCATACCCTCGAAATCACTTCTATCTTTGCTTGCTAGTTGTTCGCTCTATTGCTATGCCGCGCTACCTACCACTTGCTTATCAAGCCTCCCAAATTGCCATGAGCCTCTAACCTTTTTACCCTTCCTAGCAAACCGTTGCTTGGCTATGTTACCGCTTTTGCTCAGCCCCTCTTATAGCGTTGCTAGGTGCAGGTGAAGATGAAGATTGCTCCATGTTGGATTATGTTTATGTTGGGATATCACAAAACCTCTTATTTAATTAATGCATCTATATACTTGGTAAAGGGTGGAAGACTCGGCCTTATGCCTGGTGTTTTGTTCCACTCTTGCCGCCCTAGTTTCCGTCATACCGGTGTTATGTTC
Organism: Aegilops tauschii subsp. strangulata; assembly: GCF_002575655.3. Taxonomy (NCBI): domain Eukaryota; kingdom Viridiplantae; phylum Streptophyta; class Magnoliopsida; order Poales; family Poaceae; genus Aegilops; species Aegilops tauschii. The sequence goes on from NC_053035.3 coordinate 473,038,496, forward strand.
CTTGATTTTGTGTTCCTTACGCGGTTGGGTGATTTATGGGACCCCCTTGACAGTTCGCTTTGAATAAAACTCCTCCAGCAAGGCCCAACCTTGGTTTTACCATTTTCCTACCTAAGCCTTTTTCCCTTGGGTTCTGCAGACTCAAGGGTCATCTTTATTTTAACCCTCGGGCCAGTTCTCCTTCGAGTGCTGGTCCAAACGGAGCGATGTCCGGCGCCCCCTGGGCAACCAGGGTCTATGCCAACCCGACGTCTGGCTCATCCGGTGTGCCCTGAGAACGAGATATGTGCAGCTCCTATCGGGATTTGTCGGCACAGCGGGTGGTCTTGCTGGTCTTGTTTTACCATTGTCGAAATGTCTTGTAAACCGGGATTCCGAGACTGATCGGGTCTTCCTGGGAGAAGGTTTATCCTTCGTTGACCGTGAGAGCTTATAATGGGCTAAGTTGGGACACCCCTGCAGGGTATTATCTTTCGGAAGCCGTGCCCGCGGTTATGTGGCAGATGGGAATTTGTTAATATCCGGTTGTAGAGAACTTGACACTTGACCCTAATTAAAACGCATCAACCGCATGTGTAGCCGTGATGGTCTCTTTTCGGCGGAGTCCGGGAGGTGAACACGGTTTCTGGGTTATGTTTGACGTAAGTAGGAGCTCAGGATCACTTCTTGATCATTGCTAGTTCACGACCGTTCCGTTGCTTCTCTTCTCGCTCTCATTTTCGTATGTTAGCCACCATATATGATAGTGCTTGCTGCAGCTCCACCTCACTACCCCATCCTTTCCTTTAAGCTTAAATAGCCTTGATCTCGCAGGTGTGAGATTGCTGAGTCCTCGTGACTCACAAATACTTCCAAAATAGTTGCAGGTGCCGATGATACCAGTGCAGGTGACGCAACCGAGCTCAAGTGGGAGCTCGATGAAGATCTTGTTCGTTGTGTTGTTTCTTTTCATGTTGATCAGTAGTGGAGCCCAGTTGGGACGATCGGGGATCTAGCAGTTGGGTTGTCTTCTTTTATTTTGGTTCCGTAGTCGGACCTATGTGTGTATCTTGAATGTTGTATGATTTCATTTATGTATTGTGTGAAGTGGCGATTGTAAGCCAACTCTTTATCCCATTCTTGTTCATTACATGGGATTGTGTGAAGATGACCCTTCTTGCGACGAAACCACAATGCGGTTATGCCTCTAAGTCGTGCCTCGACCCGTGGGAGATATAGCCGCATCGTGGGTGTTACAGTTAATGATGACGCCATGACACTGTTTGAACTTTTTGTGATGATTGGCATATCCCTGTTTGAGCAGAATTTGAGTAGAATTATGGCAATGTATTAGAGACGCCGTAAATCAGCTAGATTTGGAATGAGTTAATTCATGCGATTGTGATCATGTCATTACAGCCAATTTGTACCCCTGAATAATTAAACGGTTAGGAATACATGGATATTCTCCTTATTTTACAGTAATCTATATACTACTACTAAATATGAGTGTGTATCAATGGCCATGTTAGTTTCCTCATTTTCATGATGTAGAAACATGCACCACACTGTTGGTTTCATCTAACCATACATTAGGGAAGTAAATGTGCATATGGAGAACTCTATATTTGGAAGTAGTGAAATCATGTAATGCTTACCATGTGTACATACCTATATTCGCCCTTCAGCAATCAATGGCTAGAATAATATCCTCACAAAAAAATTTGCCCACAGGACACGAGTATATAACAATGCATGGTCTGTTAGTTACCTTGAAGAATTTGTTTGTGAGGACAGAACATGATTCCATAACATGCATGACATGGTAGTTTCCTGTGAAGAATCGATTGCGAGATAACATGAGTATAACCATGCATGGCACTTCTATATTTTCGAACCCAGTATACATTTCCCTGTATTTTCCTCCCAGTTCCAACAGGGACATATCAATGTTGTTTCTTGCATTATCCTACTCATACTCTGAACAATGCTGATCTTACATTAACAATGCCTGTCCTTTTTGATATGATGCAGTGTCCCTACAGTTACTGCCCTTTGTAATCACACCACCTTTGCCAAAAACAGGGAAGCACAACTGGTTCCTCGCTCGATCAGACGACGGCAAAAGACTGATGATCATTCGGACACATGAGCCAGAAAAGTTATATTGCAAAAACCCCACTGTATACAAGCACCGTGAAATACGTGAGTATCCGGACATTGGTTGTTATGTCTATGAGCAGGATACCAGCTTGTTGGGGCCTTCAGGATTTTTTAGTTGGAGGCGGGTAAACATCATTGGTTCACACTCTCTGTTTCTCGGACTCAATTATCCGATTAACCAGGAGATCACCGTTGGCAAGGACCTTGATGGCAGAGAGGCTCTGTTTGCTATGGAAAACTGTGTCTACATGGCGAGCCCTAGGAGTTCGGGAGCAAACTCCCCTGATTGTCAACGATACAGCCCGCAGCCAAAAGAAGGTGAGAATGACAAAGGCATCCGGATTAACTTTGATCCTTGGATGTCTCAATTACGACAGGAGGTGATGTGGTTCAAGCCTTCAGGTTAATAGGTAATTGGGCTGTTATGTCGAAAGGGTGGAGTACTGGTGTCTCCGGATCATTGGTCGCTGAAGCGGGGCTGCAAATTATGATGGTGTTGGATCATCTCTTCGAATGACTTTGTTGTCTTTGTTGCTTGTTCTGGATGGGTAGTTCTTTCTTTTGTTATGCATATTCCTTGTCATTTGGTCATCCTCGTCTATGTCACTCTTACTATGTAATAGTTGGCTCTGTTTAGAATGTCATTCTCGTCTGGATCACGAGAGTCTGAGCGCTGCAGATGGGTGCGTTTTGGTGGTGTAGCAAGACTTCTTATGAACTATCATGTCTTGCTGTTTATGTCAGTAGTAGTCACTAGTCAGTGTTTGAATGTTGTATATATTGTTGTTTTGAACTGTTTATTGTCTCGAACTACTGGTGGGCTAAATGAGGGCATCACCATTCTCTAGTGTTCAGAGTGTATCTCCTTTTTTCAAGTTATATAATTTGAGCTCAGTGTCTTTTCGATGATGTACACTTGTTTGGGCCAGTGAGGTGTCGTTGAATATGGGTCGAGTAGTAACGCAATGCCAAACAAGTCAATTATGACTCTCAGGCCGGGCTCTCAAAAGATCCTAAAAAAAGGCCGGGCTCTCCAAAAAAGAAAGAATAAGGACTCTTAGGCCGGCATGTGGGCGCCACCGGTGTTTTCGTGCGCTTGCGCGCCGAGAGCATATTGGCGCGTGTTCAAAATTCAAGCTACCTTTTCATCCCCAATCTCCTGCCCCTCCCCCACCTCTGGAATCTCGATTCCTACTCCAGTTCCCCCAAATCCCCCTCTTGTACTCCCTGTACTCAAGCTCACTATCATGTCGCCGGTCAACGCGGACCTCCGAGCCGGAGATCCTGAGGTCCGTCCTGCCTTCGGTCGCTGCATGCTGTCACTCAACAGTGGCATGGCGGCGCTTGACGACCAGTTTGCCGGCAAAGTGCTGATGGTAACCATCAACGGCGACCGGCCTCCCGTCTCACCGGACGACCTTGTCAAAGCTCTTGGCATTGCTCACGGCATCCAAATAAGTGACTTGCTCGTCGAAGTCTGTCCGCCACCGGCTGATTTCTTCGTCAGGTTCCGGACAACTTTCGACTACAGTCGTGTGTTCGAATCTTCCCGGCGTTTGTTCTGCGATGGCGTGCTGGTGAGCTTTGATCGGTGGCACCCAGGATGGGGCTCGGTGCCCTCTGAGCTTGAGTTTTTAACAAAGCTTACCTTCCACGGCATGCCTCGACATGCTTGGAACAGCGAGTCCATAAATGAGCTTATGAACGACCTTGGAGGTGAGCTCATAAGTATGTTTGTTCCTCCAGACAGCTGGGCTCTAACGGTTATGGCATGGATGAAGAAGCCGTCCACCATACCGAAGGTGATTGGTGTTGAGATACCGGTGCAGGAACCGGGGTTGTACTATTCGTCGCCACCAAGGCCGCCGCGGACCATGTTAGGGATGTACCTGTATCGAGTGTTCGTGCATGTCGAAGAAGTGGTCAATCCATCAATCGAAGTCCTGCCGCCACTGCTGGTGCCAGGGTCCGTCAACGATGTATATTACAGGAGTCAACGTCAGACTTTCCCCGTGTTGCTCGGAACGATGGATGGCACAGGGCCTACTCCATCGCCCGGCGGAGGCCACTACTTCTTTGGGAGAAGAGGCAGGGCTGCCTGCCTGGATGTGCTCTAATTTTAGGTAACAACTGAATCTTGTCAGATACTAGTTAAATCCGAGCTATGGTTGTGAAGCACTGATGTGCCAGTACATTTGATTGTGACCTGTTCTAATTTTGTACCTGAACTTTTTTTAGAAAGGGTTGTACGTCAACTTAATGTGCTAGCAGAACTTATTGTGTTGTCTGTCTGTCTTCTTTGCACAACATTCAAGATATTTCCCTGTCATTGATAAAGAAGATGAACCGTTATGTACGAGTTCGTTGGTTTCAACATAGCCCTACCCGTAGCGATCCACTGCTTCCATCCTGATTGTGCCGCCTGCGTAAAAATTTTATATGCAAGTTAAGTGTGCTATGATATTCTATATGATTGTGTCAACTATATAAGTTTTTACTGAGCATCAGAAATGCATATGGCTAAAAGATGTATTTACGAGCATCGACCGATGGGTCTCTCTCTCTCTCACACACACACCCACACACACGCACAAGTGGGACCCGTTGAATTATTTCTTTGCTCGTGACAGCTTTTAATTAGGTTCCACTGTAATCTAACTTTTTTCTTAAGTTATTAATTGAGCTCAGTGACTTCAAAAAGTTGTACGGAAGCCTTGTTTGGGCCTTTCCGGCGTCACTGAATGTGGGCTGAGTAGCCATGTTAGGTTGTACTGTACTACACAGGCCTTTTTTTTCAACATCAGCAATGCAACTGGGCCGACAGTTGTACACAATATCCGGGTCAACTTGTTATTCTCCACAACCGCAGGGCTGCAAATTTTCCTAGGAGGTATGCATTAAGCTTAACAAGAAAATGGACTTTAAAAAATAATAAATGGGATGTAATTATAATAACTGGGCAGTAACTATAAAAAGATGCACCAAACGCGTAATTAGTTCAAAAAATATATTATTTTTGGAATTTGAAAATTTTAATTTCATTACTTGTTGCACGCGCAATATTTCGTTGGATTTTAACGTAATACAACTTTATTTTGAAATTATATTTAATCTGACTAGAAATTTCGGATAAAAATATTTGGGATCCCATAAAAATGTGGGAATTTTTTTTTGAATTCTTTTTTGAGTGGTTGGTTGAAATTATTAATCGTTGTCCTAACTAGAAAATGGGATGTACTTTTAACAAACTGTAAATGGGTTGTAGTAAATTCCATTAGAATTAAAAAATGGGCTATACATTCTTACAAATCGCAAATGGGCTATATGTTCTCTGCCACACACTTGTGGGCCTTCTAAGTTGACGCGTCCCCTAAAAAAAACTAAGTTGATGCGTATGCAAGGCTTTGTCAACAACACATGGTTCTGGCAGCTGTGGCCGTTGGATGTCCATCCAACGGATGTCGTGCTTGTTCTTCAATCTCGGATATTCTTGCTTCTGCCGCCCAAAAAATGATTCCTCCCCCTGACATCTGGGGCGCACCATTTCGGAGGCTGACCTGTGGGCCTACTAAGTTGACGCGTACCAAGGGCTTTGTCAACTTAGTCAATATAAACGATTCTAGCTGCAGTGACCGTACGATGTCCATCCAACGGCCGTAGTGCTTCTTCAACCTCTGGTCTTCTTGCTCCAGCCGCCCAAAGCAGCGCCGGTCGTGCCGCGTGCTCCTGCCTCCCGTGGCCGGCTGTGATGCCGCGGAGGCCTCACCGCCCCCTACTACTGCCACCGCTGGCCAGGCCATCCCTCTACTCACCCACCCCCCTGTTATTCCGCGGCGACGACAGCCTCACACCGCAGCCGAACCAGTGAACCCTCATAGTCCTCTCCGCGCGGGCTTCCACTGCCGCGTCTTCCCCGGCTCCGCATCGTCCCCTTCCTAGGCCTCGCCGTCGTCCACCACCCTGGTGCTCTCGGCGCGGCATGGTCAACGTGGTCAAGGAACGGCTTCCATCGGACGTGGACTGTATGTGGAGAGGCTGACAGCTGGGTCCACGGCCGCAGCAAGGAAGTGCCTCCTTATTACGTGCAAAATAATTATTCCTCCACCTGACAGCGGGGACCCACCGGACAGGCCACCGTATTTCGTGAAAAAAACGTTTCCCCCTGACTGCGGGGACCCACCAGCTACATCTTCGCACGCAAGGAAGTGCGTCCGGGCAAAAAAACCGATTCGCCCCCTGACTGCTGGGACCCACCAGGTACATCTTCGCATGCAAGGAAGTGCCTGACAGTCGGGACCCACCTGGTCGAAGCATACGTAGCGTTGTCATTCTGTTCACGAACGTGTATGTACATACTGGTCGATCTAGAGGCGCGCACGTGTCGTATTAGAGGCGCGCACGTAGCATGTACACGTACGTACAACGGCCAGTGTGCAAGAAATAAAATACGGCCACGTACGTACATACGGGCAGGGTCTCGAACGCCTACTCGCGCATACGTACGGCCAGGGCTCGTGTACATGGCTGGGTCGGAACGGAGAAACTGCGTCGTCATCGTGTTCATGGGGAGCCAACCGCCTGGGTCGGAACGGAATACGTCGTCGTGTTCATCGGGAGGGCTTGGACGGAACAACCGATGGAAACGAGGCCTGGCGTAGCAGAACGGAGGAAATGGCCTTGTGTTCGACCAGCCACATTCGAAACGGGATCCTGTTCATCGGGAGGGGTCTGGCGTACCGCAAAATGGAGGAAACGGACCTCATACGGTCAAAACGGGGGTCCTGTTGATCGGGAGGGGTGTGGCGTACCGCAAAACGGAGGAAACAGACTTGTGTTGGAGCGCTATGGTCGAACACTGGGGTCCTGTTCATCAGGAGGGGTGTGGCGTACCGCAAAACGGGACTCCACGGGATACTGTTCATCTCCACCGTCGACCCCCTCCAGCCTCCACGGGATACTGTTCATCCACCGTCGACCTCCTCCAGCCTCCACCTGCGACTGTTCATCCACGGGCTCCTGTTCATCCAGCCTCCACCGCGCACTACTCCACCGGCTACTGTTCAACCAGCCCTCTCCACAGGCTCCTGTTCAACCACCCCTCCACGGGCTACTGTTCATCCAGCCCTCCACCGTCTATTGTTCATCCTGCCCTCCACGGGATGGTCCTGTTCATCCTGCCCTCCACGGGGTCCTGTTCATCCAGCCCCAACCGGCTCGAACGATTGGGGTCCTGTTCATCCAGAGGCAACGCCACGGGGTCCTGTTCATCCACCCCCACCGGGAACTGTTCATCCAAACCCCCCAGCAACGCTCACTGTTCATCCAGAGGCAGCATTGATCGGCTTCAGTTAGCAGCAGTAGCGAAGGAATCGCTCGATCGGGTTCAGTTAATAGCCATCGATCGATCGCTCGGGTTCAGTAACGCGTAGCCTGCAGTGCAATCGCTCGGGTTCAGTTAGAGCCCAACGCCTCGCACCCATGCGCGTGCGTGTACGAGAGAAACGCGCATCGCTCGGCCTTGACCACCCACCGTAACCGGGAACACCCCGATATTTTCCTCGCCCTCGCTTCTACCATGGTTTTTTCCATCATGGACGGCCCAAAGAATGTCATGCAGCTGCGTCTCCGGCCCGCCCAGGACGAAAAGCCCATTGTCTGTCATGATTTTTTGTCATAGAAGTAGGACCCCACCACATCTATGATGATACCGGGTTTTGTCACAATTATCGTCATAGAAGTGTCATAAGTATGACAGAAATTTTTTTCGTTCGGCCCAAAATGTCACGGATGTGTCTTTTTTTGTAGTGATATCACAAGTGCCAAGGAATTATGGGATACCATTGTGAGAACGAGGACCGATACCTCCACTCTCCGGCTTGCTCAATATGAAATTGCCAAGGGGCAATTGCAAAACTTTTGTATGGAGAAAGGTGAATCTCCCAAGCAACTTCTTGAGCGTCTCATGACTCTCACCGCCAACATCGAGTCATGTGAATGTGACAAGACACAAGATGGATTCAACTTGACTAAGCGATTTCTCATGGATAAGTTGCTTCACGCTCTTGCTCCGTATCATCACCAAATGGTGTGGGACATAAGACAACACCATGGATTCAAGGAAATGACTCCAGATGACTTCATATCCACCTTCCAACTATTTGAAGAGTCAAAGGCAAATGCTACAAAACATCTTGCCATGCATGGTACCTCCACATCAAAGATCAATCTTGCATTGAAGGCCAAGCATGTATGTGAAGAAGAGCAAAGTGAAGAAGAAGAAGATGATGATGATGAGGATGGTGATGAGGTTGACTCAGATTAGAGCCCGTCATATGAAGACATTGCTCTCTTTGTCAAGAAGTTTAGCGCAGGAAAATTCAAGGGAAGATTCTGTTGGAAATATGCCCTAGAGGCAATAATAAATTGGTTATTATTATATTTCCTTGTTCATGATAATCGTTTATTATCCATGCTAAAATTGTATTGATAGGAAACTCAGATACACGTGTGGATACATAGACAACACCATGTCCCTAGTAAGCCTCTAGTTGACTAGCTCGTTGATCAATAGATGGTTACGGTTTCCTGACCATGGACATTGGATGTCGTTGATAACGGGATCACATCATTAGGAGAATGATGTGATGGACAAGACCCAATCCTAAGCCTAGCACAAGATCGTGTAGTTCGTTTGCTAAGAGCTTTTCTAATGTCAAGTATCATTTCCTTAGACCATGAGATTGTGCAACTCCCGGATACCCTAGGAATGCTTTGGGTGTACCAAACGTCACAACGTAACTTGGTGGCTATAAAGGTGCACTACAGGTATCTCCGAAAGTGTCTGTTGGGTTGGCACGAATCGAGACTGGGATTTGTCACTCCATGTAAACGGAGAGGTAACTCTGGGCCCACTCGGTAGGACATCATCATAATGTGCACAATGTGACCAAGGAGTTGATCACGGGATGACGAGTTACGGAACGAGTAAAGAGACTTGCCGGTAACGAGATTGAACAAGGTATCGGGATACCGACGATCGAATCTCGGGCAAGTACTATACCGGTAGAAGGGAATTGTATACGGGATTGATTGAATCCTTGACATCGTGGTTCATCCGATGAGATCATCGTGGAACATGTGGGAGCCAACATGGGTATCCAGATCCCGCTGTTGGTTATTGGCCGGAGAACGTCTCGGTCATGTCTGCATGGTTCCCGAACCCGTAGGGTCTACACACTTAAGGTTCGATGACGCTAGGGTTAAAGGGAATAGATATACGTGGTTACCGAATGTTGTTCGGAGTCCCGGATGAGATCCCAGACGTCACGGGGAGTTCCGGAATGGTCCGGAGGTAAAGATTTATATATGGGAAGTCCTGTTTTGGTCACCGAAAAAGTTTCGGGTGCTATCGGTAACATACCGGGACCACCGGGAGGGTCCCGGGGGTCCACCAGGTGGGGCCACCGGCCCCAGAGGGCTGCGTGGGCCAAGTGTGGGAGGGGACCAGCCCCAGGTGAGCTGGTGCGCCCCCCCCCCCACCAAGGCCCAAGGCGAAGAGAGAAGGGAAAAGGGGAAACCCTAGGCTCAGATGGGCCTAAGGCCCACCTAGTGGTGCGCCCCTCCTCTCTCCCCCCTTGGCCGCCCCTCCAAGTCCCATCTAGGGCTGGCCGCCACCCCTAGAGGTGGAAACCTAGGTGGGGGCGCACCCCTCCCTTTCCCCTATATATAGTGGGGGTTTGGGGCTGCCATAGACACGAGAACATCTCCCTCATGGCGCAGCCCTACCCCTCTCCCTCCTCATCTCTTGCGGTGCTTGGCGAAGCCCTGCTGGAGTGCCACGCTCCTCCACCACCACCACGCCATTGTGCTGCTGCTGGACGGAGTCTTCCCCAACCTCTCCCTCTCTCCTTGCTGGATCAAGGCGTGGGAGACGTCACCGGGCTGCACGTGTGTTGAACGCGGAGGCGCCGTGGTTCGGCGCTTAGATCGGAATCAACCGCGATCTGAATCGCTACGAGTACGACTCCTTCATCCGCGTTCTTGCAACACTTCCGCATAGCGATCTACAATGGTATGTAGATGCACTCCCCTTCCCCTCGGTGCTAGATTACTCCATAGATTGATCTTGGTGATGCGTAGAAAATTTTGAATTTCTGCTATATTCCCCAAAAGTGGCATCATGAGCTAGGTCTATGCGTAGTTTCTATGCACGAGTAGAACACAAAGTAGTTGTGGGCGTCGATTTTGTCAATTTACTTGACGTTACTAGTCTTATCTTGATTCGGCGGCATCGTGGGATGAAGCGGCCCGGACCGACCTTACACGTACACTTACGTGAGACAGGTTCCACCGACTGACATGCACTAGTTGCATAAGGTGGCTAGCGGGTGTCTGTCTCTCCCACTTTAGTCAGATCGGATTCGATGAAAAGGGTCCTTATGAAGGGTAAATAGAAATTGGCATATCACGTTGTGGCTTTTGCGTAGGTAAGAAACGTTCTTGCTAGAATCCCATAGCAGCCACGTAAAACATGCAATTAGAGGACGTCTAACTTGTTTTTGCAGGGTATGCTATGTGATGTGATATGGCCAAAAGGATGTGATGAATGATATATGTGATGTATGAGATTGATCATGTTCTTGTAATAGGAATCACGACTTGCATTTCGATGAGTATGACAACCGGCAGGAGACATAGGAGTTGTCTTCATTTATTGTATGACCTGCGTGTCAATGAAAACGCCATGTAATTAATGTACTTTATTGCTAACCGTTAGCCATAGTAGTAGAAGTAATAGTTGGCGAGACAACTTCATGAAGACACGATGATGGAGATCATGGTGTCATGCCGGTGATGAAGGTGATCATGCCGTGCCTCGAAGATGGAGATCAAAGGCGCAAGATGATATTGGCCATATCACGTCACTTTATGATTTGCATGTGATGTTTGTCATGTTTACATCTTATTTGCTTAGAACGACGGTAGCATAAATAAGATGATCCCTCACTAAAATTTCAAGAGACGTGTTCCCCCTAACTGTGCACCGTTGCGAAGGTTCGTTGTTTCGGAGCACCACGTGATGATCGGGTGTGATAGATTCTAACGTTCGAATACAACGGGTGTTGACGAGCCTAGCATGTACAGACATGGCCTCGGAACACATGCGAAACACTTAGGTTGACTTGACGAGCCTAGCATGTACAGACATGGCCTCGGAACACAAGAGATCGAAAGGTCGAACATGAGTCGTATAGTAGATGTGATCAACATGGAGATGTTCACCGATGATGACTAGTCCGTCTCACGTGATGATCGGACACAGCCTAGTTTGACTCGGATCATGTATCACTTAGATGACTAGAGGGATGTCTATCTGAGTGGGAGTTCATTAAATAATTAGATGAACTTAATTATCATGAACATAGTCAAAAGGTCTTTGCAAATTATGTCATAGCTTACGCTTTAGTTCTACTGTTTAAGATATGTTCCTAGAGAAAATTTAGTTGAAAGTTGATAGTAGCAATTATGCGGACTGGGTCCGTAAACTGAGGATTGTCCTCATTGCTGCACAGAAGGCTTATGTCCTTAATGCACCGCTCGGTGTGCTGAACCTCGAGCGTCGTCTGTAGATGTTACGAAACATCTGACATACACGTTTTGATGACTACGTGATAGTTCAGTGTGTGATGCTAACGGTTTAAAATTGTGGCGACAAGATGGTTTTGAAACATCGCAGAACATATGAGATGTTCCAAAGACTGAAATTGGGATTTCAGACTAATGCCCACGTCAAGAGGTATGAGACCTCTGACAAGTTTCTTAAGCCTGCAAACTAAGGGAGAAAAGCTCAATCGTTGAGCATGTGCTCAGATTGTCTGAGTACTACAATCACTTGAACCGAGTGGGAGTTAATCTTCCAGATGAGAGTGATGGTTCTCCATAGTCACTGCCACCAAGCTATTAGAGCTTCGTGATGAACTATAACATATCAGAGATAGACATGATGATCCTTGAGCAACTCGCGATGTTTGACACCGCGAAAGTAGAAATCAAGAAGGAGCATCAATTGTTGATGGTTAGTAAAACCACTAGTTTCTAGAAGGGCAAGGGCAAAAGGGATACTTCATGAAACAGCAAATCATTTGCTGCTCTAGTGAAGAATCCCAAGGTTGAACCCAAACCCGAGACTAAGTGCTTCTGTAATGAGGGGAACGGTCACTGAAGCAGAACTACCCTAGATACTTGGTAGATGAGAAGGCAGGCAAGGTCGACAGAAGTATATTGGATATACATTATATGAATGTGTACTTTACTAGTACTCCTAGCAGCACCAGTGTATTAGATACCGGTTCGGTTGCTAAGTGTTAGTAACTCGAAATAAAAGCTGCAGAATAAACGGAGACTAGCTAAAGGTGAGATGACGATATGTGTTGGAAGTGTTTCCAAGGTTGATGTGATCAAGCATCGCATGCTCCCTCTACCATCGAGATTGGTGTTAAACCTAAATAATTGTTATTTGGTGTTTGCGTTGAGCATAAACATGATTGGATTATGTTTATTGCAATACGGTTATTCATTTAAGGAGAATAATGGTTACTCTGTTTATTTGAATAATACCTTCAATGGTCTTGCACCTAAAATGAATCTCGATCGCAATGATACACATGTTCGTGCCAAAAGATATAAAATGGTAATGATAGTACCACATACTTGTGGCACTGCCATCTGAGTCATATTGGTATAGAACGCATGAAGAAGCTCCATGTAGATGGCTCTTTGGACTCACTCGTTTTTGAAAAGATTGAGACATGCAAACCATGTCTATTGGTATATATGCATGAAGAAACTCCATGCAGATGGATCGTTTGGACTCACTTGATTTTGAATCACTTGAGACATGCAAATCATACCACATGGGCAAGATGACTGAAAGGCCTTGTTTTCAGTAAGATGGAACAAGAGAGCAACTATTTGGAAGTAATACATTTGATGTGTGCAGTCCAATGAGTGCTGAGGAACGCAGTGGATATCGATATGTTCTTACTTCACAGATGATTTGAGTAGATGCTGAGAATATTTACTTGATGAAACACAAGTCTGAATTATTGAAAGGTTCAAGTAATTTCAGAGTGAAGTTGAAGATCATCGTGACAAGAGGATAAAATGTCTATGATATGATCATAGAGATATCTGAGTTACGAGTTTGGCACACAATTAAGACATTGTGGAAAGTGTTTCACAATTAATACCGCCTGGAACACCACAATGTGATGGTGTGTCCGAACATCATAACTGCACCCTATTGGATATGGTGCATACCATGATGTCTCTTTACCACTATCGTTTATGGGTTAGGCATTAGAGACAACCACATTCACTTTAAATAGGGCATCACGCAATTCCGTTGAGACGACACCGTTTAGAGAAACCTAAGTTGTCGTTTCTTAAAAGTTTGTGGCTGCGATGCTTATGTGAAAAAGTTTCAGGCTGATAAGCTCGAACCCAAAGCGGATAAATGCATCTTCATAGAATACCCAAAACAGTTGGGTATACCTCCTGTTTCAGATCTGGAAGTAAACAGGTCCTTTCTCGAGAAAAAGTTTCTCTCGAAAGAATTGAGTGGGAGGATGGTGGAGACTTGATGAGGTTATTGAACCATGACTTCAACTAGTGTGTAGCAGGGCACAGGAAGTTGTTCCTGTGGCACCTACACCAATTGAAGTGGAAGCTTATGATAGTGATCATGAAACTTCGGATCAAGTCACTACCAAACCTCGTAGGTCAATAAGGATGTGTACTACTTCGAGTGGTACGTAATCCTGTCTTGGAAGTCATGTTGCTAGACAACAATGAACCTACGAGCTATGGAGAAGCGATGGTGGGCCCGGATTCCAACGAATGGCTCGAGGCCATAAAATCCGAGAGAGGATCCATGTATAAAACAAGGTATAGACTTTGGAAGAACTACTTGATGGTCGTAAGGCTGTTGGGTGCAGATGGATTTAAAAGGAAGACAGACAATAATGGTAAGTGTCACCATTAAGAAAGCTCGACTTGTCGTTAAGATGTTTTCCAACAAGTTCAAGGAGTTGACTACGATGAGATTTTTCTCACTCGTAGCGATGCTAAGAGTCTGTTGGAATTGTATTAGCAGTTACTGCATTATTTATGAAATCTTGCAGATAGGATGTCAAAACACTGTTTCCTCGACGATTTTCTAGAGGAAAGGTTGTATGTGATACAACCAGAAGGTTTTGTCAATCCTGAAAGATGCTAACAAGTATGCAATGCTTCAGCAATCCTTCTAAGGACTGGAGTAAGCATCTCGAAGTTGGAATGTACACTTTGATGAGATGATCAAAGATTTTGGGTTTATACAAAGTTTATGAGAAACTTGTATTTCCAAAGAAGTGAGTGGGAGCACTATAGAATTTCTGATGAGTATATGTTGTTGACATATTGTTGATCAGAGATGATGTAGAATTTCTGGAAAGCATACAGGGTTATTTGAAAAGTGTTTTTCAATGGAAAACCTGGATTAAGCTACTTGAACATTGAGCATCAAGATCTATAAGGATAGATCAAAAAGGCTTAATAGTACTTTCAAATGAATACATACCGTGACAAGTTTTTGAAGGAGTTCAAAATAGATCAGCAAAGAAGGAGTTCTTGGTTGTGTTACAAGGTGTGAGTATTGAGTAAGACTCAAGACCTGACCACAGCAGAAGAGAGAGAAAGGACGAAGGTCGTCCCCTATGCTTTAGACGTAGGCTCTACAGTATGCTATGCTGTATACCGCACATGAAGTGTGCCTTGCCATGAGTTAGTCAAGGGGTACAATAGTGATCCGGGAATGGATCACATGACAGCGGTCGAACTTATCCTTAGTATCTAGTGGACTAAGGAATTTTCTTGATTATGGAGGTGGAAAAGGAGTTCGTCGTAAAGGGTTACGTCGATGCAAACTTTGACACTAATCTGGATGACTCTGAGTAGTAAACCGGATTCGTATAGTAGAGCAGTTATTTGGAATAGCTCCAAGTAGCGCGTGGTAGCTGCATCTACAAGATGACATAGATATTCGTAAAGCACACACGGATCTGAAAGGTTCAGACCCGTTGACTAATAACCTCTCTCACAAGCGAGATATGAACAAACCCCATGGGTGTTGGATTCATTACAATCACATGGTGATGTGAACTAGACTATTGACTCTAGTAAACTCTTGGGTATTAATCACATGGCAATGTGAACTAGATTATTGACTCTAGTGCAAGTGGGAGACTGTTAGAAATATGCCCTAGAGGCAATAATAAATTGGTTATTATTATATTTCCTTGTTCATGATAATCATTTATTATCCATGCTAAAATTGTATTGATAGGAAACTCAGATACACGTGTGGATACATAGACAACACCATGTCCCTAGTAAGCCTCTAGTTGACTAGCTCGTTGATCAATAGATGGTTACGGTTTCCTGACCATGGACATTGGATGTCGTTGATAACGGGATCACATCATTAGGAGAATGATGTGATGGACAAGACCCAATCCTAAGCCTAGCACAAGATCGTGTAGTTCGTTTGCTAAGAGCTTTTCTAATGTCAAGTATCATTTCCTTAGACCATGAGATTGTGCAACTCCCGGATACCGTAGGAATGCTTTGGGTGTACCAAACGTCACAACGTAACTGGGTGGCTATAAAGGTGCACTACAGGCATCTCCGAAAGTGTCTGTTGGGTTGGCACGAATCGAGACTGGGATTTGTCACTCCGTGTAAACGGAGAGGTATCTCTGGGCCCACTCGGTAGGACATCATCATAATGTGCACAATGTGACCAAGGAGTTGATCACGGAATGATGTGTTACGGAACGAGTAAAGAGACTTGCCAGTAACGAGATTGAACAAGGTATCGGGATACCGACGATCGAATCTCGGGCAAGTACTATACCGGTAGACAAAGGGAATTGTATACGGGGTTGATTGAATCCTTGACATCGTGGTTCATCCGATGAGATCATCGTGGAACATGTGGGTGAAGGAAATATGCCCTAGAGGCAATAATAAAGTATTATTTATTTCCTTATATCATGATAAATGTTTATTATTCATGCTAGAATTGTATTAACCGGAAACATAATACATGTGTGAATACATAGACAAACAGAGTGTCACTAGTATGCCTCTACTTGACTAGCTCGTTGATCAAAGATGGTTATGTTTCCTAGCCATAGACATGAGTTGTCATTTGATTAACGGGATCACTTCATTAGGAGAATGACGTGATTGACTTGACCCATTCCGTTAGCTTAGCACTCGATCATTTAGTATGTTGCTATTGCTTTCTTCATGACTTATACATGTTCCTATGACTATGAGATTATGCAACTCCCGTTTACCGGAGGAACACTTTGTGTGCTACCAAACGTCACAACGTAACTGGGTGATTATAAAGGTGCTCTACAGGTGTCTCCGAAGGTACTTGTTGGGTTGGTGTATTTCGAGATTAGGATTTGTCACTCCGATTGTCGGAGAGGTATCTCTGGGCCCACTCGTTAATGCACATCACTATAAGCCTTGCAAGCATTGTAACTAATGAGTTAGTTGCGGGATGATGTATTACGTAACGAGTAAAGAGACTTGCCGGTAACGAGATTGAACTAGGTATCGAGATACCGATGATCGAATCTCGGGCAAGTAACATACCGATGACAAAGGGAACAACGTATGTTGTTATGCGGTCTGACCGATAAAAGATCTTCGTAGAATATGTGGGAACCAATATGAGAATCCAGGTTCCGCTATTGGTTATTGACCGGAGAGGTGTCTCGGTCATGTCTACATAGTTCTCGAACCCGTAGGGTCCGCACGCTTAACGTTACGATGACAGTTATATTATGAGTTTATATGTTTTGATGTACCGAAGGTTGTTCGGAGTCCCGGATGTGATCACGGACATGACGAGGAGTCTCGAAATGGTCGAGACATAAAGATTGATATATTGGAAGCCTATGTTTGGACATCGGAAGTGTTCCAGATGAAATCGGGATTTTTCCGAAGTACCGGGAGGTTACCGGAACCCCCCGGTAACTTAATGGGCCTTATTGGGCCTAGGTGGAAGAGAGGAGAGGAGGCTAGGGCATGGTCGCGCCCCCCTTCCCCCCCAGTCCGAATAGGACAAGGAGAGGGGGGCGGCGCCCCCCCTTCCTTCCTCCCCTCCACCTCTTCCCCCTTCCACTCCTAGTCCAACATGGAAAGGGGGGGAGTCCTACTCCCGGTAGGAGTAGGACTCCTCCTGGCGCGCCTCTACCTCCTAGGCCGGCGGCCTCCCCCTTGCACCTTTATATACGGGGGCAGGGGGCACCTCTAGACACACAATTGATCAACGATCTTTTAGCCGTGTGCGGTGCCCCCCCACCATATTACACCTCGATAATATCGTAGCGGAGCTTAGGCGAAGCCCTGCGTCGGTAGAACATCATCATCGTCACCACGCCGTCGTGCTGACGAAACTCTCCCTCAACACTCGGCTGGATCGGAGTTCGAGGGACGTCATCGAGCTGAACGTGTGCTGAACTCGGAGGTGCCGTATGTTTGGTACTTGATCGGTCGGATCGTGAAGACGTACGACTACATCAACCGCGTTGTGTTAATGCTTCCGCTTTCGGTCTACGAGGGTACGTGGACAACACTCTCCCCTCTCGTTGCTATGCATCACCATGATCTTGCGTGTGCGTAGGAAATTTTTGAAATTACTACGTTCCCCAACAGTGGTATCCGAGCCTGGTTTTATGCGTTGATGTTATGCACGAGTAGAACACAAGTGAGTTGTGGGCGATATAAGTCATACTGCTTACCAGCATGTCATACTTTGGTTCAGCGGCATTGTGAGATGAAGCGGCCCGGACCGACATTACGCGTACGCTTACGCGAGACTGGTTTCACCGTTGCGAGCACTCGTTGCTTAAAGGTGACTCGCGGGTGTCTGTCTCTCTCACTTTAGTTGAACCGAGTGTGGCTATGCCCGGTCCTTGCGAAGGTTAAAACAGCACCAACTTGACAAACTATCGTTGTGGTTTTGATGCGTAGGTAAGAACGGTTCTTGCTAAGCCCGTAGCAGCCACGTAAAACTTGCAACAACAAAGTAGAGGACGTCTAACTTGTTTTTGCAGGGAATGTTGTGATGTGATATGGTCAAGACATGATGCTATATTTTATTGTATGAGATGATCATGTTTTGTAACCAAGTTATCGGCAACTGGCAGGAGCCATATGGTTGTCGCTTTATTGTATGCAATGCAATCGCCATGTAATTGTTTTACTTTATCACTAAGCGGTAGCGATAGTCGTAAAAGCAATAGTTGGCGAGACGACAACGATGCTACGATGGAGATCAAGGTGTCGAGCCGGTGACGATGGTGATCATGACGGTGCTTCGGAGATGGAGATCACAAGCACAAGATGATGATGGCCATATCATATCACTATATTGATTGCATGTGATGTTTATCTCTTATGCATCTTATCTTGCTTTGTTTGACGGTAGCATTATAAGATGATCTCTCACTAAAATTTCAAGATAAAAGTGTTCTCCCTGAGTATGCACCGTTGCCAAAGTTCGTCGTGCCCAGACACCACGTGATCGGGTGTGATAAGCTCTACGTCCATCTACAACGGGTGCAAGCCAGTTTTGCACACGCAGAATACTCAGGTTAAACTTGACGAGCCTAGCATATGCAGATTTGGCCTCGGAACACGGAGACCGAAAGGTCGAGCGTGAATCATATAGTAGATATGATCAACATAGTGATGTTCACCATTGAAAACTACTCCATTTCACGTAATGATCGGTTATGGTTTAGTTGATTTGGATCACGTAATCACTTAGATGATTAGAGGGATGTCTATCTAAGTGGGAGTTCTTAAGTAATATGATTAATAGAACTTGAATTTATCATGAACTTAGTCCTGATAGTTTTTTGCAAATTATGTTGTAGATCAATAGCTCGCGTTGTTGCTTCCCTGTGTTTATTTTTGATATGTTCCTAGAGAAAAATTATGTTGAAAGATGTTAGTAGCAAAGATGCGGATTGGATCTGTGATCTGAGGATTATCCTCATTACTACACAAAAAAATTATGTCCTTGATGCACCGCTAGGTGACAGACCTATTGCAGGAGCAGATGCAGACGTTATGAACGTTTGTCTAGCTCAATATGATGCCTACTTGATAGTTTAGCGCACTATGCTTAACAGCTTAGAATCGGGACTTCAAAGACGTTTTGAACGTCATGGACCATATGAGATGTTCCAGGAGTTGAAGTTAATATCTCAAGCAAATACCCGAGTTGAGAGATATGAAGTCTCCAACAAGTTCTATAGCTAAAAGATGGAGGAGAATAGCTCAAGCAGTGAGCTTGTGCTCAGATTGTCTGGGTACTACAATCGCTTTAATCAAGTGGGAGTTAATCTTCCAGATAAAATAGTGATTGATAGAATTCTCTAGTCACCATCACCAAGTTAGTAGAACTTCGTGATGAACTATAGTATGCAAGGGATGACGAAAGTAATTCCCGAGCTCTTCGTGATGCTGAAATCGACGAAGGTAGAAATCAAGAAAAACATCAAGTGTTGATGGTTGACGAGACCACTAGTTTCAAGAAAAGGGCAAAGGGAAGAAGGGGAACTTCAAGAAGAACGGCAAGCAAGTTGCTGCTCAAGTGAAGAAGCCTAAGTCTGGTCCTAAGCCTGAGACTAAGTGCTTCTACAGCAAAGGGACTGGTCAATGGAAGCGGAACTACCCCAACTATTTGGTGGATAAGAAGGATGGAAAAGTGAACAAAGGTATATTGGATATACATGTTATTGATGTGTACTTTACTAGTGTTTATAGCAACCCCTCGGTATTTGATACTGGTTCAGTTGCTAAGAGTAGTAACTCGAAACGGGAGTTGCAGAATAAACAGAGACTAGTAAAAGGCGAGGTGACGATGTGTGTTGGAAGTAGTTCCAAGATTGATATGATCATCATCGCACACTCCCTATACTTTCGGGATTAGTGTTGAAACTAAATAAGTGTTATTTGGTGTTTGCATTAAGCATGAATATGATTTGATCATGTTTTTTGCAATACGGTTATTCATTTAAATTAGAGAATAATTGTTGTTCTGTTTACATGAATAAAACCTTCTATGGTCATACACCCAATAAAATGGTTTGTTGGATCTCGATCGTAGTGATACACATATTCATAATAATGAAGCCAAAAGATGCAAAGTTAATAATGATAGTGCAACTTATTTGTGGCACTGCCGTTTAGGTCATATTGGTGTAGAGCGCATGAAGAAACTCCATACTGATGGGATTTTGGAATCACTTGATTATGAATCACTTGATGCTTGCGAACCGTGCCTCATGGGCAAGATGACTAAAACGCCGTTCTCCGGAACTATGGAGAGAGCAACAGATTTGTTGGAAATCATACATACAGATGTATGTGGTCCGATGAATATTGAGGCTCGTAGCAGGTATCATTATTTTCTGACCTTCACAGATGATTTGAGTAGATATGGGTATATCTACTTAATGAAACAGAAGTCTGAAACATTTGAAAAGTTCATATAATTTCAGTGTGAAGCGGAAAATCATTGTAACAAGAAAATAAAGTTTCTACGATCTGATCGTGGAGAAGAGTATTTGAGTTACGAGTTTGGCCTTCAGTTAAAACAATGTGAAATAGTTTCACTACTCACGCCACCTGGAACACCACGGTGTAATGGTGTGTCCGAACATCGTAACCGTACTTTATTAGATATGGTGCGATATATGATGTCTCTTACCGATCTACCACTATCGTTTTGGGGTTATGCATTAGAGACAGCTGCATTCACGTTAAATAGGGTACCATCTAAATCCGTTGAGACGACATCTTATGAACTGTGGTTTGGCAAGAAACCAAAGTTGTCGTTTCTTAAAGTTTGGGGTTGCGATGCTTATGTGAAAAAGTTTCATCCTGATAAGCTCAAACCCAAATCAGAGAAATGTGTCTTCATAGGATACCCAAAGGAGACAGTTGGGTACAACTTCTGTCACAGATCCGAAGGCAAGACATTCGTTGCTAAGTATGGATCCTTTCTAGAGAAGGAGTTTCTCTCGAAAGAAGTGAGTGGGAGGAAAGTAGAACTTGATGAGGTAATTGTACCTGCTCCCTTATTGGAAAGTAGTTCATCGCAGAAACCAGTTTCTGTGACGCCTATACCAATTAGTGAGGAAGTTAATGATGATGATCATGGAACTTCAGATCAAGTTATTACTGAACCTCGTAGGTCAACCAGAGTAAGATCCGCACCAGAGTGGTACGGTAATCCTGTTCTGGAGGTTATGTTACTAGACCATGACGAACCTACGAACTATGAAGAAGCGATGGTGAGCCCCGATTCCGCAAAATGGCTTGAGGCCATGAAATCTGAGATGAGATCCATGTATGAGAACAAAGTATGGACTTTGATTGACTTGCCCAATGATCTGCGAGCCATTGAGATTAAATGGATCTTCAAGAGGAAGACGGATGCTGATAGTAGTGTTACTATCTACAAAGCTAGAATTTTCGCAAAAGGTTTTCGACAAGTTTAAGGTGTTGACTACGATGAGAGTTTCTCACTCGTATCTATGCTTAAGTCTGTCCGAATCATGTTAACAATTGCCGCATTTTATGAAATCTGGCAAATGGATAAACAAAACTGCATTCCGTAATGGATTAATTAAAGAAGAGTTGTATATGATGCAACCAGAAGGTTTTGTCAATCCTAAAGGTGCTAACAAAATATGCAAGCTCCAGCGATCCATCTATGGACTGGTGCAAGCATCTTGGAGTTGGAATATACGCTTTGATAAGTTGATCAAAGGATATAGTTTTATACAGACTTGCGGTGAAGCCTGTATTTACAAGAAAGTGAGTGGGAGCACTACAGCATTTCCAATAAGTATATGTGAATGACATATTGTTGATCGGAAATAATGTAGAATTATTCTGCAAAGCATAAAGGAGTGTTTGAAAGAAGTTTTCCAAAGAAAGACCTCGGTGAAGCTGCTTACATATTGAGCATCAAGATCTATAGAGATAGATCAAGATGCTTGATAAGTTTTTTCAATGAGTACATACCTTGACAAAATTTTGAAGTAGTTCAAAATGGAACAGTCAAAGAAAGAGTTCTTGTCTGTGTTACAAGGTGTGAAATTGAGTAAGACTCAAAGCCCGACCACGGCAGAAGATAGAAAGAGAATGAAAGTCATTCCCTATGCCTTGGCCATAGGTTCTATAAAGTATGCCGTGCTGTGTACCAGATCTATTGTATACCCTACACTGATTTTGGCAAGGGGGTACAATAGTGATCTAGGAGTAGATCACTGGACAGCGGTCAAAATTATCCTTACTGGAATAAGGATATGTTTCTCGATTATGGAAGTGACAAAAGGTTCGTCGTAAAGGGTTACGTCGATGCAAGTTTTGACACTAATCTAGATGACTCTAAGTCTCGGTCTAGATACATATTGAAAGTGGGAGCAATTAGCTAGAGTACCTCCGTGCAGAGCATTGTAGACATAGAAATTTGCAAAATACTTACGGATCTGAATGTGACAGACCCGTTGACTAAAATTATCTCACAAGCAAAACATGATCACACCTTAGTACGCTTTGGGTGTTAATCACATAGCGATGTGAACTAGATTACTGACTCTAGTAAACCCTTCGGGTGTTGGTCACATGACGATGTGAACTATGGGTGTTAATCACATGGTGATGTGAACTATTGATGTTAAATCACATGGCGATGTGAACTAGATTATTGACTCTAGTGCAAGTGGGAGACTGAAGGAAATATGCCCTAGAGGCAATAATAAAGTATTATTTATTTCCTTATATCATGATAAATGTTTATTATCCATGCTAGAATTGTATTAACCGGAAACATAATACATGTGTGAATACATAGACAAACAGAGTGTCACTAGTATGCCTCTACTTGATTAGCTCGTTGATCAAAGATGGTTATGTTTCCTAGCCATAGACATGAGTTGTCATTTGATTAACGGAATCACCTCATTAGGAGAATGATGTGATTGACTTGACCCATTCCGTTAGCTTAGCACTCGATCGTTTAGTATGTTGCTATTGCTTTCTTCATGACTTATACATGTTCCTATGACTATGAGATTATGCAACTCCCATTTACCGGAGGAACACTTTGTGTGCTACCAAACGTCACAATGTAACTGGGTGATTATAAAGGTGCTCTACAGGTGTCTCCGAAGGTACTTGTTGGGTTGGCGTATTTCGAGATTAGGATTTGTCACTCCGATTGTCGGAGAGGTATCTCTGGGCCCACTCGTTAATGCACATCACTATAAGCCTTGCAAGCATTGTAACTAATGAGTTAGTTGCGGGATGATGTATTACGGAACGAGTAAAGAGACTTGCCGGTAACGAGATTGAACTAGGTATCGAGATACCGACGATCGAATCTCGGGCAAGTAACATACCGATGACAAAGGGAACAACGTATGTTGTTATGCGGTCTGACCGATAAAAGATCTTCGTAGAATATGTGGTAACCAATATGAGCATCTAGGTTCCGCTATTGGTTATTGACCGGAGAGGTGTCTCGGTCATGTCTACATAGTTCTCGAACCCGTAGGGTCCGCACGCTTAACGTTACGATGACAGTTATATTATGAGTTTATATGTTTTGATGTACCGAAGGTTGTTCAGAGTCCCGGATGTGATCACGGACATGACGAGGAGTCTCGAAATGGTCGAGACATAAAGATTGATATATTGGAAGCCTATGTTTGGACAACTGAAGTGTTCCGGATGAAATCGGGATTTTTCCGGAGTACCGGGAGGTTACCGGAACCCCCCGGTAACTTAATGGGCCTTATTGGGCCTAGGTGGAAGAGAGGAGAGGAGGCTAGGGTAGGGCCGCGCCCCCCTTCCCCCCCAGTCCGAATAGGACAAGGAGAGGGGGGCGGCGCCCCCCCTTCCTTCCTCCCCTCCACCTCTTCCCCCTTCCACTCCTAGTCCAACATGGAAAGGGGGGAGTCCTACTCCCGGTAGGAGTAGGACTCCTCCTGGCGCGCCTCTACCTCCTAGGCCGGCAGCCTCCCCCTTGCACCTTTATATACAGGGGCAGGGGGCACCTCTAGACACACAATTGATCAACGATCTTTTAGCCATGTGCGGTGCCCCTCTCCACCATATTACACCTCGATAATATCATAGCGGAGCTTAGGCGAAGCCCTGCGTCGGTAGAACATCATCATCGTCACCACGCCGTCGTGCTGACGAAACTCTCCCTCAACACTCGGCTGGATCGGAGTTCGAGGGACGTCATCAAGCTGAACGTGTGCTGAACTCGGAGGTGCCGTACGTTCGGTACTTGATCGGTCGGATCGTGAAGACGTACGACTACATCAACCGCGTTGTGTTAACGCTTCCGCTTTCGGTCTACGAGGGTACGTGGACAACACTCTCCCCTCTCGTTGCTATGCATCACCATGATCTTGCGTGTGCGTAGGAAATTTTTGAAATTACTACGTTCCCCAACAGTGGGAGCCAACATGGGTATCCAGATCCCGCTGTTGGTTATTGGCCGGAGAACGTCTCGGTCATGTCTGCCTGGTTCCCGAACCCGTAGGGTCTACACACTTAAGGTTCGATGACGCTAGGGTTAAAGGGAATAGATATACGTGGTTACCGAATGTTGTTCGGAGTCCCGGATGAGATCCCGGACGTCACGAGGAGTTCCGGAATGGTCCGGAGGTAAAGATTTATATATGGGAAGTCCTGTTTTGGTCACCGGAAAAGTTTCGGGTGCTATCGGTAACATACCGGGACCACCGGGAGGGTCCCGGGGGTCCACCAGGTGGGGCCACCGGCCGCAGAGGGCTGCGTGGGCCAAGTGTGGGAGGGGACCAGCCCCAGGTGAGCTGGTGCGCCCCCCCACCAAGGCCCAAGGCGAAGAGAGAAGGGAAAAGGGGAAACCCTAGGCTCAGATGGGCCTAAGGCCCACCTAGTGGTGCGCCCCCCCCTCTCTCCCCCCTTGGCCGCCCCTCCAAGTCCCATCTAGGGCTGGCCGCCACCCCTAGAGGTGGAAACCTAGGTGGGGGCGCACCCCTCCCTTTCCCCTATATATAGTGGGGGTTTGGGGCTGCCATAGACACGAGAACATCTCCCTCATGGCGCAGCCCTACCCCTCTCCCTCCTCGTCTCTTGCGGTGCTTGGCGAAGCCCTGCTGGAGTGCCACGCTCATCCACCACCACCACGCCATTGTGCTGCTGCTGGACGGAGTCATCCCCAACCTCTCCCTCTCTCCTTGCTGGATCAAGGCGTGGGAGACGTCACTGGGCTGCACGTGTGTTGAACGCGGAGGCGCCGTGGTTCGGCGCTTAGATCGGAATCAACCGTGATCTGAATCGCTACGAGTACGACTCCTTCATCCGCGTTCTTGCAACGCTTCCGCATAGCGATCTACAATGGTATGTAGATGCACTCCCCTTCCCCTCGGTGCTAGATTACTCCATAGATTGATCTTGGTTATGCGTAGAAAATTTTGAATTTCTGCTACGTTCCCCAACAGATTCCAGAAGAAGAAAGTGAGAAAATGCTACAACTGTGAAGAAACCAACCACTTCTCCAACGAGTGCCCTTATGAGAAGAGAGAAGATAAAGCAAGGTTCCCCAAGACCTTTCCCAAGAAGAAGTTGCCAAATCCTTTGAACTCCAAGCTCAAAAAGAGGGATGGGAAAGCAATGGTTGCACATGAAGAATCCGATCCGGATGATGTTAGTGGTGTTGCCAGAGTTGCTCAAGATTCTCAAAACACATTGAGGCTAGTCAACAAGAGTGGTGATGTTGTCACTTACAACTATATGAAGGACTACAAGGGAAACGCTCACAATTTCCTAATGGCAAAGGCCGTGGTTGAAAATGGAGAGGACCAAAGCTCTCCTGACAAGGTCAAGGTAACCGCACGATCAAACCCTCCTCTTTTCACTCCTCCTACTCCTAGTAATAAGTATCTTGATGAGGAGGATAGTTATGAGGATGATGATATAGATGATCCTATGCTTGTTAAACTAAATAAGTTCATGTGCTCGCTCAAAGGAAAGAAGCTCACTATGTTTCGTATGCTTATGGAGATGGTGAGTAAGCACACCATCACCATTAAGGAACTCGAAACCCTCGGCACCGAGGAAAAGGAAAAATATGAAATCCTTGAGCGGAAAGTTCAATATGAGGAAGCACGAAATGATGAACTATGCTTGAAAATTGGTGCAAACATTGATGTTCATACTAAAGATCTTGCCTCCTTGAAAAAGGCTATTGACTCTTGCGAAGAGTTGATGAATGATAAAAGTAAGCTTGTGAAGTATAATGCTTCTCTCTCTAAGGATTGTGAGCTCCTATCTGTGTCCCTCGAGACTAAGGAAGAAGAGTTCACCCTTCTTACAAAGAGTTTTAAGACTAGCCAAGGCTTATTCTTCTCCTATTATCAATGTTGATGCTTGTACTACTAACTCTAGTAGTTATCTAGCATCTATTGTTGAGGAGAATCGCTTTCTCAAAGCTCAAATCGAGAAAGGTCTCATGACATGTGCTGAAGGGCAAAAGAACCTTAATGAGGTATTGGGCCAACACAATGAGGTGTTTGCCAAAGAGGGACTCGGGTTTGACCCAAGCACAAGCAAGAAGAAGACGTCCTCTCAAAAGTGCACCACCCCTCTAAAAGAAACTTTTGTACGAGAAGGGCACAAGGAGAAAGGTAAGGTTGTTAGTGGGAAGGCCACAAGGGGCATGCCCACTCTCAACAATCCAAAAGAGTTCATGCCTCCATCCTATGTACTTCGTAAGACTAAGGATGGAGAAGTTTATGCAAAGTTTGTTGGTCCTCAAAATGCATTCCGTTTTTATGCTATTTGGGTCCCTAAGACCCTTGTGACTAACTTGAGAGGTCCCGTTGCAAAATGGGTGCCTCTAACCAAGTCATAATTGTGTGTTCCGGTGGAGTAAAATGGGTGATTGATAGTGGATGTACCAATCATATGACCGGAGATAGAAAATTGCTCTACGATTTGATGGAAGCTATTTAACCATTTATGAGCATTATGTTTGGTGGAGGATCAAAAGGATAGGTACTCGGGTTGGGCAAGGTGGCTATAACAAATGACATGTCTCTTGCAAATGTCATGCTTGTCAATCCCTTAAATACCATTTGCTTTCTGTTCGCCAATTGGCTTCTGTTGGTTATGATACACTCTTTGGACTAACGGATGTGAAAGTCTTTAAGAGAGATACTCTCGAAGTGGCCTTTGTTGGAGAGTTGGATGGCAACCTTTACACGGTTGATTTCTCGAAAGAGAGCACATTCCATGCAACTTGTCTAATGGCCAAGGCCGACAAGGGGTGGCTATGGCATCGCCGGCTAGCCCATGTCGGCATGAGAAATCTTCAAAATCTCTTAAAGGGTAATCACATCCTTGGACTAACCAATGTCTCTTTTGAGAAAGATCGTGTGTGTAGTGCATGCATAGCCGGGAAGCAACATCAATCAAAGCACCCACCCAAGAATATTGTATCTACTTCAAGGCCTTTGGAGCTCCTTCATGTGGATCTTTTTGTGCCTCCTTCATGGGATAGTCTTGGTGGGAAAAAGTATGGGCCTGTCATTGTTGATGATTACTCAAGATATACATGGGTCTTCTTCCTCAAATCCAAGGACGAGACGAAGATCACCTTCATTGATTTTGCCAAGCAAGCACAACGCAAGTTTGACAAAGAAATCTTGGCAATAAGAAGTGATAATGGCTCTGAGTTTAAGAACTACACCTTGGAAGAGTTTCTTAGTGATGAAGGGATTGAGCATCAATATTCAGCTCCATACACTCCCCAACAAAATGGTGTAGCAAAAAGGAAGAACCGCACACTTGTGGAGATGGCAAGGTCTGTAGGGGAACGCAGCAGAAAACAAAAAATTTCTGACCTACGCACCAGCCCAGGACCACTATGGAGACTGCATACATGGTTTGATCTTTTTCGTTACCGACTCGTAGCACAGCGGGAAGTAGAGTCGATGATGATCGGCGGTGCAGATCCCCGCAGCTAGGATTTACAACCTCCCAACCGCGAGGATGTATACCCTCATCTGCTCCTCGGATAGCCCTCCGGGAGGCGGTCGAACAGTCCCCCGGACGGTGTCGCAGACAGCCCTTCGGGAGGACCTTCGAAACTCGAACGGTCACTCGGACAGCCCTTCGGGAGGACCTTCGAAACTCGGACGGTCACACGGACAGCCCTTCGGGAGGCACTCACGAACTAAGACCGAAACTACGATCTCTCTACAGAGTTGCACACATACGGTGTCATCTATCCGGCAGGGCTTCGCCGTCCAGAACTAGTTCCTGCCGGAACCCAGACAGCCTTATGGCTCTACGAAACTCTTTTTGTGGGAGGGAGAGAAGAATCCAGATAATGCATGGCATGTGTATGAGAGCAAGGGATGAGTGTGGAGGGCTGCCCCTCCACCTCTATTTATAGGAAATCCCAAGGGGGTAGGGTAGTTTCACAAAAAAACCCAAAATGCACATGAATGAAGTCCTTCCACAAGGACCTAGGAGTGAAACCAAGGAACAAGAGGGTCCCCAAGGGGGGATACCCCATGTGGCCGGCCACACCCCCATGAGGGGCCCAAAAATGACTCCTATCCATCCATGTCATCCCCAAGATCTTTTGGAGCAAAGCCCCAAAAGGTGGCTTTCCATAAAGTAACCATAAAGCTGATTTTCACTATTCACGACGACATTTTTCAGCGTCTGATCGAACTGAAAATATTTATGTGGGCTAAGAACATTTCCAGTACCCACTAAAATGATTTTCAACGCATTCCAAAACAATTCCGGTTTTAGTGATTTTCATCTGCGAAACGCATCTGAAGTGGCTCCGGCAGCTCCGGAACATTTCCGGTTTTTATATCGGAAAATTCCAAAAAGCTTCCAGAATGATTCTGGCATCCTCCAAGAATTATCAGGCATGTGCTGAAACCAATTTGACTTAATGGTGTATCCCGAAACAACTTTTCGGTATCATCGAAACTTATCCGATGACCTCTCTCTGCGGTACGATTCCGCTGTCCGAAACTTTTCGGTGTCCGAAACTTTTTCGGTGATTTTCTCTCAGACTCCCTGTCTAGTATTCAGCAGATAGATGACCCTTAAGCGTGTGACCCTATAGGTTCGGTGAAGTATAGACATGACCCGGAACCCCTTCCGATCAATGATCAACATCGGAGCCGTGGACACCCATATTGACCCCTATACCCACACGAATAAATATTCGAGTGAACCTCCAGTTGCCGTGTGCTATTCCTGTTGCTTCACGATATATCACAAACACCTGAGGTGAGATTTATTGCATCCCTGTGGGCCAACACTTTGTCCACTATGCAAGTTACCTCGTTACCGGTTTTGTTCTCTTTTCTCGTTTCGTGTTCCGGCATCCCCGTGATCAAATCACAAAGTGTCTGGCCAGACGATGATGGACACCGTAACACCGAGTGGGCCCGAGTATATCTCTCCATCGTCGGAGGAGCAAATCCCAATCTCGAGCTATCAAGTTACTTAACATACTTTCCCATGAACCCGTAAGCCGCCGTAATAGCCATCCAGTTACGGATGACGTTTAACAAACCCCAAAGTTCATGAAGCAAGCATGAAGAAACTCGATACTCTCATGGTCTAAGGAATTATGCAAACATTAACTATCTCTGTGTTATAAACCATTAACTTGTGACGAATGTATCTCATAGCATAACATCAATTCGGGTCGATTCAACACAAATGTCCTTCCTGACATTGTGCCCTCAAAGTTGCTTGGCATAGACATGCCCATGATTGGGAAAACATAATCATCATGCAACACTTGAGCTAGTCTTAGAGGCATGACTAGGAATACATTTTATCGTTTATTATTCCACACATGCATATGGGTTCTCCCCAGAGCCTTTATGGATATACGGGCTCGGGAACCACAACAGTTATAGCATGGAACATAAACATAATTATGAACAGGGAGATAATCAATAACATTTATTATTGCCTCTAGGGCATATCTCCTACAGACTCCCACTTGCACTAGAGACAATAATCTAGCTTATGCTAATGCACTTCACACCTGTGGCACACCGGTGTAAATATGCTTCGCTTGTGGTATAGCCTGATGTCCAATGGATCTGACGACTTCAGTTCCGTGTGTATCTTTGCATGTCCTCGCGTCTTCACAAAATTCATATTTTGTGTGGACTTGGCTTTGTATGTATGTGAATCACAGGTCGAACCTGGATTCCTCAGACTGAGTTATGGAGCAACTACCTGCAGTAGTGTCCCATTGTCAAAAGCCATCTTGGAACTATACTAAGTTCATGAATGAACTATATGATTCAACATCTTCTTTGTCGCTTCTAAAGCGTCAACATACTTAGCCCTTGTTATAGAATTCGCCACAGTAACTAGTTTGAACAAATTCCAACTAACTGTGCCACCACATTGTGTGTTACACAAAACCCTTAATTTAAATCGAAAATCGCATGGAGAAAAGATGAAGACTGTATCGATGTAACATTTTACAACGAACTCTTCATGATCTCTGCTTGCGAGAAAACCATGTCATCAGTACTTACTCTAGTACTCTGTGACATCTTTCACTGTTGTCCCATGATCAGTAATTTGATCACTTTGGTATCCATACTCGCAACACCTTGGGAGTATCGGACATATCTGGTTGTTTTACATACCATGGAATACATGATTAATCCAAACACAAAAGTGTGTGGAATCTGCATCATGTATTCTCATCAGTGTTTTGGGACACCGAGTCTTGCAAAAACTCTTTCCATGTGACTTCGGCAAGAATCACTCCTTGGCGTTTTAAATGCTAAAAGGTTTTAGCATCTTGTCAATATGTATTCATTGCTTAGCCCCATTAGGTTAATCTATCTCCATAGATCATCATGCCTAATATTGAGGCTATTTAGCCTAAGCACTTCATCGAAAAACTATTTTCAAATGAAGTCCTAATTTGTGTCAAGAAATTTATTTCCAATTACCAATGTGCCAAGCACATAAGGTTTTTAGAAATATTATTACGCTCCCACTTACTTTCTTGAATTACAAGCATCTTCGTTACCCATTGATGAAGTCAAAACCCCTTTGACCATTTCATCAAAACATGAAGATTCCAACTCCATTTTGCTCTCTTCTGTCCATTGCTGGAACTCTGAAGTTTGCATACCTACTAGCATCCTCTGGATCGACAAATTACTTTGGACTGTATCATATACAAGTCCTAGCTTTCATTTCCATCAGATGGAAATCCTTTTATCATCCATGTTTCATATCTCATGATTGAAATATGTATTAATTGCTAGTTCAACCCGAACCGACTTTAAGCATCGCTACGATGAAAACAACCTCATCGTAGTCAACTCTTGAACTTGTTATTTCAACAAGTCGAGCTTTATGGATAAAACATTTTTATCCGTATCAGTTTTAAGTTCCATAAATGTTCGTTAGACTCTAAGTCTTCCGAAAGGTGTATCAAGGTTTTAATCTTGAATCACTTATATGGAAACTAACTCGGGTTGTATTGGCATTTAGCCAATTCTGGAGTCAGGGCCCATCAACGCTTCCTTGTGTATCGTAGGTATAATGTTGTCTAACAACAATATCTCGTTTGCGCACCTGAGAGGTTTGCACGAGCCTTGCCTACGTGGTTCAGCTGCAAGTTCGACCGAAGTTCATACATTTTATTGTAGAGACTTCCGTATCAGTCGCAGTAGGAAACTCTAGAATTACTTCCAAGGTCTCTTTCCTTTGATCTGATGAAGATACTATTTATCTCGTCGAGTTGCACTATTCTCCCACTCACCTTTTAGAAAGAACCATTCTCTTTAAAAGCATACCGTTCTTTGTGGCAAACCTATTTGCCTCGGTATAGTGAGGGAGGAATACCCAATGACTTGGGATAACCTACAAAGTAGCACTTGTCTGATTTGGAATAGGTTTGTAACCTTTTACACAAGCCCCATATTCCAAATGTTAAGAAAAGATACAACATGGTTGGGCGTACCATACCATGGCTTCATTTCAACAGACCCGATGTAGCTCTTTTCAGTGTAAAAGCCGCAGTCTCTAAAGCATCACTTTAAAAAGGATAATGGCAAATTTATTTATGTCATCTTTGACCTTACCATGTCATAAATGGTTAGTTTACATCTCCACGGACTTTTCACTTGCAGTGGTGTTCCGGGAGGTGCAAGTTATGAAACCCCTTTCACAACTCATCAGACATTCGCTAAACATGTAACTCAAATATTCCTTTGTGCAATCAAATTGCAGAAACATAATTTTCTTGTTACAATAACTTCTACTTCATTTTTGAAAACCTTTTGAATGATTTCAAAAGATCCAGACTTAAGTCTCATCAAGTAAATATCCATATATCTACTTGAGTCATTTCTGAAGATAAATAAATCCACCACTAACAACACTTATCGGACTACACACATCAAATGTGTGATCACTAATAAGTTTGTTGTTCGTTCCTTATGGCCTGTGAACGGTATTTTAGTCACTTCACTTTTCGGAGGAAAGTTGCAAGTGTCAGATGATTCA
Source organism: Aegilops tauschii subsp. strangulata (assembly GCF_002575655.3). Classification (NCBI taxonomy): domain Eukaryota; kingdom Viridiplantae; phylum Streptophyta; class Magnoliopsida; order Poales; family Poaceae; genus Aegilops; species Aegilops tauschii. Next base: position 473,071,364 of record NC_053035.3, read on the forward strand.
AAATCAAAAAGACTTCAAAATCCATCATAATGGAATTTTCCATGCGGGTTTCTCCAATGTGACCAAATGTAGTGCCACACTTGTGTGGTATTCTTTTAGTCTTGCGACATTTAGCGTCAGTGTTATGGATGTATCATATTACCCTCAATATTCATAACATACGTCCCATCTTGGATGGAAGCATGGCCCTTCATGTTATTCATAATACTTAACAACAATTGTTGTTTTTATGAACAACTCTTTTGCAACAAACATTGTGCAATGGGCTAGAGTGTATGAAACTCTAAAATGAATTATGAAAGTAAACCCAGAGGTATTGTATTATTATCAATATTCATAACATACATCTCATTCATAATGAAAGTATGGCCCTTGTGTTATTCATAACATCGAACATAAAAGGTTCTCTTATGAACAACCTTCTTGCAAGATACCTTATGCAATGGGCTAGAGTTTTTAAAACTCTAAATGAATTATGAAAATAAATACAGACGGCAATACACCGATGGAAGGTATAGTAGTATTTACTATGTTCCCTGTGTATACCTTAACCTCATTTCTGGCTAGTCTTTTTAGGCCATAGTAGCTCTTACAGTGATTCGCAATTGAATGCAATCGAGCGGGTATCTTTGTGATTAACTCACAATACCCAAGAATTAGTGATTAACATGTTTAAACATAATTCCCAAGAACTATATTTTTGACCAGCCTACTATACATCAAAAACTTGTATGACATTCATACATGAGCTGGATATTCCAGTCATCTTTCTTTCTGCCTTTATTCTTCTAACAGTTTAACTTTTAGTATTTCTCCTACTCGCAAAAGAAGCACCCAACTTAAGAGTGGCGTTAGCCCCGGACTTCCTAGCCGTGTAAGTCATACTAACACCCTTTGGACACTTCCTTTCTCTTTAAGTTGTTGTTTTATTCACCTTTCATTATATGACAGGCGTTCTTCTGGATCCCTTTCCCAACAGTCAAATGCATAGTAAACACTTTTACTAATACTTGCAAACAAACATTGCTTTGTTTGTATCTGAAAATAATTTCCAGTTCCATGAATATCATATAACTATCCCAACTTTCGAAGTTTGGGTTTCATGGAAGCAAACATATTGCACTTGACTGAAACGGAATTATAGCTTTTGGATCGAAGGACGAGAGTCACATGATCCATAGCATTAGCGGGAGGATACGGAAAGCATGCGATAGGACAAAGTCCTTCTCGGCACTTTTGAGGACAGTCCTCATATTACGTTACCAATCGTAAAGTTTTAACCAGATATTTAACAGCTATTCAATTTTAATAGGGAAGGTGGAAACGCGAGCCATTATTCTACAACTATTTTGCAAGAAACACTTAGACAGTGTTCATAATTAATTGCACTGAGAATTAAACATGTTAATTCAACAGTGCGCTCCCACTCAAATCAATATCTCTCAAAATTGATTGTGAGTGATACAAGACCCACATTTCAATTGTTCGCCATTGGTGTAACACCACTGATGATGAAAAATCTCAACCGGTAGGCCATCTTGCCAATCACATCTCTATGTGACTCTTGTTCATCTTTCGATGCGTGTGTTCCGAGCTCATGACGGTCATGCCTGAACGTCAAGACAACCAAGTGATCTTGCTGCGAGGTCTCAACTCACCCGCCTCACACTTCTCTAATCGTTCGTACCCGTGTGACACGGCGCACCCCGAAAAGATAGGTGCCGTGACGGTGCTACACTTGGGAGAACACTAACTACTTGGTATTTTTGTGAGAGATCACCCTAATAAAAAGCGACTACCGCGCAATCAAGAAGGGTGCAACATAAGGGATAAACATCTCAGGCAATTCATAATAGCATGATATGGTATAGCCCTTTCTGACGGAGAAGTATTTCATTTCTTCGTCTTCGGCATTCGTGTTGGTGTTCACCTTCGCGAAGATTGCCACCACCTTGTCGATGCACCAGATAATATTGCTATCTCCATAGCGTATAAAATTAATGCATTACTTAAGGTTGACACGCAGGTCATTAAAGTGCAATCATATGGCTCCAGCCATCATGCCGAACCATGACACGCAGGTCATGTTAATCAAATTACATCATATAGTCATCTCATACATAATCGAATTAGTATGAGCACTGCTATACCACATCACATGCACATCCTGCAAAACCAAGTTAGACACCTCTAATCGGTTTATGCAAAATTTTATTTTACGTGGCTTCTAAGGTTTTGACTTAAACCGCAGCTACCAACGTTTTATCATCAAGTATGATTATTCAAGTTGCTAGATTAACATCTCGGGGCGTATGAAACACGAGATAATTAAATCTCGAGCCCCATACTAAACTTCGTCATACGCATGACCCCCGTGCAGATAATATCTGCAATGCCCTTTCATCTGTGAATTTCATCTTTCTTTTGACTACGGCAGAACCCAAAGAACTGATAGCACTTCCATGATCAATCAGGATCACGGATTGCCAGAACTTTGTCAAATTCCACCATGCTGTCTCGAGATTGAGCAAACGCAAATTCTAGGGAAGCAACAAGAACGTCGGGTAACAGATTTCATCTGTAACCCGCATAAATAATTTTCAGCAATAGATCTCATCTACTACCTAATTATATTATGCAATACCCATACATCTCCATGTATTCTAGATCGAAACCTGCATCTACGCATAGCACGGCTCTTGATGCCACTATAGGGGAACGCAGCAGAAAACAAAAATTTTCTGACCTACGCACCAGCCCAGGACCACTATGGAGACTGCATACATGGTTTGATCTTTTTCGTTACCGACTCGTAGCACAGCGGGAAGTAGAGTCGATGATGATCGGCGGTGCAGATCCCCGCAGCTAGGATTTACAACCTCCCAACCGCGAGGATGTATACCCTCATCTGCTCCTCGGACAGCCCTCCGGGAGGCGGTCGAACAGTCCCCCGGACGGTGTCGCGGACAGCCCTTCGGGAGGACCTTCGAAACTCGAACGGTCACTCGGACAGCCCTTCGGGAGGACCTTCGAAACTCGGACGGTCACACGGACAGCCCTTCGGGAGGCACTCACGAACTAAGACCGAAACTACGATCTCTCTACAGAGTTGCACACATACGGTGTCATCTATCCGGCAGGGCTTCGCCGTCCAGAACTAGTTCCTGCCGGAACCCAGACAGCCTTATGGCTCTACGAAACTCTTTTCGTGGGAGGGAGAGAAGAAGCCAGATAATGCATGGCATGTGTATGAGAGCAAGGGATGAGTGTGGAGGGTTGCCCCTCCACCTCTATTTATAGGAAATCCCAAGGGGGTAGGGTAGTTTCACTAAAAACCCAAAATGCACATGAATGAAGTCCTTCCACAAGGACCTAGGAGTGAAACCAAGGAACAAGAGGGTCCCCAAGGGGGGATACCCCATGTGGCCGGCCACACCCCCATGAGGGGCCCAAAAATGGCTCCTATCCATCCATGTCATCCCCAAGATCTTTTGGAGCAAAGCCCCAAAAGGTGGCTTTCCATAAAGTAACCATAAAGCTGATTTTCACTATTCATGACGACATTTTTCAGCGTCTGATCGAACTGAAAATATTTATGTGGGCTAAGAACATTTCCAGTACCCACTAAAATGATTTTCAACGCATTCCGAAACAATTCCGGTTTTAGTGATTTTCATCTGCGAAACGCATCTGAAGTGGCTCCGGCAGCTCCGGAACATTTCCGGTTTTTATCTCGGAAAATTCCAAAAAGCTTCCAGAATGATTCTGGCATCCTCCAAGAATTATCAGGCATGTGCCGAAACCAATTTGACTTAATGGTGTATCCCGAAACAACTTTTCGGTATCATCGAAACTTATCCGATGACCTCTCTCTGCGGTACGATTCCGCTGTCCGAAACTTTTCGGTGTCCGAAACTTTTTCGGTGATTTTCTCTCAGACTCCCTGTCTAGTATTCAGCAGATAGATGACCCTTAAGCGTGTGACCCTATAGGTTCGGTGAAGTATAGACATGACCCGGAACCCCTTCCGATCAATGATCAACATCGGAGCCGTGGACACCCATATTGACCCCTATACCCACACGAATAAATATTCGAGTGAACCTCCAGTTGCCGTGTGCTATTCCTGTTGCTTCACGATATATCACAAACACCTGAGGTGAGATTTATTGCATCCCCGTGGGCCAACACTTTGTCCACTATGCAAGTTACCTCGTTACCGGTTTTGTTCTCTTTTCTCGTTTCGTGTTCCGGCATCCCTGTGATCAAATCACAAAGTGTCTGGCCAGACGATGATGGACACCGTAACACCGAGTGGGCCCGAGTATATCTCTCCATCGTCGGAGGAGCAAATCCCAATCTCGAGCTATCAAGTTACTTAACATACTTTCCCATGAACCCGTAAGCCGCCGTAATAGCCATCCAGTTACGGATGACGTTTAACAAACCCCAAAGTTCATGAAGCAAGCATGAAGAAACTCGATACTCTCATGGTCTAAGGAATTATGCAAACATTAACTATCTCTGTGTTATAAACCATTAACTTGTGACGAATGTATCTCATAGCATAACATCAATTCGGGTCGATTCAACACAAATGTCCTTCCTGACATTGTGCCCTCAAAGTTGCTTGGCATAGACATGCCCATGATTGGGAAAACATAATCATCATGCAACACTTGAGCTAGTCTTAGAGGCATGACTAGGAATACAT